>NC_143088.1:2305000-2930000 GCF_061535455.1 Colias philodice
TCAATCTTAACAAACAATCAAATCTTTCCTCTTTAAAATACCTAGATATGTACTTACGAAAATTGAACTGCAGAGTTCTTATATTCAAATTCGAACGTAAACTATGAATCATGAAACTGCATAGAATCTTACCATTATTGAAATGGATAAATTGCAATTTAAATCTTCACTATCTAAATCCTTTTCTTCGTCTGGGGAAAAGAAAACTTTAAACGTAAAAAAATAATATTTCTAGATTTAAAAAACTAGACATTTTAAACCACATATTGAAGTAAAACCATGACAAACATTTATTACTAAAACAATAACTCAATTCATACCATTGACCATTTATTTTTATACAATCCAGGAAATATCAGCATACTGCATTGTCCGCTGCGATGAACCACGGATGCGACCACAGCAATATATGCCTGAAGTCCTATGCAGCATTACACCATATTGTAGTTCACCAATGAATTGCCAAACATCTGCCATCACGCCTTGCAATCCATGCGGGCAAGCTGCAACCACTTGTAGTTCATGCGGTGCGACACCAACCACGTCTTGTAATACATACGGGGAGACACCAAACACTTGTAGTTCATGCGGGGCGACACCAAGCACTTGTGACTCATGCGGGCTGGCACAAACCACTTGTAATTCATGCGGAGAGATGAACTGTCAAACTTGTGGTAAAATAGACACTTGTTCGAAGTGTGGTGTTAATAAGTTTTACTTTCCCGAAGTTGAATATCCCATGACGGTATTCGACAGTAAACCGTTCTTCTATAGATCTGGTTGGACATGTGAATGTTAGAAACGACACTGAAAGCGAATAAAAAAATTATATAACCTAAGTCTTTTACTTAATAATAGGTATACCTACCTACCTAATACAATAAGGCACAAGCGTATGACACCTATTTCCGATACAAACTTCTTCAATGTAATAAAACATATTCCATAAGCCTGAATAGGAATTTTCTGCATAGAATAATCCCGGAAAAAAATGGACGGAATGTCATATCATTTTCTTATTTGAACTATGGTTTGCTACTTTGCCTATCTATACGGTGTCATATATATAGGTAAAATTATCCCGTTTCAATTTAAAATATTAATTAATAGAGCAGGCTCCAAGGAGATGTTCGTTTGCAAAAATAGCGGACCTAAATCTGACTTCTGATATATATTGTATAGATCCCAGACACCCTATAGACAGATGTTGCCAACCAGTTTTGTGGTTATTTAAAATAATAATTTAAAAAATATATTAATGAGTTTTCAATCTATAGTGGTTTAAAGTTAACTCAAAAATGGAGCATTTTCGTAAATTTTCTAAGAAATCTTAGAGAAAGTGTAAGAAATGTTATAGTATGCTATATATTCGTGATCTACTCAATATACATAAAGAAAAATTTCGTTCTTATTGAAAATCATTCTGAAAACAATAGATGTCGCTTCAAAGGGAAAGCAAATTGAATTATTCGTGTAACTGCATTTCAGATCTGTTGTACACTAATTGAATAATATGGCGGGAGTATTTCAATAACTAGAGCTATGGAATTTGATATAAACTATTGAATTATTTCCTCACTTCTAAGATTTCTGGACTTTGGAATCTGGAATCTGTAATTGGTTGTGGTGGTGGTTGAAAGAGATTAGTGTAAAATATGAGAGAACAAAACAAAAATAATCTAAGCTTTTGAGACTTCTAAACGAACATACATAAAAATTAGGTTGGTACTATATTTCTTTATTCCGTTTAATATCTAAAATTTCGGTACTTCACCTGGAGATTGTGGCATAAGAAAACACTTAGTAAACTACAAAAGTTTATATGAGTGTCGAATTAAGATTGCTAGCGAAAAATAAAAAACTTAGTAGTTAAGTAGTTATTTGAAGAAAAATCTGCAATTTTTGACTACGTGTGTTCTCATGTCCAATGCAGAAGAAGAGCCAAGTCTCAAATATGAAAAGCTTAAAGCGGAGATAGAAATACACAAGAGAAAATACACATCACATTAAAAACACAAATCTGTGTAACAATAATTAAAACACACAAAACACTTGCCACGTTTCATTTCGTTTTGTCCGCACATTCTCTCTAATGACTGCAGCGGGTAAAGAATACATTTATTCTAGATTTTTCCATCTGGCTTCGTAATTACGAGGCGTCCCGTGGCGAAAATTAAATACAACACGTCGTGGATGTCATGTTTTGATTATAAAGTTACATTTCAAGGGAGATATGATTTATTTTTCGCGTAGTTTTAAAGGAACGCGATTGGAAAATTTTCAGAGCTATGAAGAGTCTTGTTTGTTAAGTATCCAGAGTTAGTCGCAAAATATGCCTGTATTTATTAACTTGTTTATTTCGCGGCTTCTTTCTCGCAATACTGAGATAGCAGATTTCAAAACACATACAATAGAATACATAAACATATCACAATTTCAGCAGAAGCAGTTCAGATTTGTTTCCGTGAAAGAGCAATAAACATGTTACCTTTGGAATTTATATGGAGTAGGTATTGTTCGTTTACATTTTCAGTTAGTATAATATATACCTCCTAATTGTAGAGTAAAGAGATACTAGCCGCGGTTTTACCCTTTCTCGATAAATGAAATAAATGAATAATCTAACACCGAAATAATTTTTCAAATCGGACCAGTAGTTCCTGGGATTAGAGCATTCAAACAAAAAATCTCTTCATCTTTATAATATTAAGTATTAATCTCTACTGTTCAAGAGATCTACTGACGAAATACTCGAATGGCAAATGTTTGTCTGTTCACACGGAGAAAGCCTTTTTAAGGGGGTTGAAGCTATGTGATCTAAGAAACTATAACTATTGCTAAAAGGAAGAACTACCAATAGAACCCGAGTACGAAAAGCTGTTTTAAATATAAAAGAAATATAATTTATTCCAAAGACGCGCCAACCCGATCATTAACGGGTTTTAATGGAGCTCGCCTGTAATTGAAAATTCTAAATATTCACTTCCCATTTAAGAGATCGTTACGTAAAATTGAATTTTAATTAAACGGTTGCCATTCTTTACGCTCGGTATTCTTTGCTCGGAATTTCATTTTTGGACAAAAGAAAGAGTGAAATTTGAAGAGCACGGCTCAAAAAATTGAGCAGAATTGTAAAATGTTTACAAAGCTCCAATCCAAATTATATTTATGTATTTGTAAAATTGTAGTTATAAATATTGCTGTTTTTATTACAATATACATGGGTACATAATATATACTTATTTGTAAAATAACAAACAGTGCAGCTTTGTAAACATGTGCTAGCGATGTTTATTTTGTTTACAAATTGAAATTATCATGAGCCTTATTTGTGTTGTGTTTAAATACCTAATTAGGTAGGCCAAGTGTGACTTATAACCACAGCTTATAACCATTAATTGTTCACTTTAAAAATATGCAAAGAAGTCAATAGAGTAAATATTAAAACAATTAAATAATTTACTATTAGAATATTAGTTACAGTACAGAAACAGAGTAAAAGTAAAAAGAAAAAAAAAACATTAAACTTTTCCATTTAAATTACGTCATCAACGTATAAAAACATCACAACTCCTAAAAATCAATATCAATCTAATTTCTTAATTTACGTAGGTAGGTGCCATTGACAAATCTAACAGTCAATCAAAATATTTACAATTTATTAAAAACTCAATCCAACCCAGTAAAAGCTGAAGGAAAAATAATTGGCAAAATAGAGAACGTCGGAATTTCTCGTTTAACTGGAACTTTTGCTTGGCGTTTTCGTAAATAATTATTATTTTGTTAAAAAGTGGGAAAACATAAAATTCTAGAATATTTTTTAATTACCTATTTCAAAAAAAAATCCAAGAGGAAAAGGGAATTTCCTTCTCAAGGAATGTGTTATATTCTAGAATTCAAGTAGACGATGTTCTAAAATATATAAGCCAGGAGTTGTATACTTTCATGCACACAAAGAGAATAGCTGATTATGACTGTGATATATGACCTATGTAAGAGAAGCACACACACAAACTTATAAATAAAGTCGATAGTCAGTTTTGATGTAGTCACGAACAGAATTGATGACAGACAAATGTTGCTGAAAACTTTGTTTAAATTATTGTGTCCTTGAACAAGCCGTTATACAACAGTTACATCACGTAACATCAAACATGTTAACTTTTCAACATCCATACTAATATTATAAATGCGAAAGTAACTCTGTCTGTCTGTCTGATACTCAATCACGCCTAAACTACTGAACCAATTTGCATGAAATTTGGTATGGAGATATTTTGATACCCGAGAAAGGACATAGGCTACCTTTTATTGCGAAATATGTACCACGGGCGAAGCCGGGGCGGACCTCTAGACTCTAGTTTTATATAAGTTTGATGCTAAACAAAGTCGTAAAGTTATCTATCTAATAATTTATCGCTACCAAATTTTGTACTGTTTGTAACATTTGTAACATTTTCAGACTAAAATGAAATATTTTTTTAGTATAATTCACATTTATTCCTCTGGAAAACTGAAAATACGAAAAGGAATACTATTCTCGGTATTTCTAAAGCTAAAATGTCGTTTGTAAAAGGAGACAAAGAAAAAGACAAGCATAAGAATACTATATTTTTTGCGGGAAAAATATTGGGATTTTTCTTGAAATAAAACAACTGGGAAATAATGTTTAGTACTTTACCAACCGATTTCAAAAAAAGAAGGAGCTTCTCAATTTGACTCTATATTTTTTTTGTTAAATTATACTTACCGCAGAACTTTCGAACGACCAACCGATTTTGATATTTTATTATTTTTTTTTTGGTCGTCGGTCATATTTCAATTTGGTTAAGTTCTGACAAATATGAATTGAAAAGACAAGGAAAAATTAAATCACGAAGCGATTTTATCTATCTTTAAAATTTATATTTAAAAATTAAATTTATATTGAAAAAGCATTTCAAAGAAAAAAATGCGTTTAAAACTTAAAGTCGCGTGTCCACCAAGCGGTAATTAAATTGCAAACAATTCCCCATGTCCCTCAATGAACATTCATCTTATCTACTAGAATATCTTTGTAGAAGCATCAAGGAAGCCTTTGTCTTTATTGCATTGTTCTGAAGGCTTTATAAATTTCAATCTAGTTCATTTTAAATTAGTTTTTGTAAATCATTAAGGATATATTAAAAATCATTTTTATTTAATAAAATATTCATTTTGTGTGTTTGTGTTCACTTATTTGTTCACAAATTGTGTTCACAAATATATAATTTCCTGCAATCAATCGTATCTAATAATAAATAAATAAAGATTACGATCATAATACCTCCTATAGAAGCCAGAATATTCGTAAATAAGCTACCTCCAGGCTCCATCGTTTTAAAGAACATCAATAAAAATGAGTATCCATGTCAAAGAGAGCAGAATCAATCAGTAAATCTACGGAATCCCTTTGAAACTGGGCCTGTGTGCCGTTATTGGTGAATTCAAAAAGCTTGCATTTGATAACATCGCTCGACTCCCACACACGGCAGTGTCAATAAAGATAGACCGAGAGCCGACTGGGAATTTTGTTATGCAAGTGGTTAAAAGGAAATTATTATTTGATGTTATCATAAACCATTGAAGTGTTTAAACTACCAATATTGAAGATTCACAATGTTACCTATGTTTAGAACATATTTATTATTTTGTGTCAAATCAACATAGATTATGTGATTTTCTTTAAAGTTTCAAGTAACAGTTATCCAATTATCCAGTTTAAAATAAACTGATTTAACTTTCTTTAACTTCTTTCTTTAAATTCTAACTAGTCTAACTTTTTTCAAAAAGGTTTCATATTTGCACGTGTCTCTATTTATTCCTCTGATTCCTCCTTATTTCAGAAATTACTGGAATTAGTTTTTTAAATAGCCATTTAAATAGACAAATAGATATCCTACAGAATATTTTAACTAACTGCCATAGTGAGCCAAAGAAATCGGTAAGAAAATCACATCCTCTCGGACTACAAAATGAAATTGGCTCCACGCGATACGACTTCAAAACGAGATATTGATCCCAACTACTAGTCGTATTTGCGCTTTACTCTTTGCTTTCACACTGCCTCAATAGTCTTCAGAGGCTTTTTATTTGTATTAAAAGCTATTTACAAATAGGTATTTGAAAAAAAAGAGACAATAAAATTAGCCTTAGAACGCACCAAAGGTCACCAAAGAGTGTTTTTTTTATCAATAATTGAGACGTTGTTTACGCAACATTCAACGTTTAATGTCCATCTTAGTCTCTAAATCGGTTCAAAATTGCCGAATATTTATGAACATAAACAAGTAATACACACAGATGAACAAAGAAATTCCTTCTTTTCTTTTTGGAAGTTTAAAAGATAAGCTCTATTCCAAGTTATTATAATCCCGCAAATAGCAAAAGCAGATTCATCCCTTAGTCTTTGATACATCAGCACTGCAGATGGCCATCAAGCAAATTCGCTCTTGCTCTTATACAAATTACTATCACAAATTCAATGCTTTCCTGAAGAGTGGACAAATAGGTCAGTAAAGCTTTGAGCATTTATCCTGGACTTGCAATGTCAGGTTCTAAATTTAGACCGCAAATCTGGGAATTAAAAGGAGCCTGAATCTCTTTAATCTACTATTAGCGTCAGTACACATCTTTTGCAGGAAAGGGTAACAAACATCCATACCTACATGCTTAAATGTAACTGCATATATATTTTTAAATTTTCTAGATATTTGTTCATTTATAAAATGGCAATAAAAATTGTTATCTGAGGACTTATTCAAAGAAATATTTCTTTGTTTTTAATCTATGGTATAAATAATCGGCTAAAGTGACGAAATCTACGTAATGAATGCTTTTATTATCGAAACAAAATTAAAATACCTACTATAGATCAAATAGGCCAACGACATGCTTATAAACTGTCCCTCAATGTTGCCCTAATGTTCCTCATCATAAAAAAATGTGTGCGTGTACTAGTGTACACACGTAACTGAAACTTCTTTATGACCTTATTTTTCAAAAAATAATTTACTATTTGCAACTTTACAGAAATACGTCGAATCACGCGTGGTAGGGATAAGAAAAAGATGGCGCGTAACGGAAAAATGTCACGCGTAACGAAAAAATGTTACACTAAATTTTTTTCCAACCCCGATAAAGAAGTTTCACTTCAAAAATTCTAGCACAAGACTATAGCGCATGTTACTAAATTTACTACGTGTTTTAGTGGAATATAAATAAATATTAATCCCTATTTATTTTGGTCATGGCATCATGCGTAAATAGCTGGACCGTAGGAGCTCAAACTCAGGCTAAAAACTAACCCCGTTATTTGTAAATTAAAATGTATTAGCTAGCCACAGTATTAGTTAACAAAAATACTTAAAATAAATATAAGAGTAAATAAACGTAATAATAGATAGACAAGGTTTATTAATTTTGGTGTCATAATGAAATAAAGTTACGCTCAGTAAAAGCTTTTTAGAGAGATTTAATTTTTTGGCGGTTATTACTATTTCAAGTGCTTGTAAAAATTGGGACAAATTAAGTAAACGGAACCGCGTCTATTATAAAAGAGCTTTATGAAATATAATGTTAATTAAATTATTTTTTGAAGTGAAACTTCTATAAGCGCATTGAGAGTTAAATTTCATGGACGCGTCATGGAAACACCGTCACGTCATGGAGTAGGCGACGATTTTGGTATCTTTGAATCTTGCTAAAGAAGTATCACTTCTGACACGTGTGCTCGGCACACAAGAAATTATTATTGACAAACATTTTAAAAGAATAGCCAAGTACGTGTCGACACCAAGGTCGACACAGATAACCTATATTTTTATGACACTTGAGTCTTGACACTGACTGACCTTGTACCTAATTTGACCTAATTTTATTTTTGATATTGTAAAAATGTCGCTGCAGAAGTGTCGCGGGCATCAGCGAAAAATTTCCCAAAATTATGTAGTTGCAACATTACTGTTTTTTTTATATTTTATACTAGCTTACCGACCGCGGCTTCGCCCGCTTTTTCTGAAACCTAATAAATTATATACTAACACCTTCCTCTTGAATCACACTATCTATTAAAAAAAACCGCATCAAAATCCGTTGCGTAGTTTTAAAGATTTAAGCATACAAAGGGACATAGGGACAGACAAAGCGACTTTGTTTTATACTATGTACCTAGTGATGATGATACATTGTGAATTAAATTACTCAGTAGGTACTTCGTTGCTAAGCAAACATCATAAAAATTATACTATATACTGAAGTAAATAATATATTCATGTTCAGGAAAAACTATTCCATTTCATTAATTTTCTTGCTTCGTTTAACCGAATACGTTTTCATTTAACCGAATAAATATCAATATTATTGAATGTGACATAGTTTAATTAGTTTTAACTAATTTCATCCCTTGGTTTTGCCCCTTAAATATTGCCTAGAAAGTTTACTTGCATTTCTCTTGCAAAGGAAATCACTAATAGCTTATTAAACACTTTTTGACTATATTTTCATACATATAGTCATATCATTTTTAGTAGGTAACGCATGCGGCATGAGCCATATAGAACTTATCCAGATGTTCTGATACATGACCTTTTTCCCACATTAAGTATAATGCCTTTTATCTAGACCATTTAACAAACATTTAACAAACTAAACTTGAAACGACGATGAAATTTTTACTTATATGTATTCCGTAGGCCGTCAATTATTTTTTAGTACTATGGCCCAGCAAAATCACCTTTGAAGGGTCTTTGAACCAATATCTTTAGTCCTGAACTTTATGTAGAGTATGAATTTTCATTAAGTAGGTTAGTTATTAAATAGCAATCCTCTGTGTTCACGGTCTGTTACTGATATTATTATCAACTAAGTTTTAATTAAATCATAAATACTTGCTCCAATCTTCTCTTAACGTTTCCAAAATCAATTTTAATATCGTTCTTAATATCCGAATTGTTCTAACTGAGACGTTTCTGTATGATGATAAATTCAAAACTTGTTTAGATTTAAAGTTTACAAAATCTATTAGAATAGATGGCAAAGGGATGGATATTGGCTTTCACGAATATTATAAACTGAATTGAAGTTTTTAAAATTTCTGTTGAAAAAAAACTATAAAGGCAACCGATTTCCTTCATATTTTGATTCTTTATAAAGAACCAACAATATAATGTATCTTATCTTAGATATTACCTATTAAATTAAATAACTGGCAACACTTCTTTAATAAATATAACACGAATAATCTACTATTTATGTTTGTACGTTCATATCCATATATCACGCAGTAAAACCAGCCTGGTAATAATTTCACATCGTCCGTGAGAGGAGGAAATTGCACACAACTTCAGAAATATAGAGCAATTTTTCTCTATGTAACAAAGGCGGCCATTTTGAAAAATTTTTCCCGCCACTAAGCCGTAAGCGTGCGTGGAATTATCAGACCATGGAGGTTTGAAATTACAGTTCTGCATTCACTAGCTTTTCTTTCATGGTTTTATTGGCGTTTTTCGTATTATATCTTCTATGGGTTTTGTTTCTTTTCATAATATCTCTCGAGAAAAATGTATGACATTATCAACATAGATGTAGAATTTTTTTTAAAATCATTGAAATTGAGAAAATTGATTTTTATTTTATTAAGATATAAATATTAAAATGTTATTAGTTAAACCCCATGAAGCTGAATATGAAAAATATTTGCAGAGTAAATTTTAGTTACATCTTTGGCTTTAAACAAAAGCTTTTCATTAATCTTATACTTACCTACGTTTCCTTGCTAACTACTCTCACTTACTGCTTTCATTGTTTATTTTAAAGTGAACCAAATTAGCTATATTATCTCTAGATTCTCAACTGCGATGACATATTACACAATGAAGGTGTGAAGATTTATCATCACAACAATAATTCTAAATTAAAAAAAATCCTTTTTATTTAGCATTCAAAATGCACCATCTGTGAAGTACTTTTCACGCGTTCCTTAATGAGGGGTCCTAAATGAGCTTAATAATTGGCGCTTGCCATAATTAGCGCGGGAAAATTGTACAGAGTTAAAACGAACGGGTCTTTTGTTCCACAGATAACGTAACTAGATTTTTGTCAAAGAGATTTAATTATCTGTTGGGAATTTTTAAATTTTGGAATGGAAATTATTTTGGCTTGGCTTTGAGTGACGGTACGTAAGGTACTTAACAATATATGAGTCTTTTATGACACTTTTTAATAAGTGTCTTGAAATTTGTGTCAGTCCGTCTAGTGGAATCTGTAGTTATGCAAAAGCATCCTTCATTATTTTTTAACAAAAAAACTGCTAAGCCCTAAATTTCCAAAAGATAATGACTTCATGTTTTATCTTCTTTCGCTATAGGTACTACAGTATATTATACTATACTATGTCATAATATACGATCATTATATTCTGAAATGATATTTGTTTAATTAATTAGGTAACTTTTCATTTTAGATTTTTAGCATCACAAAAAATAAAATATCTAATAAAAAAAATACTTCACAATAAGGACTTTTTTTAAGAGAACAATAGTTGTATTTGATTGCATTCATGATAGAAATAACATGGCGGGTTGCAAAATGAAAATGAAATTTTATTTTTCGTGTATAACGCTCGAGGGAGAAATCATATTTCTGAATGCAAGCGGCTCAAATAACTACTGAAAATCTGGAAAATACAAACCTGTAAAGCAAATAATAACAATGTTTTGTAGGGTCACATTTATTTTAAAATTACTTAAATTTGAATTTATTACGTTATTGAAACTTAAATATGCTTGTAGATATTAACTAACTATGTTTCTACTTAATACTTGAAGAATAATATTATTATGAATCTAAATACTTACTTAAGTAGATAACTGTCTGTCTAGTTTTTTTGCTGAACTAGTTTTGACTAAAGTAAATTTAAATTACTAATTTTTGAATAGCAAAGTTTATTCAAAAATTATTTATCTTTAAGAAAGCTATTTATCTTTAAGAAAGCTATTTCTTAAAGATAATATAGGTAGGTATATAGCTGATATATATATCTACGTATAAGAGTAACGATTTTCATGAAATAAAAAAAAACAAAATAAATAAAAAGTAAGTCTTCAACCATTAACATCTATTTGGATGACATGGATTTTTAACGCAATAAATCATTAAACAAAAATATCAAACGATCATTTACAAAACCTTTGATACTCATAGGTACCTTAAAATACCTCTATATCAATGAATACGTCATTTGATATCCATTACAACTCAATTCGAAATTAATCGAAGCTTACACGGGTGTCAATCAAAGCCTGTCAAAATCCGCTCCTAATCTACCTTTTATCTTTTATGTTGTGTTTGTAACATCACAAGACCTACTTGGAGACTTTAAGATTGAATTTACAATGTGCCACGTCAACAGGCATAGTTACTATTTAACACTCTTTTTAAAAAAACGACCTAACTACTCTGTAAAATAAACTATGTTGTAAAAAAAGAACCTACCAGTGGGTAGGTTCTTTTACAAATTTGTAATTTTTTTATAGACTACTCATTAATTAATAATAATTAAATGGGCAAATTGCCCCAAAATTATGAGCAAATGTAATAATCATCATCAAGGTATGTTTAAGGATACTAAAACAAACAATACAAACTCGTTTCGAAAGAAAAATAACACAATTGCGTAAATAATAACAGTATATGGCAACCCTACAAGTAATCAGCAGTAACCTGGCAGTAACGAACGTACACGTAAATTAATAAACTACGTTATGAGCAAACAGTATGCCCTAATTGATATGTATACCCTTTGACTGGGTAACGGATATTGATTTAATAGTCTGTGCAATATTGCATGTGTGCGTGTCAAACCACAGAGAACATAGAGTCGCGCTAATTTGTCAAATCGATATTGGGTTTTCCCGCCAATAGCGAGTCAATTGTTTTGTCTGCTACTATTATTATTCTTCTACGCTTTCGGCTTTATAGAATACGCATCATAAAAGATGTTCTCATAGGAATGAGTTGTTTAACTGCTGTAAAAGGTAGCCTGTAGCACCTTCAGCCTCCAAATTACTACTTAATACTTATGTACTCTTATCTTGACACAAAACATACCTACCATAAAATCGCTTCAATGCAACTTGCAACGCAAAGGAAAGACATACAAACATTCACACTTTCGCATTTAAAGTATAAGTAAGGAATGATCTTTATTCATTGGAATTAGAAATAGCCTCTAGGTAATGATAAACCCAAATGATAAATCTATATGTCGGTCACTAAAAATTCCAACAAGTAAAATCGCGGGCGGATATTAACTAGTCTCAGAATAAAATATAAATTGACAGTTATTGAATTATACGCAATATTTAGTAGGTAAATATTTATAGGCCTGTCTATAAGAAATTAATTTGCTTTTAGTATACTTCATCTTAGGAAGAAAGAAAGTAAACAGTAATTCTTAGATTAAAGGATTGGTCTCCCTTCCTTAATCTAAGTAATTGACTAAATATTGTATTCGTAATTAAAAATGTTTTAAAGTTTAGACCTTTGGCTCTTAGTTTCTTACGTCTGAATAATAAAAAATAATATTGTAATTTGTGTTTAACTATTTCTTTAAATAAGTATATAAAACCGATATTTGAAACAGACAATAAAATGTCGTTATTAAGATAAATAATTATTTATCAGCTTAAATAATATTATTGAAATGAATTTACTTTTTCTACACTGATAACGGCATTTTCAGCAAAATAAAATTTTAAAAGTACATTTTGCAGTAGTGTAAAATAAATTTCAAACAATTCCCAATTAAAACTTTATAAAAATTTCTTCTTAATTTTTATTTGCTTTTAAGAACTTATCCAACAAGGTTGTCTTACGTAAGTCGCAATCACTTGCTAACTTTTCCAAGTTAAAGCGGCTTACGACACTTTCATAAGCTCAGTTCAATTTCAAAGGATTGTGCACTAAGCTTTAAGATTAAGTAATTAGTTTTAACAAGCTGAATTTCCCGATTCCGCTTGTGTTTATAAGGATATACAGGGTGTCCCACTATTGGTATACTAAGCACGAAGGGACTTGTAGTTTTGCATACACTGATCACGTAAAAAATAATTTAACAACAAAATTACATCAAAAAGTTTTTGCTAAATTTTTCCTGAAAATCCATGTTTTCTTCCCTAGCTTCGCGCAGCCGGCATATACCGCCTCGCTAATGTGAGCATTTTGTCTATATTGTCATAATCTTAAATGATAGCTCACGTGCTGGTAGCAAAGCTGGGCGGGTTGCCAAATGTAAAAAAGGTGAAAAGGAATATTATTTTAAACGGGGAGGTATTATACCCTGTGGAATCGACTGTTTTTCTTGGTTTGACATTAGATGAGAAGCTTCAATGGGGGGCCCATGTTACCACCACCGCTGCTAAGCTCAGCTCAGCTGCATATGCAGTTAGAAGAATAAGGCATCTCACCGATGAAGAAACGGCTAGATTGGTTTACTTTAGCTACTTTCATAGCATAATGTCCTATGGAATTCTGCTATGGGGTAGGGCTGCAGATATAGAAACTATATTTATATTACAGAAAAGAGCCATACGCTCTGTATATAATTTGCGTGCTCGAGACTCACTAAGAGATCTCTTTAAGAATACTGGTATCCTTACTGTACCGTCGCAGTATATATTTAATAATATTTTATATGTACATAATAACGCTTACTTACACACAAAAATAGGAGATAGACATTGTTATGACACAAGAAACAGAAATAAAATTGAAATGCCATTTTTCCGGCTAGCTAAAGTTAAAAATTCATTTATGGGCCAAGGTATACGCTTTTACAACAGAATTCCTCATAATATTAAAGAGTTTAGTAGTTCTAAATTTAAATCTTATATAAAAAATGTACTTGTCAAGAGAGCCTATTACAGTATTAAGGAATATATGGAAGATAAAAACCCATGGAGGGTTGTCGCGTGAAAACCACAGGACAGTTCTTTGGCATATTATGATAATATATTATGATATTACTTAGGTAATTTGTAAAATTGTAAATCTGACATGATTAAAAAGAGCAACTATGGAGTTTCTTGCCGATTCTTCTCCGTAGATACTGCTTTCCGAATCGGTGGTAAATGTTAAAAATATGTACTTAATGACGTTTCAAAAGTGCTTCTAGAAGAAGTCTAATTGAATAAATAAATGTTTGAGTTTGTTTGAGTTAGAGACCACTATTTCTGTTACAAATGGTTCCCTCTCAGGGGCATATCGCTGTATTCCCTCTATTGACAAGGATAAAGCTTGTCGTTCATATAATTTGATGTTATGATAACTAAGTAATTATAATCATCACCTCTTCATCATCATGTAAGTTTAAATATATTTATTTGTCTTGTAAGTGACAAATCTTGTAAAATATCTCCTTGGCTAATAATTTTATGGTTGTGTATATTTTAATCGAAAATGTTGTTTGGAAAGAAAGCTTTTATTTGTTATGTTGTGATGGTTATTATGGAAGTAGGTACTAGGTACACAACTCTGCGTCATTCAACACTTCCAAAACGTCTGAATTACTTAAAATTTTGTATTTTTTGCATATAGTTAAGTACCTTATTATAAATTTTCATATAGACAGCGGAAAAAATAAAAAAAAGTGTGTGCGTGTAACCTTTACGCGCGATTGAAGTAAAACTTCTTTGGCGTTGACGCCATATATCACTGAAATGATTAAATATTAACTTAAATAAATAAATATTATATTATAATTTAATTATATTTATTATTCATGTGCTTTACAAAGATTATTTAAATGTTATATTAATATTATTCATTCGAAACAGGTAATTGAATGTCATCATAATTTCTTACGTACGAAATTATAGGTTTGTGGTAACTATAATGTGAAACATAAATTTTACTCTCTAAATTTGCTACTTTTCTTGAAAATACAGCATCTATCGTTGTACCGAAACGCGTTGTTGAATGAAGTCGAGAAGTATTCATAGATAAATCAAATTTTTCTTCTAAAAAATCAATTAACGGCTGAGATTCCTGAGAGCGAAAATTAACATTAAAATCTCCAGTTAGAATCATCGGTAATTCATGATAATTACTATTTAAAAGTCGAGAACCTTCAATTGTGAAGTGAAGTAATTGCTGATGAATAAATTTTATGATATTTGTCAGGCTAGTATTTGTAGAAATATAAATAACAACGATAATCACAGGTTGGTCATTCGTATTAACACATCGAACCAAGGCGATGTCACCAATTTGTGAAACCTCATCGGAAATTTGTGATAATATAGTTGGTGAAATATTTTGAATTGGTGTTACATTGTTCAGTGTATCTGTAGATGAATGATATACAGCTACTCCACCAGCAGTTGAGTTGGGTCGTTTGTATTGGGTAACGCAATAAAAATTTTCAATAAGAATTTGTTCGTCATTTTTCATCCAAGTTTCGGAAAATAACAGCAATGTGGACCTTTTTAATACTTTATCATTCAGATCAGAAACATGAGCACGTAAACTTTGGCAGTTGAAGGAAAATAGTGTAATGTTACTCTCATTTACAAGGTTATATAATTCTTCCTGTTGTGTTATTAGGCGAGAATTTGAAAGTCTTTCAAATTCACACTGTAAATCAACTATTCCCCCTGGACGCTTTCTTCCATCATAAAATTTGTTGTCATCGGTGTTTGAGACAATGAACAATCCATTTATATCAGTTACTCGTGATAATGCTACATATAACAGCTGCTGACTGTGACTTTTATTGTATTCATAAACGATTTGATCAAAAGTACCACCTTGAGACTTATGTATTGTAAGCGCACAAGCAGATACTAATGGAAAGTGATTTCTCTTTGCAAATATTGTCTTATTTCTATTCATTGGTACAGATGACGATCTTCGTAAAATTGGGACTGCTGTTCTACTAATGTTTAGAGTTTGAATATGATGGGCAGCTTTTTTCCTAATTTTCTCTCCTATCTTACCAGGAAACTCAAGCCATAAGCGTATGATGTTATCACTGTCATCACGTTCAATATACACTAACTTTCCAACACAACCGTTGGCTAAGCCATCAGATACATCAATATTGGTTGTAATAATGTAAAATTTGTTAAGAACTAATATGATTTCATAAGGCGATCCTCCTGTATCAATAACTGACATTTTATGAAATTGTTGGCGTACATAATATGCTTCTTGTTCAACTGAATGACAACCTATATACATATCTGTTGCTATGGATACTATTTTGTCTTCAGCAATATTTAAAATAGATTGATTATAATCCGCAACATGTTTATTTTTATTTTTAATTTACTTATTTTAAAAGTAATAAATAAACAAGTATATTTAGAAATTTTCAAAAAATTTTGCAATTTAAAATAATGTTTTTAAAACTGTTGAATTTTTCATTCACTTTGCTATTCACAATTGATCCGTTTGAAAATTTGAAAATAAATAATCCTAATTGATTATGATATTTGCCACTAGAGTGCGTTTCACGAAAGAGTTCCCCTGCCGTTATGTTGGCTTACCTGACTGTCAAAAACGAAAATATTTTTTTTTAATCAAAAATGACAGAGAAAATATTCTCCTTTCTAGGCAGTCGACCCCGTAAGATACGGGATAAGGCTAGGAAGAAAGGAGAATATTTTCTCTGTCATTTTTGATTAAAAAAAATATTTTCGTTTTTGACAGTCAGGTATGCCAACATAACGGCAGGGGAACTCTTTCGTGAAACGCACTCTAGCTGGCGTATAAGTCAAGAAGCGTCCGTATATGACATATACTTACAACCAATCAGAATAATTATTTTTAAATGGCGGAAACTACACAGCGTTACTTCCGTCAGAAAAAAAATCTGAGTTACTCCCTAGTCGCGCCTAAAGAAGTTTTACTTCAAAAAGACGTGTGGCACTCGGGGACTGCCGCGGTAAAGCTATTGCATGCTATGCCTTCAAGCCACACCTCCGAGCCCGTCAGAGTGGGGAGCGTGAGGTTTTTTCGTTACGGAATTTCTGGATTCGGTTCCCGCGCTCAAGGCCCGCGATAGAAGCTATGCAATAGCTTAAAAAATATTATTATTAGTGTTCACTGCGATGCGACCTTTATTTCTGTTCACCGGAAAAGCTTGCACGTTAGAAATTGTAATCTGATTTATGTTGGAACGTGTATGCCAGGCGAATATTACTTATGTCGTTAGCGAACATACATACAAACTGTATTTTATATTTACTTTCATTTGTACTGGCCGTTCGGTCGATCTACACAATATCCAGACAATACAAAGTCTATGAGCAAATTCGGACATTAGTCTATTTTTATTCATTTAAAAATCTATCTTTGTGTCCTTCTTCTAAGCCGATTATCTATTTTTATATAAAAGGTTAACAATCCATCATCTCCAAAACTTTCGCATTTATAATATACCTATCCGTCTTATCTACCTTTTAATATTTCATAGAATTATAAACAATTAATTATAAAAAACGGCTCTAGTAAGTAGTAGGTAGCTACTTATTTTTTAGCTGGTAGGTAATACCTACAATTTAGAAGAAATTCAAACCGACGCTGGATACGCATATCACTCTTAAGAATTCCGGACAATATGTACGAAAAATGTATTAATAATAAAATGTATATTAGTAAAAAAAATGTATAATAATATTATTTTTATTAAAAACCATTTAAAGAATCTATTTTTAATTCTTTTTTGTTTTTTTTCATCAATTTAAGAAACTAATGCCTTCCCTCCTAGCGAAAGAATACCTAAAAATATTTTCTCCTAATAGTAATGCAAGTGAAGATGGTTTTGCCTCGTTTATTTCTCATTCGCTTTACGAACCAGCTTTATGAATGCTATATCGTGTATCGATCGTATTTCTGAGAGCATGGGCATGCAAATTTAATGAGATTCGCTGCACTACACTTTTAGGAATATTCATATATGTAGTGTTATGTCATCGCCAATTTCATAGGGAATAATTTATTTATTAGCTATGTTCACTACTATACTAGTTATATTTTAAAAAATAGTACCTATTTAACTAGGTAGGTATATCTCGTATTTTTAAAGAAAATGAGGCATTGAGGCCAGGTTTCGTAATTAAAGCAATATTTCATAAATAAACTCGTAAATGTAAAGTTTCTGGCAGGATAATAAGAGAATTGGCCATATTTTATCAACAGATTACATTTCATATTCTATTAGACAACTTTTATGTTATTTATCGAGGATCAGTTAATCGTCGAATAATGTATTAAATGTAGTAAAACTACCATTTCAAAAATAATTCTAATTGCCCGCAATTGACATTATTATCGTGTACTACTTTATTGGACGGATAAGTTTTAACCAGGTATTGAAAAATCGGCCCTTAGTTATTTAAAATTTGGCAACGTTTATTTTCTGAAGGAGCCATTAATTGAACGTGAGTTACGTTTGCATAAGCTAAAATATAATAATTAATGTTTTCTATTGAGTGTAGAATACATGTATTATTCAGCTCTACTATTATTCTGAGTTTACACGGTAGGTAGGTACAAATTATATTGTTAAAATAGTACATATAATACCTACAAAATATAGCTACATTGCAGATTATAGAAACGAATGTAAGCATTTTATAGATAGGTACTCTTTATTCAACTTATTTCTCTGGATCTACTGTTATCTCCAGAAACACCTTGACTTCGCTCACAAGTTTCAACAACAGATCATCCGATACCGTCATTAATTCCTTTCCAATTTCATTCAAAACCTGCCTCATATGCTTACTCAAATAGGTTTCATCCCTTACCGTCCATTCGAAGAAATAATTGAGAAACACACCAAAAGGATTCGATTTGTGACCGTAAAAATGGTCCATGTCAGACAGAATCGCGTGAAGAAGTAACGAATCATGGGATAATTTCTCATCTTTACTCGATTTTATAAAATCCAGTCTAGCAGCTACGATTGTCTGAATAGCAGAAAGCACTTCTTTAGTTGGAACGTTATCAGAATATGCCATATCATTTAATACAACTTGGAACTCATGTGCTGTACTTTCATCTAAACAAGTATAAAACAAAGTATCATACAGTGCTTCATAGAAATATCTTATGAATAGACGAACTTTCGTCTCGTGCATTGTTTTAAAATGCTCTAATATGGTATTTAAACCCATTGTACATTCATAATTCTCAACGCAAATATTATTATCTACACAGAGTTTATTCAAGTACCTCATTTCAACAATGATTGTGGCTAAAATTAGCTTCTGATTGAGCTGCTTATTTAGTTTCTTTTTGTCAACCTGCAAAATTTCAGATGCGATACTTGTCCCTATTTCTTGGAATTTACCAGAGATCTTTTTAACTGCGTTTATCCACGCTTCGGTTATGTTTTCATCGCTTACCTTTTTGTCAGCGTGTTTTAGGATCCTTCTTATATGTTCTAATTCTAGTTTTAACTGATTTTCGTATTCACTAATGATGAATTGATCACCGAGTAACGCGGCAAGGATATTTTGTACAGCCTTTGCTTGGATTACAACGTATTCATCAATAAATTTTCTAAGATCGTCTCGACAAAACTTTAGTTCGCGGCAGATTAAAGACGATTTTACCATATCTGTGATTGTATCTTCTTCCCGTATTGGAGTGAGGGATCTTCTGGAGTATTTGGCTAAGTAATTTTGTCCTAAGAAACGAGACAGCGTCTCAATAACATCTCTCCCTAGACTTAGAGATCCTTGCATATCCACTTTGACGCAGTTGCATGTTGTAACTGATACTGAAACATTATTTTTAATTTTGGTATGTTATGGGCTCCTTATATTTATAAAGGTGTAAATAAATAATACCTAGGAATAATTTTAACACTTTGGTATAATACATTTTTTGCAAATTTCACTAAAATAGCATATTGCAAAATAAATTGTGAATTTTTTATGACTTGGTGTTTGATTTTATGCGTTTTTTATACCTACCTAATAGTAAAGTTAGAATAATGTAAAAACTTACCTATACATTTTGGAATAAAAATATACATGACTTTTTATTTATGTATTTTGAAAACAGACTTTTTTTTCATTTGCCCGTTATACTGGTATTGCATTTAATTTTCTTATGAATATTGTAATAAAGATTTTCAAACAAAGTTTTCTATATAACATGCGTGTAGCGTGTTAGTTTAATTTATATATTTTCGTAATTTAAATAGATTCGTATGGAATATAATTAACGCCATCTAGCATTATTGTTGATAATGAATTTGAAATTACAAAAACCGTCCATGAACATTTCTTATTTCATGGAATCCACTAGAGGGCGTTGATTTAAAATTGTTGGGTAAACTAGTACAACTATCCATCGCTAGATGGCGTCATACACAAAATGAACTAAAGCAGCATATTCATTAGGCAATAATTTTATAGGTACTGAACACAGAACAGTAAAGTAGATAGAAGTGTGATGTGGGCGTGGCCCACGTGTCACTGGTAAGGTAAGATCACCTAACTTGCTCTCAGTTGTGCGCAGAAAAATATTCGAGTCGGTTGTCAGCTGTCAAACCTTTTTTCCATATTTATTCATTAATTAGGACGTGTTGTTCGGTATTAGAGTGCAAAAATGATAGCAGACGAAATAATATCAGCAATGGAGGCATTTCATACCATCGGTAAGTCTTATTTTTATTTATTTTAATTATATTTTATGTTATAACTTCGCTTGTCGTAATTTGTCAAAATTGTATACAAATATCTAGTCAAAATGAACCTTAATCCGTAAGAAATTAGTACTATTATAGATTGAACAGCAAACAAGACTTTCTGGAATATTATTGCAATAAACAAACGAATGTCGCTTTAGTGATGCTTGTGGCGCATATCGACAGTATCGATACTTTAGAAAAGACAAACATTATAAATATTAAATTTTATTTTATTTTTCCTTAGCTTTCATTTGTCCAATTTATTTATAGATTTCCCAAAGAGGCTAATTTAAAAGAGAAATGGATAAATGCAACGTGACGAGTTAACTGGATGCCGAACAGCACTAAGCGGTCTAAGAAAGGCCACCGATACAGCAAACCTACGGCAGTTCCAAGATTTAAAATAATGCATATTTTCTGTTTGTATTTTGTAAATATAGATTAATACTATTCTATTCCGTTTTTTATTTAATAATAATAATATAAAAAGACGTACTTAGTAGTAATAAACATACTCCAAAATGTGACACATTATACTATACTCATATAAAAGAAAGAAAAGAAAAATACACAAAAAATATTTATTTGTGAATTATCGATAACAAGGCTGACATCCCTCAGGGCATAGCATCAGATAAATATCAAGTTAATGTCATTAATGTTGAGTGACACAAATTTCAACCTTATCTCTATGTGTTGAGGTTCAAAGTTATATTTATCGAAAACTAACGCCCTCTGTTGTGGAGTAGCTGAATGTTTTCGAATTTGGAATTTCTGTGCAATGAGAAACAAAACAGCTAATATACCTAGGGATGTTATACTAAAATAAACCGTAACATGGTGTGTTAGGGTACATATTGATATGCTGAATTTATAACCTAAGTCAGTTTTTACTCAAATTAAGCTGTCCAATCAAAGGCATAGTTTACTTGTAGTGTACTGTATAACTATCGGTTTAAATGTGTGGGTTTGGCGACACTGGTTTTCATACTAATTATGACATTATCGCACTTCTATAAGTTTTTACCTCAGAGGATAGGTTTATTGCTCTGAGGTTTTTACTGTTCTGTGGTACTGAACTACTGAAAACTTTTTACTTGTATTTTGGTGTTGCCCGAAAAATATTTCAATTTTATTTAACCGTTGCCGCAACAAAAATTGTAAATCTGTGTGAATAGTTATTTAAAGCATAAATACTTGTCCCCATTTCCTAGACTGGGGTAGAAGCCTTTAAAAATAATGAAAAGATAAAAAAAATCGCAGTCGGATGAAACCCATTAGAAAAGGAGGGGAATATGATGAAAATAAAAGGAAAATTAAATTACGGTCAATCCGAGTTCGGGAAGTGGGAGGGGGGAGCTTTTAAGAGAAAAAAATGGTTTCTCTCGATTTCCGACAAAACTACAAGTCCTACAGAAAAAAGTTAAATGGCAAAGTTGTAGGTAATTAAAAGTTCTACAACTTTTGTATTCACAATTTTTTCACATAACCTCAAAATTTAGGTGAAAAATTCAAAAAACCATGTTTTTGGTCTTTTATTTTTATCTACTTCAAAATTTATTGTTTTTCTACGAAATTTGGTGGAAACTTACTTTATTATGTCCCAAATACACTGTAATTTATTTGATTGAAAATATTTATTTTTTCGCCTTATTTTGAATTAATACCAAAAAAACAACCTAATTTTCAATCGAAAAGTCACCCGTCAAAATATCAGCTTTTTTCAAAAACTGGGGGTGCCTTTTATTCATTGAAATCTCTACTTTCATATGGTGTAAAAAAAATAAACACCACTATAGTAAATGTTCTCAGGAAATGCATACAAACAGTGTGATAATGAGCTTTTACTAAATCAGGCACACTTCTCGAACTCTATATCTTCTCTTGTATCGGCTTTTCGGTAATATTTCAAAAGAAAAATAATTATGTATCTGTTCTAAGTTTAATATTTTACAGCATATTCAAAAGCAAAATGATGTCGATAAAAACATTTTAGGTAGTTCGAGAAGTGTGCCTGATTTAGTAAAAGCTAATTTTCACATTGTTTGTATGCATTTCCTGAGAACATTTACTATGGTGGTGTTTATTTTTTTTACACCATATGAAAGTAGAGATTTCAATGAATAAAAGGCTCCCCAAGTTTTTGAAAAAAGCTGATATTTTGACGGGTGACTTTTCGATTGAAAATTAGGTTGTTTTTTTGGTATTAATTCAAATTAAGGCGAAAAAATAAATATTTTCAATCAAATAAATTACAGTGTATTTGGGACATAATAAAGTAAGTTTTCACCAAATTTCGTAGAAAAACAATAAATTTTGAAGAAGATTGAATTTTTCACCTAAATTTTGAGGTTATGTGAAAAAATTGTAAATACAAAAGTTGTAGATCCTTTTATTACCTACAACTTTGCCATTGAACTTTTTTCCGTAGGACTTGTAGTTTTGTCGGAAATCGAGAGAGACCATTTTTTTCTCTTAAAAGCTCCCCCCTCCCACTTCCCGAACTCGGATTGACCGTAATTTATTTTTCCTTACATTTTTATCATATTCCCCTCCTTTTCTAATGGGTTTCATCCGACTGCGATTTTTTTTTGTTTCAAAAATTATCTACTCTAGTCTATCCCGTCCCAAACATATTATGCTTTATTTTAAAAATGTGTCTTGTCTTCTACGACGCAAGAGAGCGATTATATATGAATTTTTATGTGACAAACTAATTTTTTTGCTCGAGCAGTCCGTGTACGGCAGTGAATGAATGTCTATAGTTCACCGCGCTGTCGCGGCTTCCAGCCGTCGGTCTCAACTGCTTGAAGTGGTCCGTGTACCGCCGCCCTTAGGCCCTCTACACTAGCGTTATTGCCTCTACTCCCCAACACATACTCTAGTTCTAGGGTTAAATAAAACACAGCACTATACATAATTATTTATTGGCCTAGCCCTGCTTCTGCGCTATCTCCCTAGCTTTAGCCTTCTCCAGTTTGGCGATACGCGCGTTCGACTTGTTGCCGAGCACACCACCGCCCCAGTGCTTGCGGAGCTCTTCGTAACGCTCGTTGAAGTTGGTCCTGATGGCTTCAACCACCTTGGAGAAGGATGCACGGTCTCCGGATTCCACCTGAAAATAGTTTATAGTGTTAATATACTGTAAGGGCCGATTTTTCAATGCTTGAATAAAACTTATCTGTCCAATAAAGTATTACACGATAATATTAAAATGTCACGTAAACTGTCAAATACGGGCAATTAGAATACGTTTTTAAAATGGTAGTTTTATACATTATTCAACGAATAAGTTTTAACCGAGGATTGAAAAATCAGCCCTAAATAATACAATGAGCGCTTCGTGATATATTAAAAAAATGGTGCAAGAAGAATATAAAAAATATAAAGTGTAAGTTCAAATAATATAAAGGGTATTCTTTTATAAAATTTTTAAAATGCGATTTATTAATTATTAAATCGACATTTCGCACAGTTTAGTGAGCGTGGTCACAGGGAGACAGATTATTTCGTAGAGATGGCATATTCAGATATTTCTATATTGGTGGTAGAAAGGTTGACCTCATGGCATTCAGATAGCAAATACATCATCATTATATACCATTCTCTATGTCAATTGTTATTTTAATAATTTAAAAACTAAAAACAATATTCAATAGGCCCTTTATAACACGGAAAAGCTTTGGCCACATTATGTTCACTAGAAAAACATAAAACCAAACATATTTTGTTATATTATGTAATAAAAATTATTATCAGAACTTTCATACCCCTTTTGAAGTAGAAAATTAGACTGATAGTACCAAAATACAGTTATTATATATAAAAAATTATGGTTCAAAACAATACTTACATTTGTGAGCGCTAAGCATGTGCAAGTCTTGCGATGAACGAGGGCTCCCAAGCGAGATTTGCCCTTAACAATACAGTATGGGACGCCCATCTTACGGCAGAGAGCGGGCAGAAAGAGTACCAGCTGAAATATAACAAATATGTATTAAATAATGTATTAATTTTAGGTTATTTTTTGTGTGAAAATAGTGTATAGATGGTTTACTCAGAGTCAATTGGCTTCATGCAGCTTGTGACAAGCACACGCCGCTCAGGTGAAGAAATTCTAACATCATTGTATGAAATGGTTTATTAGTTCTTGTTAAATAAACTATGTTCAGATAAATGTTTCGTACCCAAATCAAGATACAACACTACTGAATAGGTTTGAATGAATAGACGAAAATTGGAATAGATATACATAATAGCAATGCAATAGATTGACAAGCAGAAAATGTCAAGTTATTTTAAATGTTGCACAGTACCTATCCTTGTTCAAATGAAAAATTGCAGTATGTACTTTCTTATATTTTACACTAAATTATTTGAATTTAATCAATGAATAAGGTTTCATGGCCTTTCTTAATATCAGAAAGAAACCTAAAGCATTAAAGAAAAAAATTATTCAACAATTGTGTGAAAGAATAGCAAACATAGATGTGCACAAACTTTAGCATTTATTGTAGTTCTTATATGTTATTAGTATATTTTATCTTAACAACAAATGAAAGGTACCTTTAACAAATAACAAGATTTCAACCCACCTCAATAGGATCAACGTCGTGTGCGATGACCACCAACTGTGCCTTCTTCTTCTCAACCAGCTTGGTGACCGTGTTGGTGCCCGACCTGATTGTGTTCGGCCTTTTCGCTGGGGGCTCGTCTTTCTTCGCAACCTATTATGTAGTTTATTGTTGTTAGGAATGTTCTAGAATGTGTGTGTGATTGGCTTGGTGTGAAGGTACTCAGAGATCTTGGTGGTTAGGGGTCTTCATGGCTGTCTGAATTGTTTTATGCATCATTTTGTTTGGTGTTGATGAGACAAATTTTGTTTGGTTGTAGTTTAGAATGAAAAGCGTCTTATTCACGGTCAATCCCCGACGTACGTCGGCTCAAGGCCGCGGTGCTGGATGTATCCTACTGACGATCGTGCGCGCATCAAGCATGGCTAGGGTTGCCAACTTTTATTTGAAGAAATAGAGTATATCTGATTTTAAAGGAGGTAAATAAAGAGTAAATAAATATTTTTAAAAATGTATTTTTTTGTACTTTTTGCAGTAACTAAGAATTTTTCATTATTTTTAAATGAATTATATGAATCCAAACATTCCAAATCTAAATTTATATATTTCAAGAGCTCATTTTTAATTAATTTTTAATAAAGCTCGGTTTCTCTCTTCCCGCTACTTCACATTCATGACCGAAAAGACTCTTTCAGTAAATGCTAAAGTGGCGGGAACAGAGAGTATATAGCTAATCATTTTTTTTTAAACAAACAAATTCGTCAAGATATTTTTTTTAAATAAATTGCCATTTTTCTGCAGTGGACTTTTGCATAAAATCTGTGTTATTCAACAATTCGCCTTGGAGTTCTTTTAAAATAATAACTTCTGAATATAAACTGTCCATGTGTACAAGGTTGATCCAAAAGTAATGATAATTGGGATTTCCTGTGTACATAAAAATCAAAAATAACCGTTTCTTGCTTGCTCATGTACTCACTAAGTTATCACAAAAAAATCATATCAATAGGCCACGTTTCCAAGTATTTACATTAATTTCTGTTGGCAACACTAATCTGCTGTACGTCCGCGCTATTCACTGTCCATCTGCACGACGTTCGCGGTGGTGGGGGTGCTTGCTGGATGAAAAGTTGGTCGTGCACATCCAGCAAGATAATAATAATAATTATTGACGTACGTCAACGCTATTCACTGTCGTTTTGCGTCGTGCATCGTGTATGACCTTGGCGGGACGTACGTCAAGATGGACCGTAAATAAGACGCTTTAGGGCGTATTCAGAAAGAAAGCTTGAAACTTATAAGCGCTTATCGGCGCTTGTCAACGCTGGTTCGTTCTACACAAAGGAAGCAGGTTGAAGCAGACCAAAACAAATTTTATATGGCAGCACCCAGCGCTTGTTGAAGCTTGTCGGAACTTGTCGGCGCCTATCAGCGCTTATCGGCGCGTGTTCATATATTTTCCTGCGAGGGTTACCAGCGCTGACAAGCGCCGATAAGCGCTTATAAGTTTCAAGCTTTCTTTCTGAATACGCCCTAACATTTTAAACTACAACCAAACAAAATGCCCTTATGAAACAAATGTTTAGATTTTTGTATTCATTTGTCCACTTCATTCATAATATCAATTTAATTAATGTATCGCTCAATATTGTTTATTTCATGTTTATTGCATCCAGAGCAAAAAATTCATGGTTTTGTATTCTGTAGTTAGCCCAGTAGGACATTGGACTTTGACAATCATAAAACATGACTGCTTTTGAAATGTAATTTAGGAAGCACAATGATTGTCTAACTAGTGTATAAAAAATTGAAATGCATTAATGAAACCATTGATTTCTAGTTACGTAAATAATTTGTCTCATCTATAACATAAAATTGCTGTTTTTAAATTGAATATACTGTAAAATATAATACCTTAGCCTCAGCAGCCTTCCTTAATCTTTCTTTCCTGACGGCTTCAGTCTCAGGCCTGTATTTCTCTAAGATCTTGAATAGACCCTTAGCTGTAACAATGTTATACTTATTTGTAAATGTAGTTTTGAATTAAATGTAAAATGATTTAGTTAAATGTTTGTTCAGAGTTAAAAAGCTCGTATTGTTTTGTTGATAATCATAGAGATTCATCGTTGCATTTATGGATCATCATTTAATGTGCCCTATTCATAACTTGGATATTGTTTTACACATCTTAAATGTCTTAATCATGTTACAGAAACTAACTCGCTAACATTTTTTACACATATTACGATTTATACATATTTGGCGTATACTGATTTCAATTATCCAAATGGCTAACAACAAGAATTAGTCCAGTAAATCTTGTTTCTAATGTATGACAATGAATCAAACAAAAAAAAAATCTAAATCCACCAATTCATTCTGAAATCTAAAAATGGGTAAAACAACATCTGTGCAAACTATACTGTGCAATCTATACCAAATATCTGTGCAACTAAATTATAATCTACTATATTAAAATAAGTCGGGTTTTCCTTCCTGACGCTATAACTCCAGAACGCACGAACCAATTTCCACGGTTTTGCATTCGTTGGAAAGGTCTTGGGCTCCGTGAGGTTTATAGCAAAGAAAAGGTGTCTCTGGTGGCGAAACGGAGTTCGCCCGGTTTGCTAGTTATTACTATAATCTTCTCTTATAAATTAAATAACGATAAAATTACTTTAAAGATAAAATTATTATTTGCTTAGCTGTAAGATTATCTATTTATAATTTCATATGCCTAACAGGCAGATTATGGCAGGACTTATGTTTGTATAAGATCTGAATTGTACCCATATTCATGAATAAAAATATTTGAATTTGAATAACATCTTACAAACCTGTGGTCTTATCCAAAGTCTGGGTGAACTGGTTGATCGGCGGCGGCACTTTGAGACGGCGCTGCAGCACCGCCTTCTGCCGCTGAATGCGAATGTATTTGGGCCATCGCACGAAACGGGACAAGTCACGTGTTGGCTGAATGTCCTGGCCTTGGGACAGGGTACTTGATAAACAACTTTACTAAGTATAAAATTACTATAAAACTACATATATAATATTACTATTTGTGTACTAGATGAATAACTCTACAAGTATAACTTAGTAATTTAACCAGTAAAAAATTGCAAGAGTATGAATGATGAAAATTTTTTATTGAGCATTCAAATTTCAAATATGTCACTAAAACAGTGATATGAATGAAAAAACAGCATTTAAGCAGAAATAGATATTCATTCATCTTGGTTATGTAGGTACATCTCGCAGTATTCTGGTTGAATTTGCTACATGACATAATATACACTCTAATATTATCTCAAGTTTGTTTTTCCAGAATTCAATATGTCTAACAAGTAACAACTACAATATTTTAGAACTAATGAACGTATATTATTTGTATTCATATAATAATGAATTTAATAGTACTGGACCATTATCAGTGTTAAAAAGCTCGTATTAAAAAACCCACATGGCTTTTCAGGTGTTTGTTTTGATCATCACATTGGTCCATAGTAATTAATTATTAAACAAATACATTAGATAAAATGTTTGACTCACCAATAGCAAAGTTCTTTGTCCTCTTCTCAAAAAGAGGGTTCACAATCTTTTTGGGTTCAACTTTCTTGACGACCAAAGGAGCGGCCGCTACCTTCTTTCCGACCTTCTTCTTGGGCTGAAAACAAACTACTCATTTACTAAAATGCAAAATCATATACAGTTAAACTTGATAATCATTAGACTCAGAGATCTTGGTGATAATTAAGGTGTAATCATAGCAATCATTGGATTGGTAACATCATGGTTTAGGTGGAGGTTATGTATGCTTCCGAAAGTTTTACGTTGCACTTTTCCACTTTTAGGTATCACTGGCATTTAATTTGAACTAGTATATATCAAATATTTGTGTAGAAGCACAAAAATAGATCATTATAAACATGTTACCAATGAAAACATACACTGCGGTAAGAACTATCAGCACGCCACTTTTCCGTTTTTACTAAAATAATCGATAGAAATAATAGTATTAATTAAACGCACATGGTTTTTACCTTCTTCTGCACCATCTTGTTTAAAGTTTATTTATGTGATCTACAAGTTACGTACGGATACGTAACTCTAACAGAACACCAGACTTTCGGCTAAAATGGCCGAAACAAAAAGACAGATTCGGCGAGTGCTTGAAACGTCAGTCAAATCTGTCAAGTATCTTACCATAGAATATAGATAAAAGATATTCAACAGATTAAAAATAAGAAGTAAGAAAATAATTTGAAAACTTAAATTAAAATATTAATATTCTAAACCGTTAAATATCAATATTGTTTAATTTTACAATGTATTATTATTTACCAGGAATAAAAAGGCAGTTTTAATAATTTTGTAATATTGCAACACTGGATAAGTTACTAAATATTATCATTTATCATAGATGCCGTTTATCTCGCGCGCGCGGAGACCAATCCTTAATCTAAGCCGTTGCCCGTTTATCTTAACTTTGTAAAAAGGATTAGGATTGGATCAAAGAGTTTAATAATGAATATTATAAATAATTATAATATTATGATCGGGTACTTTAACGGTTAACGGATACCACCTTAGAAAAAGATAACACTAAATTGATACGATCTTGATTTTGTTTTCGATTTTGATTCTATTTCGATCTTGAATTTTTACTTTGCAATCAATTCTAATTTTATACCCAGATCCGGTAGGTAATAATTATCAAAGCTCGAAGTACTTAGATCCAGATTTCGACCGAGATTCCGTTCGTTGAGAGTAAAATATGGGTCGCGAAACGGCGATACCGTCACGGCATGGAGTAAGGCGACGATTTTCGTATCTTTGAATCTTGCCAAAGAAGTTTCGCAGTTCAATTCTGACACGTCACACGTGTGTTCGACACACACGCTATTTTTTATTCATTTTTTGGTTTTGAACTTTTGCGAGATAGAAACTAAAGCTTTGGTCTGGTGATCATGACGCACAACGCTGAGGTATGCGCCCCGACGCAGCGTCACGACGCAGCATTTACCTTCCCTGCGGAGAGGTGGTCAGTTGATTTTGCCGCAGCTACCAAGGTAGACGTGAACATGAACAATTTTGCTGTAATTATCAAACTTTTATGTTTTTGCATGGGCGTAGCGAGGGGGAGGCAGGGGGGGGCAGCTGCCCCCCCCTAGCAGGCGGGCGGGCTGGCGAACTGAGCGAATTTTATTTCACCTCTCTCAAAAGATCCATTATAATACCCTATTTAGATTCCTTAATTTCCGCACTCGATCAACGCTTTTCGAATGAGCATCTGCCAGCCTTCAGCCTAATGTCATTGCACCCAAACACAATGTTATCAATGACCCTCAGTGATTTCCAAGAGAATTGCAAAGCATTCACCAATTTTTACGAGCTCGCTATCGAGCCTGAAGCAGAATTGTGGTATAAATTGTGGAAAGACAAGGGGATTCCAAATGAAGAGTTAGAGAAAATGGATTTTACCGACACGCTTAAAGAGGCAAATACTTTCTTCCCCGCCACAAAGAGGGCCATACTTATTTTACTGGCGCAACCATGCACCACGGCCAATATAGAACGGTCTTTTTCCACCTTACGGCGAGTAAAAACGTGGTTGCGGTCTACAATGTCAGAAAATCGTCTGAACGGCCTATGTATGTTAAGCGTACATAGGAAAATGGTAGAAGGAAAGAAAGGCGAAGTTATTGAAAAAGTTTTAAATAGATTTTGTGAACAACCACGCAAGTTACTGTTTAAGTAATTAAAACTATTCTGTTTCTGGTTAAAATTCGTTTTTTTATTGTTACACTTGCTGACCCGGCGGACGTCGCGTCGTCCTGCCCAGTAATCAATCTTACACCTACCCTAACTAAACTAAACCTACCCTACACCTACCCTACCCCTATCTATGTATGTGTTATTCTGAGTCTTCAGCTACCTACATACCAAATTTCATCGTAATGTGTTCAGTAGCTTTTGCTTGAAAGAGGTAACAAACATGCATCCGTCCACACACACTCACAAACTTTCACCTTTATACCTAATGTATGAAAACATAAATTCAGTTTCTCTATGATTTTCTCAACCTGCCCCCCCCCTGTACAAAATCCTGGCTACGCCCTTGTGTTTTTGTCTTTATTTTTATATAAAGAAGGATAGCTGCGAACTAATTATATTATTGTCTACGAAAAAATTCATATTGTCGCATTAATATATGCCGTGACGCATACCCGCACACCGCAGCGTTCAATCGAGAATGACGCCGCGCTGTGCGGGAGTACACCTCCCCACTCACCGCGCTTGCCCTTCGCCGCTGACGCATACTGCGACGGAACAAGAGAACATTTTCGACGTTTTTCATATGATTGAGTGTCCGGCATCGCAAACCGTATACCTCAGCGTTGTGCGTCATGATCACCAGACCAAAGCTTTACAACTAACAAGTAACAATCATCCATACATTCATGTGCACTTTCTGTTATTAACTTGGTTGGTACAACAAAAGCTTTTATTGAAATAGGTAAAAAGTACTATTTCCCACGAGGTTTTGCATCACGAAATGTCAAGTAATTAAACATAATCTAATATCATTTAGTAGTAAAAACACTATCAACCTACATTCAATTTATTCAGGTCAATGGGTTGTATTTGTATACCTACGTAGTATATTATTATTAGTCTGTGGTTGTATTAACGATGTCCCTACATATTATCTATGAAATCCTTTCCATTTAAAAAAAAGGAATGGTTTAGTTCATCTTATAACATAATATTATTTATAAGTCAACATTTTAGTTCGTCATTTCAAGATAACGTAAATAATAATTATTCTTAGCCACAGATGGCGTTAGTGGTATCATGGCTTCAGAATAAATAGTACACGTTATTCATATTGATACAAACTGCTGATTATATTATAGACTTAATAGAATAACAATATATAAAAACGCGTGCATTTTGCCTCTTGATAAATCTTGATTTCGATTATGACACAATATACCGGTCGCTGCCGCGGCAAGATAGCTTCGCTAGCTTCGTTCGCTTCGTTCGCTTCGCTCGATCCGCCCGTGGGGTGGTTCCTTACACCTTGGCCACGGACACCGGCGGCGCGACCGACGGCGCGACGGGCGGCGCGGCAATTCGCGCGGCGCGGTAAGCACGCCACGGGCAGTTGCGTTCGCCGCCGCGACCAGTGTAGACGAGGAGACGAGATGGCTTTATCAAAGTTAGCTCGACGTTGTTTGGAGAGTAGCAGCTTTTTTGCTCAAGATTTAATGTTTGGAAGATATAGTGGAGTACACGAATTAAATAGAAATCGTGTTACAGACGGAGAATTCCACCAAAAATATGAAAAATATAGGCATGATGAAAAATTATGTTGCGGGTGGCTAGACCTCCAAATAGCTGGTCTAGCTAGAATTTCTGCAATAAAAGCTTCCGTCTCCATTTTCGTGAAAAAAAAAACAAACTATTTTAACCTCCTAAGGACCAAGCTAAAAAAATCCTATTCTGCATTACCACCCATTGTTCTCACCTGAGTACATAAAAATACAACAGACCTGCGACCCAATGGTATTTTTTTGTTTTTTTTATTGTTAGAGTTAAAATTTACTTGTGGGATTTTTTTTCTGTGTAAAATATAGCTTATAGAATACATTTCTGAAAAAAAAAACTCGATTTATTTTGTTCCCATGTGATCACATCAGACCTAAGTGAATCCAAAAATTTTTTTATTAAAATTAGGTTTTACTTGTAGATTTTTTTATTTACTTATGTTATAACATATGAGATCATACAATAACCTCTAAAAAGTATACAAAAGAATTAAAAACAGTTTTTCTTAAATTCTAAATGTGTAAGTTTACTACATATTAGGTAATAAAATATCTAAACTATCTGAACATATGTTAAAAAAAGAAATAAAAACATTGGAAGTACAATATTAGGAACTTGAAATATCAATGAGCTAACTAAAAATCGATTTGGAAACAAATGGTGGGTCTCCTAAGTCTTCATCACTAGGAATAAAATCTCCGTCAGTCGGCTAGGAAATCGATGATATTATCGTCACGAATAACTGAAAAAATAAGGAAGATAACTGTTTATTTTGATTGCAATAGTAATTCCTGTTGACAGTTTAAATAAATTATAATCATAAAACAGGACAATTATACTCAAAATTACTGTAAAACAACAAAATAAATTATTAACTAATTAAATGTTTTATAGTCATTGACTACCAATGTCTTCAAATGAGTACAAAAAAAATGAAAATAATGTTGTAAGTAACGACCAATGTTCTCACATGATCACATAAAAATTGTCCGTGAATTTAAAAAATACAATATGAATTGATTCGTTAAATTTAATTAAAATACGTTCCTGTACTGTTTTTACTATTTATTTTTCAATACCAAATGAAAATCAACTGAGAGATTAATATGATAATTAACGATTTAACTTACCTCTGTTACGTTGACCAGCCATTTTAAAAACTTGAACTAAAGTATTTTAAAATTCTGTGATTGGATAACCCATTTACCTACCAAACCTAATAGTTCAATTCAGCCAATCGCGTTACACAGTGATCATAGGCAGAAAAGCGCGGTATTTTTTAAGATATTTCGAATTTTCGATTTTGTCATCGGATGAGGACGGTGGTTGGTAATTTAGTTAAAACTTTTTGGTGCTTTGGGTTGTAATGGTGATGGTGTTTATGTACTTATATGAGGCCATTGGTCCTTAGGAGGATAAATTAAGTTCGCTCCGGGAGTAGTCGCCGCGTCTGCCGCTCGACTCCGTGGCCTGCGCCGTAATAACTCATACATTTGTTTCGATCGCTAGTCGTGCCGCGCGATTCGCTCGGGGAAATTCGCCGGTCGTCTCGCTGGTCGCCGCTGCGCGTGGCATGCCCAGTACATTTCCATACATTTGATTCATTCGCAAGACGCGCCGCCAGTCGCGCCGCGCGAATTTTCGCTATAGCGAATTGTCCGTGGCCAGCACGTTAGGGTGGTTCGCAGTAAACCAATACTCTTGGCGCTTTGCTTTGACGTCCGCCCTTACCTTTTTTAAACAACTTCAAAAAATGGTTCTCAATTCGTCTGTTTTAGTTCTGACGAATTGAAGGCGGTTTACTTTTTTGTAAAAACATAATTATGTACTAGGTATGTAGAACCTTTACTGTGACTACATCGCATAGTGAGATTTTTCCTAGCATTAAGTATAAATATTATATACCTAAATAGTTATATTAAAAAAAAAATTCCCTACTCTTATCAGATATCCCTTACAGCAGCACTTTTTTGTTCTACTGCCTACTTTTTTTATTTTGGCGTGATTATTCGTGATAATTGAGGGTAGAATTGTTTTCAGTAATGAAAGTTATATAAAATAAAGCTTTGTAACCAAAAAGAATGTATAATCAACATAATAATATGTAATTAATAATTATCAGCAGTGGTGGCTCAGTGGTGAGACTTCGGACTTCGAATCCATAAGTTCGGGGTTCGAGACCGGACGAGCGCGCAGGAAATAAATTGATTTTTCAATTTATCTGCGCATGTTGTAACATTACCACTGCTCGAACGGTGAAGGAAAACATCGTGAGGAAACCGACATGTCGAAGAATCAAAAAAAAAGTTCGACGACATGTGTCATCCGCCAACACGCACTTGGCCAGCGTGGTGGATTATGGCCTGTACCCTCATAGGAGGCCCGTGTCCCAGCAGTGGGAACGCATATGGGCTGATGATGATGAATAATTATCAACTTTCTGTACAATGTGCGAATTTTGAACTATCTGTATACAAATACGGTACAAAAAAGTACCTACAATCTACATAATTATTATAGAACAAAACTGCAAACTTATTTCTAAGCGTGCCAAGTGGTCGTCGAACCAATTACCATTTTCATAACAGGAAAATTGCAAGTGACATGAAACCTCCATGATACTCAAAAACGTTTACAGCGACTGTAATCGGTGAAAATTGCTTTTAATTACATTATACGTAACTAGCGCCCTGTAATTATTTAAACATAATAAATAAAGCGTCCCTCTACGCACGCGCCACCCCACGACAAGATCAGATGCCCTCTCCGTCACTCAGTCAGAAATTACCAAAGCGAACGCGCAAGCGTGCTTGCTGTATGCACGCGTTCCAAAGCCATTTCTTGCTAAAATAAAAAAAAATGATCCGTCATTTAATCGCGCCAATTACAGATTAAATATATATTGAGACGTTATTTTTTTTAATTGTCAATGAAACAATGATTTTGTATTGCCATATTACGCGTGTGCGTATTGACTTTTTGTGTTTTGTTTTGTGATAATTTTGTGATAGCGAGTGATGCCAAGTGGATATGCTAGTGATAATGTTAACTGTTTATGGGATTGGATTGCACGCTGTATCGGAACCTATGGTTTGTATGATTTAATTTATTTGAATTGTTTAGATGCTAATTTAAATTTATACAGTTACATTAAAATCATAATAATATTATGTTAAATGCGCTGAAATTGTATAAAATAAGCAAAATATGAAACTAATGCGAATTTAAGAATGCGAAAATATAGTACGTAGGTATATAATATTATGTGAATGTGAAATAAAAATTATGAGAATAGTACTTAAATATGACATAAAAAAGATAATAAATTTCATGGTATACATTAAATTGATTGAAATTTCATGTTTTTTTATTAAAACTCGGACGTTGGAAACTCTGAAAGCAATAAAATATGGTTAAGTGCTTTTAATACATTTTTTGAGATACTAATACATAAATATTATTTTAATGTTCTTCATTATAAAATCTTAAAACTTCGTATTTGTTGCTGAAACCTTACAATTATACAAAGATACATAAAACCTTATGTTACAATACGAAAATCCTTATGATATCTGTATTTTCTATATTCTTATTTACAGTTACAATAATTGCCAATATATTTTGGAAGCACAGAATATTAGGAAATGATTCTATATATCCATCCGCGACTGAGATGCTTGTCAAGATTTATACCAATTAAATGCTGTATTAGAGAGAGGGTCGGACTTGGTTATCAAGTAGGGCTGCGACACCGTGATCTCACGTACTAGTAGCTAGGGTTGTCACTTTCCAAAGGCACGTAATTTCTTGGATTTTTGATTACCCTAATTTTCTATTGTATATATTGAATAGATTTATGTGACATGTGTGAATTATTAAATAAATGTGGATTTCTTTTAGGAATAATATTTCAAAATGGATTACGTTAGCACCTGGGGTACTTCACGGTTTGACAGGGGTGATATTAAATTGTACGAGCAACATGGGATGTCTCAATATTCTCTAACACTTGTTTTACATTAAATTTTATCGTGGTCTCATTATATTTATAAAGTTAAATATGACACTTTAATAAAGTAAGTTTTATAAAAGTGTGATAATTATTTCGTAAACTTATTTAGTGTATTAAAATTACAATGTTCTTTATTATAAACATAGTTGTTTTGACGTAATAAGGTTTAGAATTAGATCAAAATAAATAAATTACTTAGTAAAATAACCAATATTGATATGAGGCAAAGATTCGCTATGCGTTATAGCATTTTATACGATTATTGGGGGCGGAATGCGATATCGACCCTAAACTTACACATCCCGTTTCTTCTCGTCATGGCAACGCATGTGCAAGTATTGAGGACTGTGGTATTTAATGGGCGACAGATACACACACATATGTATTGTCTATGTACTTTTATTTAGCAGAAGTATTTGATGTACTAAATGTGCCCCGCGGTTTCACCCGTGGACTAAACCACGTAGAAAAACACTATTGCAATTTTTTTTGGTACAGTACATACCAAATTATTGTTGCAGTTTAGCCGTGTAAGACAAACAGACATACTTTCCTATGTACCAATACTATTGGTTTGGACATTTCAATATTTACTTTATTAGAGTTTTTGATATTTCATATTTGATGAAATTTTCAATCACTATTGCAATGTACTCGAATGTACGAAGCAAGCGTAAGTGGTGTTACGTAGTGCGAACATAAATCGATTTGAGTGCCGTATCTAAAATTTAATTTTCCCTATCCCCTACATTCTGCAATGTACCTACTAGCTATAAGCTTTAATGGAAAATTAAAACCTTAATGTATATGCCGCTGAAGTTCAGAACTTAGTCGATAGAAATAGCTGAGAAAGTAACCTACTTTACGAAACTTAGAACTTCATGTTGAGGATTATCAGAGGTTTATTAGTTAACTATCTTGCATTAAACACTACCTATATACGTTTTAATAACTATTATGCTCAATATATCACGCATATTGAATAATTCTTAAATCAAAATGTATTGAAAATTATACCCAATTGTTTTCAACAATGGCAACATTATTGAAACTGGCCGGTACGAAATCTTTCTCTTTTAAATTTGTGGAATTTCGAAATTCGAATGCGGGATCGACGGCTCTCGCTTTGAATAATCATAATAAATGATTCCCTTTATAAATAAAATATATTAATATTATCTGAAGAGATTATTGGGACAATTCTTTCAGTGTTAGATAGCCCATTTATCGAAGAAGGCTGGATATAATATCATCACGCTAAGATCAATAGGAGTGGAGCAATGCGTGTAAAACCGTAGGGCACAGCTAGTAAATGATAAGATTTATTATTCGTATATTTATCGAAATAAAAATAAGGATTAGTATAACACAATACCGCAGAACGTAATTTAATCATGCGTATTTCATATCACGTATCTTATTGATATTATTATTCAATAACTTTATTCTCATTGTCAATAGTCAAAGAGGTTGCATTTATTTCCTTGAATAACCGTACAAAGGATAAAAGAGTATAATAGACCAGTGATGTGAGTTAAATAAACGATCTTTCTTATTGATGTAGTTAATATATTAATTACTAGCGGTCCGCCCCGGCTTCGCCCGTGGTACATATTTACGTTTTCTCTACATAAGAACCATCCTCGTACTTCAAGGAATATAATAGAAAAGAATAATCGAAATCGGTTCAGCCATTCACACGTGATGCCGTGACAACGCGAAACGGGTGCAGACCCACCGCCTTTTTAATTTTTATAGCTCCCGCCGCGCAGCGCGTCGAACGCGGCAACTGATACACAAAAATAATCCTTATGGCATGATTCTGTATTCACGCGCGATGACTTATAACGTATTTCATGTATACCTTTGGTGTTTCTACACCGATTTACATGATTCTTTTACTATAACCTGCCCAGGAGTATGAAGAATAATTGTGCCAAATTTAGTTAAAATCCGTCGTGTAGTTTTTGTTTCTATAACGAATATACAGACAGACAGACAGACAGACAGACAGACAGACAGACAGACAAAAATTTTACTGATTGCATTTTTGGCATCAGTAGCGATCCCTTATCACCCCTTCATAGTTTTTTTTTAAATATATTTCATGTACAGAATTGGCCTCTCTACAGATTTATTATAAGTATAGATAAACTCTATACTTTATATGCTTTATATGCTGGACTAATTTTTAAGCTATTGCATAGCTTCTATTGCCGGCCTTGAGCGCGGGGACCGAATCCAGACATTCCGTAACGAAAAAACCTCACGCTCCCCACTCCGACGGGCACGGAGGTGTAGCTTGAAGGCATAGCATGCAATGTAGCTTTACCGCGGCAGACCCACACGTCTTTTTTATTGATTTCGGAATAATTATTAATATAAATTCAGCATAATGTATTTTTGTTGTTATTAGATATTTTTAAATAAGGGGTTAAAACATTGAATAATTTTAGTTTAGGAATAAAATGTTCTGTGAATCTGCGAACGTCAAGTTATTTTTCCAAAATAAAAAAACGCGGGCCAAAATAATAGCGTAGAGGAAAACAGAAAATATTTTAATACCAACAGACAGACACTTGGATATAATGAATGACGTAAATACACATATTTTATGGCTCAAAAATATTTATATTTAAAACAAAACAAAGTTTATTGAAATCGTTTTTGAACGAACAAAATGTGAGGTTATTTTCTGCCATTTTCTGGCCCTAAGCGCTTTTGACGTTAAGATTAATGATTGTTGATGTTTTCATGTTTTTCTAAAACATTATTTATATCTATTTGAAGCCGCAATCTTTTTCTCTAGCTGTGAAAACTAATAAAGAAAAATTTATGTGTAGGTACACTAGGTACTACAGACATGAGCCGTGCTTTGTCACAAAAAAATAGTGCTCACAAGTAGGTACTCTACGCGTAGAAGCATGAAGAGATGCGAGACATAATATCTTCCTTATAGTAATTATTCTTATCCTGCCAATTGCCATTATACTATTTGTATGTACTCGGATAATGAAGAATTCTGACAAATGTCAGTTTTCCTGAACCTCTGGATACTTAAGTTGTTGAGATATCTGATAAATATCTATAAAAATATGCTTAGGTTTCTACTAAACTCAAGTTTTAACTACATCATGAGTCTATACTTAGGTATACTAACCTATACTACCATATATCCTTACTTGCCATGTACAGGAACCATTACGAGATCATACATAAAATCAGACGGACTATTACATGCACCCAAGTCCATATAACAGTCTGCCTTCTAACAGTATTATATTGGCTGATAATTGAATAGATATTGCTTTCAAAATGTGCTCTACCAAGCCTTTAATTCTATCTATACCTATAGATGGTAGAGATCCAAGCCTAATTGCAGATAGATGGCAGGGATCTTGTACATTCTTGGATGTTCAATAATTTATATGCACGATTTAATGGGATAAGATGCAGTAGTAAGCTACAGTAAGAGACTTGAAGGAACCCTACAATTTTCTTCATGATTAAATGGGATAAGACGTTACTAAGCTACAGAAATACAGTGCCTGTAAATAATACCTACTACTCAATAACTGGGAGGAACAGCTAGTTTTGTAAATTTCGATGTAAAGTATTCGTATCATGTTTGTCGGAGCGTATCGACAAAATGCGTCATTTTCTGACCGTAAGGGCGCTTGTGCACTACAAGGAATTTTACTGTCCGGCATTCCGATTTTTTACGGTCCGGTGTGGCATGAAAAAACCGATGAATTGCTTGTGCACCTGTCCGTCTTTACTCGGATCAGTGCGGTACAGTTCAAGGAAGTTTCGTGTGTTTTCGCATTTTACAAGAAACGAGTAAAAATATAGAAGGTGAAATATTATATTACTTCGTTATAATAAAAAGTAAAGTTCCGTGAGATTTAAAATGCGTGTTTCACTTATTTATTTTAATCGGTGACGAGGAGCTAAATCTATTCCCACTTGAACTTTAACTTACCAACACTTACTTAGATAATAATTATAGGTCAATGCTTGGTCAATGTATATAAAATAACAATACCGACTTCTCAAATCTCATTGCCAGCTAAAAGAAAGTAAAACAAGAGCTTGCTTTCAATTGGCATATGCAATAAAAAGAGTAAAATCCAAGCAAGTGGGCACTCGAAAACAATTATACCTACAGCGACTCGTAAACTCAAAAAACCATCCGGAATAGGGAAAAGTAAAATGTCGGACAGTAAAATTACGTATAGTGCACAAGCCTGTATTTAGATTAATGGCGTGCCATACCGGACCGTAAAAAAACGGAATGCCGGACCGTAAAATTCCTTGTAGTGGACAAACGCCCTAAGGCTACTAGTTATTATTCTGTGCCGTAAGGCAAATTGTTTTAAAAATTCTTTTGTTTGTTTGCCAATTATAGGTAATCACGAGAGGAAAAGATATACTGTCTTTGTGTGCTGATTTAAAACCACAATGTTTCATTGAAAATTATTATATCTACTTACTAAAATAAAATCAGCATGCGTTAAACATCCACTCTGCTTCATATCACATCTTCTTTATTTTTACTTATTTTTCATATTATATTAATCTTGCAAAGTGTTAAATATACATAAAAGATACACAGATCATTATTATCATTATTTAAATAACCTACTTCCACCAAAGGATTATATATACATAAAGGAATATACTCTAAAATGTATCCTGAACTCCTGCGAATAGCGCAAAAAGGGAACGTGCATAGAAATCTAAATAACAAGACACTAGAAGTCGTAAGCGCGCGTGACATTGTCGCCGCTCAGGTGGTTACCATTCCACAAGTCTGTTCGTCGCTTGGTGGTCGCTTGTTCAGTTGTTTCTGACACGTGCGTGAGTAAACATGGTGTGTTGCAGCATTTCCCAGTGCGGAAATTCTTCCATAAATTGTAATTATACTAATAAAGGAATAACATTTCACCGGCAAGTATTTTTGTTTATAAATATTGCCGTTTTTCCTTAAAATTAAACAATATTTACAAGCAATACGAATGACACAGTCAACCGTTCCTCTCATCACGTTTAGCTATACATTGCCTTTTACTATTGTCAACATCTGACAGGTCGGTTGTTATAACTGCCAGATGTTATCAAATGACAATTACAAGAAGCAATGTACTGCATTGTTAACGATAAAGAGTAAATAGTCGCAAGCTAGTGATGTGATGTGTTAAAATTTTTCGATATCGTAAATCGTAATACGATGTTTTTTTGCGTAATATGACGACTGATGGAATAATTAGATTATATTTTAATTTGAATTCTATTTTATTTTTATAACTGATATATAACTTTTTAAACTAAGTACATCGATACAATCATTTTCGGACAATTTTACTGTCGATACAGAATCACATTAATTAAATATACAATAATGCCATAATGTAAAGGACATTCTTCGCTTAGGTTGACAAAACTATTTTATGTTAAATATATTCTTTGTAGATTTCCACAACGCCGTCCTGACATTATGGACGAATGGATATCCGCGACTGGGAAAAGAAATTGGTTCCCTACAGGCTATAGTAGGATATGTTCAAAACATTTCAAAGAAGATGATTTCAATGTCACAACAAAAAGACGTACATTAAGTAATTGTTATAACTCTTATAATTTTTGGTGGTCTGGCGCGGTTCTGCATCAGGTGTTCGAGATTTTCAAATTTAAACTCTCAGTTTCTAAACCCCCTCCATTTTTTTAAATATATAATGTACAGACACTGTTTTATTATTTGTATATATAGATAAATAAATATTTAAGTACATAACATGTTTTTATTTCTTATACCTATATATACAGTCTGCCGTGGGCCCACGAGATGAGCCTACCACTGTATTAAAATCAACAACTATATATTTCTTATTTGTTAACTATCACTTAACTATCGATAACAAGGCTGATGAAGTCTTACATCACTAAAGCGTTGAATGAACGTTAATGAAATTTCAACCTTATTTCTATGTGTTGAGGTTAAAAGTTATTTCTATCAAAAATTAACGCCCTCTGTTGTCGAGTAGCCGAACATTTTCGTATTTGAAGTTTCTAAGCAAAAGGAAACAAAACATCTTACGTACCTAGGGATGTTATATTAAAATAAACCGTAAAGTCGTGAGTTAGGGTACATATTAAAATGCGAAGTTTATTATTTATGTTAGTTTTCATTAAAATGAAGCTGTCCAATAAAAGGCATAGTTTACTTGTGTGAACTGTCTAGATATCGTTTTAAATGTGTGGATTTTGGCGACAGTGGTTTTCATACTAATTATGACATTACAGCACTTCTATGTGTCTTGTTATTTAGATTTCTATGGGAACGTGCCTCTGCTCAATGCACAAACGGACATACAATTTATTCATTTCCATAGAACAGTAGTCCCTTTGAACTCCAACTGTGCATTATTCAAAACTTTAAGCTCTCGAAATTGTGTGCATTTTATTCACTAGCTTTCCGCCGTGGCTTTGCCCGCTGTTTCTAAAACTTTATAAATTTTATACTAAACCCTTCCTCGATAGTTACTCTATAGTCTATCGATTAAAAGAACCCATCAAAATCTGTTGCGTAATTATAAAGATCTAAGCAAGAAGCATGAAGCGGAAAGAGACTTTGTTTTAGACCCTACAGGCTACATTATGAGATTCCTGTTAAATTGGGCGAAATTTTCTTTTGAAAATTCGTTTCCCGTTTATTGGGTTCAACGATTTTAATAAGAAAGTTGTAAACAATGCGTTAGCTATCATTAGCTATTTTTAACTTTTGTAGGTATGTTTTTCAACAAAAAGTCTGTCTTTGCCTTTACTTTTTGTTTTTATTACCTCTCTATTTCCATCTGTTCTGAATAATTAAGCAACTAATTCTTAGTAATAATTGAGACTAACTTACCCTTTCAAAAATATAAAAAAAAACCTTTGTATAATGGTTAAAAATACATTAATCTCAAGTAAAACTAGGTACTTGCGCGGAAGTAGGCCACCGTGAGGTTTTAGTCAGTAGGAATTTCCTCACGTAAAAAAAAAAAAGGTATAGGTACAATATATAACACTACATACATACATAACCCTAAAACGCTTATATAAATATGTAGTTAAACATCCTGTCCACTACGTAATGGACGAAAGCTCTTTACAGAATTTCATTAAACTTCACTATGAAAGCGACATGAATGAACCCCAAGTTATTGTTCTAAACTTTATCATACTTTAACATTTGCTCGTAGAAGTTGCTAAGCTATGGGTACAATGTAAAATTCATGTTGGTGAACTTTAGACTTGTTTGTTTTATGGGTCAAGGAAATTTTGCGGTAATGCTATATCTAATAACCTTTTGAACTCACCGCTTTGCCTTGCCTTTCTCAGATCTGAAACTACCGAGGTAAAAAATATACAAAACTAGCTTCCGCCCACGACTTTGTACGTGCATCCCCGTTTTTCCCCGTTCCCGCAAGAATTTCGGGAAATCCTTTCTTAGCGGATGCCAACGTCCCGCCCCGGCTTCGCCAGTGGTACATATGAAAAATAGATGTTGGCCGATTCTCAGACTTACCCGATATGCACAGAAAATTTCATGAGAATCGGTCCACCCGTTTCGGAGGAGTATGCAGACTAACATTGTGACACGAGAATTTTATATATAAGATATAGATAGCCTATACTGTTACTTGGTAATTGGTATGGTAGTGAGCTGATGAGCTTAGGTACAGCCTTGGTACAGCTTTCTAGTGATAAAGTAATTTCTTAAATAGGTCGGGTAGTTTTATTTAAATTGTAATAAACTAAAAATATTTATTATGGGTTAGTTAGATGAAATAGCGCCAGCATTTCAAATTATACTCATCAGCCAATTAGCATGTCTAGATGTAGAGATTAGATTTTAGACTCAAAAGTTCTAGAAACTTTCGTCAATTCTAGATATTCTTATAGGTATGGGCGTATAACAAATTACCGAATTTATTTTCGATATAGAAGATGAAAATATAATTATGTACGTCAAAATATTTCCATAAATCTTAAATTCGTGTAGTTACAATAAACTCTGAAAACAAAATTCATATAGGGTAGGTACTTATCTTAGAAGGATGGAAGAAAAAAGGCTACGACAAAACGACACGAATTCTGAAAAATTTGCGAAATTATAACAATCTTTTCTCGTTCATTTTCTAAAATATTTAAAACGATTAAAGCCCTTAGGCTTTATCCGAACTTTGTTTTTTATTACTTTGGTATTAATTGTTGATGAATAATGTACGTTGGGGTAAAGATGAATTCTTTGTGTATATAATGTTTCTTTATTTATTTTCTTGATGCTACCTACTGGCTACGATATAGGTACATATATCATAGGTCTTTTCGCTACAGTAGTTTAATTTTTAGTAAATTTTCCGTAAAATAATACCTATTTAAAATTATTGCTAGCATTCCGCGCGCGGCTTCGCCCGCTTTGTAGAAAAGTTAACAAATTATACACTATAGTCTAAAACTTTCCTCGAGAACAACTCTATCTATTAAAAAAAGTATCTATAGGTATATTCATACTTCACGTAGTTTTAAAGATGACTTATGAGCTCATAATATGCTGTTCTTCACAACTTGTTCACAACTATTGTGCGTAATGTCATGCAAAGTTTAACTTAAAAAAATTGGTTGTCTGTAAAGTCGGTTTACTGACGATAGTTGAACGTGACAATTACGTCCGATTGTGCTTCTTTGTCGCTCGTTCCGCGCTCTCGCTTGCACTTCAAGCCTTACATGGAACGCCTCAGATCGAGGTAACGCCGCATGAGTCATGTTTTTTCGTGCGTGCAGCCGGCTATATCGATTTATAAGACGTTGTCACGTCAAAAAACAATATACAGTACCTATAGCTCCTACAAACAATACTATTCGCAGAGCACTCTAAATAATGATTTAAACCTATATCTTGGGTTATAATGATAAGATCCTTTGGGATGCTATTTTTAAAATAAAGTAGTAATATTTTATGTAGATAAATTGGCTTTCTTTAGAGAAGACACTCCTCTTATATATAAATACTACAACACTAACCTTCGCACTTAATAATACTTGTTTAATGAAATTCAGTAAATAGCTCATACCTAATTATCTTAACGTGGATAGTTTAACTTTTCACCATGGATACAATATTTTTTACCGATTTACGCTTGTTCTTAGTTATTTATTATTATTATACATATTTACTACCAACTATAAAACAGGGAAAATGAATACCATAATATCTATTGCAATATGAATCCTACTGAAAATGTTATCAACACATACAGCCGAAGTGAAGTAAATAACACCAGCTTCCATCTTCTCTCCACGTTTTGTTTATTTCTTTTGTTATTCCAAATTAACGAATCAATAGCGAATTTCGAATTCAAATTTGATATTTAAATTGCAAAATTCACAGCGAACATTTAGATCGACTTAATTATATATATCTGGCTGAGAGGCTGCGATAACATCTCGATAACGAACCAATCAGAGGGGCTTTTAAGAGAGTACGGTTCGAGATTACTTCGGAATAACCTAAATTTTACTGGTGAACACAATATTGTGTTATTTGCAAGTAAGCTTTATCACTGTGGAGTATGGTTTAAAATTATTTAATAATTCTCTAATACATAAAAGAATTAGCAATTTAGTAGGCAACTTTTATAATTCATTCGTCTAGTTTTTCAAGAAGTTACAATTTAGCAGTTCGTTAACATGCTTCTTATTTATCAATATTTATGCAAAACTATTATAATTTTTGTGATATGTCGCACATTTATAAAGTGAAATTTCTTTAGGCACGTTGAGAGTAAAATTTCAAGGTCACGTCATGACAATGCCGTCACGAGAAGGCGACGATTTTGGTATCTTTGAATCTTGCCAAAGAAGTTTCACTTCTGACACGTGTGCTCGGCACACACTTTAAATTATATTTAATATAATAAGGATTATTTTGAATATTTCCATTTTCCAACACTTACTTAACTCACGCATAAACAAAAATTGATGAGTTTTCCACTGTGATTGATTAACTTCGCAATCAATCTCCTGTGTCCTGGGCACCTGGTGCAAGTCAGTTTCATAAAGTTCATCAGAATATATTAGTAATATTTTCTATTTTGGTTCGTTTATAAATTAACTTTAATTAATTAAGATAGAAATAATCATTACTTATGTCTTGACTATGACTCCTAAGTCCTACGACTATGAAGTCGGTTAACATATTTTGGTAAAGCGGTAGAAAATGAATAAGGATGGATGACTGCTTATTGTATTTCAGTAAGGAGCTTAAATAAATACGAATCTAAAAATAATCTTAGGCAGAATCAAACCTATAACGCATTTCACTTAAAATACGAGAAATAACACAAATATGTATCTCAATTAAACTGTCCCTTATTTCACATTCCATAGTATAGCACCCTAAAAACCAACTTAGTATCCAATTAAACAATAAAAATAATGCCAACTCACAATTAGATATTTCAATATAACTGCCCTGTACTCTATATTTCACAAAATTTAGCGCTATCCGTACACTATTTATCCAAGTAAATAACGATCCAGAAAATAGCAGAACATAATTAGATCTCTCAATAAAAACGCCCCTACTTCACATTCCATAAAACCTACCCAAACATGTAATTTCTCAGTCAAAACACGATTACAAAAGTGGCAACTCTAAACGCTACTTTCTTTTAATCCAATCACGCTACAAAATTCCCAACTTTATCTACTTCCAGAAGCCATTCACTGAAGTAAATCCTATTAAGTTATTAAGAGAAGTCAAATTATATAGCCTTTGATGCAATGCCGAGTCTACCATGTTTATCGCCTTTCACAATCGTCCTATTCCAAGAATTTTCGATGGGAGCTGGATTTAGAAATCTACAGACACTCATTTTATATTTAATGGTATCGGGAAACCTTGCAAGTTTCGAGGAAATATGCTAGGTATCAGTCATTGATTTATTAGTACAGTAGATAATATAGCATTTAATGCACGTTATAGAAATCTTTGGGAGCAGGGGGAGGGTTATGTATGTCCAAAAGTGGACGTTCTCAAAGGCTGCAACGACAAACAGCATGCGTGTATATTATAATCATATTAAACGTTATTTGCAATCAAAGCAAAATCAAAAACGCTAGGAGCTGGCTCTTTCCGCGTAGGTTTCGAAGTCAATGAACACTAAAAGAGATAATTGGAAATTCATCTTCTGAAGTAAAAGTTTCTATTAACCGCGGAACCTTCGAATTTCCATTTTTAACAGACCATTCTTTTCGCATTTGAGAGTACTTAGCAACTCAGAAGTCTAGCGTTTGCCCTATGACCTTTACAGGTCAATAGGTTTTACCCTTATCCTTTGACCTCCAGTTTTTACACGCTCCAATATATTTTATTCACCTGTCATGTTTGATATTGATAGTTGAATCAAATGTCTCCTTTTAAGTGGCGGTTTGAGAAACGGTAGACGTAAAATTGTTATGTACCCTTTAGAATTCAATGATGTTAAATTTATGATCTATAGTATGTCTACGTCCATATTTTACCCTTATATATTTTATAATAATAGAGAAGGGTATAAGTAAGCATTTCCTAGTATCAAAGAACAAAATGCCAAATGAAAGGAAAATGATATACAACAGGTCAGATAAATTTTCTCTAGGGAATTTTTTTCATTATCTTCATCAGGAGTTGAACGTCAGATCCTGGGTTATTAATTACTAGCTGCTCCGCGCGGTTTCACCCCCGTGGCTCCACTCCTGTTGGTCCTCGATAAATGAGCTATCTAACAGAAAAAGAATTTTTCAAATCGGACCAGTAGTTCCCGAGATTAGCGCGTTCAAACAAACAAACTCTTCAGCTGTATAATATTAGTATAGATTACTTAGCTAACTAAAAACTTATCATTCACCAATAGCAAGAGAATAAGCATATATAATTATCCACAACATAGTCAGGTAAAGGTTTTCAGCTAAACGGATTTCACGGTTTCATAAAAACATAATGTTGATTATTGCGCAGTAATGTGACCATGCTGACGTGTGAAACCTTTGTCAATACCTGAAACCGTCTATGTGTCTGTTTATTGTGTAGTTTATTTTTTTCCGCTAGACGTGAGTTTTCAAGGAGAAATTGTAAATTATTCAGCCATCTGAACTTATTTTAAGCAGTAGAAATAGAGCCCACAGTAAAGTATCTAAATTCGTTGTCCTAATTAGACATTACAATTAGTAGGATTCTGTAATCGCCTTCTTATAAGATCAAATAATTTAATTTTCAAACGAAAATAGAGACTCGACATCGATCGTATTTATCAATTAAATTCGGATTGTTCCAAACTTTCACAATCTTTCCAATACGGCTTGATTGTAAACAAATGCTAGAAAGATTTACTTCAGTATTTCAGCTCCAGATTATTTCATTCAATATCATTTAATATATTTCTAGATCCATTACAAAGCTTTGCTTTTTCGTAAAACGAGAGAGGAAAGAGATATGTGTACATGGCTTTTTGGTCTGAGATAAGCACAAACATATAAGTTTTTGGAAGGAAAATGAAAAAAAAAAACCTATTCTGCTAATTTTGAGACTTATAATGGAGGTGGAACTGCAATATCACTACATAGTATAAAACAAAGTCGCTTTCTCTGTCCATATCCCTATGCATGCTTAAGGCCATGCGCAGACGACAGACTATCCGTGACGCACTTTTTAGTCTGTGAAAATAGAACCTATGAAATTATATGCAGTAACGCACACGACGCGCAAAAAGTCCGGCGCACAAAAAATCCGTGTAATTCGGGCAGACCGCACCGCGCCGCTCCGCACAAAAGTGTGTGAAAAGAATTGAACGTTTGCTTCAACGCGCGCTAACGCAGACGGCGCACACTTTATACGATTTCCATAGCGTCTACGTCCCTACAGTTCTGCCGACAAAATGATCGAAGATGTGCGTCGTGTGCGTTGAGTCTGTGAAAAATCCGCGACCGACTTTTTGCGCGCCATGCAGACTTTTTGTGCGCCGCAGACTCGATCACACAAAAAGTGTGCCGTCTGCGCAGGGCCTTAATCTTCAAAACTACGCAGCGGTTTTTTTAATAGATAGAGTGATTCAAGAGGAAGGTTTTAGTATATAATTTATCAGGTTTTACACAAAGCGGGCGAAGCCGCGGGCGGAAACCTATACGTAGAAGTATACTAGTAAACAGTCGTATAGCCTGGTACATTGAATTAGTATTAATATTAACAATAGTCTTCTTCCCACAGGAGATTCTTGGTTCTATTCATTATCTAAGTCGTTTATTTCACTTGGTCCATATTCCGCACCATTGCGCTGTTTCTAGGTCAATAGCAACTATTAGCAGCTACGGGACAAGTTATAGTCTAGAAAAATGCTGGTCCACGCGTTATAAAGAGTTGTCTTTTATCACATTCTATTATTCATATAACAAAGGAACTGAGAATAGGTGGTAATAAATGGCTTAAAATAATAAGGTTGAAATTTTATTCGTTTTTTATTTAGTTGCATAAAAAATGTTGAGTACTGTTTGACTAAAAATTGTTGTTTAAAGTTGTTGATGTAACCAGATAATCATTATCATAAGTCCATATTGTAGTGTATTTGCATTATGAATTTTGTTTAGATGATAAATTTAAGTTATATTGGAAAGTACGTGACGCCCTTAGTATTGAACAAGAATGTATTATGTTCGGATTACGAGTAGTTATACCGAGTGATTTACGCGAGCGTGTATTATCAGCTTTGCATTCAACTCATCAAGGTATCGTGCGTATGAAATCATTTGCGAGAAGTTATGTGTGGTGGCCGGGGTTAGATAAGGATTTAGAGCGTATTTGCAATGATTGTCGTACGTGTGCGATGGTTCGGCCGGCGCCGGCGCGTGCGGCTACCCATCCGTGGGAGTGGCCGCAGATAGCTTGGTACAGAGTTCATGTAGATTTTTTAAGCCCAAAACTGAACGTATATTATTTTATTCTCATTGATGCATACTCTAAATGGATTGAGGCATTTTTGGTTAAATGTACAAGTGCCGATGTTACTGTTAACTGTCTTAGAGGGATTTTCGCTCGTTTCGGTTATCCTTATGAATTAGTTTCGGACAATGGTCCACCATTTAGTAGTAAACAATTTGCTGAGTACCTAGGTGTCGTCCATGTTAAGCATATTTTAGTTTCTCCTTATAAACCAAGTAGCAATGGGGCGGCTGAGAACTCTGTTAAATTAATTAAAAATTGCCTTAAGAAAGCGGAATTAGATGGCGTAGATTGTGATGAAGCCCTGCAAAATTTTCTATTAATGTACCGTAATACAAAACATTGTACCACAGGGCGTTCGCCATCTGAGTTGTTACTTAAAAAAAATGTTAGGACTGCGTTTGATTCACTTAGACCCGATTTGAATGAAATGATTCGACAGAAACAACGCAAACAAATAATATCGAATAGACCGACTCGTGAGTTCTCACTTGGTGATAAAGTACTATTTAGAAAATATAGAAATAATAAATCATTCTGGGTAGAGGGAGTTATTTTAGATAGACTAGGACCTCTTTCCTATAAGGTGGGAGAAGGGAAAATGGCACATAAAAGACACATTGATCAACTCAGAGTTTATAAAAATTATTCGGGATCCGTGGAGCACAGTAGCCAAGAAGACGATGAGTGTGAAACTGCTTCTAAAATCGTTACTACCTTTCCCACCGAAGGTGGCTTAATGTCATCTCGACCAGATACATACAGTGTCTTAAACGATCGTCCAGTCCGGGCTCGCCGAGCCCCGGTTAGGTATGGTTTCGAGTAAAATCTATTGCGTTAATTATATGGACTTTGTTTCATAGCTAAGTTATTTATAAGATGTTCTACTAGCATAAGTTCAATGTTGTTTTAGTTTGTATAAGAGCGCTCGATACGGCTATGTAGTTATATTTTAGTTATAAATACTTTACATTTATATTCTTAAATATATTTCGATTGGTGTCGGGGAGATGTAGTGTATTTGCATTATGAATTATCTGTGCATGATAATATTTACTAAGTGGGTATTTGAAAAATAAAAAGGCAGTCTCGATTCTAGCCGGTGTGCATTATTTATTCCCGCATTGATTTCCTCATTCATCTTTTAAATATAACACATATAATATAATGTTCCCACCGAGGGGACACGGGCCGAGGCAGGACCACGCTATCAAGTGCGGGTTAGTAGATATCACAATATCACAATATAATTATGTCGGCAAATTTAAAAGGTAATAAACGCAAATTGTTCAGTGTACATGATAATTTATAAAATTAGCAACCAAAATCATTGATAGTTCGCAATGATGGGATACATCCGATATAACGCAGACTTGTTTACAATCCCATCAGAATTGGGACGAGGTTGTTTAACCTGAATCCCATTTCCTTCCCTTTAAAGTTTCAAGAATGTCATAAGTTTTTGATGTGAAATGAAAAGTGATTGAATCATGTTTGGATTGAATTTGAGTGCTCTATTAGATTTTGAATGCTGAATTGTACGTTTGTTATTGTTTGATTTACTCTTTTACCTATTTTTGTATTAGAAATATCATCAGAAGCTTATTGATAACTGATTATAAAATATAAAATGAATTTTTATTGAAAAGGATTAAATAGTGTACCTAACTATTAAAAAATAGGTACAAGTAAAAGTAAAAAGTTTATCTTAACACCACAAACAAAACAATAATATTAGTACAGCTTGGTTGGGATGTTAATTGGTATTATTTGTTATAATTGACCTTATGATTATGCACAGAATACTTAATATGTAGTAGCTAACGTTACCTATAAAGTTAATTAAAATATGCCAGGTCAATTATTATAAATCTAGATTTTTCTATCAAATTCACACATTTCAGACCTCTTAATTTGTACAATAAAACTGCACACGTGGTCATAGTTCAATTGTCTCGAAGCCTACCCGTCGGCCGTCATGCCGTAAGTTTGGCTTCGCGCCAAAATCATTCTTTAGGGTTACCAGATGTTAATTCAAATCTATACCTATATAATCTGTTCAAATGAAGAAATAAAATTATCACGTAAATACTTTTTTTTATAATTTGAAATTAACGGACGTGATTTGTCGACTAGTTATTTATTATTTCGTATTTATGTTATTTAATATTTTGTTTTTAATAATAAACGATATAGCTTAGTCGTAGATTAGTATTTTTAAGTACTAAATGATTATCCGTATTCCGTAGTATATTTACAAAACAATAACAAGAAAGCAATGATACCATTTAATTTTATATTTTCCGTCTAGGGAGAATTGAATTAAAGTTTCTGTTTTTTACGTTAACTTTTTCAACTGCACATAAAGGCCTAGCTTTTTAATAAACGTCTAGTTTGTGTGGAAATGCTCTAAGATCTGCATTTCAAACACATATTGATGACAGAGGTGTTGCTGATACTCTATCGACAAAGGGAACGCTGTCAAAGGTATCTATAATTTGCACACGGGTCTGTATTTTTAGTTTGTGTGTAGAAATCTATGGAACTTGTGAAATAATTCTAAATTTCAGTGGGAGGGAGTAACATTTTTCCTAAATAATAATAATATAATATTTTTGGGTTGTTGCAAGCCGATTCAAACTTATAATTATTTTACTAATTTTATCCCTACTTTAGTTACAGATATGTTTAGTCGAAAGTTTATTGAAGTGAAACTTCTTTATCGGGGTTGGAAAAAAATTTAGTGTAACATTTTTTCGTTACGCATCATCTTTTTCTTATCCCTACCACGCGTGATTCGTCTTATTTCTGTAAAGTTGCATATTATAGTAAATTATTTTTTGAAAAATAAGGTCATAAAGAAGTTTCACTTCTTGCTTGTGTACACTAGTACACGCACACATTTTTTATTATAAAACTGGAATCAGATAAGGATTGAGTTTCTGTGATCTGTGGATTGAATATATGTACCTATAGAATATGTCTAAGCAGTCTAGCAAGGAATATTCCTTACATTGGCGAAATAAAAAAAGTATCTTCCTCCATTTACGAGTTCAAAACAAGTTCAAAGAAATTGTCTGACATCATTCTTCATTTGTTTGCGACGGAAAATGTTAACAAAACAGATACTTAATTAAAAAAGATTTGTAATTATCGTAATCGTGTCGTAGTCTGTGATCAGTCGCCTACTACACGCCCACACTCGAAATTATTTAACCCACACATAGACAATGTAATTGAGGTAGTTTGTCTATTTTTAGTACACGTGGATGTAACAATTTTATAAAAATAGTACCTTATATTTTATTTTGTACTAGCTGTTGCCCGCAGCTTCGCCTGCGTGGAAAAGATAAATTTTCATCGTACAAACTTTCATCCCCTATTTTACCCCTTTAGGGGATGAATTTTCTAAAATCCTTTCTTAGGGGACGCCTACGTTATGACATCTACCTGCATGCCAAATTTCAGCGCGATACGTCCAGTGGTTTGGGCTGTGCGTTGATAGATCACTATATCAGTCACCTTTGAGTTTTATATATATATATAGATTAGATTGTCCACTGGCCGAGGGCACTTGAAATAAAAAAATATATCTACTCTCTATTTTTTTTCTATTTATGTCTTCTTTCTCTTTTTTTGGAAGTGGTGAGATGAGAATGGAGTTGACTGTCACGTTACAAGACTACGTATACACCATAAAATGCTGAATGGATGTGGATAAAATCTGGCATATAGATAGTTTGTGACTGGGTACCTATACTTTACCATATGCATGTGGATTTCTTATTAATAATAGAAAATTATAATTTGTCAAATAAGGGTCGATTTTTCAATGCTTGGATAAAACTTATCCGACCATAAAGTCCGTAAAACACGATGATATTAAAATGTCACGTAAACTGTCAAATACGGGCAATTAGAATACGTTTTTAAAATGGTAGTTTTATACATTATTCGACGAATTTTTATCCAAGCATTGAAAAATCGGCCCTAAATGTAATTTCCAAACCTCTTTAGTTAATAAATTTGAATATCAATAAACACGACGACTATTTCAACTAATTAGTAAGCAAATACAAACTGTATAAACAAAATGGCGCATCGCTTTACAGTTTACAGCAGTACAGTGGGAAAATAACCATCTGTTGACGATCGATTCAGTTTTATAAACTAACGAATCTATAGGCGCTTTGTTTTAACACCCGATACTGTCATACTGCAATTTAATCCTACCATTATATACCTAGGTATATAGTACCTACCTAGATATATAGTAGGTGACCTATGCAGTTTGCAAAAAGAAGTTTCTTTCTATTTTAGCAACTTTTTTCATCGATGCTTGGCTTTATTGGTGGTAACTTGATCTTAAAACAACTAAAAGTCACTATGCCGTCCTTGATCAAGGAATATAAACAGTCGTTCTTTAGATTAGCACTTTCAACCAAATACTCTTCGACTTTATAGTATTACATGAAGTTTAATTATTCTTCATTTTTTAAGATAAATATCTACTTTTGCAGGACACAGATAGAGTTATAGATTTTTTTATAAAGAGTATAGTATGTATATTATAAATTATAATGCTATTTATTATCTTAGGAGTTTCCCCATTGTAGCAAGACGGATATAACTAGCTTACCGCCCGTGGCTTCGCCCGCTTTGACTAAAACCTTCCTATTGAATCACTCTCTATGTATTAAAAAAAAACCGCATCAAAATCGTTCCGTAGTTTTAAAGATGCATACAAAGGGACATATGGACTGAAAAAGCGACTTTGTTTTATACTATGTAGTGATAGTGATTATAGGTAACAATTTACGGATATAATTAAAAAGTCGCAGATCACAAAATATTAAGTTCTTATAATAATTGTTATTCTCTTGCTTAACTTAAAGTTTCCACATTGTATATCAAGATTCAAGACGGATTATGTATAATGTACGATCATAAAACTTATTAACATTATTAACTCACAAACAAGTTTATCGTCCAAATTATTACAAACTTAAAATAGAATCAGTTCACAAATTATTTACTTTAGACTCGTGGTAGTGGCTAAATATACGAAACCATTTATATACTTGAATGAACGTAAAATTATACGTGTGTAATGGGAATTAGGTTAATGAACAATACGTAGGTGTGAAGTGGGATGGGATTTTGTAAGATAATCTTATATATAAAATTCTCGTGTCACAATGTTAGTCTGCATACTCCTCCGAAACGAGTGGACCGATTCTCATGAAATTTTCTGTGCATATCGGGTAAGTCTGAGAATCGGCCAACATCTATTTTTCATATTATGTACCACGGGCGAAGCCGGGGCGGACCGCTAGTAAATATATATATACGTAACGTTTAAACTTTAAATGTTTATTCTAATGATAAATTACTAATCTATCTGTTTGTTAAGTTATCAAGCTTTAATTGCTGTATTGATTTTGATTTATTCTCTCAATGTGTTACCTATTATGAGCTTGGAAACTAACGTAGTTTAGTTTGCAGAAATAAGATAGATATTATTTCTAAAAATACTCCCAATATACATCATGATACGTATGTATAGAATTTTTCCTTTTGATCATAAATATAATTTAGTTAGAATATTATTTGTTGGATCGAATTCTCAATAGGTACCTACTTCACATCAGTATATTATAGTATGTATAATACTCGATATAGCCTGCAAAATATTTAATTCAAACCGTTATGATGTTTGTATACTCTGTGGTCTCTTTATTGTTTACGTCCGTCTGTATTTCATCTGTGTTTGTCAGAAACTATTGAACTAGCCGGTATATATTGAAACAAGTACAACAATTTGTCTTCGGACTTCTCTTTTGTAAATATACAAGTTGTGCCCTTCAGTTTTTGCCAGTGTGAAGATAAATTAATCTTACCGTGATGATGCCTATAAGCTTCCTCGACAAATGAACCATCTAACACTGAAATAGCTATTCATATCCGAATACCTAACTTGACACTGGCAAAAAACATTGCAAAAAATCTTTAATGATTGCCGAAATTAAGAAAAAAATGGTTTATGGATGCTTTTCAGAATGCAAGAATATCACAGAAGCATTGAAAAAAGCAAGAAGAATATAAAACTTTTAGCATTTGTTTAATTTACGGAAAATTATAAACTTTATGAAATAAATTTTAATTTAGCGGATATTTGTCATTACGATGTCAAACCTTGTGTTGAACTTGGTTGAACTATGATTTTTGAACGCTAATAATTTTTAATCTGAATACTTATTATTTTACGTCATCTATTCCAAACTATGTACTATATATAGTCCATGGTTAATATTCTGTATTCTGTATTTTTAAAGGCAACTATTTGCACAGTTTTCAGTGTAGTAGCTTTGTTTGGTTTGTGTAGGATAAATAATTAAATAGATTAGAAAAATGTACAGTAGCTCTACCATTCTTAAGTAAAATTTATAATAAATACTTCATTTTTAAATTCAATAATAACGAATTTAACTCCTATTAAGTAGATACATATATAGATAATAGATATATTAATAAGATAAAATTAGCGATTTCACTTTACACGACCAGTTATAAATATTTTTATTTATTTACATGTATTACGTACGAACATAACTTTTTACCGCCGACCTTGTTGAACGAAAGTAAATCTTAACATAAATCTGAAATACGACTTTAGCTGCAACATGTATGTCCACACTTGCTCGTAATGAACGTATTTTTCTCTGCATTTTTGTATAATTTAGTGATGTTTTTACTTTTGTTTTAAAATACATAATAATAGTAATGATTTGAAGCTTGTTTTTGCTAATTATTTCATGACTTATGAATGTATGTTTTAATAATAGGTAAAGCGTACGAAAACCTTATTAAACAAAATTCGTTTGAGACGACTCTAATCAATTTTATGTAATAAGCGAATTGATCCTTATTTAATCAAGTTTGGACACAAACGCCCTTTTTCAAACCGACCCGAAAGTCAAAGGGATCGTTGTCTTATACATAATTGCATTTCAATAAAAATCTCTATCTATCCATACTAATATTATAAATGCGAAAGTAACTCTGTCTGTCTGTCTGTTACTCAATCACGCCTTATCTACTGAACCAATTTGCATGAAATTTGGTATAGAGATATTTTGATACCCGAGAAAGGACATAGGCTACTTTTTATCCCGGGAAATAGGATAGGTTTTATCCCGGAAATCCCACGGGAACGGGAACTATGCGGGTTTTTCTTTGACTGCGCGGGCGAAGCTGCGGGTGGAAAGCTAGTATACTAATATAATAAAGCTGCAGAGTTTGTTTGTTTGAACGCGCTAATCTCGGGTTGGTTAATTCTTTCGGTGTTGGATAGCCCATTATCGAGGAAGGCTATAATATATTATTATCATCACGCTAAGACCAACAGGAGCGGCGCCACGCGGGTAAAACCGCGCGACACAGCTAGTTTTTAGACTTTTTACATAAAAAGTATATTGTTTCATTTAATTTATTCATATTAGTTGTAATTTGTTTACAAACTCAAACTCAAACTCAAACTCAAACATTTATTTATTCAATTAGACTTCTTCCAGAAGCACTTTTGAATCGTCATTACATTCTTTAAATTTACCACCGATTCGGAAAGCAGTATCTATGGAGAAGAACCGGCAAGAAACTCCATAGTTGCTCTTTTAAAGTCATGTCCATATACAATATAATTTTACATTACATGTTACTTACATCTAACTACATAATATTATATATTATCATAATATGCCAAAGAACTGTCCTGTTATTCTTACGCGACAACCCTCCATGGATTTTCATCTTCCATATATTCCTTAATGCTGTAGTAGGCTCTCTGAACTAATACATTTTTTAAATAAGTTTTAAATTTAACACTACTAAATTCTTTAATACTATGAGGAATTCTATTGTAAAAACGTATACCTTGGCCCATAAATGAATTTTTAACTTTAGCTAACCTATAAAATGGCATTTCAATTTTATTTCTATTCCTTGTGCCATAACAGTGTCTATCTCCTACTTTTGTGTGTAAGTCCGCGTTTTTGTGTACATGTAAAACATTATTAAATATATACTGTGATGGTACAGTGAGGATACCAATATTCTTAAAGAGATCTCTTAGTGAGTCCCGAGCACGTAAATTATATATAGAGCGTATGGCTCTTTTCTGTAATATAAATATAGTTTCTATATCTGCAGCCCTGCCCCATAGTAGAATTCCATAGGACATAATGCTATGAAAGTAACTAAAATAAACCAATCTAGCCGTATCTTCATCGGTGAGATGCCTTATTCTTCGAACTGCATATGCAGCTGAGCTGAGCTTAGCAGCGGTGGTGGCAACATGGGTCCCCCATTGTAGCTTCTCATCTAGTGTCAAACCAAGAAAAACAGTAGACTCGACAGGGTATAATACCTCCCCGTTTAAAATGATATCCCTTTTGACCTTTTTTACATTTGGAAGGATAAACTCTACACAATTTGTTTTTTTTGCATTCAATAATAAATTATTAGCATTAAACCAATTAGATATGCGTAAAAGAGCAGAGTTTACTTCGTCAACATTTGTGTCATATCTATCCACATTAAATATTAATGAGGTATCATCTGCAAACAGTACTATTTCACACATATCCTGCAAATAATAAGGTAGGTCATTAATATACACTAAGAACAAAAACGGTCCTAAGATAGATCCCTGCGGAACACCAATGTTAATCGGCGCACCGCAAGATTTCTCTCCATTAACAACAACGGTCTGTACCCTGTTCTGAAGATATGAAGCTATGAGGTCCTGAGATAAACCTTTGATACCATAAAAATTTAGTTTCCGTAATAGAGTGGAATGTTCTACACAGTCGAAAGCCTTAGAAAGGTCGCAGAATATCCCCAAAGCATTCTTTGAATTTTCCCATGCTTTATATATATGTGACAAAAGAGCTATTCCAGCATCAGTGGTAGAGCGCCCCCTTGTAAAACCAAACTGTTTGGCGTGCAGTAAACCATTTGAAACAAAATGACTACATAATTGGTTTAAAATCAATTTCTCGAAGACTTTGCTCAAAGTTGGTAAAATAGAAATAGGCCTATAGTTATTACAGTCTTCTTGGTCACCGCTTTTGAATAAAGGAATAACTTTACTAAACTTTAATAAATCAGGGAATATACCACAGTCACAACATTGATTAAATATAAACGCTAAATGGTTGGCAATGTTTTCTATAATATTATTTACTAAATTCACAGACATTCCCCAGAGATCACATGTTTTTTTTAAGTTTAATGTTTTAAAAGTTTTAACAATTTCATCTGCAGTCACATGTCGCAATTCAAATAATACATTACACTCCGCAACATGGTCCCTCAAATAGGACTCCGCAAGCACTGATGATGAATTTAATTTTTTAGTAATACTAACAGGGACACTACTAAAGAAATCTTCAAAAGCAAGCGCAACATCAGCACTTTTGTCAATTACCCTGCCAGCATTTACAAGTTTTATGGTACTATTTGTCCGGCTTTTGCCCATTTCACCATTAATAATTGTCCAAACAGTTTTAACTTTGTTATCAGAGTTGCGTATTTTATCTCTGACATATAGACACTTTACAATAAACTTATAAGCAAGCACCTGTGTTACGTATTTATTCTACCAAAGATAAACATCTTGATGTAAATATAATTCAAAGACAGCGACATAAAAGCGAAGCGAAGCGAATCCGCGGCGAAAGCGCTCAAAGGACTACGATTATTTACAAGTACAAAACACAAAGCTTACATTAAAACGACAACATTGCGTAGGTGTCCCACGCGTTCTGAGACTTCATAGTCAAAGGAAGGAAAATACAAAAAAAATTCGCAACTTTCCAGACTCACAAATAAAGAAAATAAGCGTCTTTCTGAAGGAAACGAGGATTTCTCGAAAACAGTTTATGTTTCATGTTGATGGACTCAAGTGTTTTATTTCTTTTTCTATCGGAATGTAGAAAAATCTATTGCATACAGGATATTGTCGATTGAATGCAATCGGTATAATGGTTATACATTTTTCGATTGATATTTCAAGGTTTTTTTTAATCTAAAACCATGGAATAGTTTTCGTATATTTTAGAGAAAAAGAGTGAAAAGGGTTTAGGGTATGGTTAACTAGGTATTTGATTAAAATGACAAACAAATTGTGAGGCTAATTTAACCGAATATTTTCAGGACCCTGTCTTGTCCAATATATATTATACCTACACTAGCTTTCCGCCCGCGGCTTCACCCGCGCAGTCAAAGAAAAACCCGCATAGTTCCCGTTCCCGTGGGATTTTCAGGATTGCGTCATTTTCCCGGGATAAAAAGTAGCCTATGTCCTTTCTCGAGTATCAAAATATCTCCATACCAAATTTCATGATAATTGGTTCAGTAATCAGTAGTTTAGTCGTGATTGAGTAACAGACAGACAGACAGAGTTACTTTCGCATTTATAATATTAATAAGTATGGATTGCTAAGTTCTTGCTACATATACATACTACCTGCGCTTCGCGGTTTCACCCTCGTGGCTCCGCTCCTGTTGGTCTTAGCGTAATGATATCTAGCCTATAGCCTTCCTCGATAAATGGGCTATCTAACACCGAAAGAATTTTTCAAATTGGACTAGTATTTCCTGAGATTAGCGCGTTCAAAAAAACAACCAAACCCTTCAGCTTTATAATATTAGTATAGATTTGCTTAAACTTATCATAAAAACAAACATAAAAAACATTATCACTAAAAATTATCCCTTTATTAGATACCGAACAAAATCCAAACTATTTTATCTTCCATAGACAATATTCAATAAAACATCTAAAGACCAATAAACCAAGTAAAAACTTCTTTGAGTTCAAGCTATTCGGGACGGGATGTACAACTTTGGCCATTGCGCGTAAAATCAGAGTTATCTTAAAGAGTTTTTATCTCCGAACTTAAATTATCTTTATCCATCGAGCATTGTACATGCTCGTTGTCTTTATCTTATGGGATACTTCGAAATTCGTGAGATGCATTAATCTAATCTTAATAAGTAATATTGAATTGTTGTCTTTTGTTAAAAGGACTTTTTTAATTTTCATCCATGTTGAATCGATATGTTACATATATGTTACAAATTATAGGTAACCTTGAAAAATTTAGATCAAGATTCATCTATAAGTAAACCAACAAGCGAAACTATGAGCTTATGCTAGTGCAAAAACAAACCTCCGAATCGATTTAAAATATTAACTATAACATTATAAGGGTAAATACAAATACAGTTTACAGTTATTTCAAAGAGAAAATGTTATTCCAATGCAAATTAGATGGCATTCGAGAGCTTATTAGCTTGTAGTGCAGCTTTAGTTCCGAGAAATATTACAACGTATATGCAGGATTATTACATGTGATATTGTGACCATTGTATTGATAAGGAATAGAAATTTCAAAGAAAATACAATACTTGATATACCCTATCCTATCCTACTTAATATTATAAATGTGAAAGTTTGTGAGGATGTGTATGTGTGTGTTTGTTACTCTTTCACGCAAATACTACTGAACCGATGCAATGAAATTTAGCACACATATAGAGGGTAACTTGGATTAACACATAGGATAGGTTTTATCCCGGAAATCCCACGGGAACGGGAAATATGTGGGTTTTTCTTTGAAAATGTGGACGAAGCCGCGGTTGGAAACCTAGCATGTTATACTTAATGTTATAAAACCTTTATCTATCTTGCACTTGTAACTGTCAAAGTGACAGTTCACGCATAAAACTAACGTGTTTTAATGATGCAACGCTAATCTAGGACATAATGAGTGTGTGGATACAATTTTACAAGTTTATTGTTACAGCTAATTATATTTTGTATTTTTGATTAATAATTTTAGATTATTACATACTATTAACTATGTGCTATGTGCTATTGCACAGAATAGTTAATAGTATGTAATAGTATGTTCAGTTATTTATTATCTTAGTAATAACTAAGATAATAAATAACTGAAAAGAGAACTGAAAAGTCTAGATCTGTCTTAGATTGTATATTACTTATTAGAAGAAAAAAAAAAGACGTCTGAGTCAACTGTTAAAATTAAAAATACACTTTTTTATAAAGGTTTTTTCAGGTTTTTCTTAAGTATTTAATTGTAGATAAACTGCAGCTGTTACAAAATGTATAACGTTTTCTTCCTTCTGCAATCATAAAGTTATAAGTGTTACAAAATATATGTCCGTTGATATTGTCGTTTCTTTTATTCTCGGCCTCGTCGGGAATGTGACCAAACTGCAAAGGGTTTGTCCTTGGCCGTTCGAAGGGTTGAGTTAACTCTGTCACGTACAAGCCATCCTTTATGAGTTTCCAGTAAATGCTAGACTTCGTTTATGTAATACTAGCTTTCTAGCCGCGGGTTCACCCGCGTTATCTTAAATTTTACAAATTATATGATATAGAACCACTCTATGTATTACAAAAAACCGTATCAAAATATCCGATCAAAATATCCGAGTAGGAACAGCGATAAAAACTTTGTTCTATCTGTAGGAAGTCTCTAGATAAGTTTAATTGTTCAATTTGTTAGTTTGTTGTCTATCTATCTTGTACGTAACTCAATAAATCATACATTATAACCATTTAATATTAAAAAACGACTCAATAAATTTGACTTTATTTAGTGTTAATGAACGAAAAGAACAACCAAAATTTTAGCATACAGTTCATCAAACGAGTTTTCGATTTTAATAATAACGAAATAAACTACAAATTTAATATAAAATTAATACTCATACACGTGTCCGCTTCCGTACTTATTAAGACAAATATAATTAAACCCAATTCCAGGAATATCATATAAAAGTTCCTCGTTGCAAGAGAATTCTGATATACGAGTTTATTAGTGTTTCATGGAATTTTGGTTGATGCTATGTTATATCGTTAGAATCATTAAATGCGACATATTGGTCATTAGCAAATCTTATATTGATTTTTCAATTTATCTGCGCATATTGTAACATCACCTCTTCTCGAACGGTGAAGGAAAACATCGTGAGGAAACCGAAATGTCGAAGAATCAAAAGTTCGACAACATGTATACCATCCGCCCCCCATATATTATGTATGTATACCCCACTGTCCCCAGCAGTGGGAACGTATATGGGCTGATGATGATGATGATGAGTTTGTTTATTCGAACGTGCTTATTCGATTATACCTGAGTGCTATATGCTGCAGTGTAGGCTATAGTGTATGCATATAATTTTGTATACTATAGCTTTCCACCCATGGCTTCGCCCGCTTTGTCTATAACCTAATAAATAACATACTAAAACCTCCCCTGAGAATCACTCTATATATTAGAACAAACCGCATCAAAATCCGTTGCGTGGTTTTAAAGATTTAAGCATACATTGAGATGGACACAACAACTTTGTTTTATACCTACTATCACTATATACCTGAGCGGACTACTGCCTACTGGTGTATGAAATAAATATCCTTTTCATTTAAGCTTAGATTTTCATATTTATATTACTAAAATGGATTGAGAATATATCAACAATATGTAACAAGGATCCGCCTCTATTTGTCTAGCATTGTATTTGAAACAAGACTATCTAATGTCTAGCCAGAGGCTGCGGTTTACCTCACGTTCGAATGGGATACTTCAAGGAGAATTGCGTATCGATATTAGAAATATTTAATATTAAACTTTATTACTTTGTGTTTAACGTGCGTTTTCGAACTCATATTCGTTTATGAAAATTGAAACTGAAATCTATGTGGAACGACAGAGCAATTTATTTCAGCTTTTAGAATAGTTTATTTGATTATCAAATTCAGACACCCTCGACAGTCTAGAACGTTCAAATAGCAGATTAAATGTCGCAGCAATATTTTGATTTATCAAACATGAGAAAAGACCATTGGGTAAGTCTATAGTTATTTTAATTCTCTATTCGTTCATTTTATATTTCGTCCAAAGTGTCAAACCAAAATATCATCTCAAGCAAAGATATCTCGAAAATTATAAAAGAAGTTCAAATCACAAAAGGTAGCCCATTAGCAACTGTTAGCATCATCTGACAGTTGATTTCAATTGATACCGACCTCCAACTTAAAGACGAGAATGACGCATAAAGTTTAATTCGAGCTAACTTCAGCCTTTGAATTTACGTCATGTCGAGTGATTACGCCTACGATACATTTGGCCCTCATTATTTCTGAAATAATGACATTTATACCATCCTACGGGTGTAATAGATATGAAAGTTGTACGTGAACTTTCGTGACAGCCGGGAATGACGTCAAGTTGGGTCTATTCGAGTATCCGAGTAAGATAATAGTTATGTCTTTTAAAACTTGGTGCAATTTATCTAGTGGCGTTGGTATCTAGTGGTGTCATGGAGCATGAGTGAAAGAAAAATTTTGCATTTTAATTTTCGTGTCAGTAAACTGCATAAACTAATTTCCGATAGCTTTGTGCGTGTGGTCCATGCACCTGTTTTCCATTAATTTTTACCCTATAATTTATCCCTTCCTTTATGTCCGTTTTAATGATTCAGTAATACCTATAAAAATAGACACACAGTTATTCTCACACATTTTAAATAAGAACCAAAGTAGAAGTAACCCATATTTTAAATGGCATTAGTAGAGATAGAGTCTTTATAGAGGTGTAAAAAGGATTGAAAATGAAATTCAACCATAAAAGGCAATGTCACTATAAAATAAACTCAGTTCTTTAGCAATTTAAAGCAGACCTATCACTTGAAGCCTAGATCAAAGCCAGCACGCTCGGTGGGACTTAATTGCATGCGTTGAACTAAAATAAAAGGCGGGAAAGTCGCGCCAGACCACGCCATTTAATTATGACGTCATTACGCCGCAAACTTTTTATTGCACGTGTGCGTTCGGATAATTTTCCCAGCTGTATTTATTTATTTGAGTGGCATTTTTATAGCTATATTTATTTTGTTGCTGGTACATTTTTTAATTTATCATATCAGGCATTTGAAATTGACGTTGTTTATAATGTTGTAAATTGTTGAAATTTAGAACACATTTTATAAGTTATAGTTAATTGGTATTTTTTTTTTTATTCAATGCAAATGTCAAGGTTGACAGTTTATGCTCGCAATTCGATTATTTGTTTTGGATTCGCGTTCGAATTCCATTCTAAATTATTTACTCTGTATTCGATAAGGATTCGCACAGCGCGTTCCAAATTCAAAACAAAGCTTTTAAGTGGGCGAAACTCTGTAATGTTTTGGCGGGAAACGAGAGATTTTAATTATATTGCTACATTGAACGTGAAGACATACATAATATGCGTTGGATTCCAGCGTGGCGGATGTTTACATTACTCAGCGTTGAACGCCTTAGTTATTTTAATTATTTCATTAATCTTTAACTTGCGCTGTAGTTTTTTGCACATGCGTATTTGCAACGAGCTTTCATCGGTTCATCTTTTATGCTGAAATATATAGGTGGCTTTCTGAATGAATTTGGTGCGTTATAAATTAAGAGAATATTTTTTTTCAGATTTACCAGAGAATAATTGAATTGATATTTAAAAGTACATATAACATAACTATATTTTTTCATAGAGAAATAATTTATTTTATTGCATTTTGTATGTAGTTGAGATATAAAAGTATGTAAAATAATCTCAACGCAATTAATTAGGTACATAACGGTGCAATAACATTTCTTAAAAATTAAAATAGAAATTTTATGTTAAAAAAATAATTTAATTTTAAGTAAATGTGTCTTTATTAAAAGCTCAACGCATTGTACTGTGATAGCGAATCTAACCAAAGATAAGGAATCATATACCCTGCAAAAACTTCATTATCATTGCCTCTAAATATTAAAAAAAATATTCGCATTAGTGACACATACTCCCACTAGATGGCGCCAAGCACATTCTAACTCGCGCTATAGAAATGTTTTCCAAAAGTTATAAGTTAAATCGAGAATGTACCGCTACTCGTGCCTCAATCTATTGAGTAAGGAAATTATTGGGCCTTGGTAACGCTCGGCTATGTCCTGTTTTGGGCGAAACTATTTTTGAGTGGGTCCAGGTCGTCCCTTTGAGTCGCTCACCTACTTTGTGAGAGATTCGGGTGAAGCGATCTGCCCTTGCTACTCGAATTATGATAAATGATGATAATAAAATATGTAAGTACTATGTACATACTTAATATTATTTAATATTTAATTACTGTAAATGTTTGATCTGTTTTTAATTGTTAGTTGTTACTTGTGCAATAACAAATAACGATTGAGGAAAATAGGAAAAATAAGATGTCATTTGACTTGGTACTCTGATAATTTTAACTCTGCGTTAAAAATTAAAATACGCTGGTGCTACACATTTTGCATTCACTGTAAAAATAACCGTTACTGTAAAATTGTTAAATTTGATATTAATTATTAATCATTAGTCATTACTATAACTACTAATACGATGCAATCAAACCATAGATTTTTAAATGAACTTCTTCCGAACCTACCACAGGAACCTACTCTTAAATTACAATTTTAAAACGAAAATTTGAAATAATGATACCTGAGTAGAACCTATTACAAGTGAATTAACTGTTTATTATGGTAATCTATACATATTATACAGGGTGTCACACTATTGGTATACTAAGCGCGAAGGAACTTGTAGTTTTGCATACACTGATCACGTAAAAAATACATAAACAACAAAATTACGTTAAAATTTTTTTGATATTTTTTTCCTGAAAATCCATGTTTTCTTCTCCAGCTTCGCGCAGCCGTCATATACCGCTTCTCTAATGTGAGCATTTTGTCTATGAAAACATAATCTTAAACGATAGCTCACGTGCTAGTGGCAAAAATGGGCGGGTTGCTTGCTATGGGTGTACACATAGAGTTTTAAGATTTCATCTATTTGAAAAAAAAATGCGTCTGGAATTTTTTAAGTATTTTTTACGTACTCGGCGTATGCAAAACTATAACCTCCTTTGAGCTTAGTATACCAACAGTGGGACACCCTGTATATTAATATTTTATACCTTATGGATCGTCTTCACTTTTTTCATGATATTGACAAGCAATATAAATTGTGAACCATAGCCCGAATATTAAAAAAAAATCAATTTTATATACTCTGTAGTTGAAGTGATCTCCAACTTAGACCGGTAGAGACCTCTTCTGTCTTCATTAGAAGTACATTGTTTCTCCAAGGCTATAGTAACACTGAATACAGATTTTGATATGAATACGAAACCAAGTGGATATTGCGTAGGTACTTTTAATTTACATAGAGTTTTTTCATAGAGCAACATTTATAATGTATCCGGGAAATGTTACCCTTCTATCAAAACATAGAAGGCAAAAATATAATACATATATAATAAATAATAATATTTACTTTGGCAAGGAAAGTCTTGTAGCCTGCGAGAGGAGCGTTATGTTTTTAAGTGTATGTATCTCAGTCTGTCTGTTACTCAATCACGCCTAAACTACTGAACCAATTTGCATGAAATTTGGTATGGAGATATTTTGATACCCGAGAAAGGACATAGGCTACTTTTTATTGCGAAATATGTACCACGGGCGAAGCCGGGGCGAACCGCTAGTATTATAATACTTGTGTATATGTATAGTATAATAATATGTCTTTGGCACGCCCTACAGCCCAAACCGCTGGACGTATTTTGACTTATGTGGTGTCGTTGTAATCATCGGGATTGTGGTAGTTGGTTATTTCCATAATAATAATTCTTGTTAGTATAGTTTATTTTTTTTACACATACACAACACGTATAATACATCCAGTTTTAAATAATGGTTGCAAAAAAGCCCTAAAGTTAACCTAAATACCTAGTTATTTTATTTTTCATAATCTTAAACCAAGGATTGAAAAATCAGCCCTAAGTCAAAAAATAACTTTTAATTCTTTCAGAAACTACAGCACAACTACAGTCTCTTGAAGACTTTAGAAGTAGAAGTACTATGTATTATAAAGAATTGTTATAAATGTTACAATATAGATTTTGTAGTAAATTTTCACCTTTGAAGTAAGTAAGTCATAGAGCAACATCATATAAAAATAAATAAATAAGGAAGGATCGCTAGATAATTGTAAATTCCTAGGGAGTCCTGTGATCTTATTGCATTATTCTTTAATAAATGCCTGGAGCGCACCGCAATCGAGTTAGGCAGCAATCTCCTGCAAGTCAGCCGACTCATTTCATTATGGCGTATTCTTTAATTTCAATATTGCAAGGAAGTTTGTATTTTTTATATCATTCTAGGGTTCATAAAATCTAACATATAAAATTCTCGTGATTGAAGTTAAGCTCCTCCGAAACGGCTCGATCGATTCTCATGATGTTTTGTGTACATTATGTTATGGGGTAGATCTCAGAATCGAACATCTATTTTTTAGACCCCTAAGAGATAAGAGAAAGGCAGAATAACTTTTGCCGGGACAGTTAGGTAAATATAAATGTTCGTTTATTGTTTGCAAGTCCTACGGGTAATTACTTACATTATTATTCGAATTTATGCACGTATACCTACATAGGTAATTCTTGAGTATAGTTTATATTTTTTACACATACACAACACGTATAATAAATACATCCAGTTTTAAATAATGTTGCAAAAAGCCCTAAAGTTAACCTTAATAGTTATTTTATTTTTCATAATCTAAAAAACCTTTAATCGGACCAAGGTTTGAAAAATCAGCCCTAAGTCAAAAAAAGGCTATAAAACCTACATAGGTTTTATAGCCTTTTCAATAATATCCTATAGGTATGTAAGAGTAGGGGATGTATGAATGATGAATAATACTCCTATTTATCACTTGGTACTTTACCTATAAACACACTCAAAGCAATGTAAACTTTATGTCATTGGTAACAAATGTTCTTTTTACAGAAACGCGTTTCGATAAATCATTCATGATATCTCAATTTTTTGTCATACGTGATTTGCGATTGGTTGCCAATATTTTTGGCATGATTTATTATGAATAATGTATCAATATTTTATGAGGCATTGTGATAAATATGCGTAACTAAATACCTTTATCTACTCAAAGTATATTATTGTCAAGTACTACCTATACTCTATAGTCTATATATCACCTTATGTCAGTTTATTAATTTATTAATTAAGCTAATTCCATCGATTTTAGTTGTAGTAGTAGTAGTAGTAGCACAGATAATATAATATTACTATAGGTACTAGTAGTAGTGGTAGTAATCATCGATATTATAAAAAAATAATTGCTAAGCTAGTCTTCTAAACTTTTTATGCAAAACCTATAAATATTTAGTATCTCACTGGTCTACACGGGATATAGAAAAATGAGCTTTTTAAAATGACCTATGACTCTTTCTCAAAGTAAAAACTATACTTATAATTTTAAAGCTATAATGAATGTTAGAATAATTAATAGCCTGCCTGAATAGATGTCCTTAATTGCAGTTTCTTTACAAATTGCTCGCTATTTGTAACTTTGTCATAAATTTCTGTAAATTGATGAAATAAAATAAAATAAACTCAAAGTTGCTAATGAAACTGAAAGCAGGGCAATTTGTTAAGTTTGAAATATTTCAAATTACAATAAGGGTAAAAAGAAAAGTACTTACGCTTTTTAATGAATTTAGCATTGTAGAAACTGCGCCATCTTTTTCTTATCCCTACCACGCGTGATTCGTATTTCTGTAAAGTTGCATATATATTACCTATAGTAAACTATTTTTTGAAAAATAAGGTCATAAAGAAGTTTCACTTCTTACGTGTGTACACTAGTACACGCACACATTTTTTATTTTAGCGGAAATTTCATATAATAAACTTTTAAAGTGAAGAATAGATATGTTTTGTGATGTAAGAATTTGCTTTCCTTACGAATTACGATTACGATTTTTCTTAGAATGATTAATCCATAATCATAATTTAATACACCTTTTGAATATTTCATTTACCTAGAATTTTATCTCAGTAGGTTTACCTTTTCTACATTAATGTGAAAAAAAAATAGATAGTTTAACCGAATAAAATAAATTTAGAAATTCAATACAAACGCTAAAATAATTGAACATTCAAGCATGAAACGTGAAAAAACAGAACATGCACGTATCATCAACATAGTTGCAAACGTAAAAAAGAGGTTTTATATAAAACGAATTACACAGTCTGTCGGTTAATAGGATTACAGGGCCGGCTCAAAATAATCGATAAAAATGATTAAACTCCAACACAAATAAGCATACCGTAAAGTATCTTTAATAGTGTTTTTGCTATAAATCTTCGTTCGAAAAGAAACGGTTGTGAAACAAAAACAGTTGCCAGTTTTAATTTTGGCGCCAAAATATTTCTTGTTAGATAATAGATAATTATGTCGTGGATGGATGTTAAATGAGTTTTAGGTTGGTTTTATGTTATGATTGTTTAAAGCTTAGTTATCTATTATAATTTGTTTTCTCCTAACAATAAAAAGTTTCGTTTAGTTTTGTGGAGATAACCTAAAAGTTTGCTTGATCAAATTAATATTACAAAACACAAGCTATGTTGAAAGTCGTCGTTGTTTTTGCGCATAGTACACATAAATAATTATTGAAAAGCCAATGTTTAACGTTTATGAGATCAACATAAGCCAAAATAATCTGTTGTAAACATTTTTGTGTTCAAATATCAATAATGCATTACTTAAATTAAGTCTGAGTGGAATACATTAAAAAGTACAAGCTTTTTGCCATTTAAAGTGAAGTGCAAGCTATATTCTTAGCTAACTAAGTACATTAAGTGCATTACCTATTAATTACCCTAGAAATTGCAGTAAGAGGATTTTGCTACAACACTTTATACAGATGTTTACAGAAGGATAGAATCCTGGAAGCTTTTGAGATGTCTATACATCTCTATTTTAAATACTAGTTTTACGCACATTTCTTTGTTAGTAAATTATGGTTGCGGGTATGAAAAATGAGAAAAATACAATAAGAACAATATTTGTAGGTTGTGTATCTTATTAAAATTTGAGTTCAATAGATGGTTATTTATAGCGTTGAAGCTTAGGTACTCAAGTCAGTTCAGTATTTCTCGCCCGATGTACGAATTGATTGGCTTTAGGTATATTTGTGAGGCTGAATAATGAGGTATCGCTGTATCATGGATGTATCTCACCAGTAGGAACGTAATAATTAATCCTGCATTCCTTTAGTTTTAGATGCATTTTTCTATCTTTTATCTTTTATTTTGTATTAAAAGTTTTATTGTTTTACCTGTGTTCCTGAAAATATAATATGTTTGTTTAAGGGGAACCGCTATGTTTGTTATGGTACTGTGTATTTTTTTTATTATAATTACATGTTTTTTTTTGTCGTATGACATTTGTGGCCACAACAGGTTATGGCTGAAAAACAGCGGTGAAAGCAGTGGCCTTTTGGTCATTGTTTTCTCCATATGCTGAATTACCCTTTTCGTGGTGATTTTTTTTTTATCTGTATTACTTTTTTTGTTTTGTATGTATTTCTTTTTTTACCACGAATAAATGAATTCTATTCTATTCTATTCTATTTTGTAAATCTACACGATTTATAAGTTATAATAATTCATACGAATAATAGGTATAATATAGATATTAATATTTGTTATTATCAGTTCTACAAGTGTAAGCCTTTGCCAAGTAATGATCTCTTCAAAAAATACGGAATAGATCATGACTCTAACACAAGTACCAAACGATAGAATTATCTAATATCTAATATATATATATTATAAAGGCGAAAGTTTGTAAGGATGTATGGATGTATGGATGTTTGTTACTCTTTCACGTAAAAACTACTGAACCGATTACAATGAAATTTAGCACACATATAGAGGGTAACTTGGATTAACACATAGGATAGTTTTTATCCCGGAAATCCTACGGGAACGGGAACTATGCGGGTTTTCCTTTGCAAACGCGGGCGAAGCCGCGGGCGGAAATCTAGTTATATATAAACGACTAATATATTATAAACGATACCAGCTTATAGTTATTTACAATGCTATTTACTTATTACTTACTCCTACTTCACTTCGATAAAATATACATACACAGTATTTCCACGGAGCGTCGTAAATATAGACGGGGAATGATTTATGCGATATCAGAAACTATTTTTTCTGGCAAAGTGGTATCATTTTACGGTTGACGTCAATAACCATAATGAGCCATCGATGACACAGATACAAAATGATAAAAATATATTAGATCGGGAGCACTCAATCTGATAGTTGTGATTAATTTTTAGGCGGAAGGGTTTAGCTTATTAATAATAAAAGATTTATTTTGTTTGACTGCAATTTGTTTATCAATTACTAACTAGTTGCTAGCCCCGGATTCGCTCGTTTGACAAAGGATATAAAATTGTTTTTGTCACTCGGTAAAGATGAAGCTAAAATCACTTGAGTAACTTTTGAGTTAAATGCTAACAAGCAAAGAAATATCGCTCCTCCTTATAATATAAGTTTAGATAAGTTATAATAAGTGTTATAATCTCGTCAAAAAAGGAACTTATATATTCCACAATATTAGCTTTGAAATACAGTTCATCTACAACAGAATACCATGTAAACGGAGCATGAAATTTTTACCAAACGTTTAAACGCTCCATATAAAGAACAGAAGAAACAAAAACGCTTATAAATATTAAAGCAAGCCAATAAATACTTTATGCAGCTATGATTAGCCCCCTCGCAGACAATGCGCTATGAAACAATTGTCTGCGCTGCGATTCGTCGGAACCTAGCACTTGGAACAATGCTCTCTCTCGATTTTAAGGACTAAGCTTGTGACCATCATTTTTATATATTCGAGTAAGAAAAATTTTTTCTCACATAAAACTTTTTTCGATTTGAAGTGGTGGGAACAATGAAGGTAAAAGGACTTTCTTCTAAAGTGTCATCACGGAGAATAATTGAAAAAAAGATTGATATACACTTTTGTCTCGCAGCTTCGGCTGCATGCTTTTTATGCATTTAATTTCGTACTGGTCTTGTTTAAATTTCCTATTTGTAAAAAAAAACTGACGTAAAAATAAAAAATCCTCCCTCTCCACAATAACTACACACCACGTACCTACATAAGCCATCATTTATGCTAGTCAGCTGGAACACAACAATTGTAGTCACCCTATAATCTCTAAGCATCTACAAGGACACTTGTGCGTTCACGTGTGAAGCGCCCTTAGCGGTTTAGTTGACGCAGTATCAATGCTTTGTGCGCTAGCTACTGGCGCTAGTTACTTTACAGAAAAAAATATATACATTTTCCATTGTTGTTGGAAAATTCAAATTCGAACTGTGCAAAATTTTAATAGTTCATAAAAATTACGTTCTTATTTTTCTAGTTTAATTTTCTAAACGTACCTAAAATGATGGATCCTAAACAGAGGTCTTGGAAAGTTCTAATGTGAGCTGAATACCTATCTCTAAAAAGATTTTTTAGTAATTCTAGAAATAAAAACTGTACTAAACAATTAAACAGTATCCACACGTCTGTGTGATACAAACACTGCCTATCAAAAAGTATACGTTAAATAATAATAGTTAAAAAAAACTAAAAAACACGCTTTTTATAGAAAACCGAACTAAAAAATAGAAAATTTTATCAAATTAGTGTATTGTCATCGGTCCTCAATAAATCTACAAAGTTTGAACGAAATCTGGCCGTTTAAAGTGGGTCAAAATCGCGCCCAAAGAAGTCGGTTACAAACAAACAAACATACAAGTGAAGCTAATAAAAAGCGTGTAAAAATGTACAATTTATTCACATGTAACATAACGTGTTATTTACTTACCTACGGATACTGTTTAGTATCCGTAGGTAAGTCTATAAAATAGCATCTCTATATCATACATAATTATCATATCATAAAAAGTTTTTTCTGTATCACTATGCAGATTTTGTCACATGTATGTTTGTTTCATTCGTGATGCGTGCAATGGAACGCAAGTGACATTTGAAATAGGTCGAATTATAGAATTATATTATCTGTATTAACATAGCGCAAGCATAGATAATATTACTTATAAAGATTATAGTTATTTATACTACAAGAATGACCGGAATGGTTCGTCTGCTTTCAGTCAGCATCAAACAGTTTTACGATACATTGTTTTAAATACGTTGTGTTTAACAGATTTCCAAGGAAACTGGGATTCTTTGTAAACTTATAAATAACTCTGGATACACAGAATTTTAGTAGTAATTATTATAAAGTATTAATTATTGATATATTTTGTAATATAAATGTAAAAATTTATCTTTAAGAATTAGATAAAGACAGCTCGGAGCTTTTAAGAGAATTTTATTATTATAAAATTCAATCAAAAACGGCTTAAAGGTTTTCGATGAAATTTTTCAGACATTAAAAAATTACCTACCTCTAAATTTTCTAATGTAAAAAATAAAAATGTGTATTTTAATTTAAATTTCGTTTTTGAAACTAGGTCAACACGAAAATTTTTATCTACAGGGCCTACTTTAATTGCAATTTAGATAAATTATGTAAACAGTAATTGTCGACCTTTTGTTTCGTTAACGATGCTTCGCCTCATAATCATAAAGCCTACAACTTAAATATTTTTCACTACAATGAAAAATGAATGTTCAATTGTTGAACGATAAAAAAGCTTACAATGCCTACAAGAAAGTATTTCTGAAACATTTATATGTCCTATGAATAAAATATACCACATCTTATATTAAACGTATTCATTTTAATACCCCAATTTCCATTCATCCAAAGCATTATGTTCTCGACAATGTCGTTAGTCTCACATTTTATATTCAGAACGTTTTTCTTGGTTGGCGGGAAAATTTGACAGCCGTAACTTTTTCTTTCTTGGTTATATGGTAACGAGTGTTGCCAGTGTCGAGCCGTAACTTGATACATCGTTCTTTTTTTTTTCAGAAAATAAATCATGGCAAACGATCGGAGCAATGGGACACTTAAACGTGCAACGAACAAATTTAAACTGAAGTCACATTGCAAATAATGCTAAGTTATAACGGGTGATATTGTGTAGTGATGGATGAATAATCGCGGTGATGGGGTGTGGCCAGAGTAAAATAAATTTGTACCCGAGGCGGAACAAAAACGGTGGGAAAGGAAATAGTGCCAAAAAATCAGGTGAGATAGACGTTTCAATTCGATTTAATTAAATAACAATTCTAACATTTTACTATGCAAAATCTTATTGCACTTTTGTTTACTTTTTACAAATTAACAATTTTGGCACTTAACTTTATGCTTGTTTATATAAGCTATCAAAAACACTAATAATTTATTTTACTCACATTTAAAATAAATAGCTACTAATCAAACACCGATTTCAATAAAATAACACATCATTTAACATTTCAATAATAACAAATTACCTATACAGTCGAGATGAGACCCTACTCATTTATGATGCCTACATTATGGCGTGATTGGCGACACACTGATATAGTCTGTGACGCGAATCTCCATTATAGATTTCCCGCCTTTTTAATCTGCTTATTGCCCAATTTAACTGTCAAATAGTAATATAATGACAATGGTTGAAATAATGAAGCTATAAGTTTTAATTATCGATAGGCACTTACGGTACTTCATAAACTTGAAAATGTAAGTCGATATTTTTAATGAAGCCTGTATATAATATTTTGTACCTCTTTTAGATAATATTGAACTTCTTTGAGTTCCTATGGTGTATAAATCAATAAATCGTTTTTCGCATGGTTTTGTAGTGATCTTTTTACAAGTTTAGTAATTTACATAGTGTTTATAGACTACAAGCCCGCATATGAAAAAAATATGGGTCAAATGAACCACCACGGGACATATCTAGTACGAAAGAAGAGCAAAAAATAATAAGATTCATCACTATGCCGTCACTTGTAAGCTGTCCAACTGAGTGCAGATGAGAATTGAAAAGTACAGGTAGACTCGGTAAATTTTGGTCATATATTTTTGTACGGCATTCTTAACCATCGATAGATCCATTAAAAATAATAAGAAACCGCTCAGTGCCGTACAAAAATGTTGGTCCACCAAGTCGGAATTTTTATTTAATTTCCGAGAGTTACCGGGGGTAAATTTGGTCATTTGACCATGTACGGCATCTGTGTCATACTATTGCTATACTGCTTTTAATCCATTATTCCGCAACGCCGTACAAAAATCATGGGGACAAGGGGAAAAAATCGAGAGTTGCAATCCCCTCTCTTTCCCCACTCCAGGGGGTCATTTGACACAACACGAAATAAATTTATTTTTAAAGTATTTTATGCATAGATAATATTTTTTCATGTGCCGTACATTTTCGTTGGTTCAAAGGGGAAAAATCTGAAAAAGAAAAAATCCATATAACGAAATGTTTGCTTTATATTTTGATAATAAAATATAAATATACATTAATATTAAGAAGCTCGAGGTGGTTAATTATCACCTTGGAAAGTCGGAGTCAAGTGGAATGGACTCCGTTAAATTGATGAACTAATAAAAAAGCTATGAACGAAAAGATGTGAATTATATGCAATCAGCCCATGAATACAGGTAAAGTCACAAGCAAATGCTAGTATTATATACATATTCAAAATGTACAAGTAAAGCGCTTTCAAATGATACCAAACACGGCATATTTATCTAAACTTTATTTTTTTACTCTGTATGTTTTGTCCGCTAGAGGGCGCCACATTAGATTTTGTGAAACCCCATATAGCCTTTAGCTAGCTGGTCGCTGGTTATCCAGTGAACAATTCAGATGCTTCTAATGATATGTTATTTGTCGAATTCTGATAAGTAGTTTAGAAGTTACGAGGGAATAGATGAACATACATACATGACCTGTCAAAACCATAACCCTCCTTTTGCTTTGCCGTAGTTGGGTAAAAATATGTTAATGCCGTACTGTATCAAATGGCCATAAAGCACCCTTAAAATTGTAGCTTTCGTCGCTTTCATCAGCCTAAAAGATGTGGTCTGCACAAAAATGTACGGCATCGTTTTTTCCTAATTTATCTATGTTAATTCTATTTAAAACAACGAATAAAGTGTAGAAAACTATTATATTTCATTAATCTACGATGTTTAAACTTTAACAAAATTTCTGGTTTTGCATTTCTCTATAACTTTTTTTAGAACGGTTTCTTTTGAACGGCAATACTATACAACAATTGAATTTTACAATATCATGTTAAAAAAAAGTTCCCGTACAGGGTCAAATGACCTTACAGCTCTTTATATCAAGAATTCGATGAAATTAAGATGATTATTGGTATACATTTACAAGAACAATTATTTTTTGACGGCATTGCTTTTAATAGTACTTTTGAGTGCTAGATAATGTTTTGGAACCGAAGCCGTACTTAGTCAAATGACCCCCTGGAGTGGGGATAGCGAGGGGATTGCAACTCTCGATTTTTTCCCCTTGTCCCCATGATTTTTGTACGGCGTTGCGGAATAATGGATTAAAAGCAGTATAGCAATAGTATGACACAGATGCCGTACATGGTCAAATGACCAAATTTACCCCCGGTAACTCTCGGAAATTAAATAAAAATTCCGACTTGGTGGACCAACATTTTTGTACGGCACTGAGCGGTTTCTTATTATTTTTAATGGATCTATCGATGGTTAAGAATGCCGTACAAAAATATATGACCAAAATTTACCGAGTCTACCTGTACTTTTCAATTCTCATCTGCACTCAGTTGGACAGCTTACAAGTGACGGCATAGTGATGAATCTTATTATTTTTTGCTCTTCTTTCGTACTAGATATGTCCCGTGGTGGTTCATTTGACCCATATTTATTCATATGCGGGCTTGTAGTCTATTAGAATTTACCTAAGAAATCTATGCTACGTACATTTTACACGTCTCAACTCACAACGATCGCTCAGCTTCCGCCACATGTGTTTTAACTTTTTACACGCCCGCGCCATGCTTTTAATATGGGGAATCCATACTAATATTATAAATGCGAAAGTAACTCTGTCTGTCTGTCTGTCTATTACTCAATCACGCCTAAACTACTGAACCAATTTGCATGAAATTTGGTATGGAGATATTTTGATACCCGAGAAAGGACATAATATGCTACCTTTTATTCCGAAATACGTACCACGGGCGAAGCCGGGGCGGACCTCTAGTACTTAATAAAACGAGCGACTGAAAATAAAGTGAACGACTGATTATGAGATAGTGATTTTAATAACTTGAGCGGTATGAATTTGAGTAATCAACAAATAAACTAAACAAGCAACGAATATTGGTTGAAATTAAAATACAGATTGAGCGTACTAAAGGAGGGTTGTGATAATCCATTTGATATATTAGAATTCTAATCGTGTGATTACATTACTATATGAGCGACTAAATTACTAGTTGAGCGAATAGATTACTAAGTGAGCGACTAAATTACGCTCATCTAGAACGACTAAATACACTAGAATAAATTGTTCAAATAGTTATTTGATAAAACTTTCAAAAACAAATTGAACTGATACTACCTACTCTGTCCATTATAGTATTTTTCAAAGTGATTTTTCTATTCGAAATACCTCGATTAAGATAAAATGCCACTCAGTATAAATAAATCATATGTCAAATAATGATAATAATACAAGACGTAATTTTGTCACTCAAACAATTAATATTAGGTCGCTCAAATATTATGAAGCTGCTCATTTTGTATTTTATGTAACGCAGTAATGTTTGTTAATTGCTGATCTATTAATTTTTCATCGCTCGCAGTCAGTCGCTCACTTAGTAATTCTGTTACCCTAATTAATTATTTATTACCTAATAATAATAAAGACCGAATATCATTAATTTGTATACTTAGGTAATAATATGTTTAGTTAAAATTTTAATAAACTACGAAGGTCTTAAAATATTTATACATTAGTTATAGGTAATCCATCATGCAAAAACTAAATTAGTTCAACTAGACTGATTTGGTCTAAAAACAAGTTTTAAGCTTTTGATCTACTTTTCATCCATATACTTACGCGAATAAATTTCCGGACTGTAGCTTACTAGCTTATACTCAATGAGTAAAATTTTTAATATAACATATTTAAATTTTAATAAATAACTCTGATATTGCACGCCTCATAAGCGAAGCGTTGAGGTGGGTACTACTGTCACTTCGCGAAAAACATCTGATTTTTCAAACTTAAAATGTCTTTATGTATCATACATTGCACTTGTAAGATAATACATACACACACATATTAAGAAAAAACACTATTTTTAACGTTCATGATATTTTTGATGTCATTTTTGTTATTTAAACTAGTTAAAAAACAGTTTAAAAAAGTTCTGTCTTGGACGTCCGTGTGTCTGTATGTGCGGATCCTTTTTCTTGTAAACACGATAGCGACCGAAATACTTTACTAATCGAGTTTTTTTTTTTCTCTTACGCTTGAGTATGCTCAGGAATAGAACCCTTTCATTTTTCAGGGTCTGATTCGATGTGGTTTAATTGTTATTAAATAAACAAAAATAATAATTAATAAATATTTATTAAAAAAAAAATTATGAGGCGTGCACTTTTGGATTTTCCAAATTATTTTCTCTTTCTACCATTGAAACTGCACTACTGTTCTTGAATTTAATAAAACAGAAGCGAGAATAAAAAGATTTTCCAAGGAGGGTTTTATTTTCTTTAAACAAAGCCGTCTTTGTTGTGGGAAATAACAAAATTGTATTGTGAATATAAGCCGAGGCATAGAGGACAGAAAAAGTTGCCCTACTAAAATATTTTCAAACAAACGTTAGAACTTTAAGAGATTTGTTATTTACTTTTCAATTTCATTAAAATCCATACTAATATTATAAATGCGAAAGTAACTCTGTCTGTCTGTCTGTTACTCAATCACGCCTTAACTACTGAACCAATTTGCATGAAATTTGGTATGGAGATATTTTGATACCCGAGAAAGGACATAGGCTACTTTTTATTGCGAAATATGTACCACGGGCGAAGCCGGGGCGGACCGCTAGTATGTATAATAAAGTGTTAAATAAATAAATAAAAATATATAAAAAAACTTTTTCGTGCTCACATTAAACACTTTTTTTTATAATTAAAACATTCAAAATAAATCTAAAAAACATTTAATCGAAATTACCGTCTAATATTCTAAAGTACAAATAAATACCTAATAATATTTCGGACTGTGTTTCGGATCAGAAACCCTACTCAGATATTTGTCAACTAAAATATTAACCAATAAATCAATACATAAATAGATTAGTTTATATCCTTAACTATGTAGTAGGTATACAAATTACTTATTTTTCTTATTTTAATGTTATTTTGCCGAACGATATTTCTTTTCAAATGTTACTAGCTTTCCGCCCGCGGCTTCGCCCGCTTTGTCTGAAACATAATAAATTATATACTAAAACCTTCCTCTTGAATCACTCTATCTATTAAAAAAACCGCATCAAAATCCGTTGCGTAGTTTTAAAGATTTAAGCATACATAGGGACATAGGGACAGAGAAAGCGACTTTGTTTTATACTATGTAGTGATGAAAAACCGAAGTGGAGCGCGACCGGGTCACAAGTACCTTTCAAAGTGAGGTAAACCCTTGTAGATTTTAAGATAGTAGTTTATTTTATAAGTCACGTACTGTGATAACACATGTACTCGTTGATAACCGTGTGAAAGTACCTGTTTGGTGGATTTTTATTATATAACCTGCTTGGTTATGAAACGTGCGATTTTTGAAAGAATTTTTCAATATGTATTATCTATATTCTATAATATAAAAATGAATCGCAAAATGTGTTGGTAAGCGCATAACTCGAAAACGGGTGGACCGATTTCGATAATTCTTTTTTTATTATATTCCTTGAAGTACCAGGATGGTTCTTATGTAGAGAAAACATAAATATGTACCACGGGCGAAGCCGGGGCGGACCGCTAGTTACGTATAAAATTCTCGGGTCAGCTTGACAGACTCTCATGAAATTTTATACCCATTCTCAAGAAATTTATGCACATATCCGATAGGTGTGAGAATCTTCCTATTGCCCCTTTGATGTGTTTTCTCTTAATTGCCTAGGCCTAAACAATACCGTAAAAAAAATCCAAATTGATCGAGCCGTTCTCGAGTTTTACCATTAGCAACATATTTCGCGATCATTTTTATATAGATTCAGTCGTTATTAAAATAATTATAAATTATCTAATATTTTCTTTTCTTTAAGTTTTTTATCGGTCTCTACCATTATCAACATACTTCATGGCTCCAACGCTACATAGAGTATAGAATATATGCTAGTCTATACCTTCTATAGTCTAGAGATATATAGATAGTCTATAGACTATAGAAGGTATAGACGTCACACCAAACGTGCGTTAAAATATTCATGAGGGATCGCAGAGGAATCCTCTTTACCTCCGGCGTTCTAACTAGAAGTTATTACAGGTTATAAAAACCTTAGTTTCGTTAGTGAGGGTATTTTTGGAAATTATTACTATACTAGGTTTCCGCCCGCGGCTTCGCCCGCGTTTTCAAAGAGAAAGCAGCATAGTTCCCGTTCCCGTGGGATTTCCGAGATAAAACCTATCCTATGTGTTAATCCAAGTTAACCTCTATATGTGTGCTAAATTCATTGTAATAGGTTCAGTAGTATTTGCGTGAAAGAGTATCAAACACACACACACATCCTCACAAACTTTCGCATTTATAATATTAGTAGGATGGCTATTAAGGCACCAGAAGATGTTTTAGTAATGTTTATATTTTTAGAGATTAGAGTATTTGGCATATCTTTCGTTGATCAGTTTTCTTTAAGAAAAAATAAACTTCTTATGATCCAGCAAAAGACGAGAAAAGTAATATGTTGTTTTGCAAATAACAATTTTATTTATTACAGTAGGTAAATAATTATTTTTACTTATTGAACCATGTTATTATGTCACAAGGGACCTAATTACGAAGCTAAGTCTGCTTATTAGTGTCATTTCAACTTGTTTTTGATCAAATACAATAATATCACTTATTTCCAAAATAAATATTGAGTTTTTCTCACTGAGAAAATATATAATTGACGTTTTAACAATAAAAAAAAATCCGCTATTGTATCTTTATTATATAGATCTACTAGCGGTCCGCCCCGGCTTCGCCCGTGGTACCTACATAATTAAACTATCCTATCTTTCAAGTTGGATCGAACTGCACATGGTGTGCGAATTTTATTATAATCGGTTAAGTGGTTTAGGAGTCCATTGAGGACAAACATTGTGACACGAGATTTATATATATTAAGACTAGCGGTCCGCCCCGGCTTCGCCCGTGGTACATATGAAAAATAGATGTTGGCCGATTCTCAGACTTACCCGATATGCACAGAAAATTTAATGAGAATCGGTCCACCCGTTTCGGAGGAGTATGCAGACTAACATTGTGACACGAGAATTTTATATATAAGAAGAAGATATAAATGAATATTACAAATAATTCAAAATTAAACCAGCAAAAGAGCCACTGGAATATAAAATACGCTCAATTTTGTTCACAATATTACCATTTGTATGAAACCCGGGCCCTTTTTACTTTGTTTCCGCCCTATTGAATGTTATTAAGACTTCAAAAACTACAATTTGTAAGACGAAAGGCGGATTTTCATTTAGTCGAAAGCTTCTTGCAAACATGTAAAGGTTTTCTTAAAGTTTCGAGGAAATAATTTAATATTTATAAGATTACTAGCTTTCCGCCCGCGGCTTCGCCCGCGCAGTCAAAGAAAAACCCGCATAGTTCCCGTTCCCGTGGGATTTCCGGGATTGCGTCATTTTCCCGGGATAAAAAGTAGCCTATGTCCTTTCTCGGGTATCAAAATATCTCCATCCCAAATTTCATGAAAATTGGTTCAGTAGTTTAGGCGTGATTGAGTAACAGACAGACAGACAGAGTTACTTTGGCATTTATAATATTAGTATGGATAACTGGATTGTGACCTAGATTTTGTAGGGTGAAATGTATTATACAAAGAAATAAAAGGCCTAGTGATTATTGCTAGAATTGTTGTTAATTTATATTCTTATTTCATTTTTATCATTAAAATATAAAATATATCGTAATACTAAGGTAATACCGCATACGCTGTTCGCAATGTCGCATTACATTTTTTTCGAACATAATTCACGTTTTTAGTAAGAAGTTACATTGAGCAAAAAACAAGCATTAGACGAAATCTCGTAAAAGCATGCCGAATTACTAATTTATGATCTCATTAATTTTTACCATAAATTATCAAAGGTTTTACGGCTCACATAAAAGGAGAATTTCCTATAAATGTGTCAGAGATATAGGTTATTTTAGGTTTTCTAGGTCTATTTGTACATTTTTATACTACATATTGTGTTTTGTACAGATAAGTACATTCGTTGTCAATATTAGATTTTTTATTGGATTACAACTGTAAACCATTTAATTTACTAAACAAAAAACAATTAACAACTGTAAAATATAACAAGTTGCTAAACAAAGATGTTGAAACAGGATAATACTTAAAAATAATACTGAAATATATTCTTTTTACTGCGTAAAAGAATTTCAAAATACAAACATAATTATGTAAAAATTTCATTCCCCATTATAACTGTAATTTGTAGACTGAAGAAAGAATTCTATAATAACAAAGAAAAGTTATTTTAAAGACTACAAACAACAAAAAGTCTCAATGTTCGCCCCGGTAACCTAGAAGAAGCTGAGCCAGTTACAATACAAATCTTAGTGGTTCTTATCTTAACCATACTCTATATTTTTAGTAATTCGAGATTATTGAAGAGTATTTATTATTGTATTCGTAAAACATTTAAATTCAACTTCTTAATAATTTATTATTTCCTATATAACTGTTTCCTAAAGTAAATTTCAATCCCTATTTCTTACTGGAGAGTTGTTTTTGCGACAAAACTAACACGGTAAACTTTTGTGCGTAGGAGACAGACACTTAAACATTTCAAAATTATAATTGAAAATCACAAAATTTTCAGTAGATCAAACATTTTCACAGACTGACAAACAATTTTGCTTATAATATGACCTGAAGAGTTTGTTCTCTCAGGAACTACTGAACCACTTACAAAATTTCTTTTACCGTTGAACATGTACGTCATACTAGTACCATAGTATTATATGTGTACCTACTACAGGCGAAGCCGGAGTGAATTACTAGTTTAATATAATATTAGTACGGATAAGTATTAAAACATAATATAGTGTCAGGCATTGACTAGAATACCTAAGTGAACTAACTTCCAATATCCTGCATACTTCTGGAGCTTAGTTATTTAGCAATAACGTGGATAGGTTCCATGGAGCATTGTTTGAAAGCTTTTATACAGTTGAATACTAGCTGAGGCCCTGGTTTTGCCGGTAAAAGAGGTTGTTTTATATTCTTTAGTAAAATATACCTTTTTAATTTATATACCTACTAGCTTTCCGCCCGCGGCTTCGCCCGAGTTTTCAAAGAAAAGCCGCATAGTTCCCGTTCCCTTTTCCGAGATAATAAAATAAAAAATAAAAAAATAAAATATCCTTTATTGAATTATTAAGTACATTAATGGACGACTAAGATCCGTTAGGCAAAAATAAAAATACAAGAGTTACATTACATTACACAGTTATTGAAATAACACAAAAAAATATCAATTTAGAAATTATAAATATTAACGCAGAAGCCGGGCATAAAATGCCAAGATGCTGCTACCAAAATTCGTTAAAGCATTTATAATCGAGTTACTAGAAGTAAAAAGAATATTCCTAAATCTAGCAACGCGATGCCTGATCAATGCATCGAGAACCGGCACGCGGGCTTCCGCGAACATGTTAGACGCGCTACACCAACGCGGTAGTTTGTCACCAACCTATCCTATGTGTTAATCCAAGTTACCCTCTATATGTGTGCTAAATTTCATTGTAATCGGTTCAGTATAATTTGCGTGAAAGAGTAACAGTATGTGTGTGTACACATACACATCCTCTCAAATTTTCGCATTTGTAATATGTATTATCTATAAGTAGGACTATTTTATTTGTCTTTAAGTACACCTTAGTAGACTTTTATTATGAATAGCAAGTTTAAAATCTAAGTCAAATCGTACAATTTAACAAAATAGATGTAGTTTCCTTGTAACCCATATTATGTTCTTATTTAATAATTGCGTATTGTTTATCCGAATCATTTTCTTCTAGTCATTAAAAATCTATTTGATTGTTTACTTCACTAAACTTCAGGCGGTAATTATCAAGCGGGCCAAGAGAACAAAAAGTGAAAAATTTATGATTCCAAAGAGAATTAGCCGTAAAATCGTTAATGGTACATTAACATTGTCATAAAATGCCAATTAAATGAGTTCAAGCTGAAAAAATGATGTTACCGTACAAAAATATTATTAAGAACATTAAAATTTTCCATTGAGTTTTCATTTGAGATGTTTTAAGATGAGTTAATGTGTTTCTGGTTTTCAAATATTTTTTCTATCATTATACATGTAAATACTTAAGTTTACATGATTACATTGTAATTCTCTACTACTACTCATTGTAATTTCTACTTATACCTAAGGTTTGATAAAAAAATGCGATTGGAAAGTGGGAGGTCCCATCGTAGAACTAGAGATATAATTTTTTCTCATTAGAAATTATCCTTAAATTTAAGCACTAAATAAATCTGAAATGAGTTTGAAACTTACAAATTTGTCAAATCCTTTGACCAGCCTAAAACTATCACTACTCAAAAAAAGGGTACTTTTTTTGATCTTGTGTTTCAACTATATCTCTTTAAAATTTCATCAAAATCAGTGCTGTGGTTTAGCCATGAAAGCGTAGCAAACAGACTTTGAAATTAATATTTTAGCGTAGACTACAGATTGAATTTTTAAATGATGTCAAGATGGCGCCTAAACAGATAAAATTTAAGAAAATTCAGCAATAAAATAATTTACGCCAAACAAATCTATAATTAACACACAGTAAGCAGATGCTCGAAGTTTTTACGAGTCAAATGTTGTACTGATATTTGCAGAACAAACGAAAAATGTAGGTAAGTAGGTACTACAATAGGTACTATATCCCCCATGGCTTTCTATATATTATAAACTCATAAAAATACGTAAAAATAACACAAAAACATGAATCCAAAAATTACAGAGGTTATTAATTCATTCAAATAATTTTTAATTATTTATGATTAATATTTATAGTATTTTTAAATGTTTAACAGACTCACTAAATTGTGATAATACTTGAAGTCCTACATAGTAATATTATTATAGTACATTAGTCTATTAGAACTACACACATATACACACTACAGTCTACACGTCACGTCTGTATACACCGTACACGACATCGTCTCTCTCGCGTTCCACTGCACGATATCGCAATGAAACATACATTCGACAAATCCGCATTGTGATACGAAAATCATATGCTATACATGGCAGAAACACTGAAATATATACAAGAAGAACAACTGCATTGTATAAAAAATTCGCTTTCTCTGTCCCTAGGTATGTCCCTATTTCCGTGTCCTTATGTATGCAGTTTTTTTAATAGATAGAGTAATTCAAGAGGAAGGTTTTAGTAAATAATTTATTAAGTTTAGACAAAGCATGCGAAGCCGCGAGCGGAAAACTAGTAAATATATAAAGATAACGTTGTGTTTATAAGACGTGGTTAATTATGCCTCAATCTCAAGGGACAGCTTCCTGCCTACAAACTTTAATAAGATTATAATGTCTAATTAGGTGGAATGAAGGTCTTGTTATGTTTTCTTTTCACGTATATGTGGGGAAAGTTTATGAAATATTTTAAAAGCTTTTTTTTATGATACAGTTATTTAATGTATGATCCATAAGTAGGAGAAGCATTTGGTAAACATTACATTACTTGATAATATGCCCAGAATAGGAACACCAGATGAATAATCTAATTAATTATTAGAAATCGAAAAAACGTTCATCTAATCCCCCACATTGTACTTGTACGGTTTACGTATTACTTCAATATTGGACTGTTTATAGGTCCCGCTAAATGCTGCTAATAATCCATACTAATATTATAAATGCGAAAGTAACTCTGTCTGTCTGTCTGTTACTCAATCACGTCTTAACTACTGAACCAATTTACATGAAATTTGGTATAGAGAAATTTTGATACCCGAGAAAGGACATAGGCTACTTTTTAACCCGGGAAATAGGATTGGTTTTATCCCGGAAATCCCACGGGAACGGGAACTATGCGGGTTTTTCTTTGACTGCGCGGGCGAAGCTGCGGGTGGAAAGCTAGTGAACTATAAATTTATAAGTTATAAATGGTTAAAATAATATGTTTGTTCGATACTCGAAAAGTACTGTTCAGACAGAGAAAAATGTTTCGCTATGAAACAATTCTAACTTCTCAAGTCAAGTGCTATACCTACATTAATTATTTTTTTGTATTTCGGGTAACCCCTGTGTACTAAGCGACTAGTTGTTCATAAAACTGACCAATCCACATACTTTACAATATAACTAAGAGCATCACAGCTGGAGTTCATACTACAGACATTAAGCGTAATTTAAACCGACCCTTGAGATCAATAAAACTACAAAGCCGCAATTCGCACAAAGAATGGAATATGTAGTCGAAAATGTGCCCCGAATGGAGACATTGCCCCAGTCTGGGTACTCGTGGGGCCTTTATTGTGTTGAAATATGTGGTAAATTGTTATAAAACAACGCTCTTATTGTTTAAGGTAGGTAAATGTTTTAGTAAGAAAAAAAATTCTTTGAATTATGAAATATTGCAAATAGCAAAAATGTTTCGTTTGATAAGTTAAGGGCCCTTAGTAGGTGAAAACGGAAAAATGGACTGTTTTCTATGAGCTATAATTGAAAATATTGAAGTTTTTTCGCACTGAAATTTCTTATATGTATTACAGAACGTATGTGTGATGGGATGACTGTTTCCAAAACACGATTGGAAAAATTTTGCTCGATAAAAAAAAATCCTGAAGTTACCTCTAAAATATCATATAAATTCTCATTACAACTGTATTTTACGATAATAATTCGTATAAAATCACAAATACATAGGTATTTACCTTCTCGATTTCGTAAATGTTTTAGATTTAGAAAATACTAAGCCCGAATAGCTGAATTTTCGCTGACCGCCTAACCCCCCTTAAGGGAAAAAAATGCTTGTATAGTTAAAAATACATCCTCCTTTTTCCCAAAGCTTAACGACTAATTAACAGATTAATCCTAAATTATAAAACCAGATAATTCTAGTGTATTATTCCACCCTACAGGCTACATAAAAAGTAAAACGGCATTTGTAAAGAGTTTAGATACTTAAACGAAATGATACTTACAAAATGCCAAAAATAAAAATTCCCTCGCTCGGACATTGCTTTACCTTCTCTTATCTGGGAATATAAGTATCTAATTGCAACCATTTTGGGTAAACCACGGTTATATTTCAGTATAAATATCTTAGATAAATATACTTTCCATTTCTGCTTAGTTATATCATTATAATATGGCAATACCGTCATGTCATGGAGTAAGGCGACGATTTTGGTAACTTTGAATCTTGGCAAAGAAGTTTCACTTCTGACACGTGTGCTCGGCCTTTAAAATAAATATCCATTCTTTTCAACGTCTTTTCTTTCGTTCGCAAAATGGGAGTAAGCTTTTTAGAAAAAATATAATTAATGTAAAAAATACCCAACAGATATACATATAGGTATCTTAAAGCTAAAAAAGAAAGAATACAGGGAATATAGTAAATAGTAATTGGTTAAAACATTTACATATTAATAAATATGTAGATCATATTCTAAGAACTTCCACAAAATAACATCCGTACTGAATGTAGGTTTATTATGTTTATTCCATCTGTATTTATATAAATCTATTTCCCTTCATCTGTGCAGTCATTTAATACTCCATGATGAGAATTTATTCATTACCTAGATTCTATCCATAATAATCTATGAATTACAAGTGCGTGATTTTTTTTTTAATTCTTATCTTGACTAAAGATGACAACTACGACTCTTCCAATTTTGAAAAACTTACATAATTATCAGAAACGCACCGCTTAAGAGAAAAAGCATTTATTTTCCAGAAGATCCACTTATATTTTTACTAGCTTTCCGCCCGCGGCTTCGCCCGCTGTGTCTAAAACATAATAAATTATATACTAAAACCTTCCTCTTGAATCACTCTATTAAAAAACCGCAACAAAATCCGTTGCGTTGTTTTAAATATTTAAGCATACATAGGGACATAGGGACAGAGAAAGCGACTTTGTTTTATACTATGTAGTGAAGTAAATAATATAATATTTATCTGAATTAAATATCTGATCGTTTGAGCTTACCACTGGAACATTAATTTTGACAAAACTCTAAAAGGTGTGAAAATTATAAATAAACAAATATTTCAGGACAATTTTCACACACGGCACGATCTGATCCCATACTAAGCTTTCGCTTGTGTTATGGAAACCAGATGGCTGATAAACGTGCATATATAATTTTAAATAAATACTTATATAGATAATTATAATGACTACTATTATTCATACACATCGCCCTTCATCAGCCTCTATTTTATTCATATTTCATTTTAATTATAGTAATTTCTCCTGTTATTCGTTCGTTCTTTAACAGTATCTATAAATGTTATAGGCAAACTCCGAAGCTCCGGCGCTCCTAGGTTGGACTGGTCAATCCTCAGGTCAGACTGAATGACTTAGTCAAAGCCCAAACAAATGTAAATTTTCGGCCTTTGACTAAACAATTTTCGTCAAACCTGGGAGAGACTAATTTGGTCAGGCAAACGCCAAAACACAATTTTATTAAATCGGGGTTTGACGAGTCAAACTCCGATATAGGTATGAAGTGTCTTATCTTCGTATATTTGGAAGCATTTTATCATTTAAGCAGCTTTCAAGTCTTAAGAACCGCTTAACTCTGCCAGTTCTGACACCTGATTGGTCAGCTTACGTGATTTTCACTTTTATATTTGAGATGCTTTGAGAGAATGCCGTGTGGCATTAGGCCCGCCTTTTGTACGATGTGCAATAAAGTATAAAATAAATAAATAAATGCTTTGGAATATACGGAGGTTAGTTTGTATAAGATTAAGTATAAAAAAATAACATTTTTAAAATTTTGATGTTTATTGTTTTAATAATTTCTTAAGTAATTTAAATGAAAAATTAATCATTTTTCTGACATGGTGAGGCATTAACTTTAATGTTAATTGTTTTAATAATTTCTTAGGTAATTAAAGTGACAAATTAATCATTTTTCTGACATGGTGAGGCATTAATGTTATTTGTTTTAATAATTTCTTAGGTAATTAAAATGAAAAATTAATCTTTATTCTGGCATGGTGAGGCATTATGACATTTAGAATTGCACAATACATTAGACCTTTTACATTTGCATAATTTTGAAGAGCATTTTTTATTGCAGTGGCATTTTATAAAGCCTTGGCCACCAAATTTTGAATCCTTTGCACTGATTTCTCTAAGAGACAGCCGAACGTCAGGCACATCTTCGATCTTAAGAAATTTTTCAACGTTTGACCGAGAATTGCAGTCGCTTCTAGGATTGACTAGGCCAAAACCAAAACAGAATAATTTACTTTCGACGTTTGACTGAAAAGTTAGGAGCTCCTGGGTTTGACTAAAAATACTTCAGGCAAAGGGCGAAATTGAAATGTATTTCGGGGATTGCCTGATGGCTTTGGCCAAACCTAGGATAAACCAGTCCTTCCGCGAAGAGACTGTGTATCGGACTTTGACTATAACATAAACACAAAACAAAAGCCCGGGCCTCAAAAACACCTAAATGCGGTCTACTAACAAATTCACACCCCGTCACACAATGGAAGGTCCCTTATGTATCTTATGACACAATATTATAGACCCACTTGAGATAAGGGCCTAAACGACATGACAATGTTATTATAATTTGCTTTTTTATCCATACATAGTGTGGAGAAAATAATAATATTATAAAGAGTAAACTTATGGCTGTTTGTTTGTTATGATTTAACTCGAAAACTACTCAGTTTAACTGTGGAACTTGAGTATAGTTTTGTTTTATTTCTTTTATAAATATGTAGGTATATATTTATGCTCTACCCTTCACCTTTCTTCTAACTTACTTCCTCTCTGTACGTCCGGTTGTCTGGAAGAAATCGCTGCATAGCGATAAGACCGCCAATCGTTTTAATGTATTCTTAGGTTAAGTATTATTGTAATAATTCTAAGAGCAATAAAGTATTAATAAATAAATATAGTTTAAAAAACTGAAAATCAAGCTTTACTAAGATAAACAGCTCATGAAATGATTATATTGTTTCCGATCATGTTCCGATCCTTGCTGTTCAATGACCGTTTTTTTGTGTGTCAAAATCGAGTCAGGACTTCAGGAGTCTGTTATATACAAACATACAGGTGATGAAAGCTTCTAAAAGCGTGTTAAAATCGTAGTAAGCAAACAAACACACAAAGCAAAACAAATAAAACATATTTGCTTTTTTAATATAAACTGTAGACAAGCCTATAGCTACTATAGGTATCCACTGAACATACAAATCCAATTTTCTATAAACTAATAGAATTGTACAGAAATTCAAATATTAATCTTTGACGTCGAATCCGTAATAATCCATTATTTAAATGTCTCGTGTATTTCCATGTGACCTCTATAAATTGGATCAATATTTGTATAGAGTTCTTATGTTTGTCTGTCGAAACCCAGGTGTTCAATATTGAGGTATTAAGATTGTGAAACCCGCAAATGTCACGGTTGAGTTTTATAGCGTAAGAGCTTTTAAATTTTAAACTACGTATTATTATTCAATTAAATTTTTAGTGAGGTGATTTTGTGTGTGTTTATAAAGCGTTAATGTTGCAATTGTTCGTTATGTGTACATTTTTTAGTTATTCATTTGTATAGGATAAATAAATAAGAAGGTTACTACAACAGCTTTTAAGATAGTATGAACTTATAGAAATAACTTTATTATGAAAATAAATACAGAACAAAGTTATGTAAATTAAAATTTACATATTACATTACTTGCATGGCAATGTGCATGATTACAGTGCATTGACACAAGTGTTATACTTTTTTGTATATATATTCTTGTACTTTGGTTGACCCAGGATAACATATGCATGCTATGTACATGCATATGTCCATGCACAGTCAGTAAAGGTAATCATAGATTTTAAATTGAAAGTCGATTTAGTACCTAATTCTTGAGTAACAATCCACTCTTTTTCTCTCTCTTATACCAAAAACTCTTTTACAAAAAGAATGTAGATTTTCTTATTTTTTTAAAGAATTATAATGTTATAAATTTATAATTGCTTTCTTTAGATGATACAAACGCATTTTTAAGACACATCTACTTTAACTGTGTGATCGTCTACGTATACTTTTAAGATTTTCCATGATTTTTCTTTTTATTTTTTGATCCAATATTAAAAATATTTCACACATCTGTCTAGATTTCTGATCAATGAAATCTTGACCTAGGCAATGAATTAAAAAATGCAGGTAATAATTATAAAACGGCAGTAACGTACATTTTCCACGCGACGTAAGCTCTTAAAAACCTGTTACATATTCATAATTTTAAACCGTTTGCATTATGCCTTGAGTATCGTCTGGCTTTCACGAAATAAGATGTTTGTAAAATATTTATGTGACTTATAATGTACATGAAAATTGTGGTTTAATTTTACTTGCAGCTCTGCAAATAAAAGTGATATAAATACTATCTATATTAAAGTGCAATTATATGTATTTAAACACTAGTTGTACCCCGTGTTTTCTCCCGCATTCCCTCGCTCCTATTGGCCTTAGCGTGATGATATACAGTCCATAGCCTTCCTCGATAAATGGTCCTCCTGACAATAGCGCGTTAAAGCAAACAAAACAAACTCTCCAGTTTTGTAATATTAGTATTTAAAAAAACTGCAATGAATGATAAGTAATTTAATAGTATTTTAACAAAAAAGCCTTACGTGTATAAAATGTATCGACATTTAGCTATAATTTTATGAAGCAGCTCCTAGACTATTCCAGTAATACGATTAGGGTAGTCGTACAAAAGGCGTTTGATTTCGGCCCCAATATTCTCAGCATATCCTTTATTATCTATATACATATAATAAAATCGTAGGAAAGTCAAAACTGTACATTGAATATTTTTTTAAAAGAATACTTGATCCATGATCTATAATCGATATAGAAGCCAAAAATATAGTTTTTAGAATTTTTGTCTGTTTGTCGGTTTGTCTGTTTGTCTGTTTGTCTGTATGTATTTCCGGGCTAATCTCAGAAAGTACTGCATAGATTTACTTCAAATTTTGCATGAATATTCCTAAGAGGTCGGGTGAGGATAGTTTAAACATATTATCATGATATCACCTTCGCGGGAGGAGCTGTGAACCTTTATTTTTCTTACATATTCCGTGTACTACGACAGCGTACAATCTAAAGACTCATGTTTAAATGTTGGTTTCGAGTAAGCCACGCTATTATCTAGCTTTACAAAATAAAAACTATGTCATTTACGTAATTTGGGCAGAGAAACAGTTTAATGAATTTAGTAGTATAAAGACAAATTTGAAACAGCGCCATCTATGAGATTTCGTAAAAATCAAATCAATTTACATGTTATCACTACTGAACAACTGTTGAAAATTAATAATTTAAATATAATCATGTTATTTATTTAACTCTTTAACCCATATCTTCCCTTCCCTATAAGGTGCGCTTATATTTCGTGTGAATATACTACATTTTTAAAAGTGAGGGTAGATGTTTATTATTTTAAGTCAAACTAGACACCATTACAATTAATCTAATATTGATTGTGTTCATTGGTTACATTTTTAATCTTCGTGTTTTATAAATTTATAAAGAATAGAAAAAATTCGATCACGAGGCGGGACTCGAACCCACATAATTTCGTGATCGAATGTTTCTATTCTTTATAAATTTATTATTTATAAATTTATATTTATAAAGCATTTGAATAAATAAATAAATAAAATTAAAATAAATGTCATAAAACCAAAAATATCAAATTCAATCTTCGTGTTTTGTGAATTTTCACCATGCGTTCCCACAAAAGGTAAGTTGTTACTTTTATAGGTATTTATTTTTATAATGATAGCAATTCATGTTTTTTATTGGTTTTATAATGGTTTTATATTACACTTTTAGAATGAAATAATAAAATGATGAATTCTTTTTGACTTTTACAAGATTTTGAGGTGCGTTGGGAACAGTAGTTTGTTGATAAAATTTTATATGTAAGTAGCTTTTTTTATTGATTTACAATTATTAACGTTTGATTTTTTATTTACAGATTCAATGTTCATAAAATTATATCGCCTTTGGAAGACTATTTCTGCTGACAATTTTACAACAACACTTGAAAATTGATGATTTGATGATGAAGATAGTGGCAGCAAGGATTAAGTGGAAATTAGTAATCATCCGCTTCGTCAATTTTTGACTGAAGTTAATGTCCAACGTATGGTTCAATCATTGGAAGTATCTCGGGTAATTTTGGAGGATATTTTTCAGGAAGGAGAGGAGGGGCAGCCAACCACATATCAAACTACTACGTTTTAGTACCGAAAAAAATGTTATTGCCAAATGAAACATAAATTTTGCACTCACAACTGTACAAGTTATGATTTTTATTCTGACTTTGCTGTTATCTGATTATAATATTTATCGTTATGGCTATCGAGGTACCGACCGTACTGGGATGAGAGTACATGATATTATACCTACTCATCATCCAGGATTGCTTAGAGCATTTTCACACTGAAAAAGATGTTTTCTTTGAATCGTAGTTGCTTCATTTATTTATTTTTAATCATTTTACATAATATGTTTTATATTTGCCCATTTTCATTATATTTTATAAATAAAATGGAACCAACATAACTTTGTTACGTAGGTATCATTTCTCTATTAATAATCCGTAGGCATATTTTCCGAGCACCCCATTTAAGGTGCGGTCCTGAAATTATAAAAAGTTAATGTATACTTTTGCCTAATATAAGCTCAAGATCATTTTTAGATAAAAATAACAAAAAGAACTTATTTATTAAAATTTAGTAGATAAAAGAAATTATGTTACGATTTTATAAGAAAACACAGTATATTTATTAGGCGGCGGTGATCTCTTCCAGGCAAAAGATATTCATCAGCTCAATAAAATTGAATAGTTGTTGTTAGTTATTCTTTAAATTCACTGATTGTAATGAGCATTTCCGCATGCAAGTTGTATCGTAGTTTAGATATATCATAGTTTTGACACATTACAGTTCCAACAAAACCCTCAAATTTTTGAGCAGAGTTGAGCAAGATAATTTAAAAAATGTGCTGTGTTAAGTATTATAGAAAAGGTTAGTTCGTTGATAATTATCATTTCTTCATCATTTACATGGGTGTTGTTAAATGTTAGTAAAAATAAACTTTGACTGTTAATACTTTTGTTCAGTATTTACCTGTATGATTTTTGCTTGGTAATTAATATGTTTATTTCATGTCGTATAGCTAATTATAAACATAAGTGTGATGTGAAACTAGCTGGATTTATTTTTACACACTCACAGCCATATATTTTATATTAAAATAGTGTAAATCATAATATTTTTTCACAATTAAAAATATTTCCTTTTTTCTGATGGTGTTGGCATCGAATTAAACCGCGCTGTCGTTTCGTTCACTAAAAGTGATGTTATGAGGACCGAATATGTAGCCGCCTCCACTTACGGAAACGAGAGTAACCTGCGTTGTCTGTTAGTTATTGTATAGTCGAATTTAACGTTACATGGAAATTGGAATCTAAATATATTATGTATACTTAGGTATATTAAATCTGTACATGAAATATATTTCCTAAATAACTATCACGGGGTGATTAGGGATCGACACTGATGCCAAAGAAGCAAACAGTAAAATTTTTGTCCGTATAACCGGTATAGAAACAAAAACTACTCGACGGATTTAAACGAAACTTGGTACAATTATTTTTCATATTCCTGAGCAGAGCAGTAACTCCATTTTTAAGCTTTCGTCGCGTGTGCAACCTTAATGGTTAAAGCTACACAGAAATCATGTATTCAGAAAGAAATGTTCTCCTTATTATATAAAAAATATCTCCCGACATCATAAATGTCTATCTTTTATGGTTGACTCACAATAACACGTGTAACTTCCGATAGCTTAGGAGTTCGAAGCTTTCTGATTATATTTGTCTATAACACTCTCAGTCCGTTTTAACTCAATTTTTATTTTCATGCATCAGTGCCACCTAAAAAATCTTTATCTCGAAATTCGAGCAAAGCTAAGAAAATGAGAAATAAGAGTTCTCAAGAATCGTTAGAGGTATACTCTAGGCCGAAAACAACACGTGTTATGCCGAGAACCTAAAACCGCTTCACAACGAGAATTGCGGCTCACAGCTGACCGCGAACGGCATGTACTATCCCGTGAGACCGAAACCTTCACTGAGAGGGTATAACGTCTCACAGCTGATCACGGCCGTCACATTTTATCTCGAGAATCTGAAACTTTTACTCAATATGAAGACCGTTTGACAAATGATAGGGTGCACCATAATATTATTCGATCTCTTGAAGATGAACATGAGCATAAGCAATGACTAGAGTAGGGACGCGAATATTACAATTAATTGAGACAAAAACGATTATTAAGTTTGTTTAATGAAAGATTAAGAATTGAAACTATTCGGTCTCTGGAAACGGACGAATAGCGAGAGGCCCCTCTTACTGCAGACAGATTTCGCATAGTCTTAATGACTTAGAGGTAAACATAGAAGATCAATCTACGAATTCGGTGGTGGGGTCCGACAAATATAAAAGTGGGTTTTCTTATAACCTCACAATTGATTACAGATCATCTTCTGTATAGGCGATAGTATGTTATTTTTGTAATGCTTTAAAGTGGAGTAAGGAGTCGGCTTTCGTTTGAAGATACACCGGAACCTTTGAAATCACTACTTTTAGAGGAACATGACGTGCAATTTCAACAGTTCTTAGACAATATTCGCTCTTATATTAGTGCGTTTCAAATGATCCTTTGGTGCTCAACAATTATCAGAAGGTCCTTTCATGCTTACTTTTAAGATACAAGGTCAAGTTTACCATTTGATAGGATCCCTTTTGCCTGAAGGCCAACCTAAGTTTCTTTAAATATATTTTGTATTCGACTACAACGAATAGTCGAATACAAGAATTATCAATATTTCTCGAATTTAAAACTGAACTCATTTCACAATTTTAGAACATGTTTCATCAGGTTAATTCGTATGTATGCAGTTTTAAATCGACATTAGAAGCTTTTCCTCAAGATGGTGATATTAATATAAGATTGTTATAAATGTCTATCGGCACTCAGGAACTCCCTGGGCGTGTATAACGCCCAGGCCACAGTATTACAATTTTTCCTACAGCAGGGCGACGAATGTATTTTCGCATAGCAAAGGAGGGGAACTCGCGGGGGGTCAAGTGACGCGGGCCACGTACCATTAACATGCTTAGTTTGTGGTACCGAGCGCGAAAGAAAGTCATCGTGTTTTTGTTTTGTTACTATGTAAACTAACGTAATTTAATACTTAGGTACATATTCTATAACGGTGCGCTCAAACTGTTAATCTACATTTAATTTAGATTATTATTTGAAATACTAAGTAATGTAGAATTTAAATCACATTCCTTCATGTTTTCCTCAGATTTTCAATTTTCTCCGATTTTAAGATTTTCAGAGTGTTCAATTTTAATGTAGTTAAATTTTATAAGAGACAATTAAGAACATTCAAAAATAAAGTGTCACGTATTTTTTTTAAACGACGAATGACCTAAAACGACGTAATCGCGGACGAAGTCGCGGGCAACAGCTAGTACTAATATAATGTTTATCATGGAAATGTCTTCATTCTCTTATTGAGCCCTTTATTCCTATCAATTCTTTTTGAGGGTCATTGACCTCTCTTATAGACCAAAAGCTATAATAATTGTCATTAGGTTTTTTTGAATACTTACATTGATATGGAAGATTTGTTTATAAAAAGGGTTTTCGATCAAAACTATAAATATAAATATAAAATTAATAGAATAAATAACTATAAATATAAAATTTATTGTCGTTTTTGATACTGCAGGTTACATGATTTATTTTATTCATCAAGATTATATAAATATTTATTTTGTGTTAAACTATAAATACGCGTTCAAAATGAAAGAACGGGTTAAAATTATTAAAAAGTAAACGTACCCATTGCTTTGGCCCTCAGGTTTTGTAATGGTGAAAATATTCATTCTTTTGTTTTAATAATAAATAATTATTACTAAGACTGCATGCATTAAATTTATTATCGCCGTGGACTCATTAAATACTACACCAAATCTGGTAGGATTATGAGATATTAGCAGCTTTAGGCTCCTGATTATGTAATGTTAGCATACAGTCAGTATAATTATCTTAGTGTGTTATCTAATTACCTATGCTAAAATAATGATTTATACTAACACGGCTGAATAAATAAAAGACAGTATAATTTTCAACACCTTTATTGTAAATATTTTTGTAAATATGTATTTCAGATTGATGCGTAAAGTAACTCAATAACAATAATCTCTGTTACGATATAAATCTACGTTATTAAGTCTTAACAAAAGAACACGCATGAAAAAATTAATTGAAAAAAATTTCAGCTTATTTTCTTTCACCCGCGTTTCCAAAGAATGTGTTCAGTGGGTTTTCAGTGATATATCCTATGAGTTAATCCAAGTTACCCTCTATATGTGTCCTAAATTTCATTGTACATACTGTTCAGTAGTAGTAGTAGTTTGCGAGAAGGAGTACAACAAACATACATACACATTAGGGTGGAGTGAAAAATATTTTTTTTCATTTTCGTTTCGGCATACCTGTAAAAAGATGTCATTATTGCTCATACACATGCAAAATTATACTTTGCAGATGATACATTTAGAGGTGCCCCCAACATCATGAACTTTCAGAAATTCAAAAAATTTAGTCGAAAATCACTAAAGTTTAATTTTGACAAATTAACGCTAAATCAAATTCTGTGTTATCTCGTTGGTTGCCAACGGGAAGGCACAGAATACATAATATTTCAATATATAAAAAAGTGGCTATCGCTGGCTACCAGTGGCTCTGGTCGGTGGCTCGTTTTGCGCCGACTCTTATTGTAGGAAACGTTGATTTTAAACAGTGCCGTTAATAACACTAATGTTAGTAATATTTCTTAATTACATTTTACACGTAAATACAATTAAGATCATAATTTAATGTTTTTGATGTGAGTTCTATCTATAATTTCGCTTTGTTACAGTAAAGTGTTGCAAGTCAAAATACGACAAACGACATGTTGTCCTGTATTTTGTTTGCCAGAGAAATACCCAGTGTCTCAATTACCAACTTGTACTGATGCTAAGAAACTATTACTTATTTATTAGATATGAATTTAAACCTGATAAAATAACAAAATTCATGATTTATCCGAAAGGTTAGCTACGGAAATGTTTGATGTGTGGCGGAAAGCATCGCTTCCCACTATTAGCTTTAATAGAGTACTACAACTTATTCGACACACCATATTTGATGAATATAGACGCTTACTTAAACCTTATCAAGACCGACAAACTAACAAAAAAGAACAAGAAAAGATAACTGAAGTATTTTGTCACTCAGTACCAAAGGTTATTTGATATTTGAAGTTGCAAATGCATTTTTTTTTAACTCTCTTGTACTTGCTCAAAAGATTATACCGACTTAACTATGTGGCAAGAATGTAAGAAAACTGAGCCTCTGACTTCTAATTTATCTGAAGAAACCTTAAAAGACATCGTGAAAAGCGGTTTGACTACGTTTCAGAATATCAAAGATTTTCTATGCCTTGCCCAGGCCGTAAAGCATATTATCAAATTGGTGACATAAGCTTCAAGTGCAGTTTGCTGAAAAAGTAAACAAAATGATTTTATAATGGTAAGAGCATCAGTATCACGACTGCTAATGCCTAATTTTGAAAAAAAAAAACAGCGTTATCTATACTAATATTATAATCTATACTAATATTATAAAGCTGAAGATATTGTTTGTTTGAACGCGTTTATCTCAAGAACTACTGGTCCGATTTGAAAAGTTCTTTCTGTGTTAGATAGCCCATTTATCGAGAAAGGCTATAGATTATATATCATTACGCTTAGATTAACAGGAGCGGAGCCACGCGGGTGAAACCGCGAGGCAACCGCGAGAGCAGCTAGTACTAAATAATTACTCATTTCTGATATTTTCATTCCTCTATAATATCATTTTCATTAATGAAATACGTTAAAACAACTAATCAGGCTATTATTTAGTGTATCACAAAGAAGTTTGTTATATAATAGACTTGACGGCCATAAAAATGCTGTGATTAAAAAAGAAATCAAAGTTTGCGAAAAAATCATATTTTTCTAATTTTAAATTGGGTTGGGGCACCTCAAAACATCAAGACAGGTAAACAATATTTTGTATGCTGAATTCACTCATTAAAAGGCACCTTTCTGTCGCTATGCCGTTTGAAAAAAACAAAAAAAAAATTTCTTTCATACATTTTCACTCCACCCTAATACACATACATCCATCCTCACAAACTTTCACATTTATAATATTAAGTAGGATAGGATTTGATCACTGAAAAATAGTGTTAAAATTATTTATTAATCTGCACTAAAATTATTAAAATCAAAAACATAAATAGCAATCAAAAGAATTAAAAATAAATTAAAACAAGTTAAATATACACTCTGTGCTGTGGTGTCCAGATAAAATAAAAAAAAAACAAATATTTGTTGTTTCCCGCCTCTCTGCAGACGTTTCCAAAAGCCATTTTAACAGTCCCTCCAATACCAAGTCATTTTTTATTCATTGCACAACCTCTCATTTTTAAATTTAATTGGGTCGGTCTTAAAATAACTTGTCGAAATAAAATCGAGGTATATTAGTTTCTGAAAGTTTATTTTAATTATTTAGAGACATCTGTTTTCTCATGTAAAAGCTTAAGTTTATGGCAATTATTTATATTAGAAATTTAGACTGTTTTTAGATATGATGAAAGGTTTACTTTAATTTGAGTAGAAATTCAATTCGTTTCAGACGAAAATTAATGAAATTTTGGATAAATTTCGACAATTTCAGGTGTCGTTTGAGATATTTATACATCTAATATTTTATCTAGTTTCACAGCTTCCAAAAGTTATATTTTCTTACATTATTAACTGACAAATAAAATAAACAGAACAAAATTTTAAAACTATCTAATAAATAATTTCATTTCATGACAATAAAATTCACATGAAACTAAATAATTCTATATTATTGAAACGCTACAATATCCAGGAAAAATAACTGTAAATTACAAAATATATGGAATTCCTGAAAATCTCTTGTTGATATTTCCCACGTGTATTTGCCGTATTTCTATGAAAAAACGAAAACAAAACTAAATAATATTAAAAATCTATTTACTAGAAAAACAATTGTGCATTTTCTCGATGAAAATGACGTTTTTTTATTGGGAAAAACTAATAAATTAATATTTACTGTGTGCATCGAAACATTTTATCTTTTAAGCTGCAATGTTGTTTGATATTTATCATCAAAGCGTGTACAAATGATACTTCATAATTTGATTGACGCAATTTTCTGTTTTTGAACTGAAAAACACCTTCATGTTTCAATGGCAAAATAATAGATAATATACACGTACATATTAAGAAATATTTTAGATTTTTATTCTAATTATTATTTATAGTACCTTCCACTCTGTTATATTTACAACAAGCAACTTTAACACGCTTGTGTGGGTGTCAACTTTGTCATACTACAATGTCCTTTTATTTATTATGTGTTAAAACTAAATACTTTAAGAGACTATCAGCCATATCATATATATGGCTGATAGTATAGATAGTATATATATATTATATATATATTATATATATATATATATATTATATATATATTATATATATATATATATTATATATATATACTATATATATATATATATATATATATATATATATATATCAAACAGTTCGCAGATATTTTGTATATAATATTAGTGTAGATGAATGAGCGCTTTTTTCTGACCTATTCCTTTTGGTTCACTGAATCATGTATGGATATAACATTCGCAAGTGACTTCTTACATTTGTGTATTCGTGCGAGTGAGTGTGACCAGGGGGTTTACCATGAGGTCTTATAGCAGTATTAACTGGAGTTAAAACTGGAGTTAATACCGTCTCTTTCCCACACTCCATATAGCTCTGTCATTTTTCCACACTAGAATACTGCTTCAAGACATCATGGTACGCATTAGATAAATTAGTTCCTACGAACTGGATATTAAGAAAATTATTATTAATAAGAAAGGTGCCTAGGTTTCATGGTGCGATAACTTCACAAATCACCTTGTTTATGGCTTATGTGATAGGCAGTTAATGGCATGATAAGATGTCATTGAAAGTTTACGACTGCCCGTGACTCGTAAAATATCCAACATTAATTTTAGACAGAGCTTTGTGATTCCGTTTTTTGTTACGTTTAGTTACTGGGGCTTTTTGCTGATTGGTTTTTTCGTGAGGATTATTCGATTTATATGATTTAGTTTAACTAATACAATTTATCATAAACCGCTGTATACAGTAGGTATTATCGTATATACATATATAATACTATGACTATTGACTAGTCTTAAAATATTACTTTTTTATATTTTAACAAAAAAAAACAGAGATTATGAAAACATTATATTTAACACACGTGATTTTCAATATGTAAGTACAGTGTCACTCTTAATTTGGCCAGCTTACGTATGATTTTTCTTTTGGAGATTCAGGTTCAGATCTTGACAGCAAAAGAATTATAAATGAATACATCATACTTACATTTGAACCTTCATACAAGTAAAATGGTAGTAGGTACAGTCGAAAACAAGGGCTCGTGTGCCGAGCACACGTGTCAGAAGTGAAACTTTTTTGGCATGATTCAAAGATACCAAAATCGTCGCCTTACTCCATGATGTGACGGTAAATGACGCGAACTTGAAATTTTGGCGTATTACCCGTGGTTGGCGTATTACCTATGACCCACTGGTGGGTCTACGGGTAATATTGGGCATTACGCCGAAATTTTACTCTCAACGCGCCTAAAGAAGTTTTACTTCAAGTCTTACATAACTATTGATTTTAATAGTCCAATGCTCTATATATTCAAAAATAATTTGGAAAATCCAAAAGTGCACGCCTCATAATTTTTTTTTAATAAATATTTATTAATTATTATTTTTGTTTATTTAATAACAATTAAACCACATCGAATCAGACCCTGAAAAATGAAAGGGTTCTATTCCTGAGCATACTCAAGCGTAAGAGAAAAAAAAAGACTCGATTAGTAAAGTATTTCGGTCGCTATCGTGTTAACAAGAAAAAGGATCCGCACATACAGACACACGGACGTCCAAGACAGAACTTTTTAAACTGTTTTTTAACTAGTTTAAATAACAAAAATGACATCAAAAATATCATGAACGTTAAAAATAGTGTTTTTTCTTAATATGTGTGTGTATGTATTATCTTACAAGTGCAATGTATGATACATAAAGACATTTTAAGTTTGAAAAATCAGATGTTTTGCGCGAAATGACAGTAGTACCCACCTCAACGCTTCTCTTATGAGGCGTGCAATTACATTTCCAGAATCAGTATTACAATATTTGTTATGTTTTCTCGATAATTGAAATGAAGTATTCCAAGCATAACCCAGATATGAGTGTGTCAGCGATTCATTCACATCGGATGAATCATGGGTATTATTTTAGCAAATAATATGTTTTGAGAAGATGATACAATGCAGCTTTATTCTTGCATCCGTGGAATGCAAATAAATTTTAAATATTAATGTTTTTGTATTTCCTCGGATGTAAGAATGTAACGTTTTTAGATTAACAATAGTTGTTTTATATTCTTTTGTTACTTACTGTTATGTTATTGATGCTGCTGCAAGAAAGTCTCGTTTTACACCTCTAGATTTAGCTTAAAACTTATGTTTAATAATAATATTCAGGTATTTCTATGCAATGTTGTTTTAAATCGGTTCGGCAGCTTGGTCACAGATTACTAATATTTGCTATTAGCCTCAAATGAATATCAAACAGGCAGATTTTTTAATGGTTTTCTCCATAATATCTTCTTGTTATAAAAGGGAATAATTTCTTTGTTATTAAGTTTTTGAAATTCTAGAAATCGTTATTTTACCTTTGAAATAGATTACTTTAATTGAATAGGATTTTTTCGTATTTACCCTGGTTTAACCGGATGAACCCGGGGCCAACTGGCTAGCTTCGTATCTACATAGCCCATTTTCCTTTGTTACTCTATGTTACCGGTCCGTTAGGGCCGGCGCCCACTGCTGGCACGGCGTGGCATGGCAGGGCAGAGGATTTTATTACTAATGAAGTTATTTTGAATCTTATTTCAATCAGTTTAGAATTCAAGTTACTTTATTTCGATGCCACGATGCCGCGACGTATCGCAGGATGCTGCAGCATGACGCGGCACGCTGCAGGATGCGGCGGCATGACGTGTTTTGCTGTTTCATTCCAAGGAATGCCGCGGCGCGCCATTGCATCCCGCGAGGCGTATGCGTCACTTTGGGGTCGAGGAATTATGATTGCTAGCTAGTTGAAATAAGGTTGAAACTTATGCAGCATTAGTGGGGCTTTTAGCAGGATGCCACGGCATGCCATTGAATGCCGCGGGATCACGCAGCACGCCGCGAGATGCCACTGCACGCCGCGGGATGCCATTGCACGCCGCGGGATGCTCTGCCGTGCCATGCCGTGCCGTGCCGGCAGTGGGCGCCGGCCCTTACGGTTCCTAACTTAACTGAACCATTCAAGTCGAACGTCCAAGTTAACACTTGATAATTGTTCTCCAATTCAAGTTAGCTTCATAAGTAAAGCTATAACTTGAATTGGAAAACAATTACATTTGATCTAGTAGTAAGCTAAGCTAGATCAAATGTAGCTTATATCAAAAGATATTGGTCTGAAAAAAATACAATGTAGGTAATGATATTATATTTTAATAATATTTTAAAGTAATATTATTTTAGTAAAGACAAACTTACTAACCATATAGAGCAAAATAAAAATATTTTATTTGATTTGACGCAACAGCAATATTGCCAATATTCTGTTGATTTTAACCCAAATGAATGAATTTCATGCTTCATTTAACAGAAAGCAATCATAATCACATTATCATTGTGTGTTTTCACAATTTATATCGAAAAGCGCGCCAATATTTTACACGTAAAAAAGCTACGAACTTAATCACAGACATTAACTACAATATTATTGCTTTCTGTGAACAGTATTCTGTGCCATAGATTAAAGCAATTTCGAATAGATTCCGCAACTCAATTATAAATGACAAAAGTTTGTAACTACAAGTTCATTATGAAGTTGTAGGGCCTCATTAGGAGTGCACCTTGAGGTGTCGGGCTCGGGACTCAGCAGTTCCTATTTGTTAGCCGTATTTATTGAATGTTGGATGTAAAACGTCTTATATTATAGATCTAGCCACAGAGATTTTCGCCCCGGGATAATTGATCCGTTTCGATGTATTTCTGTTAATGTGTGTTTCTTGTAATGTTAATTGTACTCCACGGAAATGGGATAACTGATTTTGATGAAATTTTATAAAGTAGGTATTTATAAGTTTAAAAATAGGTCTGAAGCTTTTTCAGACTTTTTTATTTAATGATAAGGTCTATTTGAACTATAAAATAACATTTTTACACGCTTTATATTAGCTTCACCTGTATGTTTGTAAGTTTGTAACCGACTTCTTTGGGCGCGATTTTGACCCACTTTAAACGGCCAGATTTCGTTCAAACTTTGTAGATTTATTTAGGACCGATGACAATACACTAATTTGATAAAATAAATAATAGTTAAAAAAGAATAAAAAACACGCGTTTTATAGAAAACCGAACTAAAAGCGTGTTTTTTAGTTTTTTTAAACTATTATTATTTAATGTTTATTTCACTAGCTGATAAACACCGATAAAATATTTAATAATTTTTACTACATTTTCATACGTCGTTTGTTATTTGAGCTGACAGATAAGCTTAACTGAACATATTTAGTTTCAGTACTCTGGAAAGTTGCGAAGCTGACGATAATCTGTTTACTGTATAAAGGGAAGTTACACTTTGACATGTATGTGTTAATTTTAGCCTTTTACATATTTATAAATAAGTTATAGTTTAGTTTCCTTGTTGAATGTAGCAAAAAAGTGTTTTGTAAATAATCCTGTGCTTTAATAAAAATTGTAGGTGTTTTCATTTATTAATTATTTTCCACATATTATAACAAGCTACCGATATCCCCGCAGGGATTTATGCGACACTTTTTAAAGTGGCCAATTTTACGCCTCTGCAAATGCTCATGGGCGGTGGTATAGAGCTTACCATCAGGTCCTATCTGCTCTTTTGCCGACTATTACATAAAAAATATAAAAAATGTTTTATAAAAATATATAAGATTTTTTTCTCATTACTTGTCCATTTGATAATATGCCTTTCTTGTGACCTTCATCAATATATCTCATCCCATTTTGAAGACTATGTCCTTTTGTAGATAAACACAAGTCGAAAGATACCGAAATAGACTTAGAAATTAATGCTCGAACAAAGCCATACGAAAAGCTAGTTATAAACATGCAATTTGCGAAGTTTCCATCGATCTGATAACCGCGTTATCTAGTCGCTCATGCATTCGATTAATTCCCGTGTCAATGTTTATCTTGCCCTGTGTGATACTTTGGTGTTCAATTTACATGATGTTCTGTTTTGTTATTTCCCTGCAGTATATGTTAAGCGGTTTGTTTGTTTGTTAAGGGTGCGTGTAAAGCAGAATTACCAATATTCTATTAGATGATACGTGTAATATCTAAAAAATAAAATATATATCAAACAAGATGATATTTTCAAGGATTCTGTATGACTCGATAAAAGAAAATCACGCAGTTACCTCTATTTTCACACTTTTACGTTTTCTACTTGACATGGAAAATAATAATAATAGGTATTAACCTATTATTTCATATACATATATTAAAACAACAACAAACAACAAACAACATTTGCGAGATCTTTGTCAGAGCATTTTGTGTAATTACTTTTAGTTTTGGTTCTAACACGGTAAAACACTTTTTGCGCTCTTTTTTTTCTTGTATTAAAAAGTTTGGTTTTATCACGATGTATAGGTTTTATCGTGACAAAAACACCTACCTACCTGTTAAGCGTAACCTTTATCTTAATATAAGTTTCACAACCATCACAAATTTATTTTCAAATAAACATATTATCAAATAACTTGAATAAACAGAAAATATTAATCTAAATTCTAAACCAATAAAACATTAAGTAATTATCTGACAATCTTGAAACAGAGCTTAAAAGCTCGTACCTAGAAACTTTAAATTGGACGGAATTATTAGTCGAGTACTGCCTTCCGTACCTTCAATATAGCGAGATTATTTCTTCAACTAATATAGCTATGAATTTCACTGATAGTATTAAAATTGAAGATTTTCATGCAAGTATATTCAGTACATTTGCTCTTATGATGCTCCTTATGAAACTGATGTATTAATAAACCGAAATTTAATGATCAAGGGAGATGTTCATGTCGAATTCTTTTTCATAAAAATGGCGGATTGAATCTGCATGCAATTTTACATCGAAATAGACTGCTATCGTAATATTTTATTTTGCTACCATATGAGTGAAATCAATAGATAAGTAATAAAAATTAACATATTTAAAATATTTACAGATTCATTATAATTTCACAAATTATTTAATCAGAATTTACTTCAACTTTTTCATAAATTAAAAAAGCAGGGGCCTTAGACAAAGTAACAATTAAAAAAAGATAACGAAGTTAGAAAAGGAAAAATGTATGGGATTGACATTAGATAGACCACGTGATCTAACGCGGCGTATGTCAATCCCATACATTTTTGCCTTTTCTAACTTCGTTATCGTTTTTTAATTGTTACTTTGTCTAAGGCCCAGTATCCGTTAAAGTCTTGTTTGAATATACATTAGAAGTCAATATCTAATGAAATAAAACAATCCAGGTCTTGTTTTAAATTGCAGATTACTCTGTAAAGAAACTGATTTTCATTCAAAATAAACGTAAGTTTAATTTATAAGGAACTATCTACCTCAGTTTATATTAATTCATGAAAATAGTTTTATTAGCTATCTTCGTGATACGAAGTTATTTTTCCAGTAGTTATTTATATAATAAATAGAATTATAATAAATAATGTACGTTCTTTACACAGAAAATTAGTGTCTATGTTTTCATTCTCAATCATATGAATCTAAACCGATTAACTTATTCAAAGTACAAACATTATATTAGCTATAATTTCTACGTGAGCAAAACCGCGTACTGATGTTAATTTCCCAATTAATTAATTAATTAATCAAGCAACAAACTTTACCAAACTCCGCTACAAACTCGAAAAGTTGTTTATTGAACCAGACTTAGAGTAAAAGCGTTTTTACAAGCTTTTAAATAAAAAATAAATAAAATAAAATATCCTTTATTGAATTATTATGTACATTAATGGACGACTAAGATCCGTTAGGCAAAAATAAAACTTTTACTACAGATAATATAATCTTGCAGTGTAAGAAATCTTTTGTCATTCTAAATTCAACATATCTACGACTAGCTGTGCCGCGCGGTTTCACCTGCATTGCTCTGCGCCTGTTGGTCTTTGCGTGATGACTGATGATATATGATGCCTATAGCCTTCCTCGATAAATGGGCTATCTAATACCGAAAAAATTTTTCAAATCGGACCAGTAGTTCCTGAGATTAGCGCGTTCAAACAAACAAACAAACAATCAAACAAACAAAGTCTTCAGCTTTATAATATTAGTATAGATGACGGACCAATGACCAATTATTTTTGTGCTCTCCCATACTGTAAATACAAAAAAATATGTCGTTCTAAACCAATGGCAAAGTAAGACACTTAAATAAAAGATTTTATAAACAAAAAAAAAATACCTTAAATTTATTGAATCCTCCGCGTCATATTGACTAGCAATAAGGTCATAATATAAACTCACTAGGTCCGATAAAAGTCTACAGAAAAGTGTCGACAAGAAACTCTGTGGTTTCTCTTTAAGTACACGTCAGCATATTCCATTATCCAGATTCTAGTAAAAGCTAGTCAATAAAGACCACACCCTGAGCTTGAAACAGGTTAAGGAAATGGGAAGCTTCACGGCATAATGTCGTTTATCAAGTGAAGCTACATTTGTTATTATTTCCTGAGTGATTTATTTTGCTCAGATCTGAAATAGACTTTTAATTATTTTGTTTGAACAGGTTTGAACAGTTAATGCATTTCATTAATTGTCAAGCATTTTAAGGTTGATTTAATAACAAAAAATAATGACTATAATCGCACCAAAATCTTAAAATCTTCAATTCCATTTCAAGCATGTAATTAATTGTACTACATTTATGTAAATACAGAGATTATAAAATCAGTATCAATTACAACGGTCCTAAGAAAATATTAAGTCGAAAGCCCTGTCCCTTAATGAGATGCAGTTCCAATACATACAGATAAACCTAAATATATTATTTTAGACAAATCCCGTAACCATTATTGGGTATGTCTATGAGCGGGGCTTTTTTTATTCTCAGTGGCGAAGCGCTTGACCACAATCTTACGTGATGTTAAGCTAAGATGTGGTCTAAGATGTTAGCGCTTGTCTAGAAGGTTCACTCTACGCTTAAAGATGGGGTATGCTTTCCACCAAGTAATGAGATAGCACGTTTACCATCCGATAGCATGTACAAAAAACTGTTCTTAATAATTACTCTGCTCGTGCAAATATTTAACATAAATATACAATTGCAGGCGCTACAGAAAAGGAGACAGATGAAGAGGAAGGCAGGACTGGAGCCCAGGATGAGGCTGAGGAAGAATCCGACCACGGCAAGCATATCCTGCCGCTCACCAACCATCCACCGACTGTGTAAGACTATTAATATCAATTTTCAAGGCTTGATTTATTCAGTTTTGTTTTGTATCCGAAAAAAAGAATATTCTTTTATATCCACTTGTGTTTAAAAATATGTAATTATAAAAAAATTGAAAATTTGAAATTGAAAGAAGTAAACGAATTGCTCCACGTTCTGTCCTGCCTTAACAAATTCAAATTCATGTTCTAGATTTGTAGCCAATTAACGATTAATTAATATTTTAGATTTCTGGGTCACTTTAGTTACCTATAGGTAGTGTCTTATTTTAGCTCCTTTTTATGATATAGCAAAGCAATAATCATTGATTTGTCTTTCAGTGAAGCATCGGCTAGCATGCAGGACTTCTTCAAAATGTTGGACGAAAAAATTGAAAAGGTGCATACTTTTTTTAAATTATTCTTTCTTTTCTTACATTATTATTAAGTGTCATTATTTATTATCAATAAATTTTTCATATTTTTATCACAGGGCAAAGACTACGACTCATCGAGTGAAACTGAAGTACGGATAGAAAAAGAGAGGCGAAAACGTTTAATAGACCAATGGCGATCCGCGTCGCAGTCCACACAGTCCTCACAATCACAGCCCAGTCCGCCCACGCCGGCCAGACGACGTCTGCACAGGCCCATGCCACCCCAGCCGCCAGAACGCCAGAACAGTCCTGGCAGCGCTAGACGTTGCTATCGACAGCAACATGTCCCCGAAGGCATGTCTCCACCGCCGCATCGGTCACATAGCGCCCAATCGCACCACCCGCCTGACCCTCGTCATATCAACGGAGACAACTGGCAAGACCCGACAAAATCACCCGTCAAACGATCACAAAGCGCCGGAGCCAACTGGAAGAGCAACCCAAAGGTTGCACCTTACCAGAAGCCAAAGAAGAACGAAGTCAACGAAAGCCAAAGAGCCGTGCAAAAAGACATGGACATATCAGTGTCTCAGTCTGTTGATGCTAGTCAAGATTCCCAAATCACGTACAATCCAACATTCCAAACACACAGCCCAGCGCATTCGGCGAAATCACAGCAGCCGTACATCACTCAAATTTTAAGCTATCCCATGTCGCAACAAGTGACTCCACCTTCGCCACCAAAATACATTGCTCCGCCGGAAGAATACCAAGATCCACAAAGTAATACAGTTGATAATAAGTACAATAATTCGAACCAAAAAACGACGCCAGTGACACAAATGAATACTCAGTCACATATATATTATATTCACGGTAACGCTGCAACCAATGTGTCCCAAGATTTAGCGCAGCAGAGACAACAGACTGCTATACATTTACAGCAGTACGTAGCAATGAAACAGGCACAGCAGCAGATGTTTTCATATTTACAACGTGGACCACATACCGTGTTTCCCAACGTTGATTATTCACAAATACCTCATCGAACGTACGAGGGTGAAGAATACGTACACCCCCCATATGCGCATGGCCATCCAGCAATGCGACCGCATAGTGCGCCGACTCCCGTAGGAGTCGTCAGGCCTATGGCAGTCGCACCAGGATTCGCTCCACTCCCTGACGGCTCTCACATGGTTCAAATGCCCATGTATATGCACATGCCGCCCGTCGTATCGACGATGGGGCCCTGGATTCCTGGACAGGGGCCAGAGATGCAATACTACCCGCAATCGCCATTCATGCCCATGTATCGGCCCAACTCCGCAGGATCGGCCGGGACGTTAACTAGATACCAAAAGAAGGAGACAATTGAGACTGATGGAAAGAACTTGTGCCAAAGTATAAACCTGGTGAGACAGAAGCAGATCGGGCAGATAGTGTCGGTGCCGGGGCAGGAGCTGACGGTGTGCAACAACCCGAGCGACAGCCCGAGCTCCGCGTCGGTGAGCACGGACAGCGGCGTGTCGCCCGGGAACAGCGCGCCCAGCTCTGTGCCCAAGTGCCCCGGCTTTGGTGCCATGACGACAGACTCTTACACGAATTCGGTAGATAATAAGAGCAAGAAAGTGAAATCAGTGCCGTTCTCAACGCGATCGCTGAAAAATTCTAAAAGTTTAGATTCTTAGCGCAAGTTTGTAATTATGTAGATTTTCTAAGTGTACCTAGCGCCTAGTCAATATGTATAGTAAATTTTAGATTCGACACCGCTTATCATTGTATAGTAAAGTGAGCATTTTTTTATCAGTGGGTGTAATTAATCTAATCGAGCTAAATAAAAGTGAATCAAGAAAAATTGAGTGTGAAGATGAAAATTATGTTCTTGGAGAGGTCCTAGAAGTCAAACCAAACGCAACATATCAGCAGAGGAGGCTGCACGCAGCTTCATATTCCTGTCCTAATGGGAAATAGTGATATAGTACAGACATTCTTATTATTCCAGCAGCAGTGGTATCTAATATCTAGGAGTGATTTGCCTTGACATGCAGCTGCGGTCAGGATAGTTGCTGGAGGTGAGATCAACTCCCTTCAAGAAGAACTACTCCATAAAGGAACCTCATCCAAGGAACTAATGTTTATTCGATCCTAAGCTCTTAATCGATGTCGTAAGACTTTCATTTCAAATTTCACTTCTCGTGAATTCTGTGATTATAATTTCCATTACATCTATGCGTGATTTTTGTTTGAAACGGGTAAATTATTATTATTTATTGACGTAATTATTTAATAGGTGTAATTCTATCTAAATATATGTTTAGATAAAGACATGTAAGTGGTACTTTGATGTGCCGAACGATGCATTTTAAATTATCCATTAATAAAAATAATAATGAGTATTCACTGGTTTTATTTAGCCCCTTTAAAGCTTTTCATAACTACGTCATACTTTAGGGCCGATTTTTCAATGCTTGGATAAAACTTATTCGTCGAATAATGTATAAAACTACCATTTTAAAAACGTATTCTAATTGCCCGTATTTGACAGTTTACGTGACATTTTAATATTATCGTGTAATAATTTATTGGACGGATAAGTTTTATCCAAGCATTGATAAATCGGCCCTAAAGAAATTTTAGCTTGTACCTCAACAGTATTCAGTATTCAATAATTAAATTAGATTAAATTATTATTGACATTATATTTCCAACATTGTCAACATCCCTTTTAATTTACTATCAAACCACACTCACGAAGACAAACATTGGTTTAGCAGATAATTCTGTTATTTACACAACTATTATTTTAACATAAATCAAAAATAACAAGCCTCCCGCCGCAGCCACTTTCGTATTGTTACAGAAATTGTCTTACATTGGCAAGATGCCAATAGGGCTAAAAATCTTATGCTTATATTTCTTTTGATGTAGGCTCTCATAAACTGTGAATAGTCTTTTGAAATGTGTGGTTTATAAAAGGTTCTGATGCATTTTCTGTATAAGATGCAGAACGTGTATTTTAATTGGTTTATTCGTAATGATCGATGTAGGAAATATTAGAGCAGTATTACTTAGAGGTATAAATTATATCTTAACTCTTTTATTTATAAACAGAATTGGGAAAATTTCATATGATTTGAAATGAACGACGAATTTCATCAAAATCAAATGTGATCATATTTTAGACTAGCTTTCCGCTCACGGCTACGCCCACGTTTTCAAAGAAAACCTCGCATAGTTCCCGTTCCCATGGGATCTAGATTATTGTAATCGGTTAAGTACTATTTGCGTGAAAGAGTAACAAACATAAATACATATACACATTACACATACATCCATCCTCACCTTCGTATTTATAGTATTAGTAGGATAGGAAAACTAATGAAAGTTATTACTACAACCACAATTTATTTCACATTTCTTGTAGAGACGTTCAATGTAGAAGCTAACCTGTAATTACGATTAAGTATAAAATTAAATTATACTACAACGAACAAAAACCAATTACCTATAAACATAAACTACAATGAAAAGTTTGGTGTCAGTAGTAAAACCATATTTACTCAAATCCACTCTTATCTTATAAGCCTTTGAAATCCATAGAGGTTTATATACCTAACTTTTCCTTCAATAAAAAGAAAATATATTCCATAGAGAATTCAACTCAGAATATTATAGCTACGTTATTTTTTTCATTTCAAATTGGTGTTACTACGTCGTAGACTCGTAGAGTTACACCTACGGCGTAGTTGAATTTAGATGATAAAATTCTCAGTATTAGATTTTCACCTACTGCAAGCTTATATAATCAGTATCTTGCTTAGATGTAGAACGGAAAGTGTGTTAGGGCATTTGAGCATGAAGATGCGAATAAGCATACATTTTTTACTAGTCTGTTTTAAAAACAACGTAGGTACCTACTACGTAGGCGCTCAATAAGGTAAGTAAGGTTTTTTTATATGATACATGTTTATGTGCAAAATGAACTAATTCAATGTTATTATTACTAGTGTATTCTCCTTAGTATTCTCTATACATTTACAATATTTTATTTTAAATGTAATTTGTAGTTAACAAATAATAAACACATCCTACCATCTTATTCTTTACGAGCTGCTCCGCGCGGTTTCACCCCCGTGGCTCCACTCCTGTTGGTCGTAGTGTGATGATATATACCTATGCCCTATTTGCCTATAGCCTTCCTCGATAAATGAGCAATCTAACACCGAAAGAATTTTTCAAATCGGAACAGTAGTTCCCGAGATTAGTCGTTCAAACAAAAAAACAAACTCTTCAGCTTTATAATATTAATATAGATAAACGAACCATAAGTTAACATAAGGATAAGAATTATAAATCCATACACAATTATGCACTATAGAATTACCAGCAGTTTCATAAATGCGCTGTTATTTTTGATTCAAACCTGAAATGATTTAGCGTACGTCGCGAGCGGAAAGGTCAATGTACCCCACCCCTGTCAGCCATGCCGCCTTTACTTGAAACTGTACTGTCGTTTTTTGCAAACGTATTTTGGCTGAGTAAGTAAGAGAGTAAAGGTATTCTGTTGTTTGTGTTTTGGATAAGGATTAGATAGTGTGTATTTGAATGCTATTGTTAATTATGTACCTAAATACTGTGTGAAAGAATATGATTATGAATTAGCATGCAATTTTGGAAATAAGTACAAGACATGTCATGCTGCCTTCTGTCGTTTTTTACTTTTTTGCAATTATTATTTGCTTCTAATAAAAATTGAAATAAAGAGTCATTGTAAATCGAATTTTAAAGTATAATTATAATTTAATACCATTGACACATTGTTTTGACAGAGGCTAGATTTTAAAAGTAAGCAGTAGACTAAGAGTAGCCTATATAATTTAAGTAGTAAGTGGAGGTTTGTATAATGCGTTTCTTTTAAAAGCTTACTAGGCTAGAGCCTTAAACTATAATAAACGAGTAGTTATATCCATAAACGAAGCACAGATTAATCTATATAGCTGGATACTCATTGTACGATCAGTAATCGGTTTAAATTAATTTGATTTAACTGCCGGTTCCGATACTATCGAGTATTTCCCTTACACGTGGTGCTGATTAATAAAATCAATAGACACATTTATTATGTATACATTGAAAATTATACTGTTGTATTTTCAATACTATATTTCTGCCCGCGGCTTCGCCTGCGTAGTTCAGGTTTTTGGGATTTCCGGAATTTCCGTAGCTTATGTCCTATTCTAGCAAATTTCATTGCATTTGCGTAACAAACGTCCATCCTCACAAACTTTCTCATTTATAATATGTATAAGTAGAATTTATTTATTATCCTTAATAAATTAGACTTAGATTTACTTTGGGTCATTGCGCCAATCCAGTAGTTAAGTAAGTATATTTTATCCCTACTTCCCTACTAATGCGAAGTAGTAAAATTATGCGAAAGTAACTCTGTCTGTCTGTCTGTCTGTTACGCTTTCCCGCTTCAAACTCTCAACCGATATTGATGAAATTTGGCACAGACAATCTTTAGACCCTGAGAAAGAACATAGGCTACCTTTTATCAAAACACCACGCGGGCGGAAGCTTATGTGTCTTCTCGTACCTTTCTTAGTATAAGTCGAGTATAAGTAGTAAGGTCTTCTATACAATGTCATAATGAGACTTGTTTTAATTAGCTTCCATAGAGGCTAGACCCTTTCGTCTCTGCATGAAATATAAATGTACCAAGGCTGTACTAACTAAGGGCGTATTCAGAAAGAAAGCTTGAAATTTATAAGCGCTTATCGGCGCTTGTCATGTTCATATATTTTCCTGCGCGGGTTACCAGCGCTGACAAGCAACGATAAGCGCTTATAAACGCTTATACGTTTCAAGCTTTCTTTCTGAATGCGTATTCAGAAAGAAAGCTTGAAACGTATAAGCGTTTATAAGCGCGTCCTAACATTATATTGTTAAAATAAATAAAACTGCCACATGACAAACTTATATGTATAAGACGTCTCAGTTATTCCTTTATTATGTCATAAACCACAAACCAACATAATCATAAATAGCAAATAATTTGAAATTACTAAAGTAACTGTGAAAATAAACAGGCGGCGTACAAACTCCGAGTTTCGACAAAATAAATTTTCCACAGTTTAGATTTAAGCTTCGTTTTGTATAATTCGTTTCGTTTACGGCGCAAATTTCATATTTTTAAAACGGCTTTGCGATAAGAATATTTTCGGCTAAGATGAGAAAGATTATTTTAATAATTCTTTCCGTTGTATAATGATATTTTTTACGATTTTTATGAACCTTTTTATACGAGATCTCGGGTATAATTAGTAATAGGTACTTTTACAAATAACAAAAGGCTTTGTAGAAAAAGATCTGTTTAAGCACAATTAAGATAGTTACCTAATGAACTTTAAAAGCCTCTGCGAAGTTAATATTGTCAGTTACAGGAATTTCCTTTCAGTTCAATTATAAATCTATACTAATACTATAAAGCTGAAGAGTTCGTTTGTTTGAACGCGCTAATCTCGGGAACTACTGGTCCGATTTGAAAAATTCGATAGCCCATTTATCGAGGAAGGCTACCTATATAATATCATCACGCTAAGACCAACAGGAACGGAGCCACGCGGGTGAAACCGCGAAGCGCAGATAGTTATTCATATTATCCAAATTAGTATTTAAAACCTTTGATGTCATAAATGTATTTATTTCGTTCACTTCCTAAACCCGCCTTAACCAGGATCCCACGAGGTAAAACTTACTACGAGAGTTGCAAACACAATTATTGTTAAAATATCGGCGGAATTCTAAATACGTAACTTTTAACTTTATTTGTTGACTTTGAGCTTTTATTGGATAAGGGATGGGATTCAGTTATTTCGTTTATTAATAAAATAATTCTACAAATAAATGTCTCTCTTGAATATCAAGAGCTTTTTATTAAATGCAAATGCAGAATAGTATCTACTAAAATGCAATATAGGTCATTCAAGGTACTTGATTACAAAATATTGTCATACCTAATGAAATATATATTTGCCAGCCACTTTTTAATTTATTTATTTTTTGAAGAACAACACTAGATTCATATATTTCTTTAAAAATTAAGTTATACACATACAAATCTACTCTATATTTTATAAATTACATTTGAAAATGCCATGATTGTTCTAAATCTCAAATTTGTAGGTACCATTTCGCTGACCAGACATGAGACAATCAATTTGCATTATTTAATCTTGGGATAATTAAATAGGCTTATAATTTAATTTTGAGGGTGACTGAGGACTCGACTAAGTTTTAATTTAATTGGATAAATGAATACAAGTATTTCCTTGTTATTGTTTCATCTGAGGTAAAAATATATCGTTACGTTGCTTTTTCAAATTTAATGCTATTAACAAAACAGTTTTGCCTTTTGTAGTTGTAGATAGGTACCTACTACCTATAAGTACTGTGTATATAAATACCTCGTTTATTTTATATTCAAAAATATATTAATGTTTAAATTTGTGAATACAATATATAATATAATGGACTACTATTTAATTGTTTTATAAAATGAACTATAACATTCGTAAACATATGCATTTTCACAGTAATAACAGTCAGTAATTACAAATTTATTTTAAAACAAATTGATAGCCGTATGTAATTAATACAAAATAAATTACGATGGGATGTTAAATTTAGTGAAAATTGCAGTTACAATGAGACAATAATGAAATTATTTGGCGCAAATTTGTTTAAATTACTGCGTTATATCTATACTAATATTATAAAGAGGAAAGGTTTGTAATTATGTATGTATGTATGATTTTCACTATTCACGCATAAACTACTAGACCGATTTTGATGAAATTTGGCACAGATAATCTTTAGACCCTGAGAAAGAACATTGGCCACCTTGTATTGCGAAATATGTACCACGGGCGAAGCCGGGGCGGACCGGTACTATTATATAAAACAATACTATAAAACATTAATCTATTCATTTCTTTCACAGTTGGCTGTTTTTTTTATGAAGTTATTCGGGTATATTCAATGTAAAAAAAACAGTCGTTGAAAATAATTCTTTTTTTTCTTAATTTTCATGCACCGTGATAAGTGGCAGATCAATGTTTGCTTAATACTGAATACTACTAGTAAATAAGATGTACTTATCCAATATAATGTATTTTGTAAAATCCCAATAAATATTTTAAGAGATGTTTAAACATAGATACATGTCTAGTTACATAATTTCACATGAAACCGTTAGTTCACAGTGCAAACTGTTGATCCCAGTCGATATATGTAAATCATCCACGTGAACACAGAACAGTGACAAATACGCCATCCGCATGAAAACAGGATTTCTACGAATCGGTATTATGTCAACGATTGATTAGGCCATCCGCCACCGGTGTTCTGTTAAATCACTGTCCTTTCAATGATCTGAACAGATTACGGATCATTTGTTGTGTTTTGTAATATATAATTGTTATACCTAGTACCAATGGTAACCTTTAGATAAATTTATGTTAGCGTGTAAATCTTCTAACGTTGATTGTAAAGAATATGGAAGCCTGCACTCTTTTCCTTACCCTTTCTTGGTCATTCCTTTGCCGTCAATTCTTTCTTTATACCCTTCATCCTAATAAGTTTTCACGTGGTGGTAAGTACCATCGGCGACCACCGAGGAGTTGTTACAAATGGCTTTTACAGATCTCAAATTGCACAATCGTTATATAGGTATTTGTAATTTAATCGTACTGATAAGTGATAACCGTGTAAAACTTCAGTTATTTAAGTTACTGTTTAGTAAATTTAGTTTCAAATATGTTTTATAATTGTGTCTAAGGCATCATAGGTATTCAATATGTTAATATTCTCGTTCATCGTTTTCTATGATGAATTTTTGTTGTATTATGAATTGAACAATCCATAACAAAAATTGAATTTTGTATAGTTAAGGAAAATAAGGCAAAGTTTAGAAAATTTTGTACAAGACATGGGAAATTTAGAAAGAAACTTTATTCGCCTTGAGCGAAAACAAGACAAGGGATTACAAGTTTATATTTGGTCCTATATATAGCTATAGTATGCCAGTATGATGTACAATGTAAGTATAGATAGATCTGGGAAAATAAAAAAACATATAGAAAAGTCTTTATTAATTTGTGTTTTATCAGTACCTAGGTAATTAATGTTTATTACGTAGACCTATAGACGTAGTAACTATTTACTAATGTGTGCCTACCACAGGTTCCTACAGTTCTGGTTTCCCCAATAATATCAAGTCTTGTAATAAATACTACATGATAAAACAAAAAGACTACTAAAAAAATACCTTAACAAGGGAACGCAACCAATACGACTATTAAATGAAATACCTTACTGAAGCAATATGAGAAAATCCCTATCGATAAACATTAAACTCTGTAGTGTTGCGATAAAACTCATTTACAATCTTATATACCTAGAAACGTAGGGAAAACGTGTTTAAATCGATCTGTGTAACCTTCTGGGAAAACCCTTGTTGGGTTAACCCTATTAAACGAATAATATATCGTATGTTTGTCTGTTCATGCCCTTAAATTTAAACTATTAAAGTAAATAATTTATATATGGTAAGGAGAACAGTATTTCATAGTGGATGTGGAAATTAATGCCACTAAGTATACAGTAGGTATGTCTAAAAAGTGAGAGAAAATCTTGAGAATCTTATTGTTTTTGATATTGCTGTAGGATTTAATATTTAGTTTTAAAGTATTTAAATGTTCTTTTAAAGCAAATTTTTGAAGATTAGAAAATTATTTTCATCGTAAAAAGTTAAAAATAAGGTAAAATATATTAAAAGGTATTATATATTACCGTACCTCATGTGTTGATTATTTTATATCAAACTAACTAGTAACTACCTATGATTTAAAATTTTAACATAGATATGGGGCGTGGACATGAGCATTGAACAGACTAAAATCTCTCTACTCTAACATACCATATTTACATACATTTAACATAGTAATTTAATCCTTCCATTATGAATTATTATGGTCGTAATCTTTTAACAGAAACGACTGTCTTGATTCTTTGAGATATGAAACGGCCTATTATACCAAAACTAAAAGCATATTAGCTACAAAAAACACGTCTGAAACTTAACAGAATATCAGACGTAACCTACTTTACGAAACACTGCAGACGTTACCTAAATCTAAACACTAAAATACTAAAACACTAGTCACAGCCGGAAGCAGACATCGCGCGCGAACGTACGGGATCGCTTCCGGCGAGACTGCAACAAATTGTGACTTATTACACGATATAGCGTGATATAGCTACGTGTCTGTCTGTCCCCTAACTCCTAAGTGTAGGGTACATGGTGTTTATTATTAAAATTTTGTTGTTGTTGGGAAAATAAAATAATGAATTGAAGCTTATTGAGACCGATTGATTGATGATGGAACTTGCCTAATCTATACTTAAGTACTTGTAACTTGTACTTGTTATAAAGAAAGATAATTTTTTGTTGGCTAGTTCATTTATCCAAGAAGGCTCAAAAGACCCTTTGCCTAAAATTAGTATGTAATTTAGGTAGGTATTTCCACGAAATAGCATTAGGTCTATAAAACGTTCAACCTATAGAATCGTGACGATCCCATCACCCATGCTTAACACTACTTTTATAGATAGGTCCGTGACGATCTATACTTGTTACTACTAGTTAGTTGACCTTGACACAATATTATTGCATTTGCCAGGGACCTCCCAAGGGATTGTAAGATAGGAAAGAATACTGTAGATATTACATACAGCGCCATCTAGTTTGTAAACTAGATATATTGATTGTATACTAGCTTTAGCCCGCGGCTTCACTCGCGTAGTACTCTTATAAAAAGTAGCTCAGGTATCAAGATCGAATCTACCTCTGTACTAAATTATAGAACCGATCAGGTGATTTTACAAGAAAGAGTTCTTCTTCTTATTTTCTTATTAATAATATTAGTAGGACTCAAAGGATTCGGATTCATGGTAATACGTCGTACCTGCACTGATAAGATTACATTATGAAAAGTTTAAAATTTTAAGACTAATTACAGTATATTTCATGGCAGGCCGCATGACTTATGAATCTCGGAGATCCAAATTTCTTCTTTATTCCTTTATTTCAATATGTCCTATTTTACATAGTAAAGGGAAATGTAATATTCAAATATTTAGTGATTGTTATTGCAAATAATACAGCTTACTGTAAGTGAAACAGATTTTGAATAGATTCAAGTAGTTTTTGAAATCATTCATACGAAACAAGCTTACAAACACTATTTGAAGTTTTCATTTTTATAATTTTTATAAGAGTTTGAGAGCAGTTCCATGTCGCTTAGTAAGGTTGGAAAAAACATGACTTTCTTTATATCAGGGCAATATAAACAGAGTATAAATAAAACAACCATAGATAAATCACACAGTTTAATATTTAATCTACAATACAGATTACATGAACACTTAAATTACATGTTATTTCTATATCAGTCTATCTTTACATAGTGCATCAATATATTATTTTTCTCTATGTATAAATATATCTTTATATAACGGGACTAACCGCATTAATTTTAAATCGTTTATTACAGCGTGCACTCTTGTTTTATTGTCTTAATTATAGCGGTCGTTATTTTTAAATATTAATTTAAATAATAATATGCCTTGAATCGAATGTAATTTCGAATTCTTAAACGACCATAAAGGCCTATGTTTCGCTGTATATTTAGTATGATTAACTTATGTTGAGAAAGTTATAATTTTAACAATATTTGGGTATATTTAGATGGGTAAATTGAATTTATTATAATATCTACTTAACCTACTTGTATTACATAATTCTTTATTTAAGTATGCTAAGCTATGACAGAAAATATATATATGAAAAATGGAACTGGGAAAGTCATGTACAGAAAGATTAAGGTCGCGTTTCCATCTTCCGCAAGTAAGAAGAGATATTTCTTGCGGAAGTTTTCTTGCAGATGGAAACACGGCCTAATAAAACGAATGTGACAGGTGGAAAAAAGTCAGAAAATATACACAAACAAATAAACATAAGAACGATACTGAATAGAACTGAATACTACTACTACTGAATAGAAGAACGATACTGAAAATTATATTTCTTAATACGTATATCTCGTTGGGATAAATTAAAATCATCAATCCAAGGCAGATTAACATTTTTAGTGACTATTAGTGTTGAACACTAAATACCAAAAACACACATGTTAATAACACGAAGAAAAAATTTTTATTTGGTTTCGACCACACCTCTTAAGCTACGGCGACTATCACCTCCGCTGAGCATCACCATTTTGGCTCAGCAGTAACAGAGATTATAACCGCGTCTACACTCTACATTGCACAAATCCAATCAAATTATATATCTAATAGGAATTTACAATATATATGAAAAAAAAACATCTTATTAGAAGAGGGTACCTCGAAATAACTCGGGGCGGGAGAAACGGTGGAATACACACGTCTCTTTCTATTCTACTATGTGAGAAAGAGACGACGATATTTTTTTTGTTCCCGCCTCGAGCGGATCTTAAGCTACGCAATAATTTAGTCTAAATCAAAAATAAATATAGCACACCGCAAACGCTTTATAAATTACAACAACAGATTTCCAGATTTTTCGATTTTTTTTCAATTTTTTGACAATAATGAGATCATAAGAGGTACCTCCATTTAATATTTTCCAAGCTCTGTTATATCCTAATAAATGCTAGACAAAACTTACACTACGTTCCTCTAAAAGGCAAGGGAATATTAATTTGTTTAAGAAATTATATGAATTGTTAAATAATGTTCATAAATATATACAGGTACTTATTATTTAGTGCAATATATCTAATCGGTGTTCTTGTTATAATGCTAATTTTAACTATTTACTAAGCTAATGTTAAAAAAACTTTGAAAAAAAAAACACGATAGCATTTATCGTGAAATATAAGGCTCGTCACACACTAGTCGTAATTCTACGACTTGTGAATAAGGGGCCTTATTTATTTATTATGTTTTGTCTACACGCAAGGCTTGTGCATGTAAGCTTGTATGCACAAGCCTTGTATTCCGTGTATCCAGAGCATAAATACATACATCACAAGAATTTATACAGAATATACAATTCATCATTGCATTTTATTGATATAAAGCAAATATAATTACTTTAAATGGAGATTTTAGACACATTTTTTTATAAGAATATCATCAATATGCTACCCGGATATTTTACATGAAAAATATATTTTCTTTAGCTCAAAGAAAAGCTTCTATTTATAATAAACTTATAATTTAACCGCAAAACATGCCGCGTAGTATAATAACACAATTTAATACAAGACCAAATATATACGAAAAAAGTGAATCGAAAATGATAAAACGATCAAAATATACAGCTTAATCAAATTTGTGTAAATAACTACTAAATGGTCGATATTTACTATAAACACGATTTCTTTGTATTAACAACGTTATTAAAATATGTATTAAAAATCATAAATATAGTAAATATCACAATAAATATACACAATTAATGATACAAATACATATAATATGTAAATTCGATACACAAACAAATGTACAATAGTTCAAAAGAAAATGTTCATTTGTTATCTGCCATAGAAAATTAAAAATCAAAATTTTAAACGACCAATGAAATTTCGTCAAAATGACATCAAAAATGGTCTGATTAGTTAATACATTAGCAGATAACAAACTTTATACAAGTAATTCCATATGATTTAAGTATATTTTATAATATTGTAGCAAGTTCTTTTTTATATTATGACGTAAACAAAGACGAAAGATTCGACAATCACCCGTCTCACTCTAACACATTGAAACGCATGTACGCTAGAGCGAAACGGCACGATTCTCTCGCCTTCATTTACGCAAATATATATACGAAAATAAATACAAATAGAACTAAAACAAAAGCTGCGCTACGAAATATTCGCTAAATACATCTAAAAATAACACGATCACAAACCAAACTGTTTTGGCAAATTGTCTATGCCGATTGGCAATACCGCACATATAATATTATGCCGCAAACGAACCGATGTTGTAAAAACCGTTGCACTTGTATTGTACACATATTTCTACTAAAACATCCGAAAACAATAGTTCTCAACCAATTTGCATAATGAACGATATCTACCAACACCAAAATGTCCGCACACTTTTTACCAAATCACATACACCATTTTCACCATTTGATAGAAGTTTCTACCAAATTTTATACACTCTCTACCCCCACATTTGACAGTTACTTCTACCAAATCGCCAAGTATTTCTACCACATCCCCACATTTGGAAGATATTTCTACCAAATCTTATACACTTTCTACCACGCCCACTCTATTTGACAGTAATTTCTACCAAATCGCGTACATTTTCTACCATCACCTTATCTCAGCGCCGTGTACAAGTTGAGCACGCTCTTATTCTCCTTGTGCGATGGTGTTTTCGAGAAAACGTTCCAGAAACGCAGCGTTTCATCGCCGGCGCCTGTCACTATGGCTTCGCCATCGGGAGATAGCGCGAGATATAATACTCTGTACGAATGTCCCGTTAGTTTGGCCACCTGGGGATAAAAATAATACGTGAGTTATAATCTTAATCCATACTAATATTATAAATGCGAAAGTAACTCTGTCTGTCTGTCTGTCTGTTACTCAATCACGCCATAACTACTGAACCAATTTGCATGAAATTTGGTAGAGATATTTTGATACCCGAGAAAGGAAATAGGATAGGAATTATCCCGGAAATCCTACGGGAACAGGTTTTTCTTTGAAAACTCGAGCGAAGCCGGGGCGGACCACTAGTACAAATATAATATTATTATCATCATCATAATTGTAATCATGTTAATCATTGAACACTTGAAAAATTTTAATCTTACCAAATATAGGTTCAAGTCATATTTCACCGCGCAAACTAAAGTGTCCTTTTTGTTCTCAATCATGCTAATTGTCTACTATATTCTTTTTTTTTTTAATTTTCACATTTGAATTTGAATTTTGAACCCTTTCCTCAAAGTTGGCAAACCATACTAACCACTGACACTTGTGGAAAAATAATAATAACTGCATATTTTTTTACAAATATTTGAATGGTTTACCTACTATATACATATATATTATCTATACTAATATTATAAAGAGGAAATGTTTGTATGTATGTATGTATGGTATTCACGCATAAACTACTGGACCGTTTTTGATGAAATTTGGCACAGACAATCTTTAGATACATAGGCTACCTTTTATTGCGAAATATGTACCACGGGCGAAGCCAGAGCGGACCGGCTTCGCCCATTTCATAATACAAAACAGAAACAAATTTGAAATCGAACCTCGATAACTAATTAATCCATCAGGCCCCGGAATCACAGACACAATAGAAAATCTATTGTGTCACGGTCGGATCTGGCCGTTCGGGGCCCAATGGGTTAAAATAAAATTAATCGATTCCTGAATATTTTTATAAATTAAATAAACAATATAATATTACCTGTGTGAGCGACGGATACTTCCACACGAGTATCTGGTTCTGCGAGTAGCCGTGCGTCGAGACGAGCTCGCTCGAGTGCTTCGACCAAGCTAAGTTGCATACTTGCGAGCCTGGAATTAAGGAGAAATAATGTTTTAATATAAATTCATAGCTATTTTAATTATGTATATGTATATCTAAAAGAGAATAGGAAGGGCTTTGTTTTTGTCGCTTTTATAATAATATTTTTAATGCTAAGTTAGTAAGATATTACTGAAATAAATACTGGTTTTGATGACTATTAAAGTACTAGAATTGAAACTTATAATATTTTATGAGAATAAATAATTGTTATTTGTTGCATATTGTTTATGTATCCGTATGTCTTTTTTAGCATTGGTGAACGAGAACATAATTTGAATGCGTATATGTGTATTGTGCCCATTTCCAAGCGCATGTTATTTACGTGCATATGATATGTTTGAAAACATACGGGTGTATTATAACGTTCGCAGGTGCGTGTCACATGAGAGTATGTGTTCGTATGATGGCAATAGCCCGTGTTGGTGGTGTGCGTCTGTGTTGTGTGTGCGTGTGTGCGTATGAACATGAATGCGAGTGTATTTTCACGTGTATGTTGTGTGTGTGTTATGTATGTGTGTGTGTGTGTGTGTGTGCTGTGTGTATGTGCACTCACCTGTATCAACGCACTGCATCGGCTGCGAAGTAAGCGTGTTCCAGAATCGTATACATCTATCGGCTGTACCACCGCCCGAGGCGAGCAGCCCGTGCTGGTGGGGCGACCAGGCGATCGCTTTCACCGCGGCCACGTGGGACGAGTACGTTTGCACGGGTGATGTGGAATGCTGGAACATTTTAAAATAAATGTGAATGATACTTAATTGTACTCTTGCCGTTTTCTGGAAAAGAGTTCAATTCGGAATATAAAATAACTAGCGGTCCGCCCCGGCTTCGCCCGTGGTACCTACATGTTTAAACTATACTATCTCTCAAGTTGGATCGAACGAATGCGAATTTTATTGTAATCGGTTAAGTGGTTTAGGAGTCCATTGAGGATAAACATTGTGACACGAGATTTATATATATATTAAGATTTTTTAGTTCGTCGAATTCCCTTGGATTTAAGATAATTGTAGCGATAAAAAAAACTTAGGGAAACGATTTTTAGGAAAACGTCAAGCCGGCTTGAGCCGTAGCCAGCAGCATAGTAGTTATAAAAAAATATTCAACAATATACGTTCATGACACTCACGAATTTGTTAAAAAAGGTTAAGAAAAGAATACTTTGTTTCTGGAACAATGCCAACACAGGGATGGCGTTTTTATTGGATAAGAATTTCATCGATATAGGACAAGCCCGGCTAGCTCAGTCGGTAGAGCATGAGACTCTTAATCTCAGGGTCGTGGGTTCGAGCCCCACGTTGGGCGGAATTTTTTATTTTTGTTAGTTGTTTTACATAAGGATTTTTAAGTAGGTACATATTAGTTTATTCAAATTAGCAATATTTATTAATTTTAAGCAGTTATATTATCTTATTAAAAAGATATTCCTTTCATAAAGTGATATTCACAAAAAAAACCAATCAGGCAATTAACTTTAATTAATTCTTTTGCATTTTGAATATGAAGGTAATTAAATTAATTTGGTCTATTTCATTACTTTATCTTATATATAAAATTCTCGTGTCACAATGTTAGTCTGCATACTCCTCCGAAACGGGTGGACCGATTCTCATGAAATTTTCTGTGCATATCGGGTAAGTCTGAGAATCGGCCAACATCTATTTTTCATATGTACCACGGGCGAAGCCGGGGCGGACCGCTAGTTTATTAATAAATTAAGACTACTGAGTTTATTTTAAATATCAAAAATGATTTGTCAGCGGTCAGTGACCCTATTTTTATATTACATATATCAATTCGATTATTAGTGATTTACAGTGAGAATAGTCACTGCAACTGACACATATAATATTATATTTTTATATTATGTATGTGCCTATGTAAAAAGGATAACAAATTAACGTTATTATTATATTTTTTATATTTCAAAATATATGTTTTTACTTTTTAAAACGATAGCAGTGTGAATTTTTTTTTTCTACTCATTATATCTCAATATTATTATTACGCATATAACCATAACATAACCATAGAGACCAGGAAATCGTTATCATCATATACAATATGCATATCTATTCGTCCACCGCAGAACGTAAATACTAAATTATATTGTGTGACACACAAACCGCAATCACACACTTGGCTATCATGAGAACTATTTTGTTTTTGTTCGCATTTCATTTTTTTTTAATAATACAAGGCATGATCTACAGTAGATACCGAAGCCAAAAATAGTTTTTACAATTTTTGTCCGTACGTATCCAGGCTTTACTCAAAAATTACTGCATGTATTTACTTTAAAATTGCTACAGAGATAGCTTGAGACCTGAGGAAGGACATAGGATAGGTTTTATCCCGGAAATTCCGCGGGAACGGGAACTTATTTGGCTGCGGGCGAAGCCACTGATGGAAAGCTAGTAAAAACTTGATGGTACTGTATTACAATATTTAGTCACATTTTTAATACAACTATGACCAAAAAGAGCGCAGCAGCATTAAAAAAAAATCGCAAAAACGGCAAAAAATGTACATTTTGAGTAAAGACTAAGTTGCAAAGCCATAAAGCAGTGTTCCGCAAAGTGTGTACCGCGGCACACTGGTGTACCGTGATCATTAGTTGGTGTGCCGTGGAAAAGTAAGGTTATCTTATAAAATTATTTTTAGTAAGTAAGTAAACCTAAACAAATCACGCGAGCGCACGTGCGAGGCGTTTTGTTTCGTTCTGTGATTTCGTTAGGCCGAGCAGCCGGCCGCCGGCGCGTCGCGGGAGGCGGGGACGGAGGCTCGCCGCCCCGCTACCCGATCCCAATCTCTCTGGCTTACAGTCACCAGATGGTCACCAGCTGTGGTCACCAGTACGAGTCCGCCGTTTAAATTCACCGCACGCTTTTGTTTCGTCGCGTATTATTCTATGCGTAAAATAATTGTTATAGAATAATGGATAAATTCATTAAGCGTAGTGTAAGTTTGTCAGGTGAAAGTAATGAAGAAGAAAAAGACTCAATGAAAAAGAAACCCAAAATTGTTCATCGAAAATATGACGAAAGCTACATAAATTACGGTTTTACATATTGCGGAGACGAATCTTGTCCTACCCCAAAATGTCTTGTTTGCGGAGAAACATTGGGTAATAATTCTATGGTGCCCAGTAAACTAATACGACATTTAACTACTAAACACCCATCAGTAGCCCAAAAAGACAAAACGTATTTTCAACGTTTGAGGGACCAATCGAAGAAGCAGGTAAATCTCATGAGTTCGTCTTTCAAAACCTCAGCCAAAGCACAAAAAGCAAGCTACGTAATCGCTAATATGTTAGTAAAAGCTAAAAAGCCGCACTCTCTTGCTGAAACTGTAGTTTTACCTGTCTGCAGAGAAATTGTCAAGATAATGATTAGCCAAGAAGCTGCTAAAGAAATTGAAAAAATACCTGCATCGGCAGAAACAATTTCACGTCGAATCAATGACATATCTAATGACATTAAATCGACGTTGATTGAAAAATTGAGAGTTAGTGGAGTTTTTGCGCTACAAGTTGATGAGTCCACTGACATCAGTGGTCACGCGCATCTCATCTCAAATGTTAGATACATTGATGGATGTGAATTCAAAGAGGACTTTTTATTTTGTCTGCCACTGCCTAACCATACAACTGGTGAAGAAATATTTAAAGTAACCGAAGAATTTTTTAATGAGCATAATTTAGAATGGCATAACTGTATAAGTGTTTGCTCGGACGGCGCAGCGGCTATGACAGGGAAGGTTAAAGGCTTTATAGCTAAGGTTACTGAAAAAAATCCTGACGTTCAAAAACAGCATTGTTTTTTACATAGGGAAGCTCTCATGACGAAGTCTCTTCCTGACGATCTATTGAGTGTTCTTCAGGAAATTATCAAAATCGTCAATTATATCAAGTCGCGACCGCTGAACTCTCGTCTTTTTAATGCACTGTGTCAAGAAATGGGGGCAGATCATCAGTCACTTTTATTTCATACAGAGGTACGATGGCTTTCTCGCGGTAAAGTACTTTCCCGAATTTATGAGTTGAAAAATGAGACTGAGATGTTTTTGCAGTCCCAGGGTTCTGATTATGAACATTTATTTAAAAAAGAAGAATGGCTAGCAAAACTTGCATATCTGACGGATATATTTGCTCACTTAAATGAGCTCAATAAAAAAATGCAAGGCAGAAATTCCAATATTTTGACATCGTCGGATAAAATTGAAAGCTTTCGTAATAAATTGGAACTATGGATCAGTCTCGCTACGAATGGTAATAATGAAATGTTCCCAAATGTCATGGCAGCTGATCCAGAAAAAAAGGTCCAGGCTTTGATTGTCAAACACTTAAAGCTTCTTGCAGAGAAAATGAATTTCTATTTCCCTAAGCGTGATCTGCAACCTATGGACTGGGTTCGAAATCCATTCTCCGAGAACATTCCTTTCGGCCACTTACCAATAAATGAGCAGGAAGAACTGATAGAAATGAAAACGGATCGCACATTAAAATTAAAATTTTCTGAAACTGATTTAGAACAATTTTGGCTATGTGTGAAAAATGAATATTCTTTGCTTTCTAAGCATGCTATTGCAATACTTTTGCCGTTTGCAACGACCTATTTGAGTGAATTAGGATTTTCGACTCTTATCACAATAAAAACCAAAAAAGGGAACGCCTCAGGACGATCGACGAAGAAATGAGAGCAGCCTTGTCAGCGATTACTCCAAATTTAGACCGTCTATGCTCAATTAAACAGTCTCATGTTTCGCATTAAATATAATGTTTGTTGATTAATAATAAAAGTTGATTAATATTACTTAAAAACTGGTTTTTATTTTGTGGTGTACCTCAAATTTTTTTCGTTTTCCTAGGTGTACCTTGAACACTAAAAGTTTGCGGAACACTGCCATAAAGTACAAACTTACCATAGACCAAACGAAGAGTTTATTATCATTGCCGCCAGAGGCTAACGATTGACCGTCGGGAGACCACTTTAGACCGCACACTTCTTGTCTATGCCCTTGTAACACTCGGGATGCTTGTGTCGCTGAAAAATTATGAAAAAATATCGTGAAAATAACTGTTTTTCTTATAAACAATTAAAACCAATTCTAATAGTTGACTAACTAATTCAAATTAAAACTAATTCTGCGACATTTTTCGTTATTAAACAAATAACAACGATTAAACAATAAACACCAAAAAAGGTAAAGATAAGTAAAGCTATGACTATAAATGGCATTAAATTCGAATGATGCATACATATTTGTTATTTTAGTAATAATAATTAAGGATAATATTTACATTAAACTCGAAATTATTTTAATAATAATTAACAAATATTGTTAACGTTTAATCACTGTGGAATTTTCCAGACAGATTTTCCTAAAACCGTATTTTATTGTCATAACTTAACAGTAAATAGTTATGAATTTTTAGAATCAATACTTAAAATATTATAAATGCGAATTTTTCACTAGGCGTTTTCAAATCCAAAACATTAAATTTATATACTAGGGATTACGAACCCAATAATCATGAGAAAGTTCAATATTGAATACACAACAATACACGTGTGTCGTGTATCCCATAAAACTAGCAAACTAAACCAACCCCTATCTACACTACATTAGAGACGAATATGCTAACAAGATGTTCCCATAATATCGCGAATTAAGTTATATCCATACAACTATCAACCCAAAAGTCAAGCTCATAAAGTTCAAAATTGCATACACATCCCTACACATGTTTTTTAAAACTGCCAATCCAAACTAGCCCCTACTCCCATACAAAAAAAGTCGTTTATCGCATACTCACGTGGCGTTCTCGTATCCCGCTGCCGTATGTGCCTGTCGCGAGATCCCGAGCTGAGCATGTCACCGTTCCACGCTAGAGCACCCACACGGGCCACGTGACCTTGTAACTTTGATACCTGGAAAATAATAGTTCAACTTAAAATCCTACTCAAACTCATACTCAAAGTGAAAGTCAAAATTTACCTCAAACTTAAACATTATCTCAAACTCAAACTCATATTAAGACACCTTTTCAATTTCAAACTGAAGCTTTGATTCGTTCAAGGCTGTTTTCAAAAGCACTTTTGTCAAATTACACATAATAACTAATAATGATAATATGGTAGCATTATAATCATTAACTCATTAAATCCTAATAATAGAGCCGTAGTTAACAATTAAACTCCCACCACCGATTTAATAGAATATTTTGAACAGTAGGTAGTTCAATAAAGAACCCATACATATAATTTTACATTTTGATACGCAAATCTACTCTGAAACATACGAGAATCCCACTGCGTAAAGCATATAAATAAAAATAGTATTATTAGGAAAAAGCACGCGAAAAGCCAAAGTTCACTGACACCTGGTCACATTAATATTGCAAATTAACAACACCTATCTTCGGCACTGCAGTGATGATACATGCATAGTATAAAGATAACAAGTAGGCCATCTCCCGGCGTTTAGGAGCGCACGGTATCTAAACTCGCGAGGCGTAGGGTTGTCACGATGATATTTAAAATAGTTGAATAAACAAACACCGACCGCTCACAGCAATGGGGCGGCCCTACGAGACCGGTACATGAGAAGGAACCGAGCGGCGTTGTGTGCGTGAGTCAAGCTTGCGTACGTACATGAACGGGGGGCGTGGCCAAGCGCTCCGCGTACATATACAAACGGCGCGATGTACTTTTGTTCGAAGATAACTTACTTGTTCTCTTTATACTATGACACATGTTTACATATCATACAAACTGGTTTTGTTCTCGTTTAGAAAACCAGGGCATACGATCTGATCGAATGCAATAAACATGCGAATTAATTATTTCACACTCGGGTTGCTAGGCAACCGGCTAATGCGATGTGACAGCCCCACGTTTGGTTACGCAATCTGTACTTCTGCCGCATTGCAAGTGCCTTTGAACTCTGATGAATTATCCCTAAATGTATATGAGAAATTATGCATACTTGATGCGAATATTGTAAATACGAAAGTTTAACTGTATGTAAGTATGTCTGTCTGTTAAAAAATGAAACTGATTTCGGTGTGAAATGAAAATAGTTGCAGACATAGGGTTAACAAAAATCAACCCCTAAATCGTTGAAATATCTAAGGATATTAATAATTTATCTCTTATCTACTGATAACGAGATGTAAATTAAATAATAAAACAGACGCGTTATTTGATTAAAAGCTATGACTATTCATAAGGAAAGTCTAGATAGATAATAATTTATATGTTTTCTAGATCCTAGTTGGTTATTGTAATAAATGATACGATTATACAGTTCGAGTTTTGACAATACACCTGCTAAGCAATAAATTATTATTTTATCCCAAATTAGATTATTTAGTTTACATTAATCTTCTATTAAAAGGAATGCAAACTCTACTCAAATTATTTGATTTAGGGGTAAATTTTTATATTATACTAGCTGTGCCATGTGGTTTTACCCGCACTGCTCGGCTACTGTTGATACATAGCCTATAGCCTTCTTTGATAAATGGGCTATCTAACACCGAAATAATTTTTCAAATCGGACCAGTAGTTCCCGAGATTAGTGCATTCAAACAAACAAACTACTCAGCTTTATAATATTTGTAAATATTTCTTATTGGGGCAAGAACTCACCTCCTTGTTAACGGACACGTCCCATACGCTAATGTGCCCCTTCTGCGTGCCCACGGCGACCAAGTGCCCCCGCTCGCTCCACGCTACCGATGTGACTGTATTGCCCTCTGATGACAGGTCGCAGAGCCTGGTGACCTGCGGTGTTAAAATATAAAAATGAATAATTGTTCTAGTGTAGTTCTAGTTGTAGAAGTATTAATAGCAAGATTAAACTAAGGGTATCTTTAAAATGTAGATAGATAACATTTAGATGAATATTTGTTCTCTATAATACAGATGTATTCAAAGAAGAATAAAGTTAAGATAAGTTTAATATTTACATACATACGCATGTAGTAAAGAATGCTGGATACGGACTCTATTCAGGAAATAAGTGTAGCGTAAATATCACACTATTTATATGACGATATGAAATATAATATAAAAAATATAAGTAAGTAATAGTTGGATACCAATAATCTTTAATTATCCTGTTAACAGCGTCAAAATTTTAGCTTATTCAGAATGTGCAAGCGCATCGATAATTGCCTTCACTAATTATAAGCTATTACTTATAAATAATAATTTAAATTCCTCAGATATTGGCATATATTTTAAACCAAAAAATGCCCCTAGATCGTACTCATATTTCTTTTTTACTACTTACATTCATCAGCGACCAGAATCAATTTGAAACGTCACTCAATAAAATATGGTCGATAATTAAAATTATAAAGTAGCCTACCAAGTTCCCAAGTGATCTAAGAATAGCAGTTTAATTAATCGTTAAAATCTAGCGTTCTTAAACCTGATAGCTGCCATGATTACATATTATGCAATGGTATAAATATGCAACGACCGAGAGCTACTGTATAATCTGTTTAGTAAAACATGGCGTTAGAATGAATACATAATTGAAAGAATTTCTGTATTAGAATGTTTTATTGATGATTTTCCCGTGTAGTTATAATATTTTTAGTAAAAGCTTTTTATGTGCAATTGTCTAAATAATGACAAATATTTTGAGTTATCTTTTATTGGTGTTTTATATACCTATTTGTATTATTTTACCCTATCCTGGATTTAGTGCCTATGCGTCACCTGATGTTAACTGCTCCCTACATCCACTAGTTTAGTAGAAGATACTTTTCCTTATATTAACCGACCTATTTTCCAATCCTATAATACTCATCATCAGAAGCATAGCATCACTAAAAACCTACAAAAATGGAACCAAACAAAATTCCCCCAGCTCCCCCCCCCCCCGTCTTTCTAAATGCATCTTCAGTCACATAAACGATTGCCATCTCTCGCGCCGGGTTCACTGCCACTGCAGTACATCTAAACTAGTCCACCCCCACACTGGTCCACGGCCGCTACCAGACGAGATATCTAAGTTACATTTGAATCACAAGCTACTTAACAACATTAACAGCCTATAGATTCGAACCTATGTACACCTATAAGTATGAAAATTCCCCCAGATCCTCCCCCCAAATCTTTCTAAACGCATCCCTAGTCACGCAGCACAAACGATTGCCATCTCTCGCGCCGGGTTCACTGCCACTGCAGTACATCTAAACTAGTCCACCCCCACACTGGTCCACGGCCGCTACCAGACGAGATATGGAGTTACATTCGACTCACGACAACGATTTGCATAGACACGATCACACGATATCACCGACTTAGTATAGTTTCAACGTCTTCATATAAAAAATGGCTATTTACAACTTTGAAATAAAAAATTCACAAGTGTAGTGACCATACTACAAAAAATTACAGGCAATATGTCCCTACTAATTATTACATTCCTCCCAACAAACAATTATGCGTTGGTTGCAGGCTATTTTAATGTTTAAGGTACTACTATTGATTTATAATGGATTCAGTTATCACTAAAGGTGGTTCAGTACACTTATTAAATAAGTTCAGCTCTTCAAGTTGCATTACAACTGTAAATAACGAATCACAATTTCCTTAGGGCGCGGGCACACGATGCGTTGCGGCGCCGCACCGCAAAGATTTCACCGTGTCAGTGGGCACACGAGTGGTGCGGCGCCGTAACGTTGTTCTGTCGCAGCGGCGTCGTAGCAGCGTTGCACAGCGTGTCCTTCCTTGTGATGCAAAACAACTGAGCGGTGCCGCTCCGACGTCGCACCGCATTCACCCCTCCCCGCCTCGTCTTGGTGGTTACAAGTCCGGTGCGGCGCCGGAGCGCATCGTGTGACATGCCACAGATATTTCTATGTAAGACGACGCAGCGACACCGCTCCGGCGCCGCACCGCCGCCGCAACGCATCGTGTGCCCCCGCTCTTAGTAGTTAGTGTAGTATCAGTGGCTGCGTATATACTTAAGACGTTAAAGCTTGTTTCTGCTTACAACGTTAAAACCTGTTGAAAGATCTTCATTAACTCTCTTTAACTCTTATTGCTACAAATCTGCTATAACGGAGTTGCTTTTAGATCATAAGACTTTATTTCAACTTCAGTAACGTTAGCGGTTCTGCAAGGGAGTTAATTAAGAGTGTAGTAACACCAAACTCTACATACGTTGTATAACCCTTATATACAGTTTACGCCTGTTATACTAAAGGCAATCATAGGTTAAATAGTTACAGTGGTTTTTTACGATCCTTATATAAAAGGTTTTGGTGTAAGATGAATTACTTGTAACTCTGTAAAAACACCATTAAATGTTTCGAACGCTTAAAGAGTTTATGCATAACCTAACCTCAAATTCTGAAAACATTTATCGAACTGAGCTCGTGACAATATTTTTGTGTATCTTTTGTGTTTGTGAATGTATGAACTGTAAGCTGTGCATTTTCTTTAAAATGTAACCTGCGCCTGGGGTGACTTGAAGATTAGGGGTTTCATTACTTTGTAAGGAACCCTAATCCAAACATGTATAAATAAAGCTAAAATCAGTATTTTAGTCTCCACAGCAGGTAAATGTCTTCGATAAGTGTATAATTCCTCTCTTATATCAACCCAAGACCGTATAATACTCTTTACCACCGGCGTTGTAGTTCATCAAGTGTCATAATTGATTTAAGGGAAGACTGTAACTTTAAGAAAAAATCGCCATTTTGATTACTTTCTGTAAACATAACCTAAAAATTTATTGGTACAAAATCACTTTCTAATAACGATATATTTACATTTTTCTAATTATTTTACTTAGTTTTATGTATATAATCACTAATAAAACCGAGCAACACTTGAAAATGACGTTTAAAACTATTTTAGGTTATTTGCATTTTCAAATGTTATCCTTTTATTCCTCTAATTCATAATTTTATGAGGGCGCGTTAAAATTGAGATGAGAAACACGATACGCTATCACAGTAAACTGGCAAGCGCACTAATAATTAACTTAACACTTCAAAAATACTTTAAATCCACAATACATTTTGTGATGAGAATATTGCAATGTCGGCATACTGTCGGCAGATAAACGAAGCACTCATTTGGACAAATAATAACTTAATAAATTAATAGAATTCTTTTTACTTTAAAGCTTTTACAATCTGATTTTGACACAGAAAACTTTTCAAATGACTTATAAGGTATCAACGTACCGGTCTTAGTTCTAACTAACACCACTATAGATATGTTATATAACTCTAGGTTTCAACTGAACTCCATTCTAAAGGCGCTATAAAGTTTCAAACTAAAATTGACGTTCTTGTAACACCTCTTACACACTTCAACTAAAGGCTTTGTAGAACCACTATATAGGGCTTCATACAGGCTTAGCCTGCAAAATTTTGTGCCAAAATCGAGGGTATAAAGGTGTTATTACACTCTATAACTCTCGTATAAGAAATACGCTACCTCTTAAATATCTAAGTAGAACCGAAATACATGTCTAATAAAGCTTGTCTTAACGCACAATTGTTTGTTGGGCTATTATAATAGTCTTCTGATTTAATCAAATCATCGACAAAACAATCAAAGACAAGGCAATAGCTCAAATTCAAGCTCTAAGAACCAATATAAAGTTACAGGTGAAATCAAAACTTCAGCTAGAAAGTAATGATTAAGATCTCAGTACCACATTTATATAAAGTATGAATTCTACCTAGAAAGCTCCCATCGTTGTCCATTATTTCCTAACACTTTATTTAAAGCAAAGCCAACCTAAACCCTTCTTCAGAAAGCAATCTTCTAAACCAGTTTAACGATGCATGAGCTGATAAACACAGCTAAACTGATTAAGAAATACCGCAGGTTCAGAAGAAAATGCCCGAAGGTTTTAATAAGAATCAAGTTTTACCACGGCATAAATAGCTATTTAATCATATATTACACTCTCCTATTAATGGTCTTAAAATGTATGTTTTAACACCTACAAAATTTGCGATAACTTGTACAAAGACGCTACATAATTTTGCGCAAAACTACATTTCCACAAGTATGCACTAAACTTCTGGTCACGTACGACAAACACGAGCGAGTTCATCTCCAAAGTTTAATTGGAAACATGTTTATTTTTATCTTACGAAAATAAAGTTCCTATAAATTTTAATTTGAAAACAAAAAAAAAAAGAAAAAATCTCACGGCGACGCATTCAAAATGGCACTGCCCTTACTAGGTTACTGACCAAACAATCCTCACTTAACGGCACCTATGTCATGCAGACAGTCGAAATCCAGTCGTTTTGCTATTATTAATTAAATGCCTAGACAGAAACGCATAGAGGTAGGTGACTTATTGAACACTCCTGCTATTATTATTTGGCGAAGTGCGATTTAAATTATGCAAATTATAATGGTCCCACGCGACTGTCAAAATGTCCATCGTCTGTTATATTTATAATGTTTGCACTCTTTTTATTTTAGACAAAGACTGTTCACCTATAAATGTTTGTTAATGTGCATATAAATCAAATGTTATAGGAGAATAAAATATAACGAATGCGTTTTGGACCAAATCGATTTTTGGAATATTATAGAATTTTTATGATAACGATCTGAAAAAAATAAAATAGTTTGGAAAATCCAAAAGTGCACGCCTCATAATTTTTTTTAAATAATTATTTATTAATTATTATTTTTGTTTATTTAATAACAATTAAACCACATCGAATCAGACCCTGAAAAATGAAAGGGTTCTATTCCTGAGCATACTCAAGCGTAAGAGAAAAAAAAAGACTCGATTAGTAAAGTATTTCGGTCGCTATCGTGTTAACAAGAAAAAGGATCCGCACATACAGACACACGGACGTCCAAGACAGGACTTTTTTAAACTATTTTTTAATTAGTTTAAATAACAATAAAACCGGCCAAGTGCGAGTCGGGCTCGCGCACAAAGGGTTCCGTAGCAGCAAATATAATAAATTACAGTTAAATCAACCTATCTCAAAAACTATAAGAGATACTTTGATCAAACCAAAAATCGTTGAAAGAGTTAATTAGCATGCATCACCTCTATTTTTTTTAGAATTTTATACCCCGTAGTTATAAAAATAGAGGGGGGGGGACATACTTTTTACGACTTTGAGAGCTGATATCTCAAAAACCGTTCACTTTAAGAAAAATGTTTTTTAGAAAACTTTATATCATTTTAAAAGACCTTTCCATTGATACCCCACACGGGTATGTACATCGAAAAAAAAAATTTCATCCCTCAGTTACATGTATGGGGGGCCCCACCCCCAATTCTTTTTTTTACTATTTAGTGTCATATTTTTGTAGCGGTTCATACAACACATATTCCCATCAAATTTCATCACTGTAGTACTTATAGTTTCCGAGTAAATCGGCTGTGACAGACGGACAGACGGACAGACGGACAGACGGACATGACGAAACTATAAGGGTTCCGTTTTTGCCATTTTGGCTACGGAACCCTAAAAATGACATCAAAAATATCATGAACGTTAAAAATAGTGTTTTTTCTTAATATGTGTGTGTATGTATTATCTTACAAGTGCAATGTATGATACATAAAGACATTTTAAGTTTGAAAAATCAGATGTTTTGCGCGAAGTGACAGTAGTACCCACCTCAACGCTTCGCTTATGAGGCGTGCAATATGAACCACAAAACACACTTATTAATTAACACACTTATTATAATACGAACACGATATTTGAATTCTTGTACCAAAAAGTTTAGAAGTAAAGTTTCATATGGTCCTATTTCACCCTGACCTAGCTCAAAACGTTCAAAACCTCATTTTTCCACGTAAGCTTATCTCCTTAAAACGACGAATTTATCCTACAGTAACTAAATTATTATTTTCAACTTGTATGAACTTGTTGTCCAACGTCATTGCACTGGAACTTTATAAAGGCTGATCGTTGATATCAAACACCTTTTACCAATTTCAATCATTACCAACGACATATACCACACTAAAATCACAAGACATCTCCCCTCACACTCTTTAACATTCAAACCCAAAAACTACACCACTAACAAGCTAACACACATCTTACTACCCTCGTTAAGATTCCCTATATACCCTCCCATATATTCTCAGCCACATTTCCCAAACAATCTTCTCCATACAAACTTTCCATTTGTTCTCAATATTAGACCAGTATCAAACTGCATCAGCGGCACTCCTTAATATCGCGATCTGGTCGTTGCCCCTGAACAGGAATGCAGGTTTTCACAGGAAATTCTCATAGTGCTTATCGACGTTGCAGGCATTTCGACAGTCTGGGTTAGGTGTCCATGTCTCGACCGATTATTTGGTTGAGCATAGTGGAATATTGTTGTTTTTGTTTATGCGAAAGATATTTGCATAGATATAGTAATAACGAGGTAGCATAGTTTTGCGCTGTTTGGTGCCTGTTTTTTGGAGTTCTTTGTTACTGTTGTGACAACTATTTAGGCATTCAAAATAATTGCAACAAAGTGCATATAGTTGATACTATTATAGCAATTTCTTAAGCTCCTTCTAGACTTCTACTGTACATAATGCAGCAACACTTTAAATGCACAAAATAATGGCCGTTTTGAAGATTGTTTTTGGAATCAAAAATGCAATTCTATTGTAAAGTATTTTTTATATTAATTAATAGATTAGTCCCAAATATAGTAAATATCTGAGCACAGAACGTACATGTGCCCAAAAAACGTTATAAATCCGTCTAGACATACACACATGTACTCAAAAAACTATAAGAAAGCCATGTCACAAACACACACACACTTCACAGGCATCTATCATAAAGAAATACCCTAATAGACCATAAATAAATTACAAACAACACTAATTGAATAATTATTCAATGCGTCCGCGACAGAGTTACGTAACACGTTGTAAAATGTATGTATGTATGTAAAAAACAAAAAACCTCCCGCCGAGGGCTATGTCCTGCACTAACATTGCAACTTCTAGTTTTTGGGGTTCCGCAAACGCAGAGCGAGGAATAGATAAGTAATATGTTGTTATGTCTTTGTATAGATTATATACAATAGGATGAGGACAAACAATACGGGTGTAAACTAGATTTCTACATTTGATATACTGTAATAGTATTATTTTCTAATAGTGTATTTAAATTTTAGAAATATTATTTACATTGGTTTAAAAATAAATTTTGAAAAAGCATTTCAAACGGTACCTATAAACAGACATGTAACAGGAATACGAACATAAAAAATCTCTTTAATGATTTTAAACAGACCACTATCGACGCTATAAGTTAGAATATAAGCAGTATAATTAAAACTTTAAATCGATCGTAATAAATCCATCACTGCTCGTCTACAGACATTTAGTTTACTACTCGATATTATCGTAATAATCTCACCTAACATAAATAGAAAAGATTTACCTATGCATTGGATAATCTCAAGAAGTTAACCGATTTAAAAAATTATAGTTGCACTTTCAAAGCTTCATTATTCCTGAGTAATAGACATTGAAGATACTTTTCATAAGTGGAAAATCGTCGATCGCAATCAATTATGTTTCTGTTGTGGAAAAAAGGAAACTTTGACATTTCTAAGCGGGAATCTATTAAATCTGTGTTTGTCAAATTCATAATATCTAAGTGCAGTAAGTATTTAAACTTTGAATATCATAAAATATTAAAGTTAAATTTAACCTATCTACACACACTTATCATAAAACACGTCATAAATAATTGTAGTTCACAGATTAACTTTAAATTTGAAAAACACGAAGTGACTCTACAGCTATTGATACAAAACGTCACATAAATTGAAAACATTGAAACCTAGTTCTGATCATTGCCTAAACTTTAAGCGAAATCGTATAAATCCACAATAAAACGATCTTATCATTTCAAAAAACCGTTATTCATATGTTAAAATTATAACAGATTTTATGAGATAGCAATAATGAACAATTTATTAATATGCATCAGCGATATTGATGGATATAAATTATAAAAAAAAGTTTAATTTTATACAGAACATCGTATTGATTAACATAAACAGGATTATTAGATACGCACATAAAATTATGTGTATCTGAGGAAGACACGTGCCAAACGACAGTAGGGAGGCGGAGACGATATTAAAAATTAAAATCAGGTAGTATTTATAGTATAATAACATCTGTAACTATGCAACTTATAGCGCCATAATAAGATATGATAAACATATCTAGCATCGACATATAAACATTGTAGTAAAGTTAAATGACTATTTAAGAATTAAAAGACAACTTTTTAGCGATGGATAATGGATATACGGACAGAAAAATACAATAAAAAAAATACCAAAAAATATTCAAACCAAATCTTAAACGATTAATTATATTGACTAAAAACAATAATAAGTATTAAAAAAAAAAATCAAAGAACCAAAATATCTATCCAAACAAAACGCACTTGACCGCGGCTCCACTACCGCCGCGCCGAGACATCGCATAATCCGGCCGACAAAAAACGCATGCACGTCTCATACCAACTAGACGGATTTTATTGCTTCTCAGCTCGTTCCGTTTCAAATTTTGAATAATAATAATAATCCCTAGACGCTCTAGATACATAGCGCAATATACATCTACAACCAGTAAGGAAACTTCATACAACACGTTCGAAATGGCTCACGCACACGAGCAAATTGACAGATATAAGAATACCCTTACGATTCTTGTAAACATGCTTGCTTGTCTGCGTGATCCACTTCGAACGTGTTGTAGATATGAAGTTTCCCTACTGGTTGTATCTGTATATTGTGTACATAGTTAGATAGTGAGTGCGTTTTTCGCGACTCCACCAACCGGCCCATTAGCTCAGTTGGTTAGAGCGTCGTGCTAATAACGCGAAGGTCGCGGGTTCGATCCCCTCATGGGCCAATGACATTTTTATATTTCTGCACTCACTGTTTTTAGATTAAATTTCATCTAGATACAGTGTAATTGGAATTTTATGTCTACGCGAGCTTTTTTTATTGATTGTTGATTAATTTTTTCGATATGCAAGTTTTTCGAGTTCGAGTTTTTGGTCTGTGTTTTGTTTTTGTTTGCGATTTGGATGCTGATCGATTGTGCAATCGTGCTAGACGATTTTATTTATACAAAACTAGATATTAAATTAGAAGTTTTTATTATTTAAATTTATATTCTTTCAAAGATTTGCATATCGGCGTAATGACAGTAGTAGAAACGGTATTCCTATATAGTATAATAATATTGATACTGTTGCTGAATTTTTTCCTATATTCGCCTTCTTTTTATATTTTTCGATACCTGTATTTTTATAATTAGTCATAAGGATAAAGATGGCAAACAATCCGCGTTGATTGGGTGCTTTTTAATTTTTGCTTGCTTTTTGTTTATTTATAACTATTAATTTTGTTTTTACTATCAATCAAGACCGATCAACAATTATCTTTTATTTTCATGTGTTTATTGAAAATTAACATCACATAAATATTTCATTCAATATTTTGCCATATTTACAAATAATGAAAAGGTTTTTATCGATGTGACGTCTACCTAGTGGTACAGTGGTTACCTACTCTATTTTTATAAGATATGTGATATATCTTTTGATTATCTAATTCTTCACATGTACTTACTTATTTTATTATAAATACAATTCAAAAGTGCGTTAATCTCGTATCAAATTTTCACCGGACAAACTTCACTTAGTTAGATTACAGTATGAAATTTCTATAAATATTTATTGTAATTTTCAATCGCAAGGTTTAAAATTTACATAATCGAGGGTACTTTCAAATTATTCATACTGGAGGTATTTCAAATTTTTCAAACTGGAGGGTACTTCAAATTTTCATATTTGAGGGTATTTTCACCAAAACAATTGCGGGTAGTTCCCATTTCCACTGACCTGGCTAGTACAAGCGCTCCACAGGTAGACGCAACTGCCGAGTCCGACGCTGAGTACATTCTGTGCTGACCAATCCACAAGGTTGAGGTAGAAATCATCTTGTAAATCTGGTGCATCTAATACCTGAAGGAAAGGGTAGATTATTTTAGAGTAAATTCGTATTAGGATTATTAGATTAAGCTGGTGATAATCTGTTGGAATATTGGTATTGATTGAGTTTCCTATTATGGGGTATAACGACAGCTATCTATTGCCAAGACCAGATTACCTATTTTTTACAGCTAAGTGCCTTTAAGTAACCTTTTAGGGGCCAAACGGAATTCCGTTCAATCAAATCAATCAAATCAATTGATACCAAGTCGATTAAACGATTTAAGCGCTGTTCCATTGACGTTATTGCATTTTAAAGTGATTAAAAACAAAGTCAATTATGTTTACGTGGAAAACACTCGCATTATCTATCAAAGAACAATCCTACAATATCTTCAACTGTTCTTTACGTACAAACTGTGTAAGTAATCCAACATTGCTCCATTTCTCTTGATTTCATTTCTATCTAAGCTCTATATTTATTAATTCAAAAGCTCACCTTAAAAGGTATCCGTGAGATCTTTCTAGTGGCTTTGCGCGGGGATCGCAGCAGCTTCTGAGATTTCGCCGACACGGGTGAGAGGCTGTATGGAGCCGGGTCTATATTTTCCTGTAACAATAACATGTTATTGTAAATTATGATGTATGGAAAAAGCTTATAATTATTTTCTAGCAACTGGTTTATATGGACCGTTTTCGTGGTTCAGATTACATACTATTGTTTTGTCTATTAAAAACTATATTGTAGGTACATATATTTATCACAAAAATAATTATAAATGTATTTTCTTAGCTTAGCTTTCTATGGCATTGTTCGTCTTTTTATTTTTCAGGTTATTTTTATATCGTCAATAGCTGAATAACTTGAAACATTTTCTAGAATGAAAAAGAGCGGTATATCATCCAAAACTTAAAATTTATGCAGACTTCACAATTTACATAATGTACCTATACAGTCTCTATGGTTACTACGATAAAATTTTATAGACCCGCGTCTCCTTTTCGTTTAAGACAGCATTCTAAAATTCCTAATTACGACTTTCGTAAATTATTAATACCAAAACTAACACATGCAAAAAAGTCTGGTTTTATAGCCAAGTCAATCAAATTAACAGGTGCAGACGTAATAATAATAAGTTCTCATTAATCAATCACACAAACATGTTACAAATAACAATTCAATAATGATGTTAGAGTTTCTTTATATAATTCTGAAGAAATATTTTAGCTTATTTTACGTGTGCTGAGTTGCACAAATAAAACCGTGTGTTTATTTATCTCATATCCATAAATTGATTAGTTTTAATCTAAAAAGACATTCAAGATAAATTAAAATAAATGAGCAGTGAATTAAGCATAAGAAATCACAGATATTAACGATATCAAAGCATATAAAATTATCGTTTTGTGGATCTAAAAATTTCCCGTTATATTCCTACGACCTTGAAATTTTGTGATTCGTAAGCCCAAAAATTTCCCAGTAGCACTCAATTTTGACGCTGACATTGTTAGGGGCCACAAAAGCTGTTTAGAACATAACCTTCCTCGCTAATTCCTCTTAACTCCATCCAACAAAAAGGTCATAAAACATTCGCAACAACATAATCGCCGCAAAAAGCCACCGCAACCAGTGAAACATAACTTAGTGTTGCGAACAGTGTTAAAGTTATAAATGGTGCATTCATTAAGCACGTAGGTATCATAAAAGACAAATGGCCCGCTGGCGATTTAGGAAACGCTAATGGTGCAAAAAACTTTGAAAAATTGAATCAACCACCTTCAGCGGTGAACGAAACGCTAAATTGCTTTGGCATCATTGCGTAATGTAATTTGATTAGGTATATATTTTTGGTTTGAGGAATTGGACCGTATCGATGTATACACTACAATGTAATTAAAAGTTGTCCAGAGGCTCAGATGGGCAAGCGTGCGGATAGTTTCTGAAGCGTAACGCGAATCCTTGATAGGTTCACGTACCCGGAGTCTTTGTGAGAATCGTGCGAAAAAACCGCTGAAAAAAAACGCAAACGCAATAAAATTATACCATTAGGTATACGCTCGATAGCGACTGCGTTTTTTACGTTACACTTTCAATTAATCAGTGTAGCACAATTTCTATTCAACCTGCTCTGATTGGTCTTCCCGACAAAAAATATAATATAATAGACGCCGGTAATAGCTGTTAATTTGCTACCGCTGTGCTAAATGATGAGAAAGGTATAATTACAAATGTAAATAACGATGATGAGTCCATTAAAAGTTTAGTGGAAGTTTTTAACTGGCAATCATATTTCAAGATACAATGTAGGTATTTGTACCTAACGTTGGCAAGAGTGCACATTTTACGATTACCTGAGGTAAAACGACCGTGAACTCAAGTTTATTGCACGTCCTAACTAATCTAGATGAATAACACGTCATAAAGCGATGTGAATTTCGTGGGACTTACCGTGGGTTGGCTTTACCATGTATGTAGTTTCGGGCGGATAATAATCCAGTTTGTTCTGAATACTGAATAGAATAATTATCAGCGTGGGTGAATGTATTGGAAGTCAAAAATAATCGAGATACGAAAACGTACAAAGGCAAGCAAACTTTAACACAATTCAAATGAAAACAGATCTGGGTTGTGACACCCACGTCAAGGCAAAACATAAAATTGCTTTGAAACAAACACATGGGTAAAGCGCACTCACAATAAATATCATCGATAAAACGAGTGTTTTTACTGTAATACTACAAGATATCGCATCCTAAACCGTTATACTGTCCCGAATATAAGTTATTCAATCGATGACACACAACCAGATACAAGAAATGAAACAGCTTATTAGTAAAGACGAAAGCGCAGTTTTTTCACGTCGTCTATGAATGAAAGCATAACGGGATAAGCCAGTTAAGATTGAAAGTGCATTGAGTTGTATGCAAGGTGATTAATTCAGAGCTGCCACTTGAGGAGCTGTTGACTTAGTAAGCGCCCCGCCCCCAAATGGTCGTCGACATACTGGCCTTGGTCTGTAGTCGAAAACGAATGCATATTATAATGTTACGTAAGCCGAAATTGGCCTGAAGGAATTGCAACTGGTTTTGAAGATGCGCAGGCGAGTCAGTCAGCTGAGATTTGCAACGATAACAAATTCGGACGTCAGTTACGAAGACAGCATTTGTATTTCTACAAAATATAAATAAGTTGTCCACCGTGCTTGTCATTTATGATGGTGATAACATCTAAAGAGTACGTGAAAAGAAATCGGTAAAGTTAACTAAGCGTTTAAATTCTAAAAATTATGTTGACAAGCCAAATGTTTTGTAAAATATATGATTAAAAAATACTCATGGACTTTTAATGGATCATTATTAAGGGATTAAAAAAGAAAACGTGTAATTTAATGAACGCATAACCAAATAAGCCGGATTAAACAGTTACAAATAAAATAAAACGAAAATTCACAAACAATTTAGTACATAACACTAATGTCGATTTGATTAGGCGAATTATCTTTTTTATATTATTTTGCATCGCATAACTATATAATGGTAATCACCGCGTAATTTCTATAAAAATTGCTTTATAAATGGTTGGCTATTATTTGAAAAAAAAACGTATAACAAGTACATAGCTCATCGAATTTAAAATCAGTTTAAGCACAAGCAAAAGCTTTTTTGGCTATGTACCTACTTAATATTATCATCAAGTAGCCCTTCTATAGGACCTAACCGACTAATAGGATGACATAACCTAACATACAGACAATCCCTACCTTACTTGTAGTTACAGCTAGTGTCTAATTAATATTCTCAATGTAATATCCTGTAAATAGATTCACTGTGGTGCGAAATACGTCATTGCTTTGATTTGTGGTTGCGGTGAAGTGAGATAGAGCAATTGCCTATTTCCTCTAGACACAAAAGCTTCATTCGATACAAATAGACAAAAACTTGCACACAATAGATCGCACAATGATACCATTGTTGTCATCGTAAGAATAGACTCGGGAGATAGCTAGGATGCATATAGTATACTACTATAATTTATTAAGCTTGTTTAAGTATTATCTCCACACCTAGCTAGCATATGAATTAATGATCACTTCTTTGATTTCTATCTTCTATCTAACATATATTCCACCTCAACATGTTCACACTTGCATCAATATAAACGCAAGAGAAAATGGTATAATAAATTATGTCTGCTAAAATTAAATTATATTGTCTGTGATCCAAATCTTGTAAACGTTCGAAGTATCTATTCGTCGATAAATCCACCGAACGATTGAATAAATTAAAATGAATTTCCATTTCATATTCAAAATACAGTCCGGCTGTGCAATATTGGGTACAATAAACTTGATGTCTGACGTTAATAACTCCAGATGAATTCGACCAACACAAAAAAGGCACAAACGAATAAAAACTGTGACTAATAAAATGCAATTTACGAATTATGCTAATCGCACCAGCAACAAAACAGAGTTTAGAAAAAGGTAAAAGAAAAATCGCAATATATACCAAAACCACAATGATGTAAGATGAATGAGCAATCAGAATCCAAGTTTATTAACCTCGGACAGCAGACGCATAAAAAGCTAGAAATCCACCAAGTAGTGACTAGATCTGAGATAAGAGATTGATTGGTACTATAAATGAGTGGTGGATTTTGTGACCTGGACGGATCCGTAAGCAGGTCACGTCAGGAACGAGGCAATAATAAAATGCTACTACATAATATCTCAGACCCCTTTCAGCGATCCCCGTGCGGAGAGAATACTAATTAAAAACACGGAACTTCTTTTAAATTCTAAACAATTTTACGACTGAACTAGACAATAGCGAAAATCAAGATCAGGTATAGATAAGTAACAGTTAGGTCTAGTCAATAGTGACTAGTCGTAAAGGCAATCAACAAGCGCATGTTTGTTTTCAGTACAATACATCGATTGCACATTTAAATTGCCACAATCTAGAAGTCGAACGTTTAACTGCACTTTACATTTAACTGCAATAATAGCTGGCATTGATAGCATAATTTGAAAGGGCTTAATCAAAGATGGAGATTCCATTGTCTGGTAAATAAGGGACAAGCCAATTCAATAGCGCTGTCGAGAGTCGGGCCGCTGCACTAATTGACTCAACTGTGTAAATACACGTAAACCCTATCGGGCCTCGATCGCAAAACGCTCAGAAAATAAGAAGTTATGTACACGGTAAAAAATTAAGGCCAAGTAGATAGGTACCTCATGCGAAATTTTCTCGCAAATTGGTAGATGTTGTTTGAGCAAACACACAAACTGAACGAACACGATTGAGCACTTCCCCTACTTGTGAGCTGATGATGACACAGAAGTCTTTTTTGTCTAATACACGTTCAACGGTAAACTTGCAAAGTTTATTTTTCTAAGACAATCATCTTGAAATTCCAACTGTAAATAAGACTTCCTTTATCTTCATTGCCGCTTTAAAATAATTTTGCAATCATTCATAAGTATTTTTAATGCAAGCAAAAAAAATCAATCAATTGAACCGAATTAATAAATCTAGATATATCCAAACAACGATTCACAATGCAATGCAAAACGTAGGTGTAACTAATAGCAGACGTACATGTTTTTTGCCAATATCGACGACTATTCAAATGTTTTTACAAACAACTTTTTTATTATTTTTATCCTTGTATAACAATAGAGGCAAACGAACGCCTTTCATGTCCACGTTATCAAAGGCTAGACCTAGGCTCAGAGAGCACGACCAAATCGGGGATAAAGAATCCCATTACGATGATCAGCGAATATCTCACTGTTACGTGTCCATCAACGGCTATCGTATTTGGAAACTACACAATGTATCAGATAACAAGGAGGACATAATATGCTGCGTGATTAGCGCATTGGAAATATCTGTCGATAAACTTTCTATTATTATTCGAGCAAAAAGTTTAAATAGCACAGTGAGTATCAGTAAACGACTTCCAGCGATCAAGGTCACAAGCGTGTTTAGAAAACACCAGTTGGCAAGTGATAAAAAACAAAATATAATTAACAAGAAGTATAGATCGAGATTCGAGATGTCTTTAAAATTAGAAGGAGCACCCAGACAATGACTCCGAAGCGTGACTGTGCACCAATTCAGGAGACAATCTAAGACAAGATCTAGATTGTAAAAACATTCGGCAGCTTGCTAAAGTACGCTCAAAAACAACTACAAAGAAATCGATTTCATACGTAGCGATAAAAAATAGAACTCAAAATGCATTCAGAGAAACTAGTTCCGTAAAAGTTACAATTCATCCCCTGCCAATGACCTAAGTGTTTTATGTATCCTTACCCGGTAAAAGCTTATAACATGATCGGCGAATATGAATAACCAGATTCGCATATACGATTTGTGTGCCATTGTCAAGAGTTAATAATCGGAGTTTTAAAATATCACTCAACGAAAACACTAATGTATATAATTGAGGATATTCTATAATTGCCGACGAGATTACATCTCAATTCTCAACTAACCAATATTAGATTGCTTTTTATGCCAACTTCCATTAGAAGTCCTATTATTAACTTGACGTGCGTTGTACCAGTTAATTTTAACCAAACGTTCCAGAACACAATTAATCGAAATCAATTTCTCTAGGAGTATTAAATCCATTTCTCATAGGAATCGCAACGTCGATTAATCATAGCGTAAATCAATTGGACGAAGTATTTTGGCTTTTTGCGCGTAGATACGCGATTTGCATTTAAAGGCTATTGGGGTTGAGCAATTTTTTGTAGCTCCGTAAAAGTACGTCACGATAAATAATTGATGCGTTGAAAATTTCGATCACGGAATCGTCCGGGCTCTTTCCCGAGGCAATAAAAAAGAATCAGCAGTGTAACGAACAGACCAATGAACTTAGAATCGCACGCATCATTGAAATGCAAAGGCGCAAAATTTGTAAATATGCAAAGCGTCTAGACTTTTATCTGTCCAAGGACTGGTAAGTCGGAGCAAAAAGCATTAGATAATCCGAGCCGTGGCGATTCGACGCGCCTGCCTATCACCTAACGTAACGCATGGGACAGGCGATCGAATATTTTTGCGCACCGTTTCCAATCAGGCGCATGTGATTTACTATTTTGGTATTTATAACGAGACCGAAAAGAACGACTCCAAAGAAGAACTCAAATAAGAATTTTTATTTCCAATTCTATAACGATTAAGTATATAAAATTAAAATAGCAACACAAATAATATGGTTCTACAAATAGTAATTTTAACAAATTGCTCTACGAAAATAGCTAACTAGCACGGAAGGAAGTTGACAATTAGCTCCAACAATAACATAAATTACGACAAAATTGACGCAATTGTCGTGAATTCAATGCTTAATCTAAGTTCATAAAGGCCGATGTAATATTCAAATATGTATCGTCCATCGAAATTTATACGGAGACGCATAAAGAATTGAGTCACCGTCGATGCATTCAAACAACAATGCCGAAATTTGTATTCAATGGCCAATGCACGGGTAATCCAGTGGGTGGCACCTTAGACAGATCTAGAATTTCATGAATACTGTTAATACTTTTTTTTCGTCATACTATTTATGTCAGCAATAAGTCTGTATATAAATGCACTGTTTAATTCCACTGTCCAGCATTTAAATTTTAAAGTACGTACGTACGTACGTAAGCTTCTAGTTGTGTCTCTAAAAGATTTATTGAGAGAAATACTATTGTCTAAACAACGCTTCGTAGTAATACAAAAAAATATACAAAACGACCTTGAAACCGAGTAACCCAGCTTGGTCTATACCTAGGCAAGTTTGAGAACCTAGTCTATATAAACCTGTGGTTTCACTGAAAACAAAACAATAAAGCTACTGGTTTAATGTCCCAAAGACTAATGTCTCGTTTATTACCGTAAATAAATGTTTTATTACACTGCAATAAAACATTTACAATCCTAAGAAGTCGTCTTAGAATAACACCATACACGTATAAGTTAGATATAGTTTTGTGGCTTAGTTCTCTCGCAGGTGCATCTAGTCGCATAAGAGTTGTTATGATAGGGGAGGTGGCACACATACCCTGACATATAACTACTTTAAATACCTCCATCCATGTTTCTTTAACTGTCCTTCGATTAACACACTGACCTGGTTATTGAGCACACCTTTTACGTACTTCTAATTTAATAATTTCTATTATTTCTTCCACACTACCTATACAGTTAGGTACCACCACCAAAAAACCCACCTTACCAATCATTTCAAGTGTAAACAATTGAGCCTGCCATTATTTATTGAAATGAACATGTTCCGAGAGCATTAAGCGACCTATCACCCCGACACGACCATCAGAGGAGGTTTTAGCCATTTTTTTTCACGACGACAAGCGTGCACCGCTTCGTGAGTAGTAATCAAAGCGCTGACAAGCAACTAATGCACGTAAGTGGAAACGTGCTCTCTGCAGTGTAATAGATTTTTTCCGATACAGCCTGATGAAGACGTGATCTTGACTGAGGAACTACTTAATAAACAGTGGGTTACGATAAAATTTTATTTAATCGGAAAGTTGGGGTTTGAAACTTGAAATTTGTTAAAAGCCACAGTTTTTTTTTTAATTTGCATAGATTTAATACATAGATCTATGCTATTGCTTTACATATTTAAATTAGTTTCGCATTACAATCGCTCTGCCGTTTTACTCAGCCATATTTCATAAAAGAAAAACTTGAATTTAACGCATAAGTCTCAAGAAGTACATATTATCGTCAAGTCTAACAATGGCGCGACAATAACAGCGAGCTTGCAACACTGTAAGGGGAAAGCCAATGAATAGAGCCCTGTATACCGTTACCAACTACAAATGCATAAATCATCAGAGGAAAGCTAAATGGAAAACGTGACGGATACATTTATGAAACCAGCTTATTTACTGAGCGACTCGAAGCCAAATGCAAAAGTTAATATTCTAAGCGACCGTAAAAATTTTAATAATTTATTATTTTAGGTCGTTGTCACCGGTGAGTGATGTCAGACGGACGAGGGGGCAAACATTCATCGGACGAATAAAACAATAGCATTGTATCGACAGATGTAATGACCGATGAAAAATGCATGCTATAAAACTTCGTGTAGGCAAAAAACGTGTTTGCCAATTTGCATTTTGTAGAGAACGCGCAAAAAACATGGGTGCTTTTGATTAGCGCATCCTCATTGTCACTAACGTGCTAAACGCGTGATCCACGATAATTGAACACAAACACAATAGAATTTTTAAAAAGCACATTTCGTGTCCATAATGATTCCTTTGTCCAAACATTTCGCTTACAACCGGCAACATACCCATGTTTACTTATGTATTGCGTCAAGGATGTTTATTAAAGAAATCATCAGTTTGCTTAGTTGTAAATTGATTCCATGAAGCTTCGATTATAATCGACCGATTTTTGTATGTGGCGTGAAGAGGAAATATTCTTCCCAGCTATCCAACATTAGCAGAATGCGTAACGTCATTAGATTCGCGTGAAAATTCTTATCTTCTTCTTATTCCCATGATTTAAAATGTGGCTAGAGATGCATTTGGCCGCAGTAACATAACGGTATTTCAGCATAATTTCGAACAATAGGTACATTTCGAGCCCGTTGCCACGCTACTTAACTAGAGGAGCGTAATTAGCATAAAATATATAATCGAGAGACAAAGAAATAAATTATAATGTTACCAACACGCGTCGCTAAAGATACTTTGAGGAGTGAAAAAAACTGACACACGTCAACCTTAGAAGGAAGATTCGATATGTGATACAAGAGTCTTGTTACACGCGGCCGTAACTCGGCGATTTCATTGTAAAACCGGGCAAAAAGACATAGCGACGGCCGTGTAATGAAATGCCATTACAAGGTTATTAGTTAGCTGCTTAGAGCTTTAATCATTGTGCACTTTTTGCTACTATTTTGACGAGTCCTGATTAGATTCCTGATACAATGGTAACGTAATTGAAGTGGTTGGTAGCGAGAAATGAGAATCCAAAATGATATGTACATTAAAAAAACGAGCGTGTGTGCCGAGCACACGTGTCAGAAGTGAAACTTCTTTGGAAATTACCTTTTTACCTAATTTGGAATTATTAATTAACTTCTTTGGATACCAAAATCGTCGCCTTGCTCGATGACGTGACGGTATTGCCATGACGCGACATTGTAATTTTACTCTCAACGCACCCAAAGAAGTTTCACTTCAAAAATTCAATTGAAATCGTTATTTATTATTGAGTTTTGAATAAATAAAACATGGTGACACATTAAATATGTGTCGAGTTGTGTAAATGGATATTGAATTAGAGACCAATGAGTATCAGTTTACCTACTTGCTTTTGATTTATGCCGATGCATTGGAGAGAACTTCAATACCCTTTATTATGTTGTAATATAAGACATATTCTCCTTTAATCAAATTTAACTTTATGAAATAAGTTTTAAACTTGTAATATGTAAATACCTTTCCCTTAGTAAAAATAGAACAAATTAATATGAAACCCACAAAATGTAACGATACTATAAAATTTTTTCTTTATTTTTGCGTATAAATAAACCAGACAAATAACATAATTATTTCAACCAGCAAATACAGTTATCGTCTCGGTTCTTAAGGTTTCAAATGTCAGCAGTACTTTGTCCAAATCAACAACAATATTATTATCATTTTTCTCCACAACAATATTATTACAAACATTTGTAACCAACAACACCATAATAAAAAAACCGGCCAAGTGCGAGTCGGGCTCGCGCACAAAGGGTTCCGTAGCAGCAAATATAATAAATTACAGTTAAATCAACCTATCTCAAAAACTATAAGAGATACTTTGATCAAACCAAAAATCGTTGAAAGAGTTAATTAGCATGCATCACCTCTATTTTTTTTAGAATTTTATACCCCGTAGTTATAAAAATAGAGGGGGGGGGACATACTTTTTACGACTTTGAGAGCTGATATCTCAAAAACCGTTCACTTTAAGAAAAATGTTTTTTAGAAAACTTTATATCATTTTAAAAGACCTTTCCATTGATACCCCACACGGGTATGTACATCGAAAAAAAAAATTTCATCCCTCAGTTACATGTATGGGGGGCCCCACCCCCAATTCTTTTTTTTACTATTTAGTGTCATATTTTTGTAGCGGTTCATACAACACATATTCCCATCAAATTTCATCACTGTAGTACTTATAGTTTCCGAGTAAATCGGCTGTGACAGACGGACAGACGGACAGACGGACAGACGGACATGACGAAACTATAAGGGTTCCGTTTTTGCCATTTTGGCTACGGAACCCTAAAAAACAGCACATATTACAAAAATCGATACAGAATTATACCGATAAAAAGGTATAGGATTTTATCCGGTCAAATTGCTTTGACACAAAAAAAATGCAAAACACTTAATTCTACAATAAAATCGCAATAGTGTGCATTTTATTGCTAAAATACACATTTTAAACGGAAAAAAGGCCCGACCCACATTACATTATCATCTTTACGTGTCATTATGGCCGATTTGTAAGGCGATATATTTAATTTTGAACCCCCATCGAGGGTCAAGTGGTGGGGTCAATGTAATCCAGGATTGTAATAACCTGGATTTCTGGACTTATTATTTCTTTCTCGTATCTTTTTAGAGAATTTTACTGAATATTATGGAGAATGTTGTCAGTAAATATTTAATTATCGGCTTGCTCGTGGAAATGCTAACGCAAATCAAACTGCTATTAGGATAATATGTACATTTTTTACCGGCTTGCAAAAAAGAGAGGTTCTATGTTCATCTGTACATAATTCAAGTATTTATATGAATACTATAAGTATACCTATTCCTTAAGACCTTTTGGTCTTTACGAATTAAAAATGCACACCACACCCAAGTACCCGCCATTACAAACAAATCTATCGATACGTCAAAAACCTCATCGACCATAACCTGTCCGTTTCGGGTCGTGTCAAAATGCAAAATGTCGTCGGCCGTCGCATTTTCAAAATTTGCAGAGGCGTTTTATAGCGGATGCAAATCAAAGTAAACACAATAAAACCGAGATGCATTTGGACAACGGTCGGTATGTCCGTCTGTGTGTTTTTATAACTCGTCAATGCGCTGAACAAATTTTGAGAGAGATGTCAAGTGCGAACCGTTATGAATACCCAAGAAATGTACACATAAATTACATTACTTAGATATGAATTAATATTTTACTAGTACTATATTTTAACTTTTACAACTTTTCCGTAGTAGATGATTTATGAAAATTCATTTAGAGGTTTTTGCGTAAAAAGAGTACCTAACAAACATACGTTCTTAGAAACTTTCAGGATATTAAGGTTCCAAAGGAAAAATTAATTATAAGTTCATGGATGACGAATCATTTATCTATACGTGCCGTAAATCTTTCTATTTTATTACAATCTTACCAGAAAAGAACATCATAAGTGAGTTCTATCTCTATTATTATGATGACTAACAAAACAAAAATAGGTATTTAAACAAGACCATCCTTCTTATCAGATTAGAAAAATGCCTAGAATGGATATTAGTTGTTGACATCCTGAAAAGATCCTTTAGGCGAAGACAATACTACATAAATATAAGTTTTCTTCCGAGTCTGAAAATTTAAATTTTCCTACTAAGAATTATTTGTAAAAAAAAGATAGAAATAAAGATTATTTTCTTTTTATTAATTAAATTTGAGCACTCATATTGCTCAGATAATCAAACGTAATCACACCTAAATAAAATAAACATAACCTCCATTTAACGTGCAAATTGCTTTTACCTTCCCCAAATAATTTTATTGATTCCGAACGAAACTGCTATGCAATTAGACACGCCCAAATATTCAAACGTATAGCATTTGGAATTTATTTTTTTATTAAGATCGCTAGTCTAGCGCCAATTAGGCATGCAGTTTTTTGCTTTTACAGTAAGAACTAAGAATACATAAGTGACTTTTACAGCACGTATTATTTATTCGCCCGTCACTTTGATTGTCTTTGTACCTTGTGACTGAAATTTTAAATGTTTACGACTGCCATTTGAGTTATGGGAGGCTTTTAAAGTCGGGGAATAAAGTGGAAATGTGTGTTTTATCTTAAATCACAACCTTAATTAAAGGTGAATTGGAAAAACTTAAATTGCCGGCAATATTTTAGGAATATAGCCCTGTTTAATATCAGTGTATTATCGTCTCGTCGGCCTACCTGAACCAGGGCATGACAGAATTTAAAGTACGATGTGTGTTTTTCTTTTTGCGTGTACGAATATATGAACTGGGGTTATCGTGGCCGTAATAAAATGTGTGATTTTAGATTCGCCCACTCCGGCCGACTTGTTAGTGGACCAGAAGTTCTTACTACCTGCAACTTGTAATTGCTTTGCGAAGCAAAACACGACTACTGATTGGATAAGTGAAATGTATTCTAGTTGCAAATTGTATGTTGTCTTAAGCGCTTATGTTCAAACGGTATTATTAGCGAGGAGTGTCAGCATTTCTAAAATAACACTATTCTGCTTAATCGCCGCACGTGTCTCGGGCCGGATTTAGCGCGTACGCATCTCCTGCTTGCATTTTTTTGCTTTAACTTTATTTATAAGACATTCCGCATAGTTATATGATAAATCCTGTTTCAATCAAGATGGTTCTTTTAAATTTATTTTAGAAGTAAACTGTTTTGACGCATAATGTTGAATTTAGTTTTGTTGTTTAAACTTTAATTAAAAATTAAAGACTGAAATATCGAGATAAGCAATGTGATAAAAATGCCGCTCGGTTCCCCTCCGAACTCGCCGTGGGGGGACCGCGTAGCTCCATCTATACCCAGCAAACCAAAACTTACCTCAGCATTATGCGCCGGCGCTCTAAACCGAAACACTGGCGGTGAGAAAGCCAACGCTGCCCTTGCAGCTGAAGCTAATTGCACTGCGCCCAACGCCGCTCTATTCCCCTCCGAACACGCCGTGGGGGGACCTCGTAGCTCTTCTATCTGGGCGCCTAGTAACTCGTTGCGTAGCAAGCACCCGTAGGCGAGGTGGTCGCGGCCGTTGGTAGCGTTCTCGGCGTTGCCTTCGCTGCGCGCTTTCTTAGCTGGTTGGTTCTCTGTGCCGCGGCGGATTGCTGCAAAGGAAGCGTTGGCGATCAATATTGTGTTACATTGTATACAAAATAGATATGTTTAACTTCGAAATTGTTTCATCGTCTCTATTATGGTGTTGGGATAATGCAAAGGGATAACCGATAATGGCTATCATGTCGTAATCAGACATGACAAATATTTCTTCTTGCTTCAAGTTACAAAACAAAAATAATTATAAGTAAAGAATTAATTAGTATTCTTGTATTTAATGTGCTTACGAATTCAGATATATTTATAAAGCATAAAATCAACACCTAGCTTTTATTAAAATAATTATTAATCTCAATCGTATAAATTATATCCTTAACATCGCTAACACGACAAATGTGACGCATGAACTTCTTATATACCTTACAAAAACACCACCTCCCTACATTAGGAAACCAGAAACTAGTTTACCATTTAACGATTACGTACAAGTGTGGTTTGATAATGTTAACAATACGCAACGCGCTGATAAGGAGGTGAACGATCTATTAGACAGACAACAGGTTAGCCGGCGACCAATCCGTAAATAGCATTATTGTGCGCACGCGCCGAATTCGATCGTGTCCTGTCAGAGCCATATGCGCTCGACGCGTGCCGCGTGAATCATTAACTAAGACGATATATTGGAATTTAAATGGGGGTCTAGTTCATGTGGAAATGGGTCATTGTTGCCCTCAACGGGGTCATAATTTTTGAATAGTAGACAGCGTCAATGTTTACGTAATCGTGTGTTTCAACTTTCAGTATTCACCTAGCTTTATTAACAATTGACAACGATTATACATTTTCTGTAATATTTTATTATACGATGTGTATAATAAGATGTTATAAAACACAAACTTTTCATAATAATTACTTAAGTCAAAGGAGGAAAACGAATAGTTATCTAGAACTATAAAAATATTCGTGGTATACGGTAATTCAAACGGACACTAACAATTACTACCATTATAACATTTTTTTAATAGATTTATATTTTCTTCTAATTTGGAACACCACAAACACCAAATTACGCAAAAAACCATCAAACAATTACCACCCGTCAATCAAGCCATTACGGGCGACTGCCCATTTGCCAAATTCGCGACACTCCGGGGGTAATACCCAAAAATACACATTGTTCTTCAATCTTTAACTTGTCCGTAGGTATTCTTATGAATCACGATGCATATTCCAATAGCTGTAGGTATAAGCACATGATTCACTCGCTCGAGTGGCTTTTAGAAGCAATAATTGACATAGCTTCGATAACATTGACTCGCCTGTATCTAAATAGTTTCTTGTGACCACTGAAATAGCTTTTTTGTGCATAAAGCTACTACAAAGATAACATATACATTATGCAGTTAAAGAGACAAAGGACTTTCGAATTCTCGAAAGTGACTAGATTTTCAGCACGTACTAGGTAAACTAGTAACCTAACCTTAACCTTCCTTATGATTTTGAATTAAAAGACGAAAATTATAAACACGAAATTTAATTTCCAATAACATTACGGATCACATTTATTTTCAAATTGTCACGACTCACGTAATATCTCACACCTTAAAACAAAATGACGCACACTATTTCCAAAAACGTTCTAGAAACTTCTAGAAGAATCCAGAACGAAACAGAGATAGTAAAGTTTACGAGTTCAACTTGAAAATAATAGTGCATCGCAATTCGCAGAGCTAATTTTAGACCCTTCCTAAGGTATACCGGTTCCGAGCTCGGCGTTGCAACTTCCTAGTTATTATATCTGTATTCGTGACTTTATAGAGGATATTCACACTAGGTACGGATGCCCTTTCTCTCTAGTACTTTTCACTAGTAATGCAGAGATTTTTTTAAATATGTATGTCAATTGTCATATTTGGTTACTAGTAGAACGACGTGTTAAAAAGTTAATCAATTATAAAATAAATAAATAAAGTTAAACTTTATTGACATAATCCAATTATTATAACATGATAGTTTAAAGAACATTATTAGTAATTATCTAAAGAAAGTTCTTTATATAAGGGTAAAGACAAAAATAGGGTACTTAATAATTCAAATGTAGCTTTTCTTACGATCGTAAATTGACAGAGCACTTCGCTACCATAAAAACACCTGACACCCCAATTCACCACATGAAAACTTCCAATAAACGAACAGAAATCAGGAACTTTCATACAGATAGTATAATAATAATTAAAAATACATCACCCAAAGGTCCGTGCACGAGAACTGGACTCGCACTTTTAGTTTGAATTATTATGTATGACAGTAAATTCGCTAAGTGGCGTTTACACTGACAACGTTTGACTTATCTGCCCAGTGTTGGCTGGTCGGACCAGTTTTCCAGAAATTAAACATAATCATTTTTAAGAAATACCGAAGTTTGATATCATTTCGAGATCGCAATGAACAAAGTTAAATAATAACGGCCAGTTTATGTATGCATCTTATCATATTTTTTATCACGACGTAGCGTAGAAATTGAGTTTTATTATTCATATAGTAAAAGGTAGACATTTCAGGAATAAAAAGGTCAAAGGTAACAACTACACAACTAGACACAACCCTAGGCTAATCTCTTAAAAGTAGTGTAAGTAATTTCCAATCCCTTAAAATTTACAGATCAAAATATCAGGTTCATAGAAGCAACAACTGCAGTAAGTTCTCATTTATCACAGACAAAGCCACTAGCCACATTTTAACTTGTGTCTTAATCGTGACTCAGAACAGGAACGTTTTAAAATAGCTAAGCTGCTTCGTTATCTAAGTCGGTGTTAAAACTAAAACACCCTTCACTGCGCTCGGGAGCTAAGAATATACATATTACACACGGTAGGCGCCACGAGATTTATCTTAAGGTTACCCACCTTTTGGGGATAGATATTTGTGAATAATGCGCTTCTAATAGGAGCTTGTTTACTAGTAACATTTGTTTAATAGTAAGGCTCTGATGATATTAGTTTTAATTGCACGTAATTATTTTTCTTTTCATATGTTTTTATATTTTGTAGAAAAAGGTAGAAATACCTAAATTGTCGTGAAGTTGAGAAACTAATGTTATTTATTCTTTAAAAAAACTTTCTTTAAAATATGTATAGTCTTCTCTATCAACGCGAGTAAGATTATGCGCATAAAATCGATTACGTACACAATACGTGACATCTATTCTCTAGAAGCAACTATTCCCTATTCCATTTTCCAATAGACAACGTTATTTTCCACGTTGACATAGCCCATACAGATTATCTGCAAAGCTTAGTTATTCTACGAGAATCGTGACCAGCGGGGGCACTTAATTAAAATCTAAACAACCACGCTTCTTAGAATATGCTACGTTCAACCATTACTTGTAATTGCTTAGGGATAGAATCCAGTCTCATGTTTATATATATATATATATATATATATAACTAACTAGCCCGCGTCTTCTCCCGCTTCGTCTTTAATTTATCAAATTATATACTAAAACCATCCTCGAAATCCACGCTATCCGTTGGTGAAAACAGAATGCAAAACGGTTCAGTATTGTTTGAGTTTCTGACTACCGACTAAACTGCACTGTGTTCCGTCGCACCGCTTTCGATGGCGGATTGGCGGGGTCGCGCGTTCAGTATTCATCCGAGCTACGGCCTCATTAGTATAAAGACATATTCCATGACACAACCCTTTTTCTGTCTTCATAGTAAGAAAAGGTTAAATTATCGTCGATTGACTATATATATAAATTTCTTCTTTCTTTTCTTTTGAAGAAATGTGCCGAAAAGTTATTAACGTATAACAAAATTTAAGTAACGTTTATGTAATCCCGGTTCATTGTACCCGTCGGTCAATCAAGGGCTTCGGAAGCGCACACCTAAATTGCATTGCAATTCTAAGTGGCCACATAAAAAATACAATAATGTTCGACTTATTGTATTCAAATTACGCGATAGACATGTGGTTTTTGCCGGCGAGTTAGACGTAGGAACTAAAGAAAAATACCACAGTCGTAATCATATTTCTTACGAATAGAGAATATATCTGAGCTCTGTTTATCTTGTTAAAATGAGGGAACTTTAAACTCTATTATTTTCCTCACCATAACTAAAAGGCATGGAATTTAGGCATAATATTATACCTTTATTTCCGAATATTTAATCATACCACGTGGTTTACAAAAAATTCTAATAAAAATCCCCACCTTTCGCTGTTATTACTTGCAACACCCATTCACAACGTACTTTAACATCGGAAGTTACTACTCCACGTGGTTCCGGCACAAAATTATCACCACTTGAAAGTTCCTCAAACATCATGTCTAACGCTAAACTAATATAAAGTTCAATCACACGCTTCCTTCCTGAGGGATCCCCATACAAGGTGCGCAGACGTTACACTTATTTGGTAACATACGTGACAAAGAGACGTAATTAATTCTGACCAGTGCCAAATACGGCGACATCCTGATACGCGAATTTGCGCTGAAGGGTAAAGAGATAGAGTTCATTTTGACTGGGTTGGGTTGAGGTGTAATTGTCGAATCTAACCGCCTTCTGCAAGGCCTCCACCTACGGTCTGCCCACATCCAATTGGCCCGCAAATTAGACCAAATATAATTCGATAGCGGAGTAGGTATAGAAGCCGAAATTATCTACCTGATGGTTTCAATTTTTTGCCATATACTTTGTTACAAAGAATTCAATTCTGAGCTTCTTTTCAACGATATCGATGGATCTAAAATTTCCACAATAGAACTAAAACTATTTAAGTACATGCAGTATGCACCAATATAAAAGGCATTCTATACGTAGCTTCAATTTATAAAACTTACACCGGCGAGGCGTTGACTAACTTATTACAACGATATTATACAGTTTTCAAACAAAAATTTAAATTATAGCCTCTATAAAAATCTCCACACTTAGCTAATTAAAGCATTATTAAAATGGTACATTTATTTAACTATCAATGGGCGGAAATGGAATTAGCATAATGCCTACAGCTAACACCGCTTATGCGAGAAACAACAATGAATAAACCATGCTTAAGGTAAATTTTTAATAGTTCATTATATTTTAAACCTGTTACTTTATAAATAAAAAAGTCATAATTACCTACATTCGCGTGTACGGTGAGATTAAAACTTGGAATGTAATTTTTTTGTCAAAAGTATTATTTAAAACTGCGATAGCGTTTATTTTTTTAGATTTCTTAGTTTAGACTTTCAGTGCCTTATTACGGTGTTAAAATTAAATTGAATAAGAGATACATCATTTCGCAATACTTTAAAATGTTAATTAAAAGCTATAAGCCTCAAAAAATACCGTTCTCTAAAACAATTATAAATGATTGTTTTGCTACAAGATCTGTATAAAATATAAATTATCCTGTTTTTTTTTAACAATAGATGACTGTGTCCTTAAAAACGACACACTCATACCAAGAATACGCATGATGCATTATTTCTTAGCAACTTTTCCATTAAGCTAAGTAAGAGACACTCCCTATCTCTGTGTAAATGTGTCAGTCGCGTTTTCGTACCTACGGAACAGGTGGAGTGGAAAACACAAGTGCACCTAATCAGTAGGAAGTAGTGATAGCGAAGTTGCTTCATTAGGTCATGCAGGTATTTACAAGTTATATGTTTGTTACACGATTATGTAAATGAACGGGTAACAATTTATTTTACACTATTTTAAAGAACTGGTTGAAATACAATTGGTTAGTTGCAATATGCATTATTTTTTGAGTATTCAATATTCATTCAAACAATGTTTGTTATAACTGTAGTAGGCCGAAATTAATAAATGTGAACGCTTAATTGCTTCTAATAATAAACCTCTGAACCGATTTGAATGAATCTTAAAATTGAGATACATTTTTAAGATATGCATCCAAAACCGCCCTCAGAAGTTTACTCACTAATTAAATACTAAAATTTGTATTAAGAATTATTTCTATGATTTCGCTTTATATTCCAAACATAGTTTGTGATTGAGCTCAACTCAACGAATGAATTTCTAGTACTGTTCTAATACCTAGGTCTCAACTTGGCCAGTTAAAGACCAATATGGGCGGAGTATCTCGAGACAAATGGGTGCGTTTATCGGTTGAGTATGCTTTCAGATAATAAGAGATAAATACTTTAGAGCTAAATAAACATCCGTTGAAAAGCGAAACTATTTTTGCGAATAATGTAGTTTCTTTTATGAATGAATGAAGTTTTGTTTTACGTTCGATTGACTTTTTTAAAATTACAATTAGATGAACACGTTAACATAATAAAACCGTTATAGTTTTACTTATAACTTTATTTAGTAGAATAATAAAGTGCACTGCTTTATCCAGATAAAAACTTTATTTCTAATCTATCGTTACGCGATATTTAACTCTAAGTAGTGAGATTAAAAATGGCGTCGATCAGCTGAGGCGAAGCGCAAATTTCGCCGTTGCTATTGGTAACCATAGAAGCTCTTACATACAACACACATTTAAAATCAACCAAACACTTCACACATGTGCATATAATTGGTAGGTATACTGGTATAAATAACACACAATATATTTGTAGGTACCTATATATATTTACAAGTCACAAGAAACTGTGGTGTTAGTAGTCTAGCTGAATGCATGATTGCATGACCTAGATTCCAGGCTCAATCCTGGGCTCTTGCAGCGCACTAACACAATCTATTAAGGACTAAACTGCACCTATATAACTAACTGCACGATCAATTGATACTAACTAGAGTGTTCCATTGTGTGTATTGAAAACTGGAGATGACTTGAACATATTTTAAGAGCGTTTCTTATCTTTAGTATCAACTTTATTAAGTTTTTCGTAAACTTTATCTGCTCAAATACGTAATATCTTACGTGACAAACCAAACAATTTCATGAAAAATATGTACCTACTTGTATATTAAGAACTGCAAACAAATAACTGCAAATACATAGTTGAAATATCCAAAATACCTTTAATTTTCTTTATGCATTTTGAAAATATTTGTATCAATGCCCGAAACTTTATAACGTAAAATTATCTAACGAAACTAAACAACAAAAATGCACTCAAATCAACAAAGTAGCATATTCCAAGTAACATTTTATACAAAGATCGCTGCGTGATCAGCTCCAAAGGTAAATAGCCTTCCGTTGCGCAAGAGTAGAAAATTACAACGCTAACTCACAATCATACCGTAATAACAAGCCCGGTGAAAATTGTATTTATTTTATTTGTTACTTTTAAGGAATGCTCTAAAAATGTGTACTGTATAAGGTTTATCAACTGCTCTAGGTCTTGAATATATTGATTGATTGTAGTATGTTAAAATATACATATTACTAGCTTTCCGCCCGCGGCTTCACCCGCGTTTTTAAAGAAAAACCCGCATAGTTTCCGTTCCCGCGGGAATTCCGGGATAAACCTTATTCTATGTCCCGGGGTAAAAAGTAGGCTATGTCCTTTCTTGGGTATCAAGATATCTCTACACCAAATTTCATGCAAATTGGTTCAGTAGTTAAGGCGTGATTGAGTAACAGACAGACAGACAGAGTTACTTTCGCATTTATAATATTAGTTTGGATTTACTAAAATCATTATTTTCGTATAAAATTTGACAGCAATTTTAAAGATGATAATTATATTCACTGTGAAGCAACAAAAACTATATGAAACAAAACTTAAAATATAATACATATTCTGCTTTTTAATCAGACAAATTCTCAACATAGTCTCTCAAACTCAAACATAGATACATCTTTATGATTCTAAGAATTATTCATAAGCCATACATGTATGACTATTACATAAATTGCATGCTCATTAAAACCGAAAAATAATGAACTAACATTAATTAATATTTCCATATTTTAAAACAAGCAATTTAACATGAGTATGAAAGGTCATAAATGTAATGAGTTTTAACTCCTCAGCAACGGTTAACAAATGAACATACCTACAAAATATATTTAGAATAATCATTAGTACGTCTAATTAAAGAACCTTGGAATCTTATCACAGCACCTTAAGTCCTCCACCTTCCATCACGGTCAGTGACATCGTTAGAAAAAATTAAATATAACTTTAAATTTATTTCGTCGTCAATTTTACGACTTTCCCTTAATCAGGGTTGCCACTTCTCAAAATCCAAACGACTTTTATTTATATTCCAAAACTTTTTCGCTTGAAATTTCTTTGATATAATTATCATAAATCTATTAATCATGCTTTGGCTCAAAATATAAATTATTACATTAATCATAATGCATTCAACTTGTGTACTAAAATCAATTAAATGTCCCCAAAATTGTTATGAATCCTAAAGACATCGACTCGATTTCTGGCAACCCTACCCTTATCACTCCCTTAAATGCACCGAGATTTATTCAGCAACATTCACTTGGGACCGAACAGAATATAAATTGTTTTATCTGTGCAATATTAATTGAGACTGCATCTGGATTCGCACTCAGCGATGCGACATTAACGATTACGTAAGCGAAACGTCTGCGAATAACGCTGCGTTTGTAATTTAACGATTTATAAACAATAAAAAATATATTTAATATGTACTCAATGTTAAACAAACTTCACGACGAAGAGACTCCTTTAAACCAATTATGTCAAGCATCAAAATCCTAAAGTGCAAGCCTAAAATCTCCCTAACAAATATAAAGAACCATCAGGTGCAAAACTTTAAGACGCATACATAAACATCTCTATACCATTTCCAATCATCTTGCTCAAACATGCAACGCAATATAAACTAAACGATTACCAACGCCCAACCGAACCTAGCTGCGATTCTAGAATCTGCATTAGTTAGAAGCTTGTGCTAGCTGCACGGGGCGATGCGAGGTCAATAACGGGATTTAAAGCGCATTGCAAGCAGCCTAGCCGCATCTTGCATCACGGTGCATTCCCCTATAAAGTTCCTTCACCTCACTTATCTGAGGACTCGAACAATGGCAGCCATTATCTATACAAATAATAAGAACAACATGTATTTAGAAGTCATTTAATGAGCTTCTTACGAATGAGTAATAGGGACAGTATAAGAATAAAGGTACAAAGAAGCCAATGTGGGAGTTAATGGCTTTTCTATATGTACATCAAAGGATCGTTCTATGCCGTTGCAATACGAATGGTCCAGTCCTCTAATTGGCAATGGGACTGCATATATCTTGATTGATATTTCCTTGTGGCCAAGTGTTGGCTAGGCGCATTTACGACCTAAGGCACAGATTGCAGTCTTGAGAAACGTCGCTTTATTACGCGAATCGATCGGCCTGAGAGAGCGTTAGAAAACTGGCGGAGCAACTTCTATGTTCACTTGCATAGATAAATCGTTTCATAGGTATTATTAAATGGGCTCTAGTCTCTGCATTGCCTTAGGTAAAATATAAAAATATAGCCATGTTACTTGGCAAAGCTACAGCAATAGCAAGCTTGATTAGAACTAATAATGGTAAGATACAAAAATCATGGTTCACTTTATAAAATCAAAAACTATTTGAATGCATTATTCCGAATTCCAAAACTACCCTCATATTAAACCAATGTCATCAAAGACATTATCCACCTCATAAATTTCCTTCTTCAATCGTCCATTTCTACTACATTACATACAGTAGGTATTTAATCAACAATAACCAAGATATCGCAGGTCAGTTATACCCCACGTAGCACTGCATCTGTTATCGCCTTATCGGGTGACCGGGCCAAGACAAACGACGTCGTAAGTAGGTGGTACCAACGTGGAACAATAGAGCTTTAAACAATTGACTCGATAGAACTTGTACGTATGAACTTATATGTGAAATAGGTTAGATCGTAAAGTACACGATTTATACAACAGCAGTTGAAACGGCTAAGAGCTTGATTGTAGGAAATAAATCGCGAATAGTTGTGTTGTAATACGTTAAATGTTAGGTCTGAAAGGCACAATGACGTGTTATTTGTTTGATTGATGACGCTGCTGTAGAATTGTGACGTCAATGTTTAATAAGTGTAGTCTTTACAAGTCCATCGCAAATCTTGAAGATTGTAAGACAAATTGAAAGAAGTAAATATTTCGAAAACAACTAGACATCTATACTAATATTATAAAGAGGAAAAGTTTGTAAGTATGTATGTAAGTATGTATGTATGTATGTATGGTTTTCACGCAAAAACTACTGGACCGATTTCAAAAATTCTTTCACCATTAGAAAGCTGCATCTTTACTGAGCAACATAGGCTATATTGCATTTTCAAAAAAATTAGAGATCCTTACCAAAAATGCAATAATGTAACCCAAGGTGTAAAAAAATCCTCAATAAAACTTCTGTCATCGCGTGCGCTGCGGAATCTATTGAAGATAGAACAAAAAAATGTTCTACAGTATTATAGAATGGATCAATATCTACAAGAAAGTCCGCGATACCATATGTCCATCTTCAGTAGTTATGTTACTACAACAACTTTTTTACGTTTTCAAAGTAAATAGAAGTGCCGACAGTAATCAAACCATGTTATCCATACACATATATTAATCCTTATCCCATTAAATGATGTTTTATTATAGACTGTTTCAATACCAGCAAAATACTTTTTAAATGAAAAGAATTGGATATTCCATTCAAAAGATATAACGAATTTAAAAGTGTCAATCTACAGAAAATAGTAGGTATACTGTTCGAGCAGGCCGTAGTGCGGGGGTCACGGAGGAATTCTACCAATATGCGTCTTGACTCTTGACGGAACACAGTGGGGTTTTGGTCGGTAGGAATCCGACATAACCCACGGCCCCTCCCCTGGAGGCCGTGGGTATCTATGAAAGATTTCCCCACTAAAACAAAAAAAAAAAAGGCCGTAGTGCGGGACGGGGTAAAGGTGATTTTCATGTCCGACCTATAGTAGACTTTTCACTGTAAAGATATCGCTATCTATGCGGGTGAAACCGCAGGGCATTGCTAGTTTATGATAAAATTGTATGAATTTTACTAAAATCAACAAACCTAAGTCAAAATATTGCGCATCCATTAACTTATTAAAAAGGCAAATCCTATCTCTACAATTAATCACAACCATTTACCCAAACGCTGAGCTTTCACAAAAAAGGTCATTTAAAGGCTGCGATTAAAACATTTATTCAAATCATCATTAGCTAAGCTCTAAGCGATTAAAACGAGCTATTTTTTAGCAAACCCCAGTACATTCACCGGAATAATCAGACGCCGTGTGCTATTATTAATTACGCATGATGATTTACATAATTATCGAGTTATGTGCAAAAAATAAATCCCATGACTAATGTCACAATACTCAATCATGTTGTGACAGTCGATTTTCAACTATATCTAGCTCTGTTGAACAATGACATAATAAATAATAGCGCACAATACCACTCCGTGTGTTTGTCCGTCGAGCATTATGACGTATAGGTTGTAAAGATGTTATATGTGCCATAATGAGCGAACCCAGGCCCTTGCACTATTGCTGAGTAAATACTTGGTTTTAATGAAGGATTTGTATTACATTTGTAAACATCAACACCTTAGAATTTTTTTATCGAGAGCTAACCTGACTATGAAAGAAATTAAATATAAATCGAACATAATATGAAGAAACGAGACATGGATTGATTACACTTCAACATTAGTATGTTAGATGAATAGCAAGTACATCTCACGCAAATAAGCAGTATTTCGATACGGTACAGTACAGAAAATTACTCAATTACTTTCTCATTGCAAAACATTATTATTATGTCTACACTATGCGTATTGGCATAACACACTTCCCATCTATACACTGAGAAAATTATAGTTACTCATTTGAACCTTTTCATACTACATAACCATATTCGAATTCATCAAAAGGAAATTGAACTTTTGTTGAAATAAAGATACATCATTTAGCACCTTATCATCATTGAAAGAAATATTCTTCACTATAATATACGATGGATAAAATACAAGAGTACAAACTTGCTTGCCGTAAATCCTCCTTCATCTAGCTCAATGCGAAATACCTTCATGTACAGCCCATAAGATTAAACCGGCGATATCTACTGTACTTTATCGCATGCAGTTGCGAGTGCAGTTCAAGCTTACTTCAAATTTCCTATTCTCTATACATAAACATTTGCATAGAACGATCCCACGGAATGGGTTCGTAACTGGAAATAAATAGAAAAGGCTGCCAAGGCGAAAATCAATTCAACGAGCGCCGCGACTGACAAGAAATAAAAAACAGGAGGAATAGATGGGAAACCTAAATACGGTGCAGTGACCTGCAATCGCAGGCTTTTGCTACCGTTGGGTACGAGACTAGATCTCAAATTCAGGGGTGTTTTGCCTTTCAGAAATATTAGACAAATCGCATTTTGATCAACCAATAATAATGTGCCTAATTCTTTTTTTATATTGAAAACAGCTTTAAGTATGTAAACTATCTGTATCAAAACTTTTCTTGTGGATTGGAAATAAACGGGCTTTTTATTTATTTATTTTTTAATAATAATGTGCATCGAAGTGCCAAAAACCTAACTAGCAATCTATGCAAAAATGATCAACTCTAAATTGGCCATTAATTCGCTAGTCCAGAGCTACTGTCCGCGTGTAGACACAACATGCAAAGGACCATATAAGGATAGAACACAACCACCGCATGGCCGTCGTGGCAAAACCATCTAAGCAAAGCTCCATTTAAAACAACACACAAACGGATCGTGACACAGCCCCAGATAGAAATAGTACAAATGAATTCGTCGTCACGCCATTAGCTATTCAGTAAAATGATGTTCCGTGAGTGCATTGAACCAAAAAACGTGGTTTATTACTTAACACAGGATCGTGATCGATTCAGACAAGGAAATGCCTTTTTTGTTTCAGAACAGAGGTAACAATGAAATGCGACGGCGTTTTTGCGTTGTACATCCGGCGGTATGTAATTCAAATGATTCGCACAATCTAGGCACCAATCGTAGAAGAAATTGTAGATATTAATGGCGAGCTTAAAATCTACATACCAAACAAACCTAACAATCTCATAAAAAACAGACGGACATCACACCTAGTTTACAATTCAGTATTTCTATCTCCACAAAAACCTAGTTTTATTATCCCCGCAAGCATTGACAGGATCAAGTGCGACTAAATTCGACGCGGTGATGTCAGACATCATTTCCAGTCGACAACAATTGATTACCAGCTCCACATTGTTCAACATCCTAGATAAATCCGATGACAACTGATTTATGCTTTGGCTCAGGTGTCAAAAGCCTAACGCCAATAAAAAATCGCCATTACATACAGGATAATACACATAGCTGACAACGCGATCATTTATCACCCAGTTACATAACTTATATGAACAAAGCCATACGAATTGTCAACCGATATTAGATCGAACTGGACTGCGGTATAAAAAAACAAAAATATCCATCTTGAACATTAATTATAGAGCTACTGGATGTAGCCAATTATCTACCACGCCTCCCGTAGCTTCTGGTTTTACGGAATTAAAATAGAGGTTATACAAGTGTGTGATTTGCTTCCACGGGCCCCTCAATGAGGTCAGATATGTTTGCACAGTAAACGCAGTTATGTACGTTTGTTTGCTTTTCTAACTGCTTACAGTCAGGTGTAAAGTCCGTGAGTTAGAACAGTCGCGGCCGTTCTGAAAAACACCATCAACACCGCTATACACATAGAGCAATAAAATTGTTCAAATAGACACAAATAAGGTGGTAATCCCAGTGGATCCGGTATCGAAAATTTTAATTAATAAATTATAGATATTTCGGACGAAGAAGACAAATCATCAACAAATTACGAGCGATCATATCAACTATAAAAAAACAATCACGATTTAATAACTAAAAAGAAACACAATATTTGTTTTATGCGAAGCATCGGTTCAAGTGTTAAATTATTGACTTAACCAATAAAAAATTAAGCGAGGAATTCATCGATGAGCATCAAAAAACCTATTACATCTCTCTGAACGATTAAAAAACGTGTTGGTACCTCGTAGCACTAACGAAAAATAATAATATGCTTACATTCAAAATACTCTGATTACGTAAGCGTACAAATTTATTTCGAAATTACAAACTAGAAATTTCCTAAAATAAAACATTTACGATGTTGAAAAAATTGATGCAAAAACAGTTATCTTAGAAAACAGTAGTTATTTGGAATAACATCCTCACAAGGAGTGTCCAAATAAGATTTTTCCCAAAATTGAAATTTGGATTAAGGAAAATAAACCAGCACAAAGGTCCTAATATCTGTCAACCGCGAAATATCGTATGCAACCTGCGTAATATTACGAATTTAACAGCTGATCTTTACGAAGGAGCTACAAGGTGAAGGCTGGTCAAATCAAACAGGTTGCGACTTGTATAGCATACCTGTATCAATGCAGAAAAAATAAAATCCGAAAAAGCAACTAATGGCAAAGCGAATGACATCATAACATCTGATTGATGCAGACATGTCATATTCAAATCGAATCTTCATTTCATCTCCGTCAATGCATACTATCGATTTATAGATATTAAAAACATAAATGTTTAATTGGTCGAGTAAAGCGTCTAGCATACAGGCATTCGATAGCTTTAGACAAATCATTTTGTGCACGTGTCTCGGGGAAATTTTTTGAGACAAAGGAATTCTACTTGAATCGTACCGAGAACACATTTCTAGGTGTTTTATCCGTTTCTTACGTGAGCTCAGAGCAAAGCATGGCCAGCCATTGCGCAACTTTGTTAGTTAAACGTTGCATTAAACACGTGGTAAAATAAAGCACTGTTGACTCAGCTGATCGGTGCGTTGAACTTCTCGGAACAGGTAAAACATTTTGTCTCATACTGAAAATTCCACTACGCTGATTAAAATGCATGAACCAAATCACTGAATCACAGTCAGCTGTTCGCGAATATCTCGCGCTCGTTATGAATTTTCACCGACTTTGATTCTACGTTCTTCAGCAGCATTTAATTAGGCAGCAAATTAATTAAAGTTGTAAGGTACCGAAAATACATAATGGCGAGTAGTATGAATAAAAGACAAGCATCCGAAACCGCAACAATATAGCGTGAAATCGCGTCATCGCCTGCCGTTTTCATCTGTAATGCAAACATTTAAGTACTTTAAATTGTCATAATTTGATACTTATGCTTTAATGTGGTTATAATAACCTCAAAATATTCGTGTGATGTGCACGCGTGTTGTGCACACACGCGGTTTCGACCAGCAAATCCGGCTACGTACTGTACAAACTCAAATTCTGGCAATTAATTTGCATGCTTAATTATGTTTGATCCAGACAAACGGATCCAAGAAAACAAGCTAGAAGCGTTTAAAAAATGCCAAAAATAAATATTTGCACGGTAATGACATCAGCCACTCAGCTGGTAGGTTGAAGGTTGGTCACCGGTAGGTGGGTGGAGTGAGCAGCTCCTACTCACTAGTCTACATACCCTAAGCAGGCCTCAACTTCTCATCTAGACGTGTCATGTTAGTTTAAGCCATTGTATTTCATAATATTTGATGACTACCTACCACTTCTCAGAGACCTACGGTTAGGTAGAAACAAGAGAAGCGTTACACACACTCGTTTTACAATTTTGCGTACGTTCGTAATGAAAATAACGGCGAAAACGTTGACGGAAATAAAAATTCACCAGTTTACCTTTTGATTAATACAAAAAAGCACGAATTCACAAGATCAAAGAGACGCGCAAGTAAATAAACCCATATATCACTTGCACTGGACACACGAAAATGTGTTAATTTGTCAATTTCAAATATGCATTCGCCTACACGAGAACAAGAGACGTTTTTAAATGTTTGCACACCTGCAATCGCAATATTGGCTTTGTACAAAAAGGACATTTCATTGTTGATACTTTTAATTATCGAGTATTAAAAAGGAACGACAAAAGAACCGCTGCGCATCTCCAAAATGGAAACGAAATTTTGCACAAAAACACGAGTACCTAATAAAATCCTCAATCTGGAGTGATAAATGGTTATTTTTAACAAAAATCAGAATAATAATTGGTTGCATATACACTTATATGTGAAGTTATCAGTTATCGTGTTGGGTTAACGCAGCCCAAGTGTGCGGAGGTCGAAATATTTACGACCGTAGATTATGTGGGCAATTACAACTTATTAAATGTCCACAAATCCGTGATGATACGCAATAAACTACGCTACGCATGCTTCGACAATCGCGCGATAACGATAGCGTATCAAATGTCAAGCAATTTGTCCTGGGTGTTAGTAGGACGAGTCGATATTGAGATAGGAACAGGTTGCAGAAGCTATCTAAAATTGCATTTTTACAGATAACACAGGCTATTTTTGACAAACACCGGGTGGAGAATGTAAACATGGCCGGAGTATGAGTAACTTGGTGGAGTTTCATAACCGATGCATACAATAGTGCAGTATTTTATAAATGCTGATAAAGAAGGTCACCTCTTGGTCATTTCTTATATAATATCAAGAGCATTGATGTAAAAGATATTTTGTATCACACATGATTATTATTAGTTTACCTCTATAAAATGTATTTTTATTTCGTACACAATTCTGCTCGAGGTTTTCAGATATGTAATTCCGAACCAAAACCGTAAAAGAAGGTAATTCCCATAATGTGTTTAAATAGCAAATTTCATGAAAATTCTTACAAGGCTGACTCGAGGCTGGATTCTGGAGGGCGGAGAATAATATAAGCTACTCTTTACCATAAAAAACTATTAATAAAGCATATCAGAAAATACAATTATTATAGATATTATATTTTGGATCCCATTATAGAACAAACGTACGCTCATCTTGTCTAGTTCTTGTATTTTTTATTCTTGTAAGTATTAGGCACTCAATCCTTATTTGGCATAGTTGAAATTTGAAAGTCATCAGTTTAATGATGACCGATTCTGAACTGAACGAGATTATACATTAATTTTTACACATTAAGGTTTGCAAATTTTCTCTCATTTGCAGGATAGAACTTTAATCTTATTCCTGTATTTTATCGCAAAATTCATCCAAAGAGACACTTTAAAACAAGTCACAATTGCATGTAATAAATTATGTACGCAATCAAACGATCTTAATTCAATCAGGAGTCCTCACCGTGCATAATGAAGATACGTGAACGAAATGCAATTGACTCCTGGCCACTTAACCCTGAACCCTGAGCAACGTCCTAACGGTTTTCTAATCACGGAATTAATGACATTAATAAGAGGATATAGCCACGACATCCGCTTGCACACCCGACATAATATTAGCACTACAAAAAACCACGTCGGCATTGCAATTTTTATTAAAATTCAAGTGTTCTCACAGGGGTCCTGTGAGAATTAAACTTGTTTCCAGTTGATTTATTTTAATTTCGTTCTATGTGCAAAAACTAGAGGAAGCAATTGATAGGTATCATTTTAATTTCTTACACCTACATCCTAATATCGAATATTTAAAGTACTATTACAATTTAAAACATTGAGACTGTTTTTAAATCACAGTAGTTCTAGGGTCTGCCAACACGCGCAGAACGAGTTAAGTTACCGCATTAAAGATAAGCGTCTCGGTTGAGATCCCACAGGGAACTAGGCATCAAGTCTAGGGCGTCGCCCTTTAACCATTAACTCTCTATGGTCTGGAGATTTCGCTTCGTGTTATTGCAAAATCAGTTCTTACACAAAAACAACTCTTTATTGGTTTAATATGCTTATGGGTTATTGGCAAAAAATGCTACGGAAGTTCTCGACACAAATTGCATAAATGGGACTTTAATTAAGTGTACTTGATTTAGAGGAATATTTCAAACAATTGGGCGGAAATGTTAAATATAATTGCATTTAGCCTCCTTCTTGCTGGTAATAATAATAAATTGTTAAAGCATGACACTGATTCAAATAATTCAATACATTTTACATCAGGAAAGATGAGTTCAATATTTAAAGTACTTTTCCGTCGTAGAAAAAAACAATTTGATAATAACTTTAAAGCTCATAGCAACAAGCTAAGAGTAATAATTTATTACGCAATGTTTTGGTCGAGTGATCTCAATATATTTTTATTTCTCATTAAGCTCTCCCATAGAGAACAAACATTGTTTCCAAAGGTCACAGAGCTTTATGCTCTATGCACACGTAAATACTATAAATGCCATATCATATAGCACGCTATAATAATCAGGGTGAAGAAATGAGGTTCATAAACCACGAAGAGTTAAGTACCTTTTATGATTTATAATTATAATTAATTCAAATTTCAATTACGCCTTCTATATTGTGTTGGGCATAGAATAGAAAATATAAAAATATGTTTTTATCGCGTCTCGTAAAGGTGAGTTAGAGTACTTAAGTACATTTAATTAAAAATTCATTTATTAAAATACTTTTGCTTTGTGTTCTAAAACTAAAACTGTGAACGTAGTTGATGTAGTTGATGTGTTTGTGAGGTTGTTGGGAAATTATGCATGTGGAATTTTGAAATTTATTTTAGCAATAAAAAGCCACATTATCTGTGGTGGTTATTAGGTATATTCTTTATTGTGGTTAGTTTTTATTATACGTATAAGTACGAATTTGTGAGTTTGTGCGTATGCACTGAAATATTCATTATTTACCTCATCTCACACAGACATTTGTTAAATAGTTATTGTATAACCACCGTGAAGTCGGAGCCGATTGCTAGTGGCAAACATCGTAAAACAAAAATTATCAAACATTATGAGAAAAACCCGACTTTACTGAAGCTTCAAATACAGAAGAGAAAAGTAGCATCATAGCAATGAACTTAAACGCAGTGAACTTTCCAAAACAAAATTAGCTACCGAGATGTTTAACCTTATTACCACAGCACTAAGTTATAAATTACAATAAATTATCCAAGAGCAATCACCTACAGACTACAATAACTATGTTCGTTCTTCATAGGTAGCGAAGCGTAACATAGTTTTTACCATTGTATTGCAGATTACGTATTGTAGTCCCCGTTTTATCACATGGCGAGTTTGAACCAACAATTACTAGGGAATGTTAGACAATACCCATCAGTATGATAATGAGGGTTAATTAGGCGAGATTCATAATTACGGCCGACGATTTGAGAGATAAATATTCGAAGCGCGTAAAGTACGCAAGCGGTAATAAGCCACATGGTACTTGGTAGTGAGGTACTTGCTTAACTCCATTTATTTCATTATTTAGCATGTGAACGACCGCAGCACGATGTAATTGCTTTAAATTCAAAACTGAAAAGGTTATGTTTTCGAGTCGCTTTTGTAAACATGGTTAAATTGTTGTTACGCGGGATGGTGATTTATTTTGATCGTAATTTATAATAATTAATGTTTAAATACATGTTTCAATATAAAAACAATGTGTTTAAGAAAATAATAATTAAATATGATTTAATTTAATATTTCCATTTGACTACACATGCATAAAATCAAAAACTTTAAACTTCCATACCACTAAACCATGGCCAGTCTAAAAACACATTTACCATAAAAACAATGAAAAGTAACACAATTAACGAGTGTGAAATAAGTGTCTAACAGCAATCAAAATCTAACAAAACATGGCGGACACAGAAGCAGTGTCGAGCAAAAAACAGTGTTTTCCATTAGCCAACCTATCATTACGACAAAATTTAGTCGAATCATTGTCATTACAAACGCTCGGTGGTAATAAGACAATGGCAAAATTAAAAAATTACTTGCAATCTACCATCTATTGTACCAAAAGTGTAATAATATATGTTTTCCTACCCATGTTTTACTGACAATATTACATGTGAACTTTATAGGAAGTAAATATTATATACTTTATGAATTGCATTAAATTTAATGAAACAGTAAAAATTGTAATCTTATTTTTATGCTATTTATCAGTTCCATTGTTATATCAAATATCATAAAAAAATTGTGTAGTCCACCAACTTTATTTCTGCAGCAAGAGTTAAAAAATATATTTAAAAATTCATTCATATCAAAAAAAGATATTTTTTAAAATCTTATTAAAAAATGATCATCATTAATTATGTGAAATAAAATCCTTTGATATTTATAAAATAATTCTGCTTTATGTTTAAAAATATTATTGTAATTAGAAAAGATTCATTTCATAAAAAGTTGCTTTTAATTTTTTACTCTATCCTCTTTAGAAATATTTTTTTATGTAATATCTATGTTTTTTATTTTACCATATATTTTATTATGTGAATTTGTGTTTGTTTGTCTGGCTTTAATGGTGCTACTAAGAACCATTGAATCTACTTTAACTAGAATTTACATAAAAACTAGCGGTCCGCCCCGGCTTCGCCCGTGGTACATATGAAAAATAGATGTTGGCCGATTCTCAGACTTACCCGATATGCACAGAAAATTTCATGAGAATCGGTCCACCCGTTTCGGAGGAGTATGCAGACTAACATTGTGACACGAGAATTTTATATATAAGATTAAATTTATAGTACCTATTACTAAAATAATTAACTTTTAAATCATTATCTACAAAGTAAAAAGCATTTAAATAGATATCTTACTTTATATTTGCTAAATTTCACTTAGCAGAGTAAGGTAAAGCGGAGCTTGTAATATAGAGAAATTAAAATTACCAACAAAGTTATAGGTTATTTAAATTTAATAACTTTTCCTGTGTTAATTATTTAAAAAAATCAGTGTTGCATGAAGATAAATGAAAACATTTTCCTTTTTATTCCTTGATTTGATTTAAAATATTTTATGCCAAGTTTTTCCTACTATTACTATATAAAATATTTTTTTTTTTGTATATTACAATTATTAAGAATGTTTTTTTTTTTTAAAACTGCTGGACATAAAATATGTATGTTTAATTTAACTCGTGAAATAAAATTTATTATTGATTGCCGCACATTAACTCAATTGTAGAGGTCATGCTTATTCACCGAAATCGCATATATTTAAAATATTACATAAAATGTACATCATAAGATGATGACAAATCATGTACACTTATTGTGCACAGATAATAAATACATTTTCCTTATTGTTTTGTCATATTGTAATCATTACATCAGTATTTAACTAATGTGTCTAAATGAGTATTACTTAGAAATAATTATTGTCTTGTTCATTGAAAGTAAATCAGAATTTCATACAATTAAAATATTCCTATTGTTAAGAACTAATCCTAATATATTTATTACAGTACGAAATTATTAAGTATGATTAATTATACACTTGCCTTAACTGGACTTCGCTGATTTTTACTATTGCAAGATAGACTTAAAATATTTTATTAATTTAATTAGATGGGAAAATAATAAATTCCATTATTGACTAATTCAAATAAGGCAAACCAATATTTATGAAATTAAAGTTTTGCATTAAAACACCAACATAAGGATAATAAATGTTCGGAAAGCCTATAAAATCTTTACAGTGTATTTTACATAAATGATGTTTTTCCAAGTTTTAAATGTAACTTATAAGATAAAAATGAATAATTATGTATTGATGGAGAATCTCCTAACATTTGGAAAAAATCAAGAAAAAATAGTCATTTGGAATGTCCTAATAATGTTATGTTCAATACCTTGACCTACATAACATATTTTATCTAAATTTGTTTACATGGAACAAATCAACACAGTAAATAACATTATCAATAAAATAAAAAAGATTAAACTCACCTTGAAAACTTGTCTGCCAATTATTTTCCAATCTGCATGGAATAAATCTATCCATAGGTTCTGGCCTGACCAGCACAGACTGTTTCCTGCTCACAGGGCTGCACTGCTGCAGCAGTCTTCTTTCATAAGATTCACTGAACATATTGAAAGTCTTTCACTAAAGTCCAAATAAAATTCGTGGGTATTCTAATGGAAGAAGAAGACTAGAACGTTTTCCAGAAACTGCTAGGTTATCATTCGATCATGATATTGATTTGTGCGCTCAGGGTACCGCACCTGTGGGCTCAATGTTTTGAAGTAATATGATATGCAGTGAGAAGACTACTGCGCCCCTCGACTGCTCACGACCATTTGAATGCATCTGACATACCCGATAGGGCCACTGTTTATTTTTCGATTTTAACCACAAATTTGTTGATTACAAGAATGTATGCAATTCCCACGTTTATATTCTCAATTCGGTCGTATTATTAAATGCATTCTATGCCACAAACGCGTTTAATTTTGATAATACAAGCACAAAATAAATCGAAACAGATATTGTTTTTGGCATAAATAAATGCAGTGTTGCCATCTAAGAAAAAAGTTATGCGTTTGAATTAAACGGTTTTTAAATACAAAATTAATACGTACATAATTTTTTTATAATATTAAAAATTTTGAGTATTATTAATTTCGTATACGATAAAATTTAGAAACCAAGAAATAATATTATTTAACAATATATTATTCTTACAATTTTATTGATACAAAGTAGGAAGGTGATTGTAATATTGTTGAAGTGAAACTTCTAGCGCGTTATGCCTAATCTATTACTTGTCGTATTTTTAAGTCTTGATTGTCATGTAAAAATAACAAAATTATAAAGATTTTTGGCGTCAAACAGACAGATATCTTTAAGGCCGGCCGCACAGTGTAAGAATTTTTCTGTCAGAAAATTTCGGACACCCGTTGACACCACACCGCACTCTTGTCAGAAATTTCCTTCCGGCAAGTAGGTATGAGTTTAGTTCGCGGTTGGCCGGCAGCATAGTAGGTATAGTCTTGGGTTTACAAAAAGTAAGAAAAAGTAACAAAATGGATGACGATCAGTTACTTTTATTAGCATCATTGTCCTACTAGGGCCGATTTTTCAATGCTTGGATAAAACTTATCCGTCCAATAAAGTATTACACGATAATATTAAAATGTCACGTAAACTGTCAAATACGGGCAATTAGAATACGTTTTTAAAATGGTAGTTTCATACATTATTCGACGAATAAGTTTTATCCAAGCATTGAAAAATCGGCCCTTAAAAATAAAATAAAACGTCTATACTGGGTTTATCGACTCAGTTGCAGAAGATTGCATGACAGCCAATTTCACGTGAAACATGTAATACCTAAATTCCATGAGGAATTATTTTTCATTTTTAAATTTCCGTAATCAAATCTTCTATTTCTGTCATCTTGTCTTGCCCTGCAAAGTAAACGCATGCATCCTCCACGGCGTCCGTTCAATATCTGATGGAAATTTCTGACAGATGTGCGAGGTCTACACAAAATTGTATGGAGAGGGTGCCTTCCATATTTCTGATCAGAAAAATTCTGACGGCCGATCGTTTGCATCCGGCGCCCATCAGAGGCGGACATCAGATACGTCAGAATTCTGATAGTATGCGGGGTCCTTATCAAAATATATGAAAAGAGTGCGTCCGGCGGGCATCAGAAATTTTCTGACAGAAAAATTCTTACGATGTGCGGCTGGCCTAAATATAAATTTCATAAATTGTGATTAATAATATAAATTCTTTTGTATAAATAAAATCCACAGATTTCAGAATTTTCTGATGAAAGAAAAAATAATACATGATAAAAAAAATATTCCAATAAAACTATAAAGCCTGACCAACGGTATAAAAACAAAAACTTGAGGGGTGTTATGGGACACCCGAATGGAACGAAGTTTTGAATATTAGGGAGAGACAGGCAGAGAAATACGCGCACAGACGTGGCCGCGGCACTGCTTAATGTACAACTATAGCAACCCCTTTTGCAACGGAAGTTATGGATCTTCGTTCCAAAAAAAACCTGACATGATTAATTTTGAGATTTTGAGCAACTTTGGTAAGTTTTTAAAATTTCATTTTTAAAAGTTGTAATTTGTTCCAAACTTTTAACAATAAAATAAAATTGTCAATGTCACTTTTTGGCTATGGCCATTGGTGATTGGCCACAAATCACAATAACCCATAGAGTAAAATATTATGCTATTCAGCTATTGGCTATTGCCGGCTATTGCTGTGATCGCGATTCGCAGCTCGCGCTGGCTCGCGCTTGGGAAATGGGAACTGGGATTTGATTTTGATTTTTAATCATAATACCTCAGAGGAATAAACCTATAGAGATCTTATATTGAGACAGAACAAAATACATATTTTCTAATCTACTTACTCTTAGTCAATAACAGCATAAGCCAGATTGAGATAGCGATAGAGTATCTGCACTGTCTTCAAACGTAGCGCGCCGGCTATGTTTTGTTTGCCTTCCAGCTGGAGGTCTCGGTGCGTCAAGTGTTTTTAACGAAATATTTAGAAAATATAAAGTGTATAGTGTTTCTTTTTATTTGTCAGTGTGCTAAAATGACTATTATATGTTCAGCTACCGGCTGCACTAGTCGAATGGGAGTTTTGAATAAAAACAATGAAAAAATATCTTTCCATCGGTAAGTGATTTTCAGCAAATTGATAAATATTTATCTTTTAACCCTCTTTGAAGGTCTTATCAAGCGCTTTTTTATAGCTTTATGTTGTTACTGTAACATTAATACACTCTAAGGGGTTGTGTAATACAAAATAATTGAATCGTTTAAAAAAAAAGTCACAATATTAACACGTTTGGCATTTTGTTTACCACCGTAGTGTTGTAACACATCTAGCGTATATTATCGATTGACGACAAAAAATCTATTTCATATTAACGTTGATTTATTTATTTTGTTACTTGTATTAGATTTATATGTAGGTAGTTGTTGTTGCAAATAATAGATACCGCAGGAAAATAAAAAATACCACGTGGTTGTTTTATTTGACTTATGTGTTTTGTTTGTTGTTAATTATTTTATCTTTTAGATTATTAATAAATTCATTTTGTTTTAGATTTCCTAAAAATCCAGAGATAAATAAAAAATGGGTACAAAACATGAGACGAGTAGATTGGACGCCGTCGAAATCTGCTAGATTGTGTTCACTGCATTTCGAGCCTGCGTGTTATCAAGATGGATACTCTAGAAGAATTCTACAATCTTATGCTGTACCAACTATATTTCCAAACCAATTATCTGTTTCAAAGGTAAGTCAAAATAATGTCATGTTATTTGTACCTATAAAATACCCCACAATATAAAAAATAAGAAAAATCACAATATTTATAACATGTCTTTTTAGTACTTATAGTGGCCTTATAATATACGCCGAAGTGGGTCGAAAATGTTGTACTATTAATTGTTTATACTTTCAGAAATGTCCTAAGAAGCGACTGCTGATTTCGAAGAGCTCTAACGAAACTTCAACATCTTCTAGTCAGGAATGTCAGACTGAAAATATTGTAAGTATATGAATATAGTATTTAACAATAATCTGTCGTATCGATATGTTAAGGTGGTGCGTATCAGGGGAGATTTGTGTGATTGTAAGTGGTATTTATTTTAATTACCTAATTGTAACACTAGGGGTCCGCCCTTGCTTCATTCGTGGTACATATGTATTATATAGCCTATGTCACTCAAGGATAACGTACCTATCCAACGTCGCTAGAATTTTTGAAATCGGTCCTGTAAAATTATACTTATCTACATTTTGCCCACGGCTCTGATTACGTGAAACTGTACCCCGCACGTATCTCTCCGTACTCCTGGCTTGCTTTCTTGAATATCAGTGTAGAAGTTTAAGCGTACGTGAAGGCATTACATGGCATACAAACAAACTCACTCACATTTCTCATATTATATTGGGAGTTATATTAACTATTTTTTTTGTTAATTTTCAGAAACGTCCTAAGAAACGACGGCTAGTTTTGAACACTAGTAATGAAGCCTCAACCTCGTCTGCTAATCAAGGATATCAGGATGAAAATGATGTAAGTGTATGGATAGAATGTTTTTATACCGCTAGGATGGGAAACGTATGCATCGACGACGCATTGCCGACCCTCAACCATTCGTTTAATATAAAGTATTATGAATTAAAGCTGCTGCGTATGCTGTGTATTATGAATTAAAGCTAATAATAACATTTTCAAAAAATAAAAACAAACTTGATAATGTTCATTCGATAACAGTTACTACAAAAACCGGAATTTAATATAATATATAATACCGACCGATATATAACTGACCCGGTGTCTTAAAATTACCAGTATCGTTGGAGTCTATTCCATGCAAACAAATAAACAATCAATAAAATATTTCTTTCTGTTTTTTTTTTATATACTAGCGGTCCGCCCCGGCTTCGCCCGTGGTACATATTTACGTTTTCTCTACGTAAAAACCATCCTCGTACTTCAAGGAATATAATAAAAAAAGAATTATCGAAATCGGTTCAGCCGTTCTCGAGTTATGCGCTTACCAACACATTTTGCGATTCATTTTTATATATAAGACTAGCTGGTGCGTTGTGCGCGGGCTGCAAGCAGCCCGCGAGCCTCTTTTGCCTCTGGGTTGAAGCAATAGGGCAGTCATTTGAAAATGCATTCGAATTTCCTGTCCATTTGTTACATCTGCTAACAGCGATTCTACAGTCAGTCGGTAATGCTTATAAATTCCCCATTCAAGTATTTTCCACTTCGGGAGGCTGCCCACCTTCGAGGGTACGTGGTGCGCGGGCTGCAAGCAGCCCGCGAAGCATCCCAGGGCAGAAATCTTCAGTCAGTTGAATATGCATAAAAATTCCCCGTCAATTTGTTAATATCTGCTAACAGCGATTCCACAGTCAATCGGAAGTGCTTATAAATTTCCCATTCAAATATTTTCTACTCCGGGGGGCTGTCTACCTTCGAGGGTGCGTGGTGCGCGAGCTGCAAGCAGCTCGCGGCTCATCCCAGGGCAGAAATCTTCAGTCATTTGAAAATGCATTTGAATTTCCTGTCCATTTGTTACATCTGCTAACAGCGATTCTACAGTCAGTCGAAACTGTTTATAAATTACTTATTCAAATATTGGTTAAATTCTTGAAACGTGATCCCCGAATTTCATCATTTTGAGGTGTCTAATCGATAGCGGGCAGTGACTTTTCATAATAAACTATTAAAGAGTTTACTTAACACGCTCGTCGCTTCGCTCCTCGCTACCTATTTGAATATTTACGCCGGCCGCTGACGTGACTTGCTCGCTTCGCTCGCTTGGCTAGTGCGGTAGTTCACAAGTAACCTAACTGGCTCGTCGCTTCGCTCCTCGCTACTTCTTTGAGTATTTACGCCGGCCGCTGACGTGACTTGCTCACTTCGCTCGCTTGGCTAGTGCTGTAGTTCAAAAGTTAACCTAACTGGCTCGTCGCTTCGCTCCTCGCTACTTCTTTGAATATTTACGCCGGCCGCTGACGTGACTTGCTCGCTTCGCTCGCTTGGCTAGTGCGGTAGTTCAAAAGTAACCTAACTCGCTCGTCGCTTCGCTCCTCGCTACTTCTTTGAATATTTACGCAGGCCGCTAACGTGACTTGCTCGCTTCGCTCGCTTGTCTAGTGCGGTAGTTCAAAAGTTAACCTAACTCGCTCGTCGCTTCGCTCCTCGCTACTTTGAATATTTACGCCGGCCGCTGACGTGACTTGCTCGCTTCGCTCGCTTGGCTAGTGCAGTAGTTCAAAAGTTAACCTAACTCGCTCGTCGCTTCGCTCCTCGCTACTTCTTTGAATATTTACGCCGGCCGCTGCCGTGATTCGCTCGCTTCGCTCGCTTGGCTCGTGCGGTAGTTCAAAAGTTAATAAATATTTTCTGCTCCGGGAGGCTGTCGACCTTCGAGGTTGCGCGGTGCGCGGGCAGCAAGCAGCCCGCGGTGCCATCTTTTTCCGTTGCTATATTCCTATTACCCTTCCTACTATGGAAATTTCCATACAAAATTTTCGAAAAAAAAATTTCGCTTTTTAACAAAAATTTTTATATATCTGGAAGCGGACCAGGTTTTGAAGCATTTTTTACTTTGGCGACCCCAACCTACCTGCCACCGGTTCAGAGAGCCGTTGAATTATGTGATGTATGGAAAATGGAAACCGGGGGTCGGAGAGAAATTCTGAGTATGCAGTTTTGTAAATCTGGCCGATCAGAGCACAAAAGTCAATTTTCAGACCGATCGTAAAGTAACCGGCGCCACCATCTTGCCTCGAAAAATCGGCCATTTTTGAAAAAAAAATTACGTCCAATTTGAAATTTCTCAATTGCCCTGGTAGCACCCCATCTTCCTGATCATTTTTTAGTTCTACACCCCCCACCTATCTGGCGCCGTTTCGGAGAGCCGTCGAATTTCGCGTTGTATGAAACTCGGAAACCAGCGATGAAAACTCGATGATGAGTATGCCAACTTAATGTGCGGCTCGATTAAAGCCCCTGTGCCAAGTTTCAGCGCGATCGGACCAGCGATGGCCGTTTTAGCATTTGTATGGCGGCGGCCATTTTTTCCGCCATTTTGAATTTTTTTCACTATCTGTGGTAATTGCTCGAGGTTTACTACACATTTAGTTTGAGCACCCCAGATGTAGCTGCTACCGTTTGCGGGGGCCGTTGACCGTCTCCGCGGGCTGTGAGAAAGTTCAAAATTTCGGATTTTTCTGGATATCCTGGGAGCTGGGCGAGTATGAATGCATCATTAGTGTGTTTCTCCGTTGCGCCACCTCGTCTAAATTTACGTTTTTATGTTTGCGCCAAAAATGGAAAAATTCCAAAATCGAGCGACCCACTATGGCTCCCTGGTAGCGTCCCAGGGTGGTGATCATTTTTAGTTCCCGGACCCCCCACCCAACTCGCACCGTTTCCGCGGGCCGTTGGATTTTACGTTGTATGGAAGTCGGAAACTGGGGCCCGGAGCCACTCGAACGGGGCACCGATCGATTCGCCGGCTCGAACAGAGCACGTGTGCCAAATTTGAGACGTAAGGATTCATAAACGGCGATTTTGGCAAAGTACGGCGGCCATCTTGTTTTCGCGAAAATCCCCATTTTTCCACCACCCCTGGTAATCGCCACCAGTTCCGAGCATTTTTTGTTCAGACACCCCCCCTCCAGGTACCACCGTTTTTGCGCACCTCCAGGGGTCCACTCTCTTGTCCAGGGTGTTGGAGATGTCAATATTTTTCCGGTGGTCACTGGGAGCACCTCTACACGTCCACGTCGAAATCCCCCCAACTTTCCCCGTAGTTTCCGAGAAACCCGATGTCAGTGAGTCAGTCAGTGAGTGGTAGTGTAGCTTTATATATATATGACTAGCTGGTGCGTTGTGCGCGGGCTGCAAGCAGCCCGCGAGCCCCTTTTGCCCCTGGGTTGAAGCAATAGGGCAGTCATTAGAAAATGTGTTAGAATTCCAAGTCCATTTATAATTTTCTGCTAACTGCGATTCCACAGTCAATCGGAAGTGCTTATAAATTCCCAATTCATAAATTTTCTATTCTGAAATGCTGTCGACCTTCGAGGGAGCGTTGTGCGCGGGCTGCAAGCAGCCCGCGAGCCCCTTTTGCCCCTGGGTTGAAGCAATAGGGCAGTCATTAGAAAATGTGTTAGAATTCCAAGTCCATTTATAATTTTCTGCTAACTGCGATTCCACAGTCAATCGGAAGTGCTTATAAATTCCCAATTCATAAATTTTCTATTCTGGAATGCTGTCGACCTTCGAGGGAGCGTTGTGCGCGGGCTGCAAGCAGCCCGCGAGCCCCTTTTGCCCCTGGGTTGAAGCAATAGGGCAGTCATTTGAAAAGGCATTCGAATTTTCTGTCCATTTCTTACATCTGCTAACAGCGATTCTACAGTCAGTCGGTAATGCTTATAAATTCCCCATTCAAGTATTTTCCACTTCGGGAGGCTGTCCACCTTCGAGGGAGCGTGGTGCGGAAGCATCCCAGGGCAGATATCTTCAGTCATTTGAAAATGCATTAAAATTCCCCGTCAATTTGTTATTATTTGCTAACAGCGATCAGTCCGTAACAGAGATCAGATCCGCAGTCAATCGTAAGTGCTTATAAATTTCCCATTCAAATATTTTCTATTCCGGGGGGCTGTCCACCTTCGAGGGCGCGTGGTGCGCGAGCTGCAAGCAGCTCGCGGCTCATCCCAGGGCAGAAATCTTCAGTCATTTGAAAATGCATTCGAATTTCCTGTCCATTTGTTACATCTGCTAACAGCGATTCTACAGTCAGTCGAAACTGCTTATAAATTACATTATTCAAATATTGGTTAAATTTTTGAAACGTGATCCCGAATTTCATTTATTTGAGGTGTCTAATCAATAGCGGTGACTTTTCATAATAAACTGTTCAAGACAATAAATGTGTGAAGATGTATAAAACATATTGAAAACTTCAAGTCTTTTTAGTAGCGTCGTTTAAAATCAAATTCATTATGCTTTCGGCACTAAAAATAAGAACTTACTTTTCCGTTTTTAAAGTCGGTTTTTTTAACGTAGTTTTAATAGTTTTTAACCTACGTATAACAGCGATTCTACAGTCAGTCGAAAATGCTTATAAATTACTTATTCAAATATTGGTTAAATTTTTGAAACGTGATCCTGAATTTCATTTATTTGAGGTGTTTGTCTAAGATTCCAGAAAGTTAATAGTATTATTAATATTGAATAACTCAGACTGATTGACCCATTGATGGTATTATATTATAGATGAAAAATAGTAATAAAGTGTATAAATTTCAATTTGAATAACCATGATATCTCTGAAAACTTGAAAGCTATTGCTACTGTACATTTTATACTTCTTACTATAATATACAGAATATATACCTAATAAGTGAAAGCCGTCTACATTTTAAACAACATTGTTTGCTATAAGAAAAAAGGAACCGAGTATAATAATTTGGCCATACTCTTTATCAATTTTAATTCACCAAACATCATAAATTTAATATATTATTTAACCAAAAAATATCTTTCAAGAACAATGTAACTCGGGACCCCTGCAGAAGTCTTGACAAAAATATGAAATAAAAGTTACTGTATCATTAAAATATTAATTTAAACATAGTACCTATACCTACACCAATTCATGTTTATAAATAAAATTAAATAAATAGTTATCATATGGTTTGGATATTATGTTTTCAGTGTAAATATATTATAATGAAAACTTTTTAATGTGTTTCATTTTCTTATTAATCTAGTGTCTCTTAGTAATAATATTCATAAAGTAGAAAAAAATTAATTTAAATTGCTTTCATATAATTTTTTAAAATACCTTTACCTTTATTTTAATGTTAGATAACTTTGCATATAGCATGTAAGTATGTTAAAGTAAACTGTATTGATTTATAAAAATCTCATTGAATGCTTGTTGATTATGAATTTTTATTATTCCAATTTGATTTGAAATCATATACTTAAATATTTGAAAAGGGTGGGTAGGTACATTTTATTCACACTTAATTTTTATCACAACATTGGTGAAAGCTAAATGAAATAAAAAATCAGTATAAATAATTATTAATAGATAAATACTTATTAACTACTATACATATTTATTGTTTAATGTGATCGTATAGGTTCCACACTTATTCTACAGATCTTGAATATTAATGATTTAAAAATTATAATTAAAAATAAAAATGTTCTATTCTTAAGAATCTGTACCCAAAGGGTAAAAAGGGGACCCTATGGGGACTGGCTGACTGTTTGTCCATCTGCCACCAGGCTGTATCTCATGAACCTTGATACCTACATTTGAAAATTTCAGAGATCATGATGTCGATGTCGCTTCAACAACAAAAATAATAAAAACCGTAGATTAGCAATCTTGGCAAGGTCTTATATTGAAGTTTCATACTTATACGGAAACCTTAGTGTTGTGTGAGAACCGTCCGTAGAGAATCTGTATAAAAATATGGTTGTTTAACCTCAATTTTTTACAATTTGTTTTAATAACATCAATAGAAATTACTCATCTCGGTTCGTTACCTATATTTTTATATTATTATTCACAACTATGCGGATTCTTCAACTACGCTGGCGCGCGGGGAGCTAGTACAAAAATATATAGTTTTTTCAAGTTTCATTAAAACTTTTGACGTAAGTAACAATATAGGTAGGCAGGTCTATATTGATATCATCATCATCAAAAATTAACTAAGAAATTTCCTAATTGGCTAATTTTTTTTAGGAAGTCGGATTATAATTTCCCAAGGTCGAATTGGTTCAAAATTTGGAATTGTGTCTGTATCGTATTGAATTTGAATAGCCTTTGTAGATATCTAACTACTTATTGGCTTAAATACCTATCTACAAATCTTCAGTCATTTGAAAATGCATTCGAATTTCCTGTCCATTATTGTTACATCTGCTAACAGCGATTCTACAGTCAGTCCGAAATGCTTATAAATTCCCTATTCAAGTTTTTTTTCTACTCCGGGAGGCAATCTTCCACCGAAGTTGCGTGGTGCGCGGGCAGCAAGCAGCCCGCGGCGCGTCCCAGGGAAGAAATCTTCAGTCATTTGAAAATGCATTAGAATTCCTTATACATTTGTTATTATCTGCTAACAGCGATTCCACAGTCAGTCGAAACTGCTTATAAATTACTTATTCAAATATTTTCTACTCCGGGAGGCTGTCGACCTTCGAGGTTGCGCGGTGCGCGGGCAGCAAGCAGCCCGCGGTACCACCTTTTGCCGTTGCTATTCAATCATCCTTCCTACTATGGAAATTTCCATACAAAATTTTCAAAAAAAAAAAATCGCATTTTACCAAAACTTTTTACATCCCTGGAAGCGGACCAGGTTTTGAAGCATTTTTTACTTCGGCGACCCCGACCTACCTGCCACTGGTTCAGAGAGCCGTTGAATTTCGTGATGTATGGAAAATGGAAACCGGGGGTCGGAGAGAAATTCTGAGTATGCAGTTTTGTAAATATGGCCGATTAGAGCACAGAAGTCAATTTTCAGACCGATCGTAAAGTAACCGGCGCCACCATCTTGCTTTGAAAAATTGGCCATTTTTGAAAAAAAAAATTGCGTCCAATTTGAAATTTCTCGATTGCCCTGGTAGCGCCCCATGTTCCTGATCATTTTTTAGTTCTACACCCCTTGGCTATCTAGCGCCGTTTCGGAGAGCCGTCCAATTTCACGTTGTATGAAACTTGGAAACCAGCGGTGGAAACTCGATAATGAGTATGCTATCTTAATGTGAGGCTCAATTAAAGCCCCTGTGCCAAGTTTCAGCGCAATCGGACCAGCGATGGCCGTTTTAGAATTTGTATGGCGGCGGCCATTTTTTCCGCCATTTTGAATTTTTTTCACTTTCTGTGGTAATTGCTCGAGGTCTACTCCAAGTTTAGTTCGAGCACCCCAGATGTAGCTGCTACCGTTTGCGCGGGCCGTTGACCGTCTTCGCGGGCTGTGAGAAAGTTCAGGGTTTCATATTTTTCTGGATATCCTGGGAGCTGGGCGAGTAAGAATACGTCATTGGTGTGTTTCTCCATTGCACCACCTCGGCTATAGGCACCTTTTTATGTTTGCGCCAAAAATGGAAAAATTCCAAAATCGAGCGTCCCACTATGGCTCCCTGGTAGCGTCCCAGGGTGGTGATCATTTTTAGTTCCGGGACCCCCCACCCAACTCGCACCGTTTCCGCGGGCCGTTGGATTTTACGTTGTATGGAAGTCGGAAACGGGGGCCCGGAGCCACTCGAACGGGGTACCGATCGATTCGCCGGCTCGAACAGAGCACGTGTGCCAAATTTCAGACGTAAGGATTCATAAACGGCGATTTTGGCAAAGTACGGCGGCCATCTTGTTTTCGCGAAAATCCCCATTTTTCCACCCCCCCTGGTAATCGCCACCAGTTCTGAGCATTTTTTGTTCCGACACCCCCCCTCCAGGTGTCACCGTTTTTGCGCACCTCCAGGGGTCCACTCGGTTTTCGAAGATGATCGAGATCGCTATATTTTTCCTCTGGTCGCTCGGCGCACCTCTACACGTTCACGTCGTTATCCCCCCCACTTTCCCCGTAGTTTCCGAGAAAACCGATGTCAGTGAGTGAGTCAGTGGTAGTGTAGCTTTATATATTATAATTAGTATAGATAAAACTTTAGGAACTTTTAAACTTTATGTGTTAATTTTTTTTTTTTTTTTTTTAGGATCCTATGACTAAAGGACTTAAATCTAAACTGGAACATTATAAAACGTTAGCAGAAATGCGTGGGAGAAAATTGAAAAATTTACAGCGTAAATTTTCAAGGGTTGTAAAGAAAAAGGATAGCCTGGAGGTTATTTTAAACGGTTTAAAATTAGAAGAAGAGAAAAAGTCAGTAGTTAAAAATTCTATTGATTTGGAAAATCCAGTTGTATCCCGATATTTCCTAAAAGCACAGGGATGCTCACTGCCCAAAGAATACCCAAAAGAAATAAAGCAATTCGCACTAACACTACACTTTTTATCCCCAAGAGCGTATGATCACGTAAGAACTAGCTTAAATAATATACTACCACATTCTAAAACTCTGTCACGATGGTATCAAGTCATAAATTGTCAACCAGGTTTCACACAAGAATCTATAGAGACCATAAAATCCCGTTGCGTAAAGTCGGATAAAACATTGTACGCTGCATTGTCCATCGATGAAATCGCCATACGAAAGCATGTCCACTATGATGGAACAAAAACTTATGGGTACGTGGATTTTGGGATGGCAATGGAGGAATGTAGTGACGAATTGCCTTTAGCGACAGAAGCTTTAGTTTTTATGGTTACATGCGTGAACGAGGCGTGGAAAATACCGGTCGGATATTTCATGGCTAATGGTTTGTCAGGGGAACAGAAGCACAATTTAGTTATTCAATGTATCCGGCTGCTCAATGAAACTGACATAAGAGTGATTTCACTTACTTTCGATGGTGCACCATCTAATGCAGCAATGGCTACAAAATTAGGCTGCAATTTAAAAAAAGAAAATTTGGTGACCCATTTTAAAGTTGATAAACAAGAAGTCGCAATCATGTACGACCCTTGTCACAATATAAAACTTATAAGAAATGCATGGGGTGAGAAAAAAGTTTTTTTAGACAGCGAAGGAAATGAAATTTCCTGGATATTTGTAGAGCGATTGCTTGAGTTACAAGCCATTGAAGGTTTACATGCAGCTAACAAACTCACTGTGGCACATGTAAATTATGAAAATCAGAAAATGAAAGTAAAATTGGCAACTCAGTTATTGAGTAAATCTGTAGCGGACGCTCTACAAACTTGCTAAGAAAAAAAAATTTTCGGGTTCGAAAACTGTGATGCCACGATAAAGTTTATAAGAACAATTAACGACTTATTTGATATAATGAACTCAAGAAATTTAGCGTCTTATGGTTTTAAAAAACCTTTAAATTCAAAAAATATTTCTGAAAGCAGAGCCAAAATGCTCGAAATTGATGAGTATATTAATCGTCTCAAATTATTGGATGGCACTTTTGTGCTAGATTCTAGAAAAAAAACTGGTTTTCTTGGTTTTAAAATTTGCATAAAATCTGCTTTATTCATTTACGACAAATTTATAAATGATTCTAAACCTGAATTTTACTTTCTTCCTCTATACAAATTGTCACAGGACCACATAGAAATTTTTTTTGGTGCCATCCGATCCATGGGTGGATTTAATAACAATCCATCAGGATATACATTTATGTCCGCATATAAAAAACTATTAGTCCATGCAGAATTTAAAATAAGTAGGAATGGAAACTGTTTGCCTCTGGACGATATAAGAATTCTGCATTCGGCAAATCCGAATTATGCTAAAGCAATCAATAATACGGCTCAAAAAGCTAGATTATTCGATGATAACAATGTAGGTACAGAGAACCCAGAGGAAACTGAGTATTTTGACCACGACTACACATTTAATCCAAACTTGTCAGAATTTTCAGAAATGGTAGTTGTGTATATTTCTGGGTATGTGGCAAGAAAATTAAATAAAATAATCCTCTGTGAAACATGTTGTAAGAGTTTAAACAGTGAGACTATAGAAAATGCTTTATTAAATCCTCCTTCCTATTCAAATGCACATTTATTAACAGTTAAAGACCGGGGGGGCTTGTATAGGGCATCATCTGATGTAATTAGTATATGCCTATACACAGAAAAGATTTTCCGGCAATATTTAAAAATTATAGGTATTTCCGAAATTGGGAAACAACATAATATATTAAAAATTATGATAAAAGTGTTTAATATGTGCACGAATAAAAATATTTTCAAACAACTGATTGCTCATAGCACAGAGAATTGTGTATTGAACAATCACTTACATCTTTTAATTAAGTCTATTATTGATTTATATATTAAAATAAGAATACACTACGAAGTCAAAAAAGTTGGAACTCCGAAGGAAAATATTAGAAATAAGTTTACCAAAATAATTTTATTTCAAGGGCAGTAACCCTGAGTCTTAACTAGATATTAAGGTAATTTGTTTTAACAAAAACTGTAAATTTATTGTAAAACATATTAAGTTGTATATTTTAAACTAATAAAGGCTTATTTTATTTTATTTTATTTTATTATTTATTAACCCTGAGGAACATGGCTATTTTAATTTTTAGGTTTTTTTGTTCTTTATTTATTTATTTATGATAAGAATGAATAAATATTATATTAAGATAGGTACGCCAATTAAAAGGTACACCAATAGGTAATGAAATATGCGAGCATATAATATGACGTATGTGAGCAAAGACTAGTATAAGAATTTTACAAATGATAATAAAGAGAAAAGATTTAAATTTTTTGTAGGTATAAGTAAGCATTGATCACGCTTGTAGATAATAAATACATTTGATCAAAGAAAGTGTATTATTATTTTGAAAAAAATTCACACTTACTTTAAAATTTAAATGTGTATGTGAAAATTAAACAGTTGATTAAATGACAGTTCTCATAAATGAGAAACTACTATTGGAATACATACTTAATATACATGCGTTTTCAAAAAAATCCCGCATATTTCCCATTCCTGTGGGATTTACGTGATATAAAGTAGCCTATGTCTTAATCTGGGTCATCAGCTAACTACCTAACAAATTTCATTGTAATCGGTTCAGTAGTATTCGCGTGAAAGATTAACAAACATCCATCCATCCATCCTCACAAACTTTCGCTTTATTAGTAGGATGTAAGGAAAATGTTTTCTATATGACTGTCCTTTTATTAACTTGTTAGAATGCTGCATGATTCCTTCATGCTGCACGTTGGATTTCTCCTCACTCCTTAACTTTATCATCATGTCCAACTTTATTTTAAATTAGTAACATTTCATTTTTTTAAATTTATTTTATAATATACTAGGTTTCCGCCCGCGTTTTTAAAGAAAAACCCGCACAGTTCCCGTTCACGTGAGATTTCCGGGATAAAACCTATCATAATATGTGTGTATGTACAAAATTTCATTGTAATCGGTTCAGCAGTGAAAGAGTAACATCCATTCTTGCATACTTTCGCATTTATAATATTCGTAGTACTAAACAAATAATGTAGTCAAGTGATATTAATTTAATTTTGTTTTTTTTTTATATTTATTATTTCACAATACCGTAAATGCAAAATGCATTCACGATTTTATCGATTGAAGCACATCCCATCACTATCACCTCCTATCTATATAATTATGTACCTATAGTAAAAATGGTGCCATGACTATGTTGAAACGTAGCTTGTAGTATATAGCTATCTCATTCTTTCATACGACGTTGTCTTTAGATAGAGAGAAACAAATATATGTAAATTGTATATGCTCGATACAAGTACTCTATAGGTTTATTGCTCTTAGCATAATACCTTTTAATACTTTGACAGAAAGAATACCTACTCATTTTATGAATTTCTTGCTAAAACATCAATAAAACTAACATAGTCTTATTATAGTTTTAAAAGAATTTTTAACACTAGAAATTGTGAAATAAGAGTGGAGGATGGATAATAGCCGTAAATATTCACGTAATGAAGAACGGAGCGAAGATGTTCCTATATACTCCAGATTATTTGTTGTTTGTGATCGTAATTTAAAAGAAGAAACATTACGCGATGAATTTTCAAAATTTGGCACCATTGATGATCTGCGAATTCCACTAGATTATAATACCGGCGAGCCCAAAGGAATAGCATTCATAAAATACTCAAAAACATCAGAAGCTGCAGTTGCTCTTGAAAACATGCATGGAAAAACTTTAAGATGTCGTCAGCTTAAAGTGATGGTAGCTGCAAACCGATCGGATATTCAAACGGATGAACTCGATGATGAAAAATATAGACGTTTATTCTTACATATTGCTAAAGAAATGTATGAAGACCATGTAAAAGAACATTTTCAACAGTATGGGTTTGTTGAAGATGTCTTGGTGCAAAGAGACAGAAATACAGGAGCTCCAAGGGGGTTTGCATATGTCAAATTTCGAAAATTTTCTGAAGCTGCAATTGCATTTGAGCAATGTGATAGACGTTACCAAGCTATCTTTGCAAGTCCTAAAGGACAAAGACGCCCTGAGACAACATTTGAATCAAATATAAATTCACTAGTGGCTGGTAATTCTATCATGTCTATGATGAATGTGAGACCGAAAGGTTTTACTCGTCTACATTTCATGTGCAGTCCTTTTTTGATGGAAGTGCATGTAGCGCGGCTATTTAATATAATACCTGGTATGATAAAATGTAAGCTATGGTATGATAAATTTGATATAGTTCCGCATTTCAGTAAAGGTTTTGTTGAATATTCCAATCCAATTTGTGCCCAATATGCACTCGAGCAATTAAATGAGTTTGAATATCCTCCAGGCCAGAGGATTTTTGTCAAACCTGCCAACCTGAACTTTGGTCAACATGAGGAGAATTCATTCAATTTACCTAACACTGTTAACAAGCTGAAGGATGCTATAAATTCCACACAGAATTCCCAAACTCCCGATTTAGCTAAACTTGCCGAAGCAATTGCAGAGGCTTCCAAAATCATAAAATTGGCAACAGCTGGTGTTGCTGATGATAATATTCCAGATGCTGGTGATTTGAATTACTGTAGCGTTGCATTGCCGTCGCCCCAACCATTGGCAGATATTGATAGCCCTGTAGCCAAGAGGTGCTTTTTGATTTGTAAGCCACAACCTCCTCCACTAACAGTTTTACGTGATATATTTTGTCGTTTCGGTAATCTTATCAATGTTTATACTTTACCGAATAAGACAGTAGGTTACGCGCGTTACTCCACTGTTGAGTCGGCAGATATGGCAATCAAAACCTTACATGGGGCAGAAATTTGCGGTGTAAGAATAAAAGTCATAGAGGCGGAGGAAGAGGTACCCAACAAAAGACCAAGGTTCAACTAAACAGGACAGACAATATGACTCGGACAAGACGCGAAGACATACGCTGGACGTACCGACAATTGGTTTTGTTAACATACTTACAGACAAATAAATAATTTAAGAATAACTGACATTTCTTGAGTATTTGCATACAATATAGTTCCAAAACTTGTGAGCTGTATGTTTAAGATTTTTCAGACGTTTTAAAATTATCCAGAGGTTTCTATTTCTTGCAAGTTTTTAAAGACTAATGAGTTTCAATAACTTTCTCATAAAGTTTACATTGTATTGTACGCAAACTATACCCCACACCATTCCCATTTAAGTTGACTTGGACAAGGAAAAAACAAAGACAAACTGAAATCGAAATAATTTATTGCACACACAGCCATATCATAAAACTAATTGACATTTGATCTGACATACAAAAAAATGTGATATTTCGACATTAAGAATATCTAAGGCAGATTGTTCAGATCTGTTATTGGTCCTTGTAAACTCTTAAAAAAACACTATTGCCATTCTGTTTCTACAGTATAATCTTATTGAGCCATCTAATTATATAAAAAAAAATTGACGATTACTAAATCTTATGGCCCTTTTCACAATGGGCAGCGTTGTGCAAATAGACGCAATTACGATAGTGTAGAGGGCCTAAATGTCTATGATCACAGCCGTTATTGTAGTTATTTATTCATAATCATTAATCACCATAATGGTGGCAACCATTGACGATCATTTGTTGGGCCAACACTGCCCATTGTGAAGAGGTCCTATTATACAAATAAATATTTAATTCTAGGATGATTCTATTATAGCTTGATGTAACAAGGGCAATAATTGCTCCTTGTATAGCGGATGCTTTTCTCCATGAGTGATTTTCAATATTTTTTCAGCACCCTTGAATTGAATCACAGCCTTTGTTAAATCCATTTTGTACAGTAATATCTTTCCATACTTCAGTTGCAATAAGCCAAGTAGTGGGTGTAGGGGACCATAATAATACCTGGAAAAAGAAATATGAAATAAGTTAGAAATCAACTTAAAAGTAAGTAAAACCTTTTATTAACCTTAATTGGCAGAGATGTAATTATTGGCAAAATGGTATAGTTTTTTAAATTAATTCAAATAGGTTTAAGTTGAATGATTTTAACAAACTTAAATCAAGACTTTTTTTCATTGTGATTAGTTTGGTAGGTAATAACACGTTTGTCATTTTATCATCTTACTAGCGGTCCGCCCCGGCTTCGCCCGTGGTACATATTTCGCAATAAAAGGTAGCCTATGTTCTTTCTCAGGGTCTAAAGATTGTCTGTGCCAAATTTCATCAAAATCGGTCCAGTAGTTTATGCGTGAAAACCATACATAAATACCTTTCCTCTTTATAATATTAGTATAGATATCTTATAGCTAATACAATTTTGTATATTTTAATTTCCCTATATACTGTACATACATAAATGTAGATTGGAATGCTCTTTTTAGACTAATAAGTTTTCTACATACTGACTGATAATTACTATTTTTAACTTAATATTTTCGCTAGTAATGTCCCATTAGTAAAATAGAATTTAACAACAATGATGACCCTGGCCTCAATAAATCACACTAGTTCAATTTATTTAGCACAGTATTTTTTATGTTAAAATAGGCCAAATATTTTGGTTATCTATTGTTTACTATTTCTGCTACGAATTGAACTAGTTTTTAGACAAGATAATAGTTTAATTACTGTACAAATTACTATCTACGCAGTCATATTTTTTTTGGATAGTTAAATATAAAACATACCCAAACATACATGTACATATTCAACAGAAGAATTTTAAAATATTCTACATTTATAATAAACTAGCTTTCCGCCCGCGGTTTCGCCCGAGTTTTAAGAAAAACCTGCATTGTTGCCGTTCCCGTGGGATTTCCGGGATAAAACCTATCCTATGTGTTAATCCAAGTTACCCTCTATAATATGTGTGCTAAATTTCATAGTAATCGATTCAGTAGTATTTGCGTGAAAGAGTAACAATATAACAAAAACATACACATACTCATCCTCACAAACTTTCGCATTTATAATATTAAAATAGGATAGTATATATAGTACTAGCTGCTCCGCGCGGTTTCACCCCCGTGCAGTGGCTCCACCCCTGTTGGTCGTAGCGTGATGATATATAGCCTATAACCTTCCTCGATAAATGGGCTATCTAACACCAAAATAATTTTTCAAATCGGACCAGTAGTTCCCGAGATTAGCGCGTTCAAACAAACAAACTCTTCAGCTTTATAATATTAGTATAGATTAGTAGGATAGGATGGGACTAGTAGGTATAGTATGATCTATTATTATACGTGCCTAAAGCAAGGCAGCAGTTTTTCCGCGTAAACACAAGCCTGTTCCCACAGCTGCACTTGGACCAGCGCATCGAACGCCTGGTCCAATGTTTGTGCGTGCATCACGTTCAGTGGGTGCAAGACACCCTCCTGCCGCTCTATGCAGTACTTGCATACATCCACGTCTGGGTTGGGTTGAGGAAATTATTTTGGAAGTCGGGTAGAAAAAAATTGAGTAGTTTGTCAATTGGTTAAAGATCTATTTTAAATTGATTAGACAAATATTAAATAAGCGGTGGTGACCACTTAATATCAGGCTACCGCATTGCTACTCTGACATAAAAAAATAGCAATACTCAAATATGAAATAGCATTTTTGTACTTTCATATAATATTTGGAATTAAATTTTCATTACAGATCAGCCCTTTTATTGTATGAAAAGTGAATTATGATTCTAAATTCTAATATTTAAATGCAAATTTTGATGGAAGCAGATATTTTTTTTCGAAAACAAAACTCGATTTGATCGTCGAAATTGGGGTTTTAAAAGCTTTGAAATATTACAGAAAGCAATAAAAGCAAATATTTAAAAAGGATACATGCTACAGTAGTTTCCTTCATATTCAGCAAATGCAATTCCGAAAACTCCATCGTCTTTTTGAAAACCTCGACAAGTTTATCTGTATAATGAGTACTGCATTCAGAACAATATATTCCATCTCTTTCCAACACATGATTTTCCATATCACTCTCTCCATTGGTTTGTATATTGCTATCTTTGTCTACCAAACCGTTGTCTATATGTCCATCTCTTTCTGTTACACCATTTTGTAGATTACTCTCTTCCGTTTCCGTGCCGTTGGTAGTTATGGCGACATTTTCAATTTTATTTTGCTTCTCAGTTTTCATAACGAGTTGGCAATTTTCTTTCCATTGTATATTTATTGGATTATCACAGCTTGAATTAAGGCATTTAGCTGCATGAAGGTATTTCAATTGGCTCTCATCTAGAATTGATTGGTTTTTTGTAATTAGTATTTTTATAGCTTCTTAAAATTATAGCCAATGCTTTTACAGCACGGAAGCAATTAAAAAATTTCGAAACAATATAGATTCAAGATTGGCTCACTTGTGTTGTCATTGGCTAATTTGCAAAGAATTTATGGTAAATTCAGTGATGCTATAAAAATAAATAAATAGATAACTCAGGTATAATATTGACCATACCTCATTCTGCTATTAACATTAGTGAAAATAAATCTAAATTATAAAAGTATGACTTAGTTATATGCACCCAGTCCTATGTTCATAGAAAATTAAAAATTTAGTAAATTCTATACAATATTATTATTTTTAAGTAATTTATTTAGTTCTACACAATTTATACGGATAATTTTTACCCACTCAGAAAGAATTTTCAAGCCATAATGTAAAAGAGCTGTCATACACAAAACCATATAAAAATCAGTGTTTAAGTAAAGGTTGCAATTATTTACTTAGTTAAGATTTTATTATATAGCATTACTGAAGTTTAAAAGAGAAAGCGATAAGATTATAGTATGTATATGGATATTTAGATAGAGCTGAGAATAAGTGATTTTTCTAATAAATTTATTAATTTGATGTTATTGTTCGACATATCGACTGTGATAATCTGCCAACTGTTATAAAAAACAACTTAACTAATTTTTTACCAGTACTACATTATTTATAATTTATTTATTTGTTTTTTATTTCTCAGGTCAACCGGTAAAAACGGCGAGAGACTGGTCAACAATAACAGTGAGGAAATTTAAAACTAAATTCCAAATTTAACAAATTATCCAGTAAGGACAATACTAAACTACCAACCAAAATCCAAAATACCCTCAAACTGTCTAAATTATAGACGATTTAAAGCGGGTAGGTAAAAAGTATCATTTATTAAAAATACCAACAATTTTAACACCGAATTTTCAAAACTACCCTCAATTTTTTTCAAACTACCCTCATTTTTTAATCTAAATATCCACACACATTAGTATGCACATCGAAAGCATTTACCCATGCACCTGTCACACTCGCACGCGAAGTAATAGTTCTCCAATAACTCCGTTTGACGGTCGAACGGCGTTTTCATTAGATCTATATATGATATACGTATCTGGAATTTTTAATCGATAGATATTAACAGGATAGGTAAATAAAGAGTATCAAATAAAAAAGTGTCTTCCTAAGAATAGATAATTAAAACAAGAGAAAAGAATATGCAAATAAGAGAACAGAATAAAGTGTCACCCTTAGAAGTATTATTACAGGATCTTTAGATAGATTGAAGATAGACAAAAAAATGATTAAAATTTAAGACCTTAGTACTTTTTAATTGTTTTTAGATACAACATATTAAGGATTAGCTTTACTTTCTGTGTTATTTAAAGTCGAAATAGTTACACTTTTTAGTTTAAATGTAACTTTTATGTGTATAAAACTAGCAGCAGCAGGGCCTTGCTTGTTTGATGCCCAATTAAAATGTCATTGTGTATTTTTTTTGCCAAATTTCATCCAAATCTATTCAGTCCTCAAAACTAAACTTGTTATAACTTATAATTTCAATTGCCTCATAAATACCTGTTTCCAATCCAAGCAAGGCATATCCTTAATAGCGGTTATATGTATAGTCTTGCCGTCAAAAGTGGCAACTGCGTTGGGATTACAACTATGATCTATGATCGACGCAGCTATGTATATACCTGTACCGATTGAGTTCATATCCACATTTAGTATCGTAAAACTGTTGATTACCATCTGAAAATTGTTTGAGAATAAGTTTACTAATTAATATTTAAGGTGAATTTTTACTAGCGGTCCGCCCCGGCTTCGCCCGTGGTACATATTTACGTTTTCTCTACATAAGAACCATCCTCGTACTTCAAGGAATATAATAAAAAATGAATTATCGAAATCGGTTCAGCCGTTCTCGAGTTATGCGCTTACCAACACATTTTGCGATTCATTTTTATATACATATAAGAAGATAGATACATATTTTTTATTTTTGTACCTTCAAATGCCAATACATTTGAATATGGTTTTGTTATTTAAAATATTTTATATCCTACATAATTTCTCCTCCCTTTTTCGAAGAAATTTTATTGCAGTCATCAAAATTACAGGAAAATTACAAAATTTTTGGTTAACCAGAAAAATATAATTTTCTATGTTGCAATAATTTGGATATCTATTTTTTCCGGCGCGTATTGTAAAGAAAAAATCTAGGGTGGATCTGGGATGAGAGCTTAGTAAATAATAAATAGTCATATAAAACATACTCGCCCGTACAATCCCATGAGATCTACAGTATTTGGCAATGAAATGTCCTTTAGAAATTCATAAAGAACTACACATAATGTTGTGAAATAGTCCATCCTCTTCTTATCTTTCTTTAGGTCTGAATAATCTGAAATAGAAAAACATAAAATTTAGAAATCGTATTCATTATACTTTTAAGGTAACAATAATTAGTATTTAACATTTTTCAGAAAAAGCGTTATGTATTTTAGACAGGAAATACTTTCTCATAACTATATGTCGTTAATCCATATATATTTTATATTTTTTTTACATGTGCATTTTTTTTCTATAAAATCTTACAGAATACTACTCTTACAGAATCTACTATATTCAATGGTATAGAGAAAACACATAAACTTACGCGACATAAGATCCTTCCACATCCTAAATGAGGTAGGTGTGTAAAATGCCTTATAAGAGTTACCATCGCCTCTCTTCAGTCGATTTATAATCTTTGCCAACATTCTGGCTCCATCTGGTACTATTTTCGGCGCTACTCTCTTGAAATTTGCACACTCCCACTGGAAAATACATGAATTTACTTTAATTTGTATGAACTACCATTATATCGAGCCTCTTCATAATGGACGAGGTTCATACATTTTTAATTTAACCGATTTTGAGCCTTATTTTAAAGCTGGTCGTCTTTTTTTAAAGGTAAGTCTTCAATCAGTACATAACTAAGTATATGATCAATATTAATTGAGTAAAAAAATATTTGTAACAAAAATACTACATTAACTTTGTTTTACTTTCAAAATTATGCAATAAATGCCCTTGAATTCCATTGGTCTAATCTAAAAAATCTATTTATTCTTCATTATAGAATATACAATATATTTTACTCAAGCCCATTTTGAAATGGCAATATAGTCCGTTTTCTTATGGGCATGCTTGTATGGAAAGGTATACATTTTTGAGTAAAGCAATGAAATTTGGTTCGAATGTTGTACTCGTCCACCTAAGCCCAAATCGCCTGGTAGCCAGTGTCTACTCCCCGGCAGAAGGGAGGGAGGGGGGGTTATAGAACAGAGCGCCCGGCGCTCGGAAAAAAAATTCTGGCGGATTCATTTGGCCCTTTGAGTCGAGTTTGGTGTCGTTATCAGGTAACTAGATGATGCCCGATTCATTCCCCATACCAGTTTTTTAGGGTTCCGTAGCAAAATATGTCACAATCTTTAAAATAATAAACTTTTGGCAGTGGCAAAATCCACACAAAACAGTATATTTTTATTTTTTTGTATGAAACTTGGTTTATAAAAAAATACTGTCTGAAAGGCCATTTCATGCAGATTATAAAAACATTAACATGTAACATATATCTTACCATTTTAAATGTAAAATAAATTAGAGAAAGTACAGGAACGTTCGTCAGCGCAGCGTAGGGGACGGCTAATAGACCCGAAAAATAAGCAATAACATAAAACAAAAACCAATCAAGTGCGAGTCTGACTTGCCCATCGAGTGTTTCGTACTTATTTGTCCTATACCATGTTATCTTGTCTGGTAGGACCTGGTTAACTGATACACACACACTTTCGTCTTTATAATATTAGTGTGATTTTTAATCATCTTTAAATTATAAATTCAGGTAACATTGTTAAAAATAAAGATATATATAATAGTAGAACGTTTTTGTATTACTAATAATGACAACCACCTCCACAATTACATAATTCGGTACATTTGAGCTGGCGTATAAAACACTTCAATCTGGAATTGCAAGATTTCACGCACCGACATCTTATCAATTCAAAGCTTCTCTTTTCTTTTTATTTCAGATGGGCAAGGAATATTTTGATTTTTTTAGGTCCCTAAATATATACAGCCTGTAAAACTGCCCTTAAGGTGTGTTGTTTAAGGGCAGCTTCTGTGGGAGGCAAATTTTCGATTTGCCTGTCCGTTTTTGTTAAAAATTTGTTTGCGACCCTCATTTACTATCACAGCGGGGTACAATGTGAAAAACAAACATGTACTTATAATAATTATAAAAAAATATAAGTACGGATATGCCTTCCATACCTCAAATGCTGGCAGGTGTACGTGGAGCTCTTTTAGACCTTCTAGCTTGGAATACATGATATTCTGTACTAGCCATATCTGTCGACTGTTCTTAACATTATTTTGGCTACTACTACTATATCGTGTGTTCCAAAGCTAGAAGGTCTAAAAGAGCTATAGGTACACCTGCATTTGAGGTATGGAAGGCATATCCGAATGTCACACGAGGATTTAAAGCACTTTACAGTGGCAAATATGCAGACAGTGAAATTGAAAAGTTTGTGATTACAATGCATGATAGGTAAGGACGGTCACGATATTTTAAGGATACTCTTATCCAGAACTTATATTTTTTTATAATTATTATAAGTACATGTTTGTTTTTCACATTGTACCCCGCTGTGATAGTAAATGAGGGTCGCAAACAAATTTTTAACAAAAACGGACAGGCAAATCGAAAATTTGCCTCCCACAGAAGCTGCCCTTAAACAACACACCTTAAGGGCAGTTTTACAGGCTGTATATATTTAGGGACCTAAAAAAATCAAAATATTCCTTGCCCATCTGAAATAAAAAGAAAAGAGAAGTTTTGAATTGATAAGATGTCGGTGCGTGAAATCTTGCAATTCCAGATTGAAGTGTTTTATACTCCAGCTCAAATGTACCGAATTATGTAATTGTGGAGGTGGTTGTCATTATTAGTAATACAAAAACGTTCTACTATTATATATCTTTATTTTTAACAATGTTACCTGACTTCATTTATAATTTAAAGATGATTAAAAATCACACTAATATTATAAAGACGAAAGTGTGTGTGTATCAGTTAACCAGGTCCTACCAGACAAGATAACATGGAATAGGACAAATAAGTACGAAACACTCGATGGGCAAGTCAGACTCGCACTTGACTGGTTTTTGTTTTATGTTATTGCTTATTTTTCGGGTCTATTAGCCGTCCCCTACGCTGCGCTGACGAACGTTCCTGTACTTTCTCTAATTTATTTTACATTTAAAATGGTAAGATATATGTTACATGTTAATGTTTTTATAATCTGCATGAAATGGCCTTTCAGACAGTATTTTTTTATAAACCAAGTTTCATACAAAAAAATAAAAATATACTGGTTTGTGTGGATTTTGCCACTGCCAAAAGTTTATTATTTTAAAGATTGTGACATATTTTGCTACGGAACCCTAAAAAACTGGTATGGGGGATGAATCGGGCATCATCTAGTTACCTGATTACGACACCAAACTCGACTCAAAGGGCCAAATGAATCCGCCAGAATTTTTTTTCCGAGCGCCGGGCGCTCTGTTCTATAACCCCCCCTCCCTCCCTTCTGCCGGGGAGAAGACACTGGCTACCAGGCGATTTGGGCTTAGGTGGACGAGTACAACATTCGTACCAAATGGCATTGCTTTACTCAAAAATGTATACCTTTTCCCATAAGAAAACGGACTAATATGCCAATATCCATCAAGACACACCTCAGAAATATCAAAATAAGTTTTTGTTACTGCATCCTGAATAATATAGTTACGAAAGTGATAAAAGTATTTTAATACAGTATATTATGTAAAATATTAATATAAAGTTAGTATCAGTATGTTTGAATAGACTTTTTAAATTATTGTTATTTTTGCAGACACAATAAAAACCACAATTTACCTTACAAAGAATATTGAGGAATTAACCACATTAAATATAAAATGTTAGTATACCTATTTACATAATAAAAATTTAAAAATTAAAATTACAGGTCCTCTATACTTGGGCTTTCTGAGTAGTCCTGATGTTTTTGTCTGATTTTTAAATACTTAATTATAATTTAAAGAACTAGGAGGAAATACCCACTTTGTGATCACTCCATGCATCCCTCTGACAACTCTTTCCACAGTAATAAACAAACTGGCATCCAGAACACTTCTGAACTCTACAGCTGGAAATTTAAATTTATTTATATAAGTAAACTTATCACAAATTTTACGAAAATTCTGAATGGAAAAATGTTAATTGACATTAATTAACAGTATTAGTATAAAAAACATTGCAAATACTTACTTTTGTAGACAATTATCACATCGATTTCCATTTTCTTTTGATGATAAAATATACGCAAAGGGTTCTTCAGACAAAATTAAGTCTCCAGCCTTTACCGGAGTATTCGAGTTTCTAAACCTATTCCTCATAGTTATTTTTGCTTAATTTGAGGTAGATGTTATTATTAATTATTCGCTATAAAATTCAGCATTTAACTATCCGGAAATCAAGTATAAATAGCCAAGATCTGGAATGTTACACTGAAAGATACGGAGTGCGAAATGCTAATGTTAAAAATATTATCTTTTCCACCTGCCGTTCTAATATTAGCTGTACATACACTATGTATCCGTTACATTATTTTTAGATAAGACGTGACCGCATCTGTATCAACAAACACAAAAATAAATTAACTCAGTCAGGCAGTAAGCACGAAAATATAAATTGAAAATTCAAAAATACTTGCATGCGAAATTAGCTTTGCATTTTGCAATATTTTTAAAAACAAGAGTCAAGAATTTGTATTTTGCAGTAGTAATCGCCTATTGGATATTTTTATTTATCTAAATCTCACCATTGGTCTATTATAAAATACTTTGCAGTCTGATTGGTGTATCGATACAAATACATTGTCAAATGAAATGTGTACTTGATGACTTTGACATCATGATAATGTTGCAAGATTATTATTAAAAATGGGTTAAGAATTTTCTTTCTACTCATTCAAATACTATGTCTAAATATTTTCTTTAATTGACTTTACAGGTAATTTTCTACTGAATTGTTTGAAATAAATTATAAAAAGGATTGCGTGGGATCTATATTTTAAAAGTAAAATCAAGCAAATGGCAGCATCTGTGACCAAAATGTCATGAGCACGTGTACTGTGTAGTCCGCACATCAATGTCAAAAATAAATTACGGAGAAACCAAACACTGATAGAATTTCGTACTTTTCTTCGTTTATTAATTAGAATAATTAGCAATTAGTAATGTCGTTAGTTTTAACCAGAGCAGCCCTTGCGTTAAAGAATGCTGAAGCCAACTTTAAAGTCGTGAAATTTGAGGCGCATAAACCTAAGAAAAAGCAAAATGTAGAAAGTGAAAATTCTGACAATATTATCAATAAACCGACCGGACCATCGAAAGAATTAGACTTGAAGAAAATCCGACATGAGGTAGTTAAATTTGGAATGTCTGGTTTTGACCCTACGAAGAAAGAAGAAGCTAAAATTGCGTTAGCGGTTAGTTTAGGTAAGATCTTATAATATCTCTAATTCATCAGATAAAATTATGTTTTAATTGGTTAATTAATGGTGTAGGACTGCATTTTCACTACTTGAATCACAATTTTAACTAATAGTAGCAATATAAAGTACTTAAGAAGTCACATTAATGGAATATTTGATAATTGATTGTAAAATTAAATTACACCCACTTCTCTTGTTCTACTTATTTTGATGTTCATATTTTAGTTTAAATGTCTATTTCAGTCTCTATTAAACATTAACATACTTATACTCTGTCCCTTAGAGCGTATACGCACTATGCGGGTAGCCGCATTGCGGGTAGCCGTCCGGCTGACCGCAAGCACAATTATGTACGGAATATTCATTTCTATGCGCACTGTGCGGTCTGCGGTAGCCGCATCGCAGTGCGCATAGAAATGAATATTACGTACATAATTGTGCTTGCGGTCAGCCGGACGGCTACCCGCATAGTGCGTATACGCTCTTAGATTACAAAATAAAAGACAGATGGAGCGTTGCCGAACTAAACCGAATAATTTATCGTCATTTCCATAAAGCTATGTGTGCTGTCATTTCGCCGCTGCACTGTACGTACACGGTGCTTCTGTGTGGGTGTTATGTTACCAGATATTGAAAATTTTCCCAAAATTTTCCCCGACTACGGAAGAAAGAGGGTTATGTGTTTCGAGTGTATCTATGTATAATATTTCTTTGGCACGTCCGTATTTCTTTGCAGTATAAACCGCTGAACCGAATTTGATTTATGAGGTGACATTGCAATCATCTGAAATATTATGGTAGTGGTGTTAGAAACGTTGGCTACATAAATTAGCTGTCAGGTTTTAATTTAAATTTTATATAAATTCTTGTTTATGATAATTTTTTATAATATTGTAAAAAATCTATTGTTACATAAATGATAAATTTTTAATTAAATAAATTACATAAAAAAATGTTTCAAAATTACAATGATTACCTGATATTATTATCTTTTATTTTCAAAATATATGAATGTGGATAGCGGTAATTTTTAGTCGAGAACACGGGACATTTTATTTTAGAAAGAAAGAAGGAAGAAACCATTTATTCCAGTACACATAAACACACAAATTAAATTATGAATAATTAATTGGCAGTGTGAATTATGAATAATAGGTAATAGAAAACATGAATTTATGTATGGTTGCTTGCGCTAAAAAAGGAAGCCACTCAGGATACCTGAGGCATAATACCTTAACACTGATTTTTCAGTGACACCTTACGACATCCACATCCGCTTTACTGGATAATAAATAATTAATAAATATAATTCCTGAATAATAATAATTTTGTCATATCCATCACGGAGTTCAAATGAATTAAATCGCGGGCGAAAACGACTCTTACGTTTTTAAGCTATATAAAAGAAACAAAAAAAGTATTATGCTTATTAAAATTATCTAATAATGATCATGAACCTTTATTGCACTATACAAACAATCACATTCACGATCGAATAATCCAACAGCACTACCCCGAAGATCTTTTAACTATTTTACCGTTTTACCCATAAAAATGGCAAATTCATTTTCAAAATACTGGCAGCGTACGTTGAAGTTTTGTATTCCTTCGTATATGTAAAATTATTATTTGTATACAAAATTAAATAAGCCAAATAATCTACAGAAAACCTGTAAAACGATGTTTTATCTTTTTGTTTGTTTTCGGGAACAAATTTTACAGCGTTTTAATATCACAAGACAGCATTTTTTTACTAAAATAACAAACCCCTTTTGACGTATTGCATGACACTAGAATCGCTATAGCACTGAGGGAGTTTCGTATTCGTTTTTGATTTCGTATTTTCTTTGACAAGGGCGATGGATGATTGTCATCCTCCATCTGCCTTTTATTTTGTAATCTAAGCTCTGTCCATTATATTATTTGCTTTTTGACAGCTTCACGCCTATGTAGGATTGTATTGTCTATGTTAAAATGTCATACAAATAATTAACGTACTTCATGTACAGGTCCCGCCCACTTAGTGATGCCTACACAGAATTATTCAATGATGGGTCGATAGATTAGAATAATCGATACAAATACTCTGTAAAATATATCCGATACAGAAAAACTCTTCTATTATGTTATATAATTTAAACGTAAAGACAACCTAATTGTAAGATAGAAACCAATAAATAATAAAATATTAGTTTAGTTTAGTTTTAACATACAATGCATAGATATGTGGTCTTATTATTACATATCTTATTAGTATGTTTACGTTGTAATTATTATTTACGTACCTGATTCGATTTATGATAATATTTTGAATTTATAAATGGAAATGGTATCACAATCGATAATCTTTTGAACATCACTTCTGGTATCACCCGTCGAGCTGTCAAAAAGCAATTCTTATAGTGGACAGACTACACATATTCTTAAATACAATTCATCAAGAAGGAACAATAATAATATAAGTAGTATGGTACTCATCTCTTGTAAAAATAGGTACCATTGCTTACTAAAAATGTTACCAACGGAGATGAAACTCAAATATTATTTTTCTGATTACCCTGAACAGTATTATATATAAAATTCCTTGTAAATATTATTTTTGATAAAATTTACTTCAGCTAATTTAATTAAATATAAATTCGTATTTTCAGGGGCCAAACCTCCAAAAAAAGCATATTTAAATTACAAGGAACTCATGAGTAAGAGGAAACAAGAGAAGCAAAAGGAGAAAGAAGAGAAAGAATTAATGAAATCTAAAAGTATAATGCAAACAACTGGGCAAAAGAAAAAGAAAGGATCTAAAAATGACGTTGGACATTTCTTGAGTAACTATGGAAAGGTAAGACTTTATATATTATTATACTAGCTGCTCCGCGCGGTTTCACCCCCGTGGCTCCACCCCTGTTGGTCGTAGCGCGATGATATATAGCCTATAACCTTACTCGATAAATGGGCTATCTAACACCGAAAGAATATTTTAAATCGGACCAGTAGTTCCTGAGATTAGCGCGTTCAAACAAACAAACTCTTCAGCTTTATAATATTAGTATAGATGTATTTATAATGAACTAGAATCCCCCCTGCATTTTCAACAAAAATTTGTATTGTCCTGTGGGATTTCGGAGATAAAAGTAACCTTTCATCTACACATACATACTACCTTTCATTGTAATTGGTTCAGTAGTATTTGCGAAAAAGAATAACAAACATCCATCCATCCATGCATCCTCACAAACTTTCGCATTTATAATATTAGTAGGATTCTATAATCTTTTAGTCTCAAATGAACACAGGAATTCACTTTTTCACTAAAAATTGTTAGCAATAATAGTAGAGCATCAGATTGATAAATTCTAATTCTTTGGTGCAAATGAGTCATGGCATTTCTTTACTGCCACAACATATTATAAGCTATTTTTTTTCACATAAAGTGCATTTTCGATCATTATCCTATAGATAGAATGCTAACATCCATACCACATTGAATACACCTTGTCCTATACATGCATACATACTTGAATTTTTACTTAACTACATATAACTTGATTATTTATGTAAGTACAACTTTTATATTTTTTATTTTTTTAGGTACAAAAGAAGGACTTGAAGAAAGCTGTTAACGACAAGAAATCTAAGAAGAAAAAGAAAATGAAATAAATAGTTTTAAGTTGTAAATAAAAATATTATATTATGATACCTAGATATTTTATTTTTACCCTCTTAAAACTATTACATTCCTGTATTTTATTGTGTAATCCATCTCTGTATTAAAATAAAATGGCTATTTATTTTATTAAATGTATATGACCCTGAATTTAGCAGACAGAAGACAAAATATAATTTCAGATGGGGATATCTAAAAGCGAAATTAAGTTCTTGAAGTTTTACAAATTGGAAATTGTTTGTCATTGATTTACCTACAGGTGGTAATGAATTAAAATTTTATTTTTATTTTTGAACATACATATTTTTAAATTAAAAATACATTTTTGGGAAGCTTTCACCGTGTTCCCAGTTGTATCCGAGCAGTTGTTTTTAGATATCCCCATCTGAAATTATATTTTGTCTGCTGTCTGCTAAATTCAGGGTCATAAATGTAACATATTCTATTATATTACTTTATTTATATTATGTATCAGGGTAAAGACAAGGGAAGAAATGAGCCGAGCACCCTTACACATGTATCATGTGAATGATCTGCCTCTGTTTTAGAGAAACCAAAAAACAATTATTTTCTCATGAGAGATTTCAATGTACAAGAGGTACCCAAATAACTAGAGCAGATAAAATAATAGGGAAATACAGGAAAGGCAAAAGAAGTAGAAACGGAGAAAACTTAGTGGAATTCCATTTTTCGCAAAAAGCTCAACACTAAATGGAAAATGAAATTGACTACATAATAACCAACAAAGCGAAGGTATTTAGTAATACCACAGAATAATAACTATTAGCTGTAATACGAAAAACTTAAACTTCAATACCACATGGTAGTACCACCGCAGCTATTTCAAAGCAAGTGGTTTAAAAAAGCCTACACCAAAAGCCGTTAAAACTAGAATAGCAATGTTTATTTTGCTATTATGCAGAAAGATTATAGGGTCAATCAGTGTCTCCATATGTAAATTGAGAAGTACCGTGTTGCAAGGGTAAAAATACGGTGTTTCTAGAAAAAATACGGTGAATCTACTAAAAGTGTACCGTGTAAATTACCGTGTAATTTTTGAAAGGAAAAAAACAACAATAAGAACCAAATTAAGTCTGAATATATTTAATTAACAAAAAAAAATTGAAAGAGGTATAATGTTATTCTGAATCAGAGTCTCCTAGCACGACAGTGTCTTTTTCGTAAATCGATTTGTTCATTTTTGACAACATGTCGTTAGTTGGCCTGAAATCCACACATGTTTTGCCATTTCTTTTTATTGATTGCTGGGTGAAAATATTCCCTTTTATTGTTTTAGTGAGAAGTTTGTTTCTTTTTTTCGTTTTAATATCATTGACTTGACTGAAAATGCGCTCGCACTCAGCATTTGAATGCGGCAGTGAAAGAACACCCAGCATGAATTTCGGAAGTTCTTTGAATTTGCTATTTCCGTCTGTATCCTTTAACTCTGAAATCTGAAAAAAATATTTAAATAGTAATATGATGTAGTAATAGTCCACACCAAATCAATATAGAACAGTTTAATTAAAATAACCAACCTTGTTCCAGAATACATCAGCTTTTTCAGTTACAGCCTGTATATCTTTTATTTGTGTTGCAATTAATGGAAAATTTCTCCATTCGTCATCTAATATTTGTTGTTTATCCAGTGTTTTAGGACTAACGCGTGGCAAAATGTTAAATAACGGCGATAATGTAGATAGCCTTGCATCATCTGACGCCGACATACACAATTCTGGGCGCAATTTAGCCAAAGCAGTCAGCACTGGGTCGTTGAGACTGTACCTCTTTCTTATACCCACACAGGCAACGACGATAAATTTTCTGCAGTTGATTTTGAACTCTTGCAAAATATCTTGTTTGTCTAAAATTTCTGGCAACTCCAACTGCCTACTAACTCCCAGTCCCAGATACATATCTTCCAAATCCAGGTAATGAGTGGTATTTGTTGGATCAATATCGTCGAGTTTTGTTACTTGCACATAAGATCGCAGCATGAACGAGGAGAGCAGTTCTCTGTAAAGTTGCGCCATCTTATCGTGCATGTCAATTGAGGAGCGTCGGAACAAAAACCGATAAACGACATGCTGTATTTTTTTTTTTTTTTTTTGTAATTTCGATGCTTTTGCATAATTTTACATGATAAGCTTATTGAATCTGTTCTAAAGCCGATGAATCTAGTAGAAAAATGCGCTTCAAGTTAAATGATCTATACAGATACCGATAAATCCACTGATGAGGTAAAAGAAAATTGATATCTTAACAGAAACCGATAAATCCTACATAAATTTGATAGATTTTTATAAGGTTGAGACAAAAACCGATATAGCAATTTTTAATTTTTAATTATTTAATTCCTCATATACTTAGTTTTAACCAAAAATGTTAATGGTTTTTTCACATAGCGATAAATCCTTAGTTGATTTTTTCAAAAAACGATAAATCCGGATAGTCTAAGCAAAAACCGCTATATCCATTTTTTTTATTTTTTTTTTTCGTTTATTACTTCACACACGAATCTGTTGATTTGGCCACCAAACAATGTTGCTAATGTTGATATATTAAGATTTTCTACTCTCTTTTACCTAAAAAAACAAAGAAATAAAACGTTTTTTCCGATTTGTCAAAAATCTTAGAAAGTGGATTTAGCGGTTTTTGTTCCGAAGCTCCTCAATTATTACCGTCGATTCACTTTGAAAGTATTTATTGACGTCTGTAAATTTCGGTAGTATCCACGCCAAAAAATAATAATAAGCTTTCGTGATAGGGTCCTGCAAACTTTTATGAATGTCTAAACATTCGCTATCCTCGAGCCATTTTCCATCAAAATAAAGCCGCAGCGCGTCCCATTGCTCTAAGATTCTATTTACAACTGAAACCAGAGAGAGCCATCGGGTCTGCGCAGGCCTTAATATTTTATGTACTTCCGTTTCCGTAAACAGCTGGAAGTCTTTAAATTCTGCTTGGCGTTTGCTACTCAGTTTAAAATAATTATATATTGCTCGAGCGAACTTTTCAGTCTCTGGTGGTAATTTCTTCGAAGCATCGCTTGCGCATAAATGCAAGGAATGACATATGCACTTAAGTACAGTGATGCCGGGGCACTTCTCACGAAATAGACTAGATACAGAATTTCTACAACCCATCATCGTATTGCATCCGTCTGATCCGAAGCCTACGATGTTATCCAGAGGGATTGAATACTTTTCAAATGACTGAATTACCAAGTTAAAGAGATGATGTGCGTTAGCAGAATAATTATTTTGGCTGTATTCAAAAAGTTGTATTAAGTCCCAGAAGCGGCTTAAAATCTTACCGTGGTTACAATCGTAATATCGTACTACTACGCACATAGTTTTCACCACTGCAATGTCGGTGCTTTCATCTATGAGCACTGAAAACTTACAATTTTGTAGATCACGAGCCAATGTATCCTTTTCGCTTCTTCCAACTACATTGTTAATGACTGCTTGAGCTTTCGTATGTTTCAGCTTAAATTTTTTTGCAACTTCTGGATCAATAAAAGTAACCGATATAAGATCACATAAATGATCTGCCACTTGGTGAGATATTTTGTGTTCAGCTATAAAAGCTGCAAATTTTATTTCAGCTACTTTACATTTTTCATCAAGCGTCGTCGGCGCCTTTTTGAACGCACTTTCTATGGTAGGTTGAATAGAGGATTTTGAAGTAGAACTCAATAATAACTTCTCTTTTTGTTCATGTTTTGTGCTACAACCATGTCTTTAAAGAACACTCATTTCTGCGCTGATACTTGAGTCACATATTGAACAAATTGCTTTATATTCATCTTTGGGATGTTTTTTTAACCACGTAGAAAATTCTTTCAGTTTACACCATTCAACTTTAAACTTTTGTTTGTAATGCTTCCTTTTTATTCCAACTCTGGATGTTTTTGTAGAACAAGTTGGTCTTGTGTCGCTGTCATAACTTTCAGAATCACTCTCCATTGTGAAACTTAACAGTACTGCCTACTACCTCACTAAATAAAAAGGGGAATAATAAAACGAGCGACTGAAAATAAAGTGAGCGACTGATTATGAGATACTGATTTAATAACTTGAGCGGTATGAATTTGAGTAATCGACAAATAAACTAAACAAGCAACGAATATTAGTTGATAATAAAATACAGATTGAGCGTACTAAAGGAGGATTGTGATTAATCCATTTGATATATTAGAATTCTAACTGTGTGATTACATTACTATATGAGCGACTAAATTACTAGTTGAGCGAATAGATTACTAAGTTAGCAACTAAATTACGCTCATCTAGAGCGACTAAAAACACTAGAATAAATTGTTCAAACAGTTATTTGATAAAACTTTCAAAAACAAATTGAACTGATAGTACCTACTCTGTCCATTATATTTTTTTTCAAAGTGATTTTTCTATTCGAAATACCTCGATTAAGATAAAATGCCACTCAGTATAAATAAATCATATGCCAAATAATGAATATAATACAAGACGTAATTTTGTCACTCAAACAATTAATATTAGGTCCCTCAAATATTATGAAGCTGCTCATTTTGTATTTTATGTAACTCAAATTAATGTTTGTTAGTTGCTGATCTATTAATTTTTCAAAGCTCGCAGTCAGTCGCTCACTTAGTAATTCTGTTACCCCAATTAATTATTTTTGATAACTTAAACTTTAATTTACAGTCACTCGTTTACATACTACCCAAATAAAAATACTATAACAACTATTGAATGAACTTAAAACCACAAAATCTCTCTATTACTTTAAAATTACATTAAAGTTGAAACAGTTTTTAGATTTAAATGCTTACTATACGTACGTATTCGTCACTCGCTGTAACTAGAACTAATAAGAAGTAAAACAATCTAGGCAGCCAATTAAAAGTCATTCATCCATCACACATACAAATTACTTTCTTTCCTTTATTTAAATAAGGACGAGAATGGATTGCGTGGTGCAAGCAAACTTTTAGATATTGGGGATTCCCCTGGCAACCAGGAGCAGTGTTGCCACTACAAAATTTATTAAATTGACTGACTGGAGATTCGTTTTACGCAATACATGATGAAATATTTACAACAACGTAATTACGGTGATATGTGACACGGTAATACACTATTACCTTGACGGTAGATAGAGACCAGATTACGGTGCATCTACGGTAATTACCGTGTATATGGAGACACTGGGGTCAATGTACCACTAGCTGACCAAGCGCCAATACATGACCGAAATTCAAATATACGCGCCAATTAAGAAAATACGGCAGCCCCAGATGATAGTTTATTGTTTTTTCTAGAAAGCAACATCATCCATAAAATAAAAACAAACCTTGCTGCCATTGGTCAGAAATATTGACATTTTTTCAACACGAAGATGTAATTAAGTAGGTGCCCCGTAAGAAATCACATTTTTTACTAAGAGTTTTTTATCGGGAGTTGATTGGGAAATCTTAATTTATCTTGAATGCAATCGATTACTCTTTATATGTCTTGTTATAGGCATAATGTTGAACCATTCTGTTATAGACTTTCGGCTTCATTTTTGGCATGAACAGTTTTTCATGATTTTTAGCGGCCTGGTTATCTTTTGGAGCAACGAAAACAATTTTTCGCCTATTGTTGACCAGTATGGTCAGCTCTTGGTTCTTTATATTTTGCTAAGAAAGATTTGCTTTGGTTTGTGCTTATACCTAATTTAACAAACCATATAAGCCGTAGTTAAGTCATAGCTTTATGTTGCATATTTCCAAAAGCTGACCACCGCGCGTAAGATTTTTATACCGAACTTAGTTGGTCAGGTTTCGGGGCCGAGAATATTATTAACCTTGAGTTGTCCACTTGATTTCCGTGACCAAGTGGTTTGATTTCATCAACCTATCTTTATTTATTAAATAATATATTTATTTATTAAACTCTTATGTTCGAAGAAGGACATTTTGTCCATTTTGAAAATGGTCAACTTTTAGAGTAATGATGGTCAGATATTGGTGATCAGTGGTCAAGTAATGGTGTTTTTAGCAGAAATAACTTTCAGAGTAGTTTTCATAAAACCTTTGAAGGTTATCAAATTGATATTAAGAACAATAGTTACAGTGAGTATTCAATTATCTGTGTCCCAAAAATAACATTGAACGTAAAACAAATAACCCGTTTTTAGGGTTCCGTAGCCAAAATGGCAAAAACGGAACCCTTATAGTTTCGTCATGTCCGTCTGTCCGTCTGTCCGTCTGTCCGTCTGTCACAGCCGATTTACTCGGAAACTATAAGTACTACAGTGATGAAATTTGATGGGAATATGTGTTGTATGAACCGCTACAAAAATATGACACTAAATAGTAAAAAAAAGAATTGGGGGTGGGGCCCCCCATACATGTAACTGAGGGATGAAATTTTTTTTTTCGATGTACATACCCGTGTGGGGTATCAATGGAAAGGTCTTTTAAAATGATATAAAGTTTTCTAAAAAACATTTTTCTTAAAGTGAACGGTTTTTGAGATATCAGCTCTCAAAGTCGTAAAAAGTATGTCCCCCCCCCTCTATTTTTATAACTACGGGGTATAAAATTCTAAAAAAAATAGAGGTGATGCATGCTAATTAACTCTTTCAACGATTTTTGGTTTGATCAAAGTATCTCTTATAGTTTTTGAGATAGGTTGATTTAACTGTAATTTATTATATTTGCTGCTACGGAACCCTTTGTGCGCGAGCCCGACTCGCACTTGGCCGGTTTTATTTATATATAGCTAAAGATAAAACCGCTTAAATGGTCAACTAGTGGTACATCCACCCTATACCTAAAGGATAATTATGCTCTGGTGTTTATAAGGCGTAAGCGACAATAATGTTCATAGGCAGTCAAACAAGGACTTGCGTAGTTTATATTAGGCTTAAAAAGACACTGAGCTTGAAGAAAGAAAATTTATTTCACTCATATAGAAAAATAACAAAAACATTAATAAAAATGGAGAACTATTTTAAATACATTTTTCAGTCTGAATCTGATACTATTATAAAGGCGAAAGTTTGTATGGATGTTTGTTACTCTTTCACGTAAAAACTACTGAACCGATTACAATGAAATTTAGCACACATATAGAGGGTAACTTGGATTAACACATAGGATAGGTTTTATCCCGGAAATCCCACGGGAACAGGAACTATGCGGGTTTTCCTTTGAAAACGCGGGCGAAGCCGCGGGCGGAAATCTAGTTATTTCAATAAATTATGCCATGTAACACATTAAAATATACCTAGGTATTTTATAAAAATAAAACAACAATTTTGTGATAAATTTTTTATTCGTATTTAGATGTACCTACCTATTAATTAAGTACTTATTACAAAGTTTGTGATAATTACGTTTTCACACCTTTCCTTAATTATTATCGAATTAATAAATTATATAAACATTCAAAATGTATACAAATCATTAAATTATTGTCATTAATTAATCTTTTATTGTGCAAAAAAGGGTTAATTAATTAACCACACATTTAACCCTTTGAATTAATGACGTGAAATATAATTATGACTTCATATAAATATACGTATATTTTTCATTAACTATCATTTCACATTCGAACTTCGATCAAGCAAGAACACAATCGGTAATCAAACAATGGATCTTCATTTGCATCTAAGTGTAGCTTTCCGAGCTCTTGATTATAAGTGGGGACTTCCAATAGACCTTGATAGTCCTACAGAGCCATCTTCATGCATACCGGTGGAAATCGACCTCCCAAAAACTACATTTTCGTCTGAAGAATATTTAAACACCGTGAAGAGGTCCAGGCGTGTAAAAGCTAAAAGAAAGGATTCCTTCAGCGATATTTCAGTGTCGAAAATGGCGTCAACCAGCGATTTGGGATATTCTGAAACAATAAGTATGAATTCTTTTACAATAACTAATTCAAGAATGGAGTTGAATATGTTGAAGAGTGACGTCACAAGGGAAAATATGAATAAACCATGCAAGCGGAGGTTTAACAGTTTGAAGAAGATTTTAAAGAAGATTAAAATATGAAATATTTAAATTTCATACGTGTGATAAATTTATAGATATTTGGGCGACATGTACGTGTTATAATTTTACCGACACTGGCTTGGTAAATCAGGAATGGGGAACCTATACAGTACCACGAAAAACACCAGTGATGAAAAAAAATTGCAGAAAAGAAACCCTATTCCAACAAAAGATGTTGATTTATTTGATAGGAGATCTTGTTATATGAGAGATTTATTGTTTTATTGTATTGTTGATTATTTATAAACTATGTAGTTATTTATAAGAAGGTACTTATTTTGTAAATAAAATAATATTAATATAAAGCTTTGTTTTCATTTAAAACTTACTATTGAGATTTATTACTTCATTTTCAAATTGTACGTATGAAGAATAATAATTAGTAATAACTCTTATGAATTATGTACAATCTTAATGGACATTTTCAAATTTACATACAAGTTACATACATTTTACATTTATATAGCACTAGCTTTCCGCCCGCGGCTTCGCCCGCGTATTCAAAGAAAAACCCGTTCCCGTGGGATTTCCGGGATAAAACCATAATCAAAAATGTGTTAATCCAAGTTACCCTCTATATGTGTGCTTAAATTGTAATCGGTTCAGTAGTATTTGCGAGAAAGAGTAACAAACATCCATACATACAAACTTTCGCCTTTATAGCCTATATATATTATTCGCCTATATATATATTTCGTATTAGGATAGTAGGTACTGAAGCCTATGCTCAAGCTTTATTATGTTATCGATTTGTTACCTAGGTACCACTGACCAGATACATAAATCAGAAAATAGTCTTTTAAATCAGAATTCATTAATTTATATGTGATAACATCCTTCAAAGTTCAAACTAAACACAAAACGATATTTATTTATTTATTTAATTTATTTAAATACTTTATTGTACTTACTGCCAACAAAAAAAAAATACAAAAAGAAAACTTATACTAAAAGAAGACACAGGCCACAGCACAGATGGCGGCCTTATCACTTATAAGTGATTTCTTCCAGGCAACCAATTGTAGATGGGATAACATAATAGAAAAAAGGAGGTGGGTAAAAAGTAAACGCAATAATTATGTAATATAAAACTAATAGAAAAAAAAATACTAATAAATATACTATATATAATACATAGATATAATAATAGATATCATATATATACATACGTATATACCTATAATTATATATACATACCATAAGTAAAATAAATACATACAATACATATCGTAATAGGTACATGTACATAAAATAATATGTATAAAAAGGCAAATTACAGCGAAAGAGAGACGCAAAACGATATATTATGATTTGGAAATTGGATGAAACTTTACAGTAATATCACAGTATTACAATATTATTTCCTATTATATATTGTAATACTGTGGTAATAATATATTTAGTTTATTTTTATTTTAAACGCTTTATTCATTATTGTGCTGCCAACATAACAATAGTAGGTACAATAAAACTTAAACTAGGACGTACACGGTACAACACAGAAAGCGGCCTTATTACTAACAAGTAATCTCATCCAGGCAACCAACAGATTGTGTGAAAAACAATAAATTACTACAGCGGAGGTAGGTAAAAATTTAAACATAAATAGAAATTAATATAAATGTTGTAATTAATAAATACTTGATTTTGGCTGCGGGTTCATCTATAAAAAGTTGCCTTCCAAAAACTATGAGCAGAATCGTGTTTTATATTTTTTGTCTTAAGTTCTTAAGGGGCTTAGAAGAGCTAAACGAGGCAAAACTCGAGTTTTATAATGCTTTAAAGTATATGATTAACTGTAGTAAAAAATCTCAGAAAAATATATGATATTCTTCCCATAATAAAAAATATTATTATACTCCTAAGACTTAGCTCCTTTTACTTACCAGTACCACCTATTGCAATAAAATTTCGCTCCAGCTCTATTACCATATTATTAACTAGAGGTACGCCCCGGCTTCGCCCGTGGTATCTACATATTTCGCAATAAAAGGTAGCCTATGTCCTTTCTCGGGTATCAAAATATCTCCATACCAAATTTCATGCAAATTGGTTCAGTAGTTTAGGCGTGATTGAGTAACAGACAGACTGACAGAGTTACTTTCGCATTTATAATATTAAGTAAGTATAGATTATTCGCTTTACTCTGCAGTTATACCCGCATTGCTCCGCTCCTATTGGTCTTGGGGGATACCTAGGTATATAGCCTTCGCTGATAGGGTCACGGATGAATTCTACACATACCCTTGGCCCTGTCGCTGATGCGGCTTGACGGAACACAGTGGGGTTTTGGTCGGTAGGAATCCGACATAACCCACGGCCTCTTCCCCGGAGGCCGTGGGTATCTATGCAAGATTTCCCCACTAAAAAAAAAAAAAAAAAAAAAAAAAAAAAGGTATATAGCCTTCCTTCGATAAATGGGCTAACACTGAAAGAATTTTTGAAATCGGACTAGTCGTTTCTGAGATTAGCGCGTTCAAACAAACAAACTCTTTATAACATTAGTATAGATATAGGTTTATACTTTATAGTTTATACTTTACCAGCTGTGCCCTGCGGTTTTACCCGCAGTGCTCCACTCCTGTTGGTCTTAGCGTGATAATATATATTGCCTATAGCCTTCCTCAATAAATGGGCTATCTAACACCGAAAGAATTTTTCAAATCGGACCAGTAGTTCCTGAGTTTAGCGCGTTCAAACAAACATACTCTTCAGCTTTATAATATTAGTATAGATTTCTCCTATCTAGCTATATGTATATCATCGCTAAGACCAACAGGAGCAGAGCAATGCGGGTGAAACCGCGGGGAACAGCAAGTATTAGATACAGATAGTCGGTACACGGCGGTGCTTATTTAAACTTCGAGATGAAGGTCGAGATGAAATCATTGTAAGTATGTAATTCTGTGGGATAAAACTAAATAAAAAAAAAAATATACTTTTCTTCATATACACGAATAATAAGTAAAGCTGATAGTAAAATATAATATGTAGGTATTTAATGCAAGTAATTAATAGATTTTTTATGAAAGATCTACTTAACTAATAATAATAACAAACATCGAAAGAATTTTAATAGATTGATATTAACTAATATAATCACGTAAGAAAGTTAAAACTTAAATATATAATAGAATGATTACATATAGAGCATCTGAGGTTCGAGCACTAAAATTATATAGTCTTCTAAGTACTGTGTAATAATTAAGTTCATGAAAATGTGCATATGATGCATTAATTAGTTGCCTCAATAATGACATACCACATGTGAGTAATGGATAATTAGGAAAATTCAATAGAAAAAATGGTTAATTAATTAATTAATTCAACCCTTTCGATAATGATTGCGCAAATTAATTAAACTTGTATATAAATGCATAACTTTAATGCTAGGACATTATTCAGCCCTTGCCTTTCGGTGAAACAACTTGTGAAAAAAAATGGATTTACATTTGCATTTGAGTGCTGCTTTCCGTGCCCTGGACTATAAGTGGGGTACACCAGTTGATTTGGACACTAATACAGACTTAAGAACATGTCTACCAGCGGAAATTGACCTACCTACAACTACGTTCTCCTCTGAAGAATATTTGAGAAAAATAAGAAGAGCAAAAGAAAATTACAGATCAAAAGATTCCTGTAATATTATGAAATCAAAACGTTCTGTTCATTGGAATTTGGAAAGCGATAGATATTATAAGGAATACAATACAGTGCATGTTATGGAAAAGGTTGTGAACGATGTTGATCGTTCGGAAACCCTATGTTTGAATCTGTCAAAGAGTTCGTGGTGCAAACGTCAATGTAGAAAGGTGAAGAAGGTTTTAAAGAAGATAAAGCACAATTTGTCCAGGTTTTAAACTTGTAAAAGACTGAAAGTCATAGATCGGAAGTATAATTATTAGTTATAAGTTATGTAGATGAAGGCTTTGTATAGTATTGACATGTTATTGTAGTTAAGAATAGAAATGTAAGAAAGTATTTTGTTGTTTATTATTGTTATGTTTTTTGAAAATAAATAATTTAAAATTATATGTAACATATTTTATTTGATGATCTAATGGCACAATGGTAAGTGACTGCATTCAACCATATTCAAACAAATTATGATTATTATGTACTAAGATTAAAGACCACATTTTTTAAAAGTAAGTACCTACAAGAGAAACGATAAAGTAAGCACAGTTGACTTGTTTCAACATTGATTCATCTAGTTTATCACGAGATGGCGTAGTTAGCTACATTTATTTATTCTTCACTAGCGGTCTGCCCCGGATTCACCCGTGGTATATGTTTATGTTTTCTCTCCATATGAACCATCCTTGTACTTCAAGGATGTTTAAAAATTAACGAAATCGGTTCAGTCGTTTTCGACTTTTGCGCTTAGCAAGTAGCAACACATTTGGCGATTCATATTTTAATATAGATTCATCAAATCATATTGTCAATTAATCAATCTCATCAACGAATGAATTACCTAATTTAATAAAATAAAAGACAAGTTCATTAGGTAAGGTATATTTTAAAATAACTAATAAATATTTACATCAAAATATAAACATAAATACAGTAATATTATGCAGGCAAGTTCATTTTTACAATAAATAATTATTAACAAATAATATAATTAAACTATAGTTTATAATTTTACACATAGGGTTCAAAATATTTAATAGCAGTCGTCATAGGTTTTTCGTTGATTTTGTTCGTTGCGATGGGATTCCTTACGCGCATTTTTATATCTTTAGGTTTAAGTACACTTTTGTGGTTAGCGCTCGGTGGCCGCATACCTAAATAGTTCTTACTAGGCGAAAATAAAGACTTAGAACTAAGACCAGATGACTCTAGGAAAAAGTCAAAAGCTCCCTTAGTTTTATTTACAGATTCTGAGCTCAAAATCATCCTCGGCTCACACTTGACCGTGTTATACGAGCCACTGTTGCTCCCGGAGGAATTACTCGACTCGATGTCAGAATTCCTCACAGATTCAGTCTCTAAGTTCTCTATATTAGAAAGGAGATCAGGTTTATTAGAAAGCTTAGCATTTTTTGTGAGTCCCTTGTTTACCGCGTTATCGTGGCATTCGTGAAATACATTTTTTTCATTGTCATTATTCTCAACATTATTATTTAATTGTTTTTCAGGTACAGATATAACATGTTCAGTGACAACGTCGGACACGGAACCATCGCTACTCCCAGAGCTAATGCGATATTCTTCGGCCACTATTATGTCGAGTTCGTCATCAATTTTGAACTCTTCAAAATTTTGGGAAAGATCAAACTTGTCTATGTCTTCGAAGTATTCAGCTTTATGCTGCTCCGCGTTGCTAGTTTGAATTTTTTCTGTGACATGGTTAAATTGATTATCCAAGTCGGTCAGATTTATGCGTTTACCGCTTGTCTTGACTCCTTTATTTATTTCAGAGAGGATTGAAGACACAGTGTTGCCCATTTGTATCGAACCTCTTGGGTCAATTTTTGGTTGAAGAGAGTGTATAGTGAAATTAGCCAGATAACTGTTTGAAGGTGGAAAAGAGCGGTGATCTTCATTAGCCTTTTCATCCTCATCAGGAATAATTATCTCAGTGACTTGCGGAAGCTTTGGGATGTCCTTGTCACTGATTTTATTCTGTATCCTCGGCAAAGAGACCACTTTTGCCACACTGTTCCTTTGATTTGTCGAGTGAACTGGGTACTGCTCATTATGAATTTCAACCGTAGGCTGCGTGAGAAGCATTTCTCTTTTACCGTTATTGACTACTGGAACATTTATCTCTGAAATGGAACAGTAGTCTGGTTCAACGATCTTCGATGTCACAACGTTATCCACGTTTCTCTTAACATCTGCAACCCGTTGATTAGCCGCAACGGCTTCAGAGTCTAAAGATTCTGCCAACGTTTTGACAGTTTCAGTTTTCCATTTAGCTGATAAGTTTTTCGGCTTAGGCGGCAGTGCAGGAGGAGTTCGTGGCACTTTTCTCTTGTTAAATATCTTCATAGATCCGTGGCTCTCTAATTTCGGTTCGAAGTTATTATTGTTCAAGTTACGACTTTCAATGTTAGCTGCGATATTCTTAACGATAGACCCTCGTATTTTGGGCACGTTCGATTTATCGCTGTGTGGTTCTGTAGGCGGCAACGGCACAGGCTTTTGCTCTGTTGATTTTGTGATTATTGGTTCATATTCATTGCTGTAGATACTCTGTATCTCATATTGGAAGCCTTGTGCCGTGTTGGGCACTTCGTAACTGTGTTCAGATGCTGTCTCCAAACTGAATTTAACTATTTTGTTCGCTCTCTTGTCTGACCTTGGCAAAGTATTGTTACCACCGGTGGGCCTTATTTTATCGTCATATGAAATGCTATTTAATGTTGAAAACTGAACGCGCTTAGTGGCAGCTTTAGGGCTTGGAGTTGTAGCTTCACTTGATTTAGAGTTATCATTACTACTGTCATCTAAAGAGTTTTGTAGCAATATTTGATTGACACACTCAAGAACAGGATTGTTTTTATATATTTCGTGTGGAGGAGTATCATCCGCGTCACTTGTACTAGCATACCAATTTTCATTGATTTCATTCAAGTTTTCTTGTTTAGTTGATTCAATATTATTATTATTTTTGCTATCGAATCTTGTATCAACCATATCTTTTTTAAGCATATTATTGCACAGTACTTCGTTCTTTGCTGATATTATTTCAGCATTTATTATCCCACTGTTTAGTCCAGCTATTAAAACGTTATCACTATTAGGTTTTGAATCTCTATGATCCATACAGTCCATATCTTGCTCTTGATCACTGACATTACAATACCATGGTTTCTCCTCACCTTCCTCTGTAAGAACTTTATTTAGGAAAAGTTGTCTATTCGCCTTTATTTCATCTGATGCTTGTCTTTTAATACCATGCAACCTTTCTATTTTAGTTGAAAAAGGTTTCTCAGTACTAACAGCATTTTCTTGTTCTTTCTTCGCAGCTTCTCCGATGAGCTGGTCGATCTTAAGAGAAGCTTTTCTTATATCATTCGCTATTTGATTGGCAGTGACATCGTCATCATGATTGACTTGATAACTCATACCGAAACAATCTTCAGCGCTGCTGCTATTGTTTGTCTGATGGTTGTAAGATTTTTGCGTATTGTCCTGATGTTTGCCGTTATTCTTTCTACCTGAATATTTTCTAGATCTCCTAAAGACATCTCGTCTAACGAAAGCTTGTTTATTTTTAATAAAGGTTCCTTTACTTCCTACACTAGCTGTATTACCCTCTTCACTCGAACTAGTATTACAGTACACTACATCATTTTTCGGTAATTGAAAACTCTTACTAAGCCTAGTATTCTTTTGAAAAATGGGCGGTGATTTCCTTTCCCGATAGCTACTACTTCTCACGAATGCGTTTGGGAATCTCGAATCTGTGCTCTCGAGACTTTGAAACTCTGGATCAGTTTCTATGTTTGTTTGCTCGCTCGTGAACCCGAGGAGCTGTTGGCAATTACTGCAGTACGACTTGCGTGCTTTCAGTTTGATTATTTCTTCATGCTGTGCCTTTATTATTTTTTCTTTGTGATGCAGTGACACGCGTACTTGTTTCTGCTCTCGGGTAAGACGGGACTCTAATAGCACAAGAGAACGAAGAACTAAAGCGAGTTGGTCTTGTCTGAGCCTTCTCTCTTGGACGGCTTGCTTCTCGTGCGCAGCTAAGGCTTGTCCAGCCTCCACTAACTGGTGGCGTTGCTTCAGGACGGATTCGGACTGCTGTTGCAACGCGCTTTTAACAGCGTCCAGCTCCCTTCGCAACTCCATTGCTTCTGAACTGCTATCCATCTGAAAAGAAAAAGAAATAAACGTTACTCTCAAATTTGTTGCTTATAATTAAATATCAACCCGATTAAGATCGCAATTTAGCGGTAAAGACATTTCAATAGACGACTTACGAGGTAGATAGGTATAATGAAATGTCAAGTACGAGATATACACGTTTTTGCCGAAATTAATCATTGAACATGTGTTGCGCGAATAAATTCCTATGTCTGATTGAATTTGTACTTAGAATATGAAAGGTTTCACGATGTTATTGTATACTTGGTCAAAGTCTACGACGATAAGGAGGTCAATCGTAATGCGGGGCATCGTGAAATGTTATCGAAAGCGGAATCGAATGAGAATATCACGACTAATTTTGTCGATCGGCTTTACCCATGAAAGTTATATTAAATTGTAGTTTACAGACACACTTCTATATAAATAAAGCAAAAATTGATAATACGATGATGAATAATATAAAACAACAGTAAATTCTGAAAACTAGTTTGTATAAATACAATTTCTTCTTCTATTTATCGCTGTCTAAAAAGCATAATACTAGACTGTAAAACGAGTACTATTAATAATTTTTTCTAACATTCGTATTAAATAATTTAGCGTGATATATCATGCTATGAAAATAAAAGTTATTTTCCGTAAATAGTGTTAAAGTCACGCATAGAAACTAGTAATTTTATATATTGTTTGAGTAACAGCGTTCTGCTGACTTCGCATAACATTTGTTTTCATTTTAACTGGACTTTGTATTGTTTACATTCCGCTACCGTGTGTGTTTGTGTGTGTGTTATGTAATTTACAAGTTCAATGTGATATTTGCTATTTGAAAAAAACTAGTTTTATTATAAATTTTGTTAGAATAATTATTAGACTGTATTATAGTTACAAGTTACAACAATATTTCGTTAGGCGTAACTATATAAGTTTCTTTGGAACATTGTTCAATAGTCAATACACTGGATTTTTTATGTTAGAATAGAGATAGAGATAAAGTAGGTATTTGTTAATGATATTGCATTTATTGGTAACAATTTTTTTACAAAAAACTTATGAATAAGATTATAAGAGTCTCTTGATGACTTCCACGTTTTAATAAAAGTAAAAGTAGTATATTATACATTCAAATATTTCATATGATTGTAAACAAGAACAACGATCCTAATTAATAAAAAGATAACATGATAATACGTTTCACTACCCGCGATTTAAGTCTAGAGACACGCCCACGCAAAATATTAAATAGTGAGAAACTGAGAAACGAAAACGAAAGTTCGCCTTATTAGGCCTCCGTTACACATCACATTCTTATACTTTCTTCGAAGTTATTAAGGTAAATGCAGGCATGAATTATTGTTGCTGTTAATTTGATGACTTAAAAAGCTATTATTCAAGTAACCTATATGCATAGTAAAGGCTAAAAATTGTTGTAAAATTTAACAGTTTATGTGCGATGTCCCACTGTGTGTTATGGGTCATTGCAGTTTTTTAACTGATCAAGTTGGTATAGAAATGTAAAATACTTGATTGACCTTCTGTTATAGGCAAAGTTTAAACTATCAATATTAAAGATAGTGTAACAAGGAAGCTAAGACTTATTCAAAATTATCATGGAAAAGAATTAATAAATAAGATTTTAAATTCTTGGAATTACTATACTATATTACATGTATGTATTACTATACATTTTTTCTACATTTATAATATATACCTACGCAGCAATCCGGAAAAATTGTAACAACCAGTAACTTTTTATATCGCAAATTATAATTTAAACGAAATAAAAACTAGTTCAGTAGGTACCTACCTAATCATTATAAGTTATCGTACATCCATACTAATTATTTCCTTATAGATAGATATGTTTCATATTTATTTCCAGAGTAGGTACCTATGTTTCTCAACATAATATTTTCTATCAGTGAATAGTTAGGTTCCTCATAAATTTTCTACGAAAATAAAATTGTTATTCTACTACTCCAACTATTATAAGCGCCCCAAATCCATCAATCAAAGACGAATATACATATAACTATATTTTAGCACTTGGTTACCATATATACCTGTTATAACTTAACCCTATGTGCAATAATTATGTAAAAATGAAGGTCCGGTCCGCTCGTCGCAGCCTCATTAGCAGAAACTATCCAGTTCTTACACTATCGGATGTCTAGAGATGCATTTCTCAGTAATTCTAGATTTAATAACGGAATTTCGTATTCCAAGTTATCGGTTACTTAATCGTTGAGAAATCTTGGTAATTAACTGATTTCTGTGGTAGGTTTATGAGAAAATTGAGAACGCTAAACAAAAAATAAGGTTATTACAATGTTGTCTGTTTTGTTTGTTTATATCTATGAGTTTAGCTGAGCTTATCTTTATATATTTTGGTTGTAGTTTTCATGCACTTGATATTTTGCTATAGTTTTTGAAAACTTGAAAATTACAATGTCGTTAATTCAATCCGTTCTTAATAAACAACTGGTGGACTGGTTAAATAAGCTAAAATATATTATTATAATAATATTTTTTATCTGAATGAATGGCTGGCGAACGTGGCGTGAAAAGTATACCGTAATAAAAAAAAATAAAAAAGATGTTCCGCCCAACGTGGGGCTCGAACCCACGACCCTGAGATTAAGAGTCTCATGCTCTACCGACTGAGCTAGCCGGGCATGTCTCTACATCTCGAAATAACGTATTACTAGATAATATAACGTATATTTATACTGTGGTACCTTCAAGGTTACCTATAAAAAACTGGGTTAGATAAAATAGTTATTTAACGTATTTTGAATCTAAAGTGGTGCTAATAGAGATAATAATATAATTATTGTGTTTATAACTACATAAATATAGAATATGTGATAATATTATAGGTATTTTACATTGCAGTTCATTTTGGTTTTTGCTTTATTTGAGGCGAAATTAATGGCAAGTAAAACAAGTATGAAACAGTTATGTTGGATTGATTAATTATATTTTGAAAACAAAACTTTAGTTCGATGTTAAATGTATACGAATTTTACAAAAAAGATTTTTTTGTTGTTTCAAATCAACAAGAAACATTGGCAGAATAGACTATAGAGCTTCGATTAGGGGCTGATTTTTCAATCCTTGATTAATACTTATTCGTTGAATCACGTATTAAACTACCACTTCAAAAATGTATTCTTTGCCCGTCTTTGACAGTTTACGGGTGACATTTTAATATTATCGTGTAATACTTTATTGGGCGGTTAAGTTTTAACTTTTAACCATGGATTCAAAAATCGGCCTTTAATCATATAAAGATAAGCCATAATCTATATGTATATTATGAATTATCGAATGTTAAACTCACAATATGGTTGCAACTCAGCTAGCCCGCATATCTCAAAACCAGTCACCGTGAAAGCCATATATTTGTTTTCTTTAGATTCCACTGTTAGGGATGTGAATAGCCTGGGTCAGTTATGTAGGTTAGGTGACCACTGAATACTAGAATTCTAGATGTAAAAGTAAAACTTGTGTAGGAATGTCTAGTACATTTTCTTGGGAAAGTTTGTGTGATTGTAACTCGATCACGCGTAAACTATTAAATCGGTTTAAAGATTTCTCATGTGGGTGGAGTTAGGTTTTAGGCCTAACCTTAAGAAAATTTTTGTAAAGATGAATTTATTTTCAAGTTAAGATCCATACATATTTTTTTTGTTATTAACGTTTGAATATCATGCAGTCTGAAACAAGTGAGCTGTGTTAGAAAAGTTCCAACGACTAGATAGATTAGGTAATAGGTTATTCCAGATACTCGTAATATTCATGATGACTCTTTCAGGTGCGGTTGCAGTTTTTACAAAATAATAATTATAATAGTTAAAAAAAACTAAAAAACACGCTTTTAGTTTGGTTTTCTATAAAACGCGTGTTTTTTATTTTTTTTTTAACTATTATTTATTTTATCAAATTAGTGTATTGTCATCGGTCCTAAATGAATCTACAAAGTTTGAACGAAATCTGGCCGTTTAAAGTGGGTCAAAATCCCGCCCAAAGAAGTCGGTTACAAACTTACAAACATACAGGTGAAGCTAATATAAAGCGTGTAAAAATATAATAAACGATACCATAAACTTCGATAGCTTTCAAGTGCATTGAACACCAAAAACAAACGTCTTATTAAAAACCGCTGCATGTGTGAAGGTTCATCCGGTGGACCTTGACCGCGCGTACGGATGATTCAGCACCGTATGGCACTGTCCCGAAGCAAGGCCGACTGACCGAAAATATAAGGTCACTTCACATTGCAGACGTTCATGCCGCACGGTTGATGATCGATTGATACGCATGCAGTGAAAAATTAGACGGTTAGAGATAACGGAGTTAATTCTTGTGCAAGTATTTGAAGTACTTACGAGTTAGTTTAAATAAAGATGAATAATAATATTATATTTCAAATTAAATAGGTGAAAAATAATAAATATTGGATATAATATGTAAATAATGTAATGGAATAAATATTATGTTTTAATGTAAAGCTTGGCCATAAAAAAAAGAAAATTAATGGAGACGCTTATTCTCATGCGAATAAAAGCAATATTTGATTAGATATCTTTTGTTCAGATAAATAGATAACTTACAGAAATTTAAGGTCAGATTCTAGTTGTTATAAGACGTAGTTTTATTGAATTGGTAACATTAGAAAACCAAGTATGAAATGCGACAAGTGACTAAAGCTAGATTTTCTTTCTAGTAACATTAATCAAGGTTGTTAAATGAAATTAAACGTAGAAGTAGCAACAGCCGTGTCGTGTCGCGCATAACTCAAATATTTCTATCCGGCATAACTTTCTTTGTAAGTACGTGTTTTATTAAATACCTGTTTGAAGTATGATAAATGTTTCATATACTTGATTATACTTTAGTTTTATTGTAAACAAACCTTTAATTTTAAACTTTGCAAAATAAAGCAAAAAATTTACTAACGTTTTACCTAATGTGTTTCGTATGTTCTCTAAATTAACTTGAAGACAATCTTTTATTCTTTTTATTAGAATTAATTTGAAATATTTCCCATTATATTCTATGGATATTATTATAATGTGTAAATTATTACCGTTTTGAGAATTTAAAATTTATAATTATTCATACATTTATCGCGTTTATATTACAGTTAGTTAATAGCGTGTAGTGGTGTGGCGTGACTTTACCGTATTTTACGATGCCTCAAAGAAAATTTTCTATTATTATTATTATTCAAACTATTCTCAAGGTTTGCTTAGATCGTTGCGTGTGATAAAAGTATTGTAATTAGAGATTTCTTGTATGAATATTTAGCACTCATTTATTATATCGATATTACTTATAATGAGTACCTTTTTTTTTATAGTGGGGAAATCTTCCAAAGATACCCACGGCTCCCGGGGAAGGAGCCGTGGGTTATGTCGGATTCTTACCGACTAAAACCCCACTGTGTTCCGTCGAGCCGCTTTAATGATGGGGCCGCGGGTATTTGTTAGAATTCTTCCGCGACCTAATGAGTACCTAAGTGAAACACTTTTGAAAGTTTTTAAATATATTTTAAAGCTGAAGAAAATATAATAACTGGTTTGACAAAAATAAAAAATAGCAGCAAAAAACATTTGTGAATCTAAACTGTAGACAGAAATAGATGAATGAATATATAAATAATTAATAAATGAATAATAATTACTGGAAATATTCAATAATTTGTTCTCATTATGTTAATGTTTTAATCTTGGTTACTAAAGACTGATTTTTAATCGCCATAATATTATAACAGTCGAGTCTACTAATTTAATTTTAAATATGGGAAATATTTTCCATTGAATTTTTTACATTACCATTGTTAAATTTGACCCTCCGATGAAGATAGGAAATACATATATGTACACTATTCAATGTTAATAATGTTTTTAATATGCAATCAGAATATTTTTTTCCGCCGCTCATTTTCATGAATACTTGTAATAAATACTTGTATGTATACGTATTTTTTTAAATTTTTGAAGTGAAAACTTCTTTAGCGGCGTTGAGCACTTTTTCTGTAATGGGTATAAAATCTTAAACTCGCGTCACGACACGTGACCTGATCGAAAAAGCGTAAGACGGATACCATTCCAAAATATCAAACATGCTCAACGTTAATAATCAAGTTTTCAGTTCTGCCGGCACTCCCGGAGTGCAACCCGTCTTTTTTTTTATTGTACAATAGGGGAGCGCTAGGCCACAATCTCGCCTGATGGTAAGCTGAGATGTGGCCTAAGATGGAGCGCGCTTTCCTAGAATGTACCTGTTCACTCTCCTCTTGAAGACCTCCAAATTGTACGAATTGTATTTATAAGTCTAAAATCTAAATGTTTATTACAAACCTATAATCAATAACAATATATTATTAAACAAAATCCTCTATTAATCATATATTATTAATGAATTACAAAATAAAAATGGCTCCATAGTTTATACTTTTCCGGAGCGTCAAGGCGATCCACTTTGCTTCCAAAAGCCAAAAGGTTAAGTGATTTATTGTATTGAAGAGGAAAAAGTTTCGAGGTTATATCGGTTAGCTTTTATAGTTTAAATAAGTTTTGTTTATTCAGGTGGACTGCATTTTATTTTTATTTATGACGAAAATACGGAGAATGTTGTCATTTACTTTTGGCATGGCAAACGAATGGAATAGGTAATATTATGTAGACTTTTCTTGAAATAATATGAAAATACATAAGGATAATAAATAAAAATTAAATACATAACGACATCCGCAGGGTTGCTGGTTAAAACTGGCGACAACGAGCGAACGACCGGGCTCAGTGGAGTGTCATGAGTCATGATTCGAGTCATGACTGAGGCCTATATTCAGGGCTCAGTGGAGTCATGACGGAGGCCTATGTCCAGCAGTGGACGAATGTAGGCTGATAATGATGATGAAGGATTATGATTGTAGAATTGTAGAAGGTTAATACTTTTCACAGTCTTGGAATAAAACTGAAATAGTATTTCATACTATACTAGTTAGCTACTATTAAGTATTCTGTGACTATACCCAAAATAGAACATTTCCAATGTTTTAGGACATTTGTCCTATCTATTTGAACCCTATTTATATAAGTACCAATGGTCTCAATTTCTTTCATAAACTTATATTCTCTGTCTTATCCTTCAAGGGGGATCGGAAACTACACTTATACCACCACCCAAGTATTATGGGGAGAAATAAGAATTGCCATAGCATGCTTTTCAATGTACATAGAAGCCACAGACTAATTCAAATATACTTTTTATTATTATGTATTATAATATAAAGAGAAGCCAACACAGTTCACAAGCCGACCTGTCCATAAGCATTGTTGTGAGGGCAAATGTTAGTAGGTCGATGGAAAGTTGGGGCGAGTTGAGCGTCAAACTCTAATATGTAGATGTTTACATTTATGTGATATTGTGGGAATTTTGTTAGAAAGCTATGGGGTGTTTTATTTGATGTGTTATTAGGAGACCAACTTGAATTTTTTAAATCTATCTCAGGAACTGGTCCGATTTGAAAAATTATTTCTGTGTTAGATAGCCCATTTATCGAGGAAAGCATTATCATTACGCTAAGACCAACAGGAGCGGAGCCATGCGGGTGAAACCGCGAAGCGCAGCCAGTTTATTATAATAATTAGGTCAAAATTATCGGTTTACAGATTATTTCTGATTTGTACCTTCTGATGAATTAAAAAAAATATTTATTTTTTCATGGTTATTAAATTTATGTGAGCACCTAACTAAGTTTATAAACCTAGTAAATCTGTAAATACAAAAATGCATTCAATGCCACGCAATAATTTCTTAGGGTGAATTTGTTTGGCTTCCTACTCTATGTCTTTAATAAAGATCGCCCATATTATATTTCCCTCAATATCTACCTTGTACGGATCTACCCTTTTTTTAAATGGGGAAATCTTGAACAGATACCCACGGCCCCCGGGGAAGGAGCCGTTGGTTATGTCGGATTCTTACCGACTAAAACCCCACTGTGTTCCGTCTAGCCACTTTAAATGGGGCCGCGGGTATTGGTTGGAATTCTTCCGCGAAGTACGGATCTACCCTGCTACAGTTTTATTATAAAATTATGACATAAACTATCTTTTCTATCGACTTTGATTATCTGTCAACCGGAAGGTCCTCCGTTTGATACTAGACCAAAAAACCATTACCGGTCTACGGCTTTCTATGACAAAACAAATTAATCTCATTCAATAACGATCAATAACACTTTCTCGATAATTCGATGTATCGATGACTCACGAATCTATCTAGTGAGGAAAGTAAACTGACCTTATTGCTTTCAATTCAGAAAGTAAATCATGAATAATTAAATCATTTGATATTTTTGTAGTAATCACTTATAGGTCCGGAGATACAGACAAAAATATTGGGTCATTTGTAACAGTATGGCGGTTCTTCAGGAGTCTGAGTAGGCAATGACAAAATCGACTTACTGTTTATACAATGGGTACGGAGAAGTGGATGATTAAACATGAAATATCGAGTAGCTTTGATAAATGGTTTCCTAAAAAGTGGTACTTAATTTTTCATTTTTCTCAATTCTCATTTAACTAATTTAGTGGCTATTATTTAAAGAATAAACATAGAAATACAGATGCACATTCAGTTACAGGCTAGTAATAAGATTTTCGTAGGTACAGGTAGATCAAAATAAGATGTATTATTCTTTTTAAATAATAATTAATTGTTAAATCAGACTCTCTCTTATCTATGGGAATACAAAAAACACAATATTCAAACATTTATCTATTTAATTCTTATTTCAAAAGTTCTAGTTAACAAAAATCTTACTCGACTTAAATCAAGAATTTCATTTTCCCTTTACACTTGAAGTACTTATATCGCAAGTACAGCATTAAAATCTAAACGGATTAAGGTTATAAAGTACTTAAGCAACACTTACATCACAATACGCAGTATATCATTTCAGAAAGCTGGCATTATAGCAGAAATTGTCGCAGCGGGGCGCCATCTTGGATTTAAGATTGATGTTTTTAGTCTATTGTGGTGATCGCATTTAAGGGTTATGTAAGCGTAATTTTACATTTTTATTATCTGCTTTTACTTTAATATAGATAATTTACATAATAATGTCGAAATGCAAAATTATATATCGAATTGTGTCTGAAATCGTTTGACCTGGACCAAATTATGTTACTGAAGTAATCGCTTTATCTCGACCAAATTATGTTTTGTGTTACATCTTTTTATGGCTTTGTAATGCTGGTGACTTGAATTAAATAAGTGTTGAACGGAAGTTAACTTTAAATTCATTTGTGTATCTTTTTGAAGCAATTGATAACTGAGAACTCCTGATATTCTTTATCTATGTGAGAAAGTTAAAAATTATAAAAAAATTGTTAAGTATTAAATTGCCTACTGTTATACTAAAAATGAATCTGTTTATTTCTTATTAAATACAACTAATAATACCTAGTACAATTAGTGAATTGAAACTAATTCAATTAAATCTTATTTTTTATCATAACGCAAAAACCATACGTTACTTCAAAGTTTTTGTTTTTCCCACGAACACACCTCACTATAAGGTTTTTGCGAAAATATTTCTTGATTGAATACAACCGTCACCCATAGATTTAAACGATTATATTAACCACTACCCGTTACGATATAGGCATTTTAATTGAATTCCAACATCGCAAAAACAAAAGGTCAGATGCGCACGCGCATCCATCGAAGCGTGCTACGAAGGGTTGCTTTTTGTGTAGAAAAACCGTTGGCAAAGGAAGTTATTGTTTAGGTAATTTGTAAAGCTTTATTCTAGTTCTAATTAAAACGTGTTTAACACTATGAGTCTATACAATTGAATGCTGTAATTAGTGCAGTGTGAAACTGTCATTGCTAGTAATTTGTTTGAGGCTGAGTCATTTGAGAATTGAGAATATCCTTTATTATTATCATACATTAAAGGGTATTTTACTGTTACCTCTAGCTAATATTAGCACGAATAATCATGTAAAAATATTCACCAAATATGATAAAATATATCTTTACAATCTTCTATTTAATCTACATCAAAGATAAATGTGTATTTTAAACTGAAGTGGCTTTTAAATAAATCGCATTGTTAATACATTTAAACTTTAAGTCTCAAATTCTTTAAAATCAAATAGCACAAGTATTTCATAAACTGCCATAATACAGCACTACATCTAACAGCGTTGCATAAAACGCCACATTAAGATCTTAAACCTAAAACTTGGTTTACCGTTTAAGATCTCAAATGTGGAAACATCATCTCACATCCTGTCTGAATCCCATACAAAGATTGGCTAAGCCGTGTCCCAGTTAGTAATCTCCATACTTCGTGGTACATCTTAATTAGTGAGTTGTGACGTCACAATGCAGTAGAGTGTAGTTTAGTGCAAACAATAAGTTGGGCAAGTTGTGTGCGATATTGGGAAATGAAACATTATTTCTTTGGATGATATTTATATATGCAGACCAGTTATTTTTACGTGTTTTTGCTTTAGAATGTTCTGTTTAGTATGCATAAGTTGCCTCCTAGATATTATGGTAGAGTGAAACATTGATTTGAATATAGCGTTATCGTTATAATATTATGAAAAGGATTTTTCTTTTTTCAAAAGTATTAAACCAAGGTTATATGCTAGTTTCTTATATTACGTTATATTGAGCGAATATATTATGTTTTGTTAATTAGATCTTAGTTAATAACAAAAAAGCTTCCAGCAGAAACACTATAATAGCAAAAGCTATTAGCTATTTCAAAACTGATTTATATTACATTTCAAAATAAAGACTCAAAAAATTACCGAAGCTTATGTTTTGAAAAATAGTATTGACCTCAAAACATTTACACGGACCAATAAATTACGGTATAAACAAGATAACTGTTTCATTCATAAAATAATTAACATTCAAACAACCTATTAGTTATTAATTTATGAAACTATACCACTTTTAGAGGGCGTTTATTAAATAACTAGCGGTCCGCCCCGGCTTCGCCCGTGGTACATATGAAAAATAGATGTTGGCCGATTCTCAGACTTACCCGATATGCACAGAAAATTTCATGAGAATCGGTCCACCCGTTTCGGAGGAGTATGCAGACTAACATTGTGACACGAGAATTTTATATATAAGATAAGATAAAAACGTTTTCTTGCTACTGGATTACTAATTAACTTCTATTTAAAGTTTTAAACATCCCTAAATCTATACTCCTATACTACTATTATAAAGCTGAAGAGTTTGTTTGTTTGCTTGAACGCGCTAATATCAGGAACTACTGCTCCGATTTGAAAAATGATTCCACTTCTAGATAGACCATTTATCGAAGAAGGCTATAAGGCTATATATTATTAAGCTAACACCAATTGGAGCGGAGGAATGCGGGTAAAACCGAGGGGTACAGCTAGTATAGCATAGCATCTTCATACATCGTACATCTGTATACTATGATCATACAGTTGGTTGCTGCTTGTCATAAACAAAGTTTATTTAGGTTCGCCCACACGGTGATTTTGGGATAGTAAAAGTGAGAAAGTAACTACAATGTCAACATCTTATATCAAACATAAGATGATATGATGTATATGGGCAAATGAATATTCACAGGTCACACACACAAACAAACATAGTCACAGGCACGTATCCCGTCCGATGAGGGCCTTCTGGCCTCCTCCACTCAAGCGACAGCTCAAGCCGAGGTTCGTGGTCCCCGTCAAGGGGATGTGTCTTGTGCATGTCGCTACCAGGGTGAACCTTCAGTTTACCCCCGCGTCCGCGTTAAAATGTAGAAGCCCTTCTGGCTAACATTGAGAGACACCACACAAAAAAAAAACAGGCACGTATGTCAATTGCAGAATGTTACAAAATAGAGTTACAAATGTTGTCCTACGATACCTCTACGTAATGAGATCATTTCATTTTACACGTATATTGTGAGCTTGATTGTACAAGAGATTTGTAATTGGTTACAAGAGAAAAATCTGTGTAAAGAACAAATTAAATGGATCTCAAGTATCATTAGTTAAAATCCGTATTTAACCAATTCATTCCACACATTTTTAAAGGAATATTAATACTTACAGTTAACCTACGTTTTAAATTGGATGGTTATTAATTACATGCATATGAACGCGCACATGTAAGGAAAAAAATTCAATTTGTTATTTTAGCACCGTCCTTGTTTGATTTTTTGTCTAAGTTCAATGACCAATTATTAGATGTAAATGTAAGGTGTAATAACAACCTTGATTATAACTTTTGTTACAATTTCTATAGCATTAAAGTTTAAGGTAATTGTATTATTAAAATTTCTTTGAAGAATATTATTTTTAACCATCAATAATTGTATAGAAATAAAAAACAAATTAAGAAAACTAGCTTTAGGATTTTTGGCCGGATGAATGTTATATACTAATACTAGCGGTCCGCCCCGGCTTCGCCCGTGGTACATATTTCGCAATAAATATAAAACATAGCCTATGTTCTTTCTCAGGGTCTAAAGATTATCTGTGCCAAATTTCATCAAAATCGATCCAGTAGTTTATGCGTGAAAACCATACATACATACAAACCTTTCCTCTTTATAATAATACTAGCGACCCGCCCCGGCTTCGCACGGGTGCAATGCTGATACTAAATACACTACAGAAAAATTGTGAACGTTGTATAGGTATAAAAATATAGCGGCCCGCTCCGGCATCGCAATTCGCACGGGTATAAAATACATAGCCGGGCGGCCGCAAACGCTACGTCCCGCAATTTTTAAATCTGTAATATCTTCGAAAATATTCACTTAAATCATGCGGTGTAAAGGGCCATATAGATCTATATTAAATGAACAATGTATCCATGGTATTTAATTGCTTAAGGATTAATGCTGTATTGGTTAAAATCGCTTCGAAAATTAGCCATTATTTGTCGTAAAAAGTAAATGACAAAAAAAAGTTATTGTGGGTTATCCAAAAGAGATAGACATATACCATCGCGGACTTTTCTGTAGACCTTTTCAATGTGTATAATACTTAGTACATTATTTTGATAAAACTCGTAGGGTTCAGCCTGCGTTTGCAATGTAAGCGGAATAAATGTAATTTTTTACGACATCACATTAGAAACCTCAAAAATAACAGTACTTCTCCACTACTTAATGGATATTATTATACATATAAACCTTCCTCTTGAATCACTCTATCTATTAAAAAAAACCGCATCAAAATCCGTTGCGTAGTTTCAAAGATTTAAGCGTACAAAGGGACATAGGGACATAGGGACAGGGAAAGCGACTTTGTTTTATACTATGTAGTGATTATAAAGCAGAGTTTGTTTGAATGCGCTAATCTCAGGAGCTCTTGGTCCGATTTGAAAAAATATTTTGGTGTTAGATAGCCCATTTATCGAGGAAGGTTATATGCTATATATATCATCACCCTAAGGCCAACAGGAGAAGAGCAATGCGGGTGAAACCGCAGGGCACAGCTAGATAGTATTATATAAGTTTTTCCGCGCCTATAACTAAGCATAATTCTAAAAAATTTCATTGTTTTTCATTGCACAATTATTTCCTTAAAACAAAGTAATTTCCCGTTTAATTGTATAAGTGCGTACTTACGAGAGCATCTTTATGCAACTACAATGAAGCAATTTGCATGTAGCACGCAATATAAACTAAATCATTAGTACCCTTTCCAGTATTTAGTGGAACAAAAAATAATTACAAAACAGAGAAAGTGCGTAGCGTTTTGGCTGAAGATCGAATAGAAAGAAGTTTTGAAATACTACACAATTGGGTAGGGTTATTGCATCTCAGTCGTTACCGTCTTTTAGGGACTATATAATTTGGCAGGATAACATTTTCTTTGTATCTTACAGGTAAATTGGCTTACTTATCACGAAGATAAGGAGAGCGTTGACACTATAGTTGAGAAGCTTTGGTCATTCCTGCTTCCAAAGCTTATTTTGATAGAGTCACATAATATACTTAGGTACTTTAAGTGTGTTTTATTTTTGCCTAGTATGAATTATAGTTTTTTAAAAGTTAATTATTATTTATATAAAACAGTTTTTAGGAAAGAATCACTTCTCTGAACTAAGTATCACACCAGTCGCCATAGATTACTTACGTCTAGGCAGTCGAGAGAAAGTATTTGTCCTTCATTCACAGGTCTTCTAAAACAATTAATAACAAACGTTTTCCAGACGTTTAAGATAAAACCCCTAATTGTGTTGCAGACAGATGAAGTGTCAGTGTCAAAGTAATAAATCATAGTTTCTCTACCCCCTTTCTACTACGGAAGACAAAAGCTATTAACCTAAAATGTCTAATCTATACCACTCTATACTAATATTATAAAGCTGAAGAGTTTGTTTGTTTGAACGCGCTAATCTCGGGAATTACTGGTCCGATTTGAAAAATTCTTTCGGTGTTAGATAGCCTCGAGGAAGGCTATAGGCTGTATAACATCACGCTTAGACCAACATGAGCGGAGCAATGCGGGCGAAACCGCGCGGCACAGGTAGTTAGTTTATACAAAGCAAAATACCTAGGGAATATTAAAAATATTATGTGGAGTAACAAATTCTCAGACTATATGAATACGCGTGTAAAAATATGTTGCTCGTGATATTTTAAATATTTAAATTTAGCATTCTAATAAAAAAAACAAAAGAAAGAATAGGCTTTAGCCTTTAATTGTATCACTGAACTTTAAATTAAACCATATTGTTTTGTTTTCGAGCGATGCACGTCATCAACAAACCAGACAAAATTTAACAATAAAAAAATAAATCTGGTATGGTTAAAGGTCTGAACAAATTCATATATAAATAAACATAACTTAACAATTCAACGGAAAAAAGAGCACACGTGTCAGAAGTGAAACTTCTTCGGCAAGATTCAAAGATACCAAAATCGTCGCCTTACTCCATGACGTGAAGGAGCCTAAAGAAGTTCACTTCAAAAAAAAGTATTTCCATGATTATTATGAGCTAAGGTTTCATCTGCACAATTTATAATTATTATAAAGTTATGCCTAGATAATTATCACAGCAGTTTCACACTACCTACTTATACTTAATTTTGACCGTCTCCTTGGTACAGTGGTTGGCGCTTGAGCGTAGAACCGAGGGGTCCTGGGTTCGATTCCCGGTGGAGACGAAGAAAAAAAAAATGTCTCGGTCTGGCAGGACACAGGAGGCTGATCACCTACTTGTCCCTAAAGAAAATCGATCAGTGAAACAGATGTATGAATAATGCATCTGCCCCTTACCCCACTACGGGGACACGGGACTTCACTATACTTAATTTTAAGATTAAATGAATTCTTTATAAGTATAGTGTAATAATGTCTGGAAAACTGGCTCCACATTTAGCTTCAAACTATAAATAAAAACCATTCAACAACTGACACGTTTTTTGGTAAGTAGGTTAAAATGAATATTCATTTGACATTAGAACAAAAATGCAGCATTGTTCCTTCCATGTATGCATAAAGTACCGCTAAGTTGTGGTTAAGTTGTATGTGGGTTAACGAAATTCGGCTTAACTGATTTTAGCTTAATAACGATAAGTATTGGAAAGTAAAATTAATAGTGAGAGGATTTTTTGAAGTTGTTTTTGTTTTTATTTTTATTTTGTTGACATTTGCATCGAGGACGAATCGAGTATTACAATCACATTCAATATTTATAATATTCAATTAAATATGTTGTTGTTACAAGAAGTAATTAAATATTGAAATTAATTTAATATTGTGTTGTTTACTAGCTTTAGGCTGCGACATTAGCAACTACTCCGACTTCGTTCGAGTCAACGAGTACACGGTCTATGACGTCTAGGTCAGTCATATAGTCAGTTTCCCTTTTTACACGCTTTATATTAGCTTCACCTGTATGTTTGTAACCGACTGTATGTTTGTAAGTTTGTAACCGACTTCTTTGGGCGCGATTTTGACTGACAATACAATAATTTGATAAAATTTTCTATTTTTTAGTTCGGTTTTCTATGAAAAGCGTGTTTTTTAGTTTTTTTTAAACTACATATTATTATATATTTAGACTTAAATTAATGCACCTATTCCGATGAAAAATATATTGTTACTCCTTTTCAATACAAATAAATATACCTAGGTCAATTTTGAAATAAAAAATGAAAGAAAGAAAGATTCCTATTTTCATTTAAAACAACACGATAAACAACACGAAAAAAGTGTGTGCGTGTAACCTTTACGCGCGATTGAAGTAAAACGCACATGTCAATATAACCTTGTTATTGAATATTATAAAATGTCGCAATTGTCAGAAAATTTATTTTTAATTTACTTATTTTAAAAGTAATAAATAAACAAGTATATTTAGAGATTTTCAAAAAATTTTGCAATTTAAAATAATGTTTTTAAAACTGTTGAATTTTTCATTCACTTTGCTATTCACAATTGATCCGTTTGAAAATTTGAAAATAAATAATCCTAATTGATTATGATATTTGCCACTAGCTGGCGTATAAGTCAAGAAGCGTGTAGTATATGACATATACTTACAACCTGTTATTTTAAAGATACAAGTTATTTTAAACTAACTAAAGACTGTTGATACTCCGATGGAGGTCAAATTAAATGTAAATAAAGGTCCAGTAGGGGCAAATAGTCATGTGCCCTATCAACAACTAATTGGTAGTTTGATGTACTTGTCAGTCTTAACTAGGCCAGATATTAGTTACTCTATAAGTTTTTTAAGTCAGTTTAATAATTGTCACACAAAAGAGCATTGGGAATATGCAAAAAGAGTATTAAGGTATTTAAAACGAACTAAATGTTATGGAATAAAATATTGTAAAGAAGGTAATTCAGAAATAACAGGCTATGTAGATGCTGATTGGGCTTTCTAACTCTGAAGATAGGAGATCATATACTGGAATGTGTTTTTTGTTATCTGATGGTGTAATATCATGGGAGTGTAGAAAACAGAAATGTGTAGCCCTCTCTAGCACTGAATCAGAGTATATTGGTCTATCTGAAGCATGTAGAGAAGCATTATATCTTAAGGAATTACAATATGAAATAACCAATAAGATGTACACTATTTGCATATTTAATGATAATCAAGGTGCGCAGAAGCTGTGTGCAAATCCAGCATTTCATAAACGTACAAAGCATATCGATATTAAATATCATTTTTGTTGTGATCTAGTAAGAGATAAAATTGTTAAGGTGCTGTATTTGCCAACAGCTGATATGCCAGCTGATATTCTTACTAAAAGTTTATGTTCAGCAAAACATTATAAATTTATGTTGCTTCTTGGCATAGTTTGTATAGAATAATTTTGTATATGATTGTTTAGTGAATATTGTGATAAGTAGGGGTGTTATTTTATATCTTTATTTTGTATCAACAATATCACTCATATACGAACTATTTAGTAGCGACATGTAGCAAGAAGTGTGTTAGGTTTAGATATGTTCGGTTTTTAAAATATAGTTTTTTGTTCTTGTCTGTCAATCAAGCGTTTTATTTTATTAGACAACCAATCAGAATTATTATTTTTAAATGGCGGAAACTACACAGCGTTACTTCCGTCAGAAAAAAAATCTGAGTTACTCCCTAGTCGCGCCTAAAGAAGTTTTACTTCAAAAATAATGTTATTTTAAATTTATTATTTCAACGTTAGTGCATAAATAAAAGAATGAAGAGAATAAATAATGAGAAGCATTACCTACTGCAGTCTGCAATACTGCAATGTACTAATTTTTTGCAAAAAGGAATGTATAATTTGAAATCATTTCTAATGCATGCATTATTGGCTCATAGTCATCCATTGAATTATTCAGTTATTTGGATCGATATAACTCAGATTTTTTTCGTAATTTAAAAATATATTTATGTTTATTTTTCTAGATTATGAAATATGAAACACATTTAAAAATAAGCAAGTTTATATTACATCCATTCTTTTGGTATTTATATAAAAATGTTTAAGAATAAGTAGACCATGAAGAAAATTCTTGGAATAATACTTATGTCGGCACCAATGGTCAGCACAATTTTTTTTTGAAAGTCACATAGTTATATTAGATATAGTACGTTATTTGTTACATACATATCATGTATATGTAACAACTAACATACAATCTATACAATTAATTATTTCGAAAGTACGTAAATATTCGATAAGACAGTCAAAATAATTAACCATTACATAACGTACATAACGTAAAAAAGTAATTAAAACACATATAAACTTTTCCAATTTCAAACTCTGAAATAACACATATATTATACCTAAGATTATACCTAACTGTATTCGTTCAAACGATTACCAACATTGCCAATTTTAAACTCCGAATCAAACAAACTGTAACTCAAATACTTCGATAATAACTCAATACAATACAATAGTTGCTGGAGCATAAAACACATTTGAAATCTTGCAATATGTTTTATTAGGCCACACGCTAAACCGCATATGCAAAGCATGAAATGGTGAAACCAAGTTCACATCTCAGTTCACATTTCCTTGTTACTAAATCAGAAAACAGTCTGACACGGTTATGTTTTAGATTAAGTGGCTGATGATCACGCATACCATCTGACGTGGATAATGGATTAGATTAAGCAGTTTACTTTGGCTTTAAGATATGGAACAAACGAAGTAAGCATTTGATTAAATATTTATTTAATACTAGATTTCCGCCCGCGGCTTCGCCCGCGTTTGCAAAGGAAAACCCGCATAGTTCCCGTTCCCATGGGATTTCCGGGATAAAAACTATCCTATGTGTTAATCCAAGTTACCCTCTATATGTGTGCTAAATTTCATTGTAATCGGTTCAGTAGTTTTTACGTGAAAGAGTAACAAACATCCATACATCCATACATCCATACATCCTTACAAACTTTCGCCTTTATAATATAATATATTAGATATATTAGAATATATAATATATTAGAATATATTAGAAGTATATAGTTAAAGGATGAACGCTTGAATGAGATAAACGCATGAAATTATTGTAGTTATTGTCATTAATCCTAGATAAGTGTACAAAGTTTGAAATCTGTCCTTTTAAAGTGGTTCAAAATTGAGTCTAAAGGACGACTACATACACATACAGATTACAGATGAAGCTACTAAAAGCTTGTTAAAAAGGAGGAATATTACAGATGGAAACATTTAATTGATTGTTAAGTAGAAATGGTAGTGTACGAAAGAAGACATTATGTTAGCGAAGTTATTACACAATTTAGCGATACCATACCCATGAGTACGTTAATGTCTATCAGTATGGAGGTTAGAGACCTGTAGAAGTAGAGTATACCCTTAAACACGATACGCACAGTGAACACGGAGAACTAAAGAATTTACTAAACGTTGAATTACATTTTTATGTAAATGTAGATACTAGACTAGGTAAACCCTTGTGAAATTCAACGTTCTATCAAACGAAGAAATGACATGAAAATAATTTATTACATACCTATTATACGATAAAGAAGTTTTACTGTTTGCGATACGGAACAAACAGATAAGCTGAATAAACGCTTTTCTTTGTTGTTAAGTTAATTATTTTGATGCGGGCAAGTAAATAGAACCATTAACATTATCACTATCAGGCACACCACAACACGCCCCACGATTCCCCTACTCTAAAAGATATTTCAAAATTCCACATAAAACTTTATATGAATAAACTAGTCCACACTATCTTGTAGCAATACTTGTAACAAAGTCCATTATAAGTTCATGTACACCGGTCCTTACCCCCGCATACTTTATCAAACGCTTTGTAAAGATATATCGGCTTATAATGCTTGGAGGTATTACACGCTAAATCGTCGCATGTCATATTTCCGTTCCATATTGTAATAGGATCGTCTAAGTAGTGCTTCCTTAAGAAACCTTATGCTATGCACACTACCTGTACACGTGCTATACTGTGTTACGTTGGAGTCACGTTAAAAGCACACTTGTTATAAAACAGCTGAGAGATAAAGTGTTAATAATAAAACGTGTAATTTAGAACCACGTGGTATGTGTTCACGTGATGTTATTACTACTTAAAGATCGATAAAAACTAATGAAACACTATCTCTGTTAAAAATTTTTTAAGTGAAAATATTGCTTGTTACTGAACATTATTATTCCCTTTCTAAGCATATTGTTTCCAACCAACACCGATCTTAACTCTCGAACTTATTACACTGAGAACTACACCACGATGTACGGTGGATAACATAACTACAAAAAATACAACAAAAAAAATGAAATAAGATTCTAATAAACTTGGTCTCGTTGGCTCGTCTTTGACTACGGTTTCGGTATGAACTCAAACACAGTGCCCCAATCAAAAGTACAAACAACAGAAACGTGTCTCCACATTTTCCTACCGGATAAGCCCGCATGTAGAACTAATTGCTAAGGGTCTGAACGTTGGAAAGGTGGAAGGGCGAGGACGTGTCTGTTTTGTTGATCAGTTAGCACGCGACAACCTCCAGCCATTATTTATAAATGGCTGATAAAACGAGGGTTATGAGGCTATTTGCCCTGCGGTGGAGTAATGAACAGCTAAAGAGAAACCCTAATGGACAGTAATAGTACGGTTGAGCATGGATCTCTGAATTGTATTACGATTTGGAAATAAATCAGTACTGAGGTCTGAGATCATAAACAAGAAAATATTTTATAGTTGAGAATATCGCGAGCAACTTGAAAGTACTAGATCGTAGATCGTAGCATAATTTATTCTATAAACAAGCTGCCATTGTTGTAAGAATAACAAAAACAAACAATGCGAAACATGTTTGTGTATCTCGTGAAGAACCACTGCGGAGTAAACAAAAACGATTTAGCTTAAAGGACCATCACGATTCAACGATGAAAGTACAGATAATTCTAACAAGATGTGAGGCGAACGTTTGTGACCTTTCGTATGAAATAAACAAACATGTGTACGGTTCAACTTTCATTGTAGTATTTTGATGTTATTGTATGTACTTACTACCGAGAAAAGTAAAGATCCGGAATAGCCGGTCTGGTGCTCTTTGTTTTCACCAAGACCACGAAGATGTTCGTCAATTAAAAAGAGAAAGATTATGTTTCAAAGATATTACCAAACTAGCTATGTTATCCTAAACAAGTATTAGTGTTTTTCCAGGACAATGTATCTGCTTAAAATTAGACAAATCTGAATATACATAAATCTCGTGTCACAATGTTTGTCCTCAATGGACTCCTAAACCACTTAACCGATTATAATAAAATTCGCACACCATGTGCAGTTCGATCCAACTTGAGAGACAGGATAGTTTAAACATGTAGGTACCACGGGCGAAGCCGGGGCGGACCGCTAGTATAATATATGTTAGACCCGATTGCATTTTGAAATTCAAATAAAATTACAACTCAGATTAAACTCTTATATAGAAGGGTATTTCGACTATTCCATAACGACGTGAGATAATAGAAAATAACGTTTCAGATGTTTTCGCTCGGATTTCCAAGCGAAGACTAGAGCTGATGTAACCGTGGTAAAAGAGTCGTGCATTCGTGCACGTTTAGATCAAGGACGATCACGCGATGGCACAACGTATTATTAGTTATTACGAATTGGAAATCTTATTAAGGTAATGAGATAATGGATCGGGCATTCCTTGGAACCGAGTGGAATGGTGTAAGTGACCTTGGCGAAGACTGTACAATTAACCAGATTGGGGTCATCTTTGTTTGCATTCATTTGGCTTTGTGTTCTATTAAATTTACCATGCTGATACTGAATGCATCGACATTGGCATGATCATGGCATGGCAGATGGTAAAAATACAGATAAAAAGACGTGTGACGTGAGCATAAATACAAAATTCGTGAACAATCTAGATGTAGCGCATGGTGATGATAAAATTGATAAAACAATTGATAATGACGTCGATTTGATAACAGATCCGAATGAAAAAGGCCGAAACCGCAATCACATTGAACATCATTACATTAAAAAGAGCGTAAATATTCACTCTGATAAGCAAGCAGAACGAAACAGAGGTCATGACGAAAGCAGATTTAATTAGAAAATTAGTTTCTTGTTTATTTTTTATTTAAATTGATTTTTAGAATGTCCAAAACCCAATTTATATTGTAAAGAATGGAAAATAGTCGAAATGCTACTCTTAAATCGAATTATTAAGAAGGAAAAGACGTACTGCATGAAAATTTGACTTAGAAGATTCCGATGATGAGAATCTTGCTAAACTCTAAACTAAGTAACGTACAAACGAGTGTAAAACTTGATTTAAAAATAAAAATGTTTAAAAATTAAGTTATTCTGATGCCTTGTAAATAATGGCCATTTGTACTAGCCTCATTTCGCATAAATATGTATAGTCGAAATAGTAAAATACATTTATTTAACTCGTATAGTTTATAACATTATAAATTATATTTATAGCAATTATGAGATAAGATCTCATACACGTGATAAAATAGAAAAACATAAGTACAGTGCGACACAAAAGAGATGAAAATAAATGAGGGCGCCACCGTCGCTCATATAGCAACACTGATACTGCGACGCAAGCGATCTTGATACTATAGAATAAAAATCCAAAAATCTATATAATATAATCTAAAATAAATACCGCGATTTAAACCGTTATAATTGTTGTATTGTAGCAATAGTGTAAATTTGAGACAAAAATACATTAGTATTTTAATTGACCTACCTAGGTCAAATTTTACTTAAATGTATTTGGAATTAGTTATTTTATAAAAATCGGTCAAGTCTTTAGACTGCAGAGGCGCACATAGAATCAAACATACAAACAAACAAGCATACATGCAGCTCAAACACATTACCCTCTTTCTGGGTCCGTCGGGTAGAAAAAAACAAGGCGATTTGAAAACCACATATTTTTATTTTTTTTGTAGATAAATTTTATACATTAATATAATTCATCAAAATCTAAATATTCTACTCCTTCAAAGGACTGATCATTACTCTTTACGAAGTACTGGCAAGAGGGTACGGGGCATCTTCAGTATCTGTAAATATGATACAGTAAATATGATTTTTTTTCTTATGGTTTGATTGATTAATACCTGTATGAAAACAGTTATCACTATACTATGTAGTAAAATCTAAACTAGGTACTTTATTTGAGGCTGGTTGGATTGGATATAACTTCTTGACTCAAATTGTGCTGGTCGCACTATAAAAACTAGTTTTTGTTTACATACAAATAACCTCAAATTAAATTGCGAAAACGTAATAATCGCCATACATACATACATTAAACACTCGTCACTAATGGAATATTCTATTTTACGTAGTACTGAGCAAAAATAAATGGAATCTCACCGGTATATTCTGCTGTACGTTTGTAAACGTTTTCCAAATCAGTCAATAAATTTCCAGCTTGAAATTCGGACAAACACCGAATAAAAACTTTATACACCACATCACGGACACCGCTACGTTTAACCTTTTTCATGATGTCTCCTTTTTTATTTAAATTTCTTGTTCTAAATAACAATTTTATCTCAATAATTCTCCACTTCACGAAAAAAACAACAAATTTTTATTCAACTTGACAGCTACATTGCCAATTCAGGGTTGCCAGGTAATGAAAAACGAATTAGTTCCAAAATAATTAATTTCATCTCTTTTATGTCGTACTATACTCTGTATACAAATTCTTATCTTCAAGATTTTACAACGCGTAATCAAATATTATTGTATAAAAAATTATATAGTAGAGCCATTTTAATAGGCAACATTTGACAGTTCAACAAAATTCAACAATGTAACCTAGTAACGACGACATAGAATAACATGATATTTCGTTTTGTTAGAACTGCACATTTGCTTAACTTTTTTCAATTACGATTACATATTTATAATAATAATGACCGATTCAAGTAATTTTAAGATTTCAATTTACCGATAAACCATTCTAAACATAATAAAGAATTTCTGAATTAAAGAACTGACGTCGCTACAATTTTGTGTCAATAAACTTTTTTTCTTTTTAAATACCAGAGACGTTAATCTGACATCTAGAATCGAATGCATTGATTACTTGTAAATAAAAAGGACAAAGCTAGTCGTCCGCTAAACGGATGAATAAAATAAATTAGTCGTCCGATTACCGGATGAATAAAATAATTTAATCGTCCGATAACATCTATTTATCTATATAGTTAGGTTATCGGGGTTTCTTTAGAGAACTGCCGCACGTATTATAGGTTTTTTGTGGGGGGAGGAGAGGGGAGGAGGGCACACGTAGGTATTTGATTTTTTTTTTGCGCGTCGACGGAGCCCCGCTTCGCGTGGCTCCTATTTCTATGTAGTTTTTTTTTTAAGAAACCTAACCTAACCTAACCTAACGGCTAACCTAACCTAAACTTGATTTTTTTTTTGCGCGTCGACGGAGCCCCGCTTCGCGGGGCTCCTATTTCTGTGTAGTTTTTTTTTAAGAAACCTAACCTAACCTAACCTAACGGCTAACCTAACCTAAACTTGATTTTTTTTTGCGCGTCGACGGAGCCCCGCTTCGCGGGGCTCCTATTTCTGTTTAGTTTTTTTTTAAGAAACCTAACCTAACCTAAAGGCTAACCTAACCTAAACCTAACCTAACGAATTAAGGGCGACTACTCGGCCATTTTTGATTTTAGAGAAAAGTTGTTCCTATAAAACATGCTTATATGAGCGTAATCTTTACGATAAAACAATAATAAATAGGTGTTATAATGACACCAACTCCATCAAAAATTTTCTGTCCTGCGCCCCCTTTGCTTTAGTCCAACTAGCTTTAGTGTTAAAAGGTTATCTATTAATCCGAATAATCGGACGATTAAATTATTTTATTCATCCGGTAATCGGACGATTAAATTATTTTATTCATCCGGTAATCGGACGACTAATTTATTTTATTCATCCGTTTAGCGGACGACTAGACACTTCGAAATAAAAATCATCATAAATTAATAAAATATGTGTTTCAAGTTCGATTGACAAATGTTTCAAGTCCGTATCGATTAATTTACTTTAATCGATGTTTTTAAGCAGGTTACCTCTCTTCAGGTCAAATGTTGCCTATTAAATTGGCTCGACTATAGTAATCATTATTTATAACCGATAAAAGTTAACAGCCATTAGTCGAACTTTCAACGATTGTTTTTTTTCAAGTTCATTATACGCAAAGCCTTAAAAGGTTGGTGAAGTGAGCAGAAGCGATTTTACTTTTTGGTTCCGTAGAAAATAAATAAATTAAAACTTTACTATAAGTACTTTTATTTTCTTTGTAATCGCCAAAAGAGCAATCAAGGAAGTGATCTGAGTATTTACTGTGTGATACAAAGTCTATAAATATAAAAAAAGAGGATTTACGTTTTGAATGCACCTAATTTTTAGTTTACTTAGTTATTACGCATTATTGTAAAACCACATTTATGGTAATTACGTGGTAATTACCATTATGACTAACCAACAAATTAGAAAACTAATTATTTATCAATACTTATTTTAGTGATGAAATAATTTAATGCGGCGTGTTATTTCTTTGAAGTTAACGTTTTATGTTAAACTTTAAAATGTAGGGCATAGAATTGGTGGGACTATTGACCGCTCTCATATGCGCTATAATCACACCCATATTAGACTCGCATAAGCTAAGCGAAAGTTATCTATCTTAAAACTGTCACGCGACTCAATATCCGATGCGAGCGAGCTTCATAAGTAGGCGTTTGATTTCTAAAAGAACGCTTATACGGCTTATAATGATGTCCAAAATTTCTGTTCATTGTCAAACATACAATAATAAATGGGCCATTAAACTTGATAAACGTTCAACAGAAATCATTAAAGATAACTTAACTGCTACAAGACAATGTCATTACACGGTTAATTTTAATAATGAAGATCGTATCAATAAACGAAATGATATACGTTGCGTACATAATGCAAGTGTTGAAGAAATCAATATAATCATATACGCTCGTGAAAGTGCAAAAACGTTAGCGATCGTCACGTGCGATAGGCAAGACAATGGCGGCCTTGATAAACGCAAGAAAATCGTAATAAACCATCATGTAATTGTATGAAGTACTAACGACGATTTGTAATTAATTGATGATTTATTTTCCACCGCTGTCATGTTCAATGACGAGCTAAAGCCATTTCGTGAACTGAGATTTGATTAAGATTGTAACTGTTGAATTTAAATTTGCAATTGTTATGGTAATACACGTGCAAATGTATTTTATTTTGATCACACGTGTGAATTGCTACGTAATGTTTGTATATAAATTGTGTTTGGTTTAGAAATTTGAATGTCTGACTATTTGTTTACATTGATTGTTGTAATAGTGCAAATAAGTTTGCAATACGAGACTAACAAATTTACGATTGCAATAGTAATGGTGCTAGGATTGCAATTTTGATTCATAAATATTTACCAACTTTATTTGTAAACTTGCATAAAAATATAAAAAGATTGTTATGAACAAATAACTACGTAATAGATACTTGTAATAAACAAACGGGTAATTAAGCCAGGCCGCAAAAAAATTGCATGCGATTTAAAATAAACTAGAAATAAATGAAAATTGTAAACAATCACGCAATTAAAAAATATTACTTATAAAGTATTGTTGAGTCAATCTCTATGTTATTGTGTGATCTATAGATTTTCTATGAAGTAAGAATCTACGATTTTCAGTTATGGCAACACAATCTAACCTATTTTTCGTCCATTAATAAAGCAGTTCTATCAGTACCTTCCGTCATTTGGAGATTTTAACGAAGGAAAGTTAATGTATTAATAGTTGCGAGCGACGCAACAACCTCGTTAAGAGTATCCAAATGGGGTATTCGATAAGACGAAATAAATGATATTTTGCAATCCCACTAACAGGGTACAAGAAGATGACATGCCACTTTCTCTTGGATGCAGTTTCGACCCGGACGCTGCATTGTTTTTATTTATTATATTATCATGCGAAATTGAAAGTTAATGCAACCCAGAAATTCGCAAGTATTGTTGTGTGCTTTCTTCTCTGTAGTACTTTTAACATGTTTGCCGTTAGAATTATGTAATGTGAATTGACCTCCTTATTCATGCGACAGGATATCCAGGTGATTAACGGAATTTACGGAAGTTTATAATTGTCGACTAGTTGTTTGTCGGAAGTTAGGTGCTCAATGCGTTCACTTGGGTTTGCTTTTCTGCGAAATGTTAAACGTAATCCTATGTTAAAGACGCTCACGTGAGTGATTATAATCACGGATGTTAGACCAATTTGTCATTCAGTTAAGTATACCCAGATCTGGATATCTATTTTAGTAAGCTCTAATATATCATTAGACATGAATTAAAGCATTTGCTATTTGTCATAGACCATGCCACTTTGATCCAGTCAGACTAGCCTCGCTCAATCTAAAGAAGTATATGTAATATGTTCAAATTCAAACAAAGATACATACCCTTTCAACGGGCGGTGGCGCGTCCAACTCCGTATAGATACACAACGTGGACTTCCTCGACAGCGAGTCACTGGCGAGGCTGCTGGAACTCGACCCCGTTGAGAACTTCATCCTGTGCGATCAAGTGACATCCAACTTCAGTATATCGTGGTGTAACCGGCACATCACACAAGTGTCTGCCACTGATCTGGAGCCAATGATGACGGTACCACTGCGTAAGTGACAGCAGCGCTGGTCTGGTCAATAATATGAATCTTCAACCCCTTAAGCCTGGAACAATGATAATAGAATATTATGTATGAAGGAAAAAAGGACTCAGGTTCAGAGATAAACAAAGAATGCGCGCGCTGGTTAGGAATCCAAAAAATCTAAAAGGGTTCATTCAAAAGATTTCGGATTAGAATATGCACTAAAACAAAGAGCGCTTTCATTTCATCGGACGAATTTGTAAAGGTGTGAAGTATGTTGAAACACGACAAGGATATATCAATTAAGATAACGCTATCAGCTTTCAGATAGGCGGATCAATTCCATTAAGTTCGGATCGATATTATCGTTTCGTTTCGTACCATTTATTGCAAGACCTATTCAATTATGCATTGTTTATTTAAAGTAGACTAAGGTCTCCAATCACCATATTGTTACACCAGGTGTTTTATTTTCAAATTCTCTTTACAATTTTTGCTTATTATCAAGTTGTATAATACGCGATTTTATCTCGGTATCTATTTTATGGCCTACAATAATCTTTTTTACTTTATACAATTCAGGTCGAGAATTTGTCAGATTTTGTAACACAATATGAATAAGTTTATGCCTATAAAAATTGTAACTTGAAACACGCACATACGAAATCATGGTGGTCATATTAAGCAGTACTTTACCGTAAACATCAAGTTTCGTATTACCAACTGGATTTAAGGCATTTTAACCCACGAGTTTGCGGTATGACTCATTCTATATGGAGCGTGTCGTTAATGATCTAACTTGGACCTTAACGTTTACGTAATAAGGAAATGTGATTTGATGTAATTGTGCTCAGGTTCGCAGCGATCCGATAACAACAACAGTTATGCAATTGATATAAAGCTCATTGCAACGAAGCTGGAACGATGACCACTCTGAGTTAACATCGTGTCGAATTTAACAGGAAAATATCGCATTGCTGTAACTCTTTTAAAGTACCTATTTCTTTCTTCCAAAATTTTAGAATTTACGTAGGAAGAATATTACAAATATATAATGGAATGTTATCTAAACATATGTAAATTGAAACACATTTAAAACTAGAATTGTATTACAAACACACTATGGTTGTCCTTGTAACCAAACGAAAGATTGTAACAATAAAGTCTATGAGAAAATATTGTTGCGAAAGTAATTAAAATACCGCCAAGCTATAGAAACGTATGCAATTGTTAAAACAATGTCGATCGGTACGGTACTTACACTTTTGTTTATTCACATCTGCTAGACGGTAAAGTAAATTTTAAGCTACGTTTATTTACGAATATTAAAAGTAATATGATGTTGAAATTAACATGAATTTAATATTGACATTATACCTGCTTCGTTAGTGTATTATCCATCTATTCAATAACACTTATAATGCTGATAAATTGTTTCAAAAAACAAAGTTCACCATTATCGTCACTTATATTAAACAGTGGTCCCAGAAAACCACCCTGTCAAAATCGTACCGTACAACTGACGTTTCCTCATATTAGCTTGCATATATGTTACATCCCACTTTTCTTTCAGGAAAAACAGTCAGACACGCAAACGTTTTGAATCTATGATTAGTGATTAGCAAAACGGAGACAGAGGAAATGCGCCTTGTGCGTGAAACACATTGACCGACTGTCCGGTATGTTTTTACGATTGCTGTTACGTGAACAGGATATTAATTAACTTTCATAACTTCTCATATTAAAGGAGGTGACAAAAAGCGAGATTGCACTTTAAATATTCGATTACAGGGCTTGGCTTTTATGGCGTCATAAATTGACTTTTTGGAAAAATGCTAACACACACATTCTTCTGATGTTTAATCATCTTGTGATTCCAGACTTTTCTTAAAATTATATTTATTCTTTTCTAGATAATATTTGCAATTCAAAGTTTTAACGAAACGTAGTAACAGAGATTTATTTATATTTTGAGGCTGTTCATCTTGTCGCGATCGCCGAAGCATATCCAAGACCGTAGCCAATCGGTTGGAACAGCACGCACTAGCATAGATTAATGGCTGTACGACACGCATTGCGACTTAAAAATTGTTATAACGGTTCAGCTATCGACCGAAAACTGTGGTATCGAAATCGCAAGTATCACGACTGGATTTGTAATCTTGAAGCTGAACATGATGTTGAACTCAATGATATTGTTCAGTAAATAAATAAAAACCACAATACATGAAAGAGCAAGACGTTGATGTGCTTATTGCAAAAATAAAACATTATGTACCTTTGCTATTTCAACTACATTTTACGTCAGTGAACGTAAGGCCATCTTTAATGAAAATAAAACCACGACAAAGGCGATAAGGACTACATAAGCCTTATTATAAGTGGTCATAAACGAACGTTATATAAACGCAACAATTGTTCCCATTTAAAATAAGCGAGAGGTCGTAAAATATAAGCAATTAACATACCTCAGAATTTCGTGATCGTTACTCCGATGTAAAAAGAAAAGCGACTATATTTAATGACGAAATTGGCAATTGGAAAATTATCCGCATTACCACTGACCATATTCAGAAATAACAGCTTGGACGCACGAACGAAATTTGTTCCTTTACTTTTTGCTAATATTTCAATTGAATTTCTATCGAAGCGTATAATTCTTCTTCAGCTACGTGTTCTGTTAGTAGATAAAGACAAGTTCAACGACCAAAATCTGAGGTCAGCTTCGTCGAAAAAATCGGCAGCAGTATCTAATTTTCGATCGTAAACATTAATCGTTTAAACCTGTTAGCAGCAATTACGCCGGCGTTGTATTGATCAGGATTTGAATTATAACTTCGTATCTAAAATACCTACCTAGTCGTAGGTAGTAAAATATAATAAACCGTGTCACACAACGCCAAGTTCCGCAACGAAATCCGTCGCAGAAACACCCGAGGCTAAAATATAACCACTCCATATTATATTCGTGACGAGAAAAAAATACATTTGAAAGAAGTGGTTACACAAACAGGATTCCAATGGACAACATTTTAACTAAAGTTTATGCGATTCCACAGAGCAATCGTACTTTGTAATCTCACCAACCATGTGGTAGTTCTTAGCTTTGACAGGTATCGTTTTTGCGATAGCCTTGTTGCAATTTATTTAAGGGTTGTTTAGGGGCTTCTCGGCCGTAGCGACGTAGGTGGTCTGATCGTTAACCACTCGCCCATAAAAACGGCAACCTACTGCTAAACAACAGGTTATACTGATTTATAACTATGAGACATTTCAAGTTAGACAGACATTATAGCTGAGATTATTATCCTTGTCCACCTTGACAAAATTATTATGTGTATTGTAAATTACCCGTGCATGACAAAATTCCACAGAAATAGGTCACACTTGACTTATGGTCTAGAAAAGGTCATGCACACGTCTGTTACATTGGAGTAGACAAAGCGTGCTATTATCGACTCTATTGTTTATAATTAAATGCCAAAGTTGATGCTGAACTAAACACATTATGGTTTTATAAATTTGTATTGGTGTCTGCGTATATCATTACCCTTGAAGGCGTCATATATGGCATTTCTTGTCAAATTTAAATGTATTGTTTGACCGCCTTGAGATGCTTAATAGCGCAGTCACGACATGACATTAAAAATTCCAAAGTTATTCTGCATTCATTTTGTAGGTTAGATACGGTTTACTTTTTGCCACTATTTTGTTAAAAATCGACACAAAAAGTGGAATGATAGGCTTGATCATGACACCTGGAATTCGTGTTCAAAACAATATTTCAAAGCAAAATTTATTCAAATTGATGAACTAAATGTTTTATTTTATATGACCGTAATTTTAAAATTAAATATTCGAATCCGACATTGCAATATTTTTCATTCGTAACGTAATCCTCTTTGATTAATAAATAAATACTTCAACAATTGCTTTGCCAATATCATGCTCAGAATTTTAACATTTAAAAATATATTTGGTGGGTATAACGTGGTATAAGATACTAGGTGGGTATAACGTAGACCATGGTATAACTAAATAATTTGGAAAATCCAAAAGTGCACGCCTCATAATTTTTTTTTAATAATTATTTATTAATTATTATTTTTGTTTATTTAATAACAATTAAACCACATCGAATCAGACCCTGAAAAATGAAAGGGTTCTATTCCTGAGCATACTCAAGCGTAAGAGAAAAAAAAAAGACTCTATTAGTAAAGTATTTCGGTCGCTATCGTGTTAACAAGAAAAAGGATCCGCACATACAGACACACGGACGTCCAAGACAGAACTTTTTTAAACTCTTTTTTAACTAGTTTAAATAACAAAAATGACATCAAAAATATCATGAATGTTAAAAATAGTGTTTTTTCTTAATATGTGTGTGTATGTATTATCTTACAAGTGCAATGTATGATACATAAAGACATTTTAAGTTTGAAAAATCAGATGTTTTGCGCGAAGTGACAGTAGTACCCACCTCAACGCTTCGCTTATGAGGCGTGCAATAGTAAATGCGTACCTACATATAGATAAAAGATAGCAGGTTATCTAACCAACATAATATATTTATTGATTTCATATTTGCCTAGTTACCGTTCTATTCTCAGACTTCCATTTTATAGCCTTGGCCAGAACTAACCTTTACCCCGTATTTGCATATCGATTATGTTTTATCCCAAATTGATCTAGTTTTATTTTTTTATTGGCTTCAGATTATGTTAAGTATTCAGTCCTTGGCCCGCAAGCCGCAACGCACTAATCCAATTCACTTGAGAAGCACTCTGTATGCCGTAATGTTATTAACATTTTAATATTTTTACTTTCAATTTCATCTTTCAATTATATAATTTATTTCCAAATATTTACTTGTGTAATTTAAATTGCTACATGAATAAAAGTGGAATTACAATTTTTCACAACAAGGATTTTTCCCGCGCTTTATATTTTTTTTACGGCAAAGGGTGGCAAAGGCGTCTGGATAGAAACATAAGTGACGTTCGAAAAAAATCTAAAATCGAACAGATAAAAAAGAACGAATTCAAATTATTAGTTGATTACCGAAAAAATTTCAAATTAAAAACATTTAATTAAAACGTGACGCAATACATATTTAAATATTTATAGTTAATTGTATGGCTTCGTTTTATTTAAATTGTTTGTTAACGATGGCGAATATTTTGATTGCGTTAGTAATATAAGTATTTGTCAATCGAATACGCATAATAATTTACTTAGATTATCCATTGAGATAATATTACTATACGTATGGAGGAGACACCACGAACAAAATCTGTGCGCCATTTTTTTGCTCTAACTAAGTTTTAAAAATTATTATCTAGTTAGGTTCTTACCGATGAAAGTTATTCCTTTGCACATTTCCGTATTATTTGTATTATTTGTGCACTATCGTAACACACACGAAGGCATATTTGATGCGTTTCACTTTAAAACCATTAAAAAAAACCGCTCAACATACGTCATGTGGCGTATGTTGAGCGGAACATAAGTGATGTAGGCGGTGTCGTCTCCATATATGTATATCTCAATGAGATTATCATATTATAAAACGATCGTAGAAAGTTTTTGGCGGTGTATTCGTTTAATATAGAATTAGTATTAGAACAATAATATATCAAGATTGTAATTGTTAAGCAACACTAAGCAGAAAAGCTTTTTGATGATAATGTCTAGATTATTTTTATTACAGGATGTGTTCAATAAAAAGAAATTATACTTAAAATCAATATTATATAATATTATGTAAAGTGATTACAGAAAGTGTCGTGTGAAAAATTAAGAATGCACATTTTATCATGCTTTTTAATGATTTACTCAAGAATAGACACCTACCTACAGAAATATATAATATGTATTTCTAATTCAGTATGTATAGCTATTTTTGGGAGTCAATGCAAACATAAATAGAAGTCTTCATACATACATTTTAGTCTTCAAGTAAAACGCTTATACAGAAAAATTAATCATGTTAGAAATTTACGAGCAAATTCAATTTATGAAGATATATTATAACTTCAATAAAATTTTTATAGCTTTAAAATAACTAGGCTAGGGCTACATAAAGGTCTATATGGGTCTAGTAAGATATACGTGAAGGATTTTAAATCTATACATTGTCCATTATTAGAATTATTAGCAATGCACGTTAGTGTTGCCATAATCATTGCCCCCTTTCCTTTATGGACATCCGGTTGCCATGTGTGGGTAATGGTATTATAGTGTTATATCTGTGGTATTATATTCTATATAATATATTCTGTAATGGTTGCAATCCAATGCTAGAACAATGCGTCGAGATGGCGGGTCTGGCCGTTAGACGCTTATATGGATATGCCGTAGAGGGAGAATGTACTAGAGACGACATCGGCGTATACCCGAACGAGATGGCGAATCCTTACGTCAATGTTGCCAACTATTACAAAAACTTTTTATCCGAAAAACTGGCAAAATATCTATAAATGTTTGGGTATTTTTTTGTAAGATAGGTTTATGAAGAAAAAGACAGATTTGAAAAGATTTTGTTATTTATTAACTTAACTAGCGACCCGCCCCGGCTTCGCACGGGTGCAATGCTGATACTAAATAGTAAATACACTACAGAAAAACTGTGAACGTTGTATATAAAAACATAGCGGCCCGCTCCGGCTTCGCACGGGTATAAAATATATAGCCGGGCGGCCGGCCGGTACAAGCGCGGATCCAGGGGGGGGGGGTCATGGGGGTCATGGGCCATGCCCCCCCCTGGGCCATGTGCACGACCTAAGTGGACCACTAATTTAATATTAACTTTTGAAATTAACAAAGTAATATTGTTCAACATGATTTTTTATTAACTTTTGAAACATAAAAGTAATATTATAGAACAATGAAATCAATTTCAAACGGAAGAGAATATAGGTAACAAAAATTAGAGGAAAAGTTATTTACGATCGATCTGAGATCGGGATTAAAAAAACTATAACTGCGGAATAAAGTTTAATGGTAAAGTTGTAGGTATTTAAAATATTTATTACAACTTTTGCTTTTACACTTCTCGCAATTAACCACAAATATCGAAATATCCCAGTTCATATATTTTTTATAAAAAAACAAGGCTAAAGTTTAGATATCATTTCAATCAATGGTAAATAATAATAGAAAATACAGTAAAATTAGGACAAAAAAGGTCAAGTGCGAGTCGGACTCGCGCACCGAGGGCTTCGAACAAACCTAATTGTTTTATTATGTTGTATCTTTAAATGTTGCTTGTAGCAATTTTTTCTTTGTCTGTGCTATAGGACGTGGGGAGTACCTTGTAGGTTGTGATTCCCTTGCAAGTAGTTGCTAGTTTCAGAATATGCGGTTTTAATTGCTATTTCTTCTGATTCAGATTCAAATTGAATTTGAATCAGAAGACAGAATAATATCTTATAAAACAGATACGGGAATAATTACGAAAAACATGAATTTTTTATTACATTATATAAAAAAAAAAATTAATCTTATAACCCCTTTACTCATGAACGCAAATGTAATGTAGGTATTCAATAATTGATATTCACATCAAAAACTTAGGTCTATTATACCTTTAAGCAGTAATAAAATCAAATTTCTATGTCAACGCAATTAGAAGATACAGCCGTAAATGTAGTCTAATAAAAACGTACTGGAAATAGTTCAAATTAAAAGCAAATTAAACGAAATACATTTATTTGAAAATGAACAGCAAAATGACGGTAGAAATAAATGGGCAAAGGGTCCGCGATAATGTGCGCGCGAGTAGCAGACGAAAATGGACGACTCCGCCGCTCGTTCGTTCTTATAAAGGCGCGCCGCACCTCGGTGAGGAAGGCGCGGGGGGTGGCCTTCCGGATTTTACTCCAACACCGCCTCTCCTGACGGGGCAGGGTCCTCGCTGCCTTCAGTGGCAGCTGCAGCTCGTGTGGAAGGGCCAGCTTCGCAGTCTTCAGCGTTATGATGTGCATCGTAACCTGGAATATACAAAAAAACCGACATTGAAAAAAAAAATACTTAAACCAATGCAAATGAGGAAAGCTGAACCGGAAAACCGAACCGTGTAACAAACTTTACACAAACATTAACATTTAATATTAAAAAAACATTTCACGATTTTGGGGAAAATTTTACCCTGTACTGGTATCCCTAATGTTAATCACATGATTATACCATAAATTTGAAACTACGTAAAAACAAATGGCGTCCTGAACAACAAGAACACTTCGTAATTTAGTCGGATAACACAAAAAAATGTTTACGTCTATTTCGATGAAAATATTATATATTTGTAGATAATTTCACATTAGAGTTAATGAAAATGTATCAACTATATCCAGTTCTATAAAACAATATACTTCAAATAAGTTTACTTACGTGTGAAAGGTAATATTTGGTAATCTTCGTTCCGGCCGATTTTTACAACCAATCACACTACAACGCACCATATTTTCACTTAAAGTCGGATTAAAACAGATCACTGTCAACGTTTATTAAACTTTGAAGTCACTTAACAGCGAGAAAAAACAGAAAACTAGCAAAACAATGGACTGTAGCCGCTTGTTTGGGACAAACTGCCTTTGTCCCCAACAAAAGAAATCGCATAACATGAGAGAAACAAAAAACAATGTTTCTGTCTCTCTTGCACTTAGCTTTATAGTCATAAGTGTATTTCTCTCACGCATTCCTTGTCATTTTAGTGCCTCCTCTATGGTTCATTCTCACTCTACGGGATATGCCCATTCTGTATAAGTTCTTAGTGTTGGTAGAACTGTAGAAAATTTAAATTGTTGAGTTTTAGTGGTTGGTAGTGAAGTTTTAGATGTTTAAAATTTATCGTGGTGTTAGGGAATCTATTGGATATGAAATAAGTAGTTTATGTTTGTTTCAAGTTTCATGTTTCAAATTAAAATGTATATTTCCCGTCTTAATTGAGACGGGATAAGAAATGATGGTTTAGATTTTTACTTTCCCTAATTTAAAAATAAAATGTTATTTACGATGCATAAATAAGAAACGTTGCATTTACAATAAATCTAGTTATTTTTATGCCTTACATCAATTCTTACTAATAAATCAACCAATTTATAGAGGAAATTAAACGCCATTCATATCTTATATCTGTGGCAATGAAATTTATGAATCAAATGTGAAATATTGAGAAATCTTTTCACTGGAACTTTCTCGATAGAATTTATAAATTCACTAAACCTGTTTGTATCGTAGCAAATAACGGAATATCTTTGGTAAATGTCTTTCATATCTATTTGACGAGTTTTCAATTTAGAATCGAATTATTTATCTGTGAATAAAGGAGATAACGAGAGAATATGTTTTGTTTTAGAAAAAACTAGTTCTGAAACATTGAGATAATATGTTCTGAAAATACAATGTGTTTTGGTGCTTGTTTATGTTATGAAATAGAAATAAACTTCGTTTTCTGCAGAATAGATTTGTATATGTATTTAAATTTATAGATTTACTAGATTTCCGCCCGCGGCTTCGCCCGCGTTTTCAAAGGAAAACCCGCATAGTTCCCGTTCCCGTGGGATTTCCGGGATAAAACCTATCCTATGTGTTAATCCAAGTTACCCTCTATATGTGTGCTAAATTTCATTGTAATCGGTTCAGTAGTTTTTACGTGAAAGAGTAACAAACATCCATACATCCAAACAAACTTTCGCCTTTATAATAGTACTAGATTTCCGCCCGCGGCTTCGCCCGCGTTTTCAAAGGAAAACCCGCATAGTTCCCGTTCCCGTGGGATTTCCGGGATAAAACCTATCCTATGTGTTAATCCAAGTTACCCTCTATATGTGTACTAAATTTCATTGTAATCGGTTCAGTAGTTTTTACGTGAAAGAGTAACAAACATCCATACATCCATACATCCATACATCCATACATCCTTACATACATACATCCTTACAAACTTTCGCCTTTATAATAGTATTAAGATGATCGCAAAGGTTAGGAAATAGGAACACGGGCTAGTGTGATGTAGGTATAACGATACCTACGTACAATTTACAAATTACAATTATCGTTTATCTTGACTCTTGAGTGCATGCGAGCGAAGTCACAGGTAAAGCATTAGTATTGTACTTCTTACTTGTAAGTAAGTAACTTTAAAATTATTTTATGAGAAGATTCCAAACACATTTTCGTTACCTGTCGCATGATAATATTCCACGCTATCTAAAATTATAAGAAAAAACTACTTACTACAAATTTCTCCATAATTTTTTACATATTTATTTAAAAATTTGGCATGCTACAACAAAAAAAGTCTACTCCTAAACGCCTATTGAACTAAATATCTAACCGAGGTTGAAAAAGTGCAAGTTAAACCAGTCCGGACCTCTACCTGAGCTGCATACCATACCTCGCATTTTTGTGTTCGTATACATTGAATAATAAATCATTATTAGAACATTTGGGTATGTCACTTGGCAGACTGTAGGATGGGTATTTTTTTGAATTCGCGAATGTATCTCTAGGTAGCGGAATGGCAGTGCTGTAGATGAGAATGTTTGTTTTATATGTGTTTTAAAATCTCATAAAAGAGCTAACAAACGGTGTATATAGTTTTTTTTTGTAAATAACACGTGGTGGTTACTGTTAAGTGTAATGTCAATATTCTTTATTCATTCAATATCGTTAATAGTACTTACAACTTGTGTTACAACATTTCGTATGATCGCATGTCATTATTTTATCCGTCCTCATAGCAAGTATTAATTACAACATAGGAAAATAGGGATAAGTATTGAATTTTACATGATGCATCACATACAGAAGCTTAGCCCTGCCACAGAACTCAAGTAAACTTGCTATTCACAATACAACCAAACATTCTTCTATATTACGTCACATTTCATTAGATAACTGGTCCAAAATGAACTACGCCAACTTCGAGTTTCCTGTTTGATTCCGGACTAAAACAATTTGAAGCTATTTACAAGCAATAATTGTTCCGTGTTATTTAATATCCATGGTTCCAATTGATGTTTCGGAGCAAAATTACTTTTCTGTGTCATGCAAATTTCTAATTTTTGTAACCTCTTTCCCAGACAGCTGTGAAGTTATTAAAATTTTGTATTAGATTTAGTTAGCAACATTTATTTTTATTTTATTTGATAAGTATAATTATTTAAAATGGTTATTTATATCAGAAAAAAAAAGTTTATTTCTCACGAACAAAGTTTATTTTATGGCAGAGCAAGCAAAGTGTAGTATAGTATGAACAAAAACGAAATTTACTTTTTAATGTAGGTATATTATACTAGTCACGGTTTCACCTCCGTGGTTCCATCCTGTTGGTCGTAGCGTGATGATATGGGCTATCTTACACCGAAAGAATTTTTCAAATCGGACCGAATCGAGTAGTTCCCGAGATTAGCGCGTTCAAACAAACAAACAAACATACTCTTCAGCTTTATAATATTACTTAGTATAGATAAGACCTTATTAACACAATCGTAATATATAAAAAAATTCATTTAAAATAAACTTACTGCAAAGACAAGTAACACATAAAATATAGATTACTATCCTTCTACGCTTATCAAGCGATTAGTAACAGTAATTACACCAGCAAACACCACGTGTCCTTCATAGTGCAATAAGTATTTAAATCTATTATTTAACACCCATATCAGTTTGCTGACTCAGAAATTCCAAACGAAGACAAGGTTAAGTTATGTATTGGAAATATCGCTCACATATAATAATAGGTCTAGCCTTTTTATTAAATAAATAAATTTTGTTAAGAAAGAATGACTGACTGACTTCATTTTTGAGGTATTTTTCTGCACCTCAAATCTAACTTTTCCGTTAAGAAACATAACAATTTGTAATAGCAAAAACACGATTTCATTTAAGAAATTTATTTAGTTCAAAATCTTATTAAAATAAACTGAATATTTATAATTAAAGTTTACATCAAAACAAGGAAATACGTAAAATACTTTGTAAGAAATTATTTGACTTACTTTGAAATATGAATTGATAACTTCTCTTTTATCAAGTCGGTTAAAAATCAAAGAATCAGTAACCTTAAACTACTTTTACACTAGCGTAAATATTGCATGTTATCACACCCATAGGTATAATCTTTATTCTTTACTAGTGGTCCGCCCCGGCTTCGCCCGTGGTACATATTTCGCAATAAAAGGTAGCCTATGTCCTTTCTCGGGTATCAAAATATCTCCATACCAAATTTCATGAAAATTGGTTCAATAGTTTAGGCGTGATTGAATAACAGACAGACAGACAGAGTTACTTTCGCATTTATAATATTAGTATGGATGTAGGTACATTTTAACTTTAAAGGTAACATTGTTATCAACCTGTCACCTTGCTAAATCAAAGCCAACATTATTGTTATCATAATATGAAGGAAGTGCGAAATTGTAAACTGTGTAAATCTTTAAATACATTTATGTATTGCAATAAAGGTTGCAATGTATTTTTCTTATTACAAAGTCTTCAAATAAAATTGAGTTAAAAACAACAGAATAGTGTAAACAAAACCTTGATACGATTTGTGAAATCTCCACCTATATTTGTTGAGAGACTAATCTCTAAGTACTAGCTTTACCTCGCGGTTTCACCCGCATTGCTCCGCTCTTGTTGGTCCTAACTTGATGATATATAGCCTATAACCTTCCTCGATAAATGGCCTATCTAACACAGAAATAATTTTTCAAATCGGACCAGTAGTTCCCGAGAATAACGCGTTCAAACAAACAAACTCTTCAGTATGGATTATTCTTCATTCAAATAATAGTATATGGATTAGTATATGTAATATTACCCTACGCACCAAGCAATGAATCAAAAATTGGGGCACACGACACACTCAGGGCTCAAACGATCACGACGCTTGCGCAACATATCGACACTGCCTTTTGGTTAAGGCTATTACGAAGGTTTCATGAATCAAATATGACAGTTATAATTATGATAACTTGATGGAGTCATTGTGAATGCACATGAAGATAGTATCGCGATTAATTGCTAATGAAATGCTCATTTTTGGAAACTCCGAAAGTATAACATGAGGGGAATATTTCGCCGCAACTGTTGCCTTTCATCTCCTAAAATCTAAATAACAGAGCTGAAAAAATGTTTATGTCAAATTAACAGAGACCTTTATTCTGAATGTCACATGGATAGGTTCTCCTTAAAATTAGCTTATTTTCCTTTATGTACTGGGGTGTTGGTGTAGATATAAACACGTAATGCTTAAGTTAATGTTAATGTAAATCGACTATAAAACAGTAGCCGAATGCGATAACACATTTCCTGTACCATAGAGCTGATAACAGTATTACGTCAGTCACGAACTTGTAGCTTTGGTATTTAAGTATTTTGTCTAATGTTAGTCTATATTATGGTAAGAATATCCTTGGTTAATATTTGCCGTTTACATTCACCATCATGTAAATATAACACCAACGTTATTGCAATATTGTATTTCTTTATTCAGTATGGTTTGGTGCATAATTTTGCACGCCTCATAAGCGAAGCGTTGAGGTGGGTACTACTGTCACTTCGCGCAAAACATCTGATTTTTCAAACTTAAAATGTCTTTATGTATCATACATTGCACTTGTAAGATAATACATACACACACATATTAAGAAAAAACACTATTTTTAACGTTCATGATATTTTTGATGTCATTTTTGTTATTTAAACTAGTTAAAAAACAGTTTAAAAAAGTTCTGTCTTGGACGTCCGTGTGTCTGTATGTGCGGATCCTTTTTCTTGTTAACACGATAGCGACCGAAATACTTTACTAATCGAGTCTTTTTTTTTCTCTTACGCTTGAGTATGCTCAGGAATAGAATCCTTTCATTTTTCAGGGTCTGATTCGATGTGGTTTAATTGTTATTAAATAAACAAAAATAATAATTAATAAATATTTATTAAAAAAAAATTATGAGGCGTGCACTTTTGGATTTTCCAAATTATCTTTTAATTGTTTTATACAATGCTAAAGTAATTGTGGTCAGGAGACTACAAAGCCTTGGCTGGACCTCATGTTTAGTACTTAAATGCAGAATTAAGAAATAGACTCCGCAGGAAATAACCGACTAGGTACTATAAGTTTTTACTTCTTTATTTATTTTTATAATATGTATATTAATAATTGCTCTGCTTTTAAATTTGCAAAGTTATATGTCATAACCACATCATAACTATAACCAAAAAACATTCATATACCTATATGTATATATCTATATATATAATATATTAAATATTAAGTTTTACGACATAAAATACTGTTTTTGACAAAAATGTATGTACAAAAGCAACTTGTATCCTATCAATAATAATATTGCCACAGACATATAATATAACTACAGTAGAATCCGTTTATTATGACTCCGCCTATATTGACCAACCGGTTATTATGACGTAATTGCACTAAGAAGTTTGGTTTTCATATAAAATTCTTTATAAAAAAGTCGGATATATTGACTTCGCTTACAGTGACATGCCGCTTATTATGACCCATTTTTAATAAATTAAGTCTGGTTATAATGACCGGCCTGATTCTTTACACCTTCGATAATGTTCGTTGATTCTCGACGACGTTTGGCACGTGGCTCGTTTTTGTTTTGAATCTCAGTGAGTATTACCTACCGCAGAAGAGGCATTAAAAGCTGCAGAATTATTATCACGATTTGTTCACAGCAATATTGAAAATGATAATTTGACCATAGTTATATGACTTCTATACACAGTAGTATTAGAGACTGTTTTTACAATAAAATGAAAAAACAAAAGCCGACAAAAATTACAGTGTACTTACAGTAAAAATAACATTGGTATGTGTTATTATAATAATCTGTTGATTACGTGCAATTTTGATTTTGATTTAATATGTATGTATACATATGCAAGTATACTATGTTTCTGTATTAAAATACTTAAATACATACATATTTACATAAAAAAGATTTTTCATTTCACATAACGCTTTGTATGACGTCCGCTTATTATGACGTGTTTGTCGATTCCCTTCGATGTCATTATAAACGGATTCCACTGTACCTACATATTTGGTTTCTGAATATTACCAACTGAATAAACAACTGAAATGCGTATCTTGGGTTTTACGTATTCTTGAAGTAATAACTAAAACAATAGAAGATAACAGCTGTAGGGAATTAACGACCTTTGTTCAAATGTCTCTGGTTTTATATTCTTCGAAAACAGACTAAATGTGGAATTGCTGTTGCTTTTATTTATTTTATTTAAATACCCAAATTAATTTTTTGTCGTTCTTTATAATTTAAGGAATTAAGCTGAAACACTAATTCTTACATTCAAAAGGTTACCCACATATAATACAAATCTAAATGTCATCTTGCTCTAAGGTATTATGAAGCTTATGCGTGGACGTATTAATTTCAAAGCTCCCGAAAATATATTTGAAAAAGGAGAATACAACAAGTTAACAATTGACATGCAACCGGGTAAACCCAGTTTCAACCCTCGCTTCAATGGTGATTCATTTCTTTGTTCATTTCTGCAGCCTTGGTAGGTACTTGGACAGTGTATTTTTGCAAACACGTTATTACATGAGGAAAGTACGCTATCTTATCTGTAATGCTACCTAAAATAATGTAAACACTAGGTTGGTAGATTGGTGGAAAATGGACCTTGTTTATGTGCTTTATGGTCGCTGTTTTATTTGATTTTGGGTAGCTTAAACCTGATTAGTTATGAAAATGTTTATGTAGAGATGTAATCGGTAATTTTGGAGGTTTGTGTAAAATATTATGTTTCTACTAGCGGTCCGCCCCGGCTTCGCCCGTGGTACATATGAAAAATAGATGTTGGCCGATTCTCAGACTTACCCGATATGCACAGAAAATTTCATGAGAATCGGTCCACCCGTTTCGGAGGAGTATGCAGACTAACATTGTGACACGAGAATTTTATATATAAGATGTATGCGTATGCAGAATTGATGACGTTTTTTTATCTTTAACTTTATTAAAGTGAAACTTTTATTACATCGTCTCAAACTTTTTGGTCTGTGTAGCGCATGTCGCGTGTATCGAGGCTGCCGAGTAGGTATACCTACTCGGCAGCCGACCGTCACGTGACATGCGCTACACAAAGCAGTGTTCGGAACCGTTCGAACAGTTTCACTTTTTCCGTGGTTTCATAAAACCACACAACATTTTTTAGTCTTTCGTTATTTGAAATATTTATTAGTAAGCCTGGTTAAGCCTGGTCACCATCAACCAACAATCTTTTTTGGAAAACTATTGTGAAGATCAAAAATAATAATTAATCATCAGTTCTCACATAACATGTCTAAATTTTCTGCTCTGAATTGACTAGAGGTTTTATCTTTAACATGACATAGCACTATTAGTAGGTTATTTCACTGAGAATAACTTTAATACACAATGAATCAGATACCCTTATATAGTAATGTCCTATGTGACTCAGTCTTGATGAAATCTTGTAGTAAGCAAAAGTTCATAAAGATCACACACACTGCAGTTTCTATCTATAAGTGATTACATACATCCTGTGCATACATCGATGTTTTATTTTGTAATTGTGTATCAGAGCTTACTACGGACGCAGTAATGTATTTTAAATTACGATTTGTGGACTACAAAATGATAAAAGTTGCAGTTCCACTTCGCCTTTGTTCTCAATGTCCAAGAATAAATTGTGACGATATATTTTCTAGAAAATAGGCGTTTTGATACATAAATGCTTTGTAACGACAGGAATTAATAAGAGCTTGTACTTATTGCTTGAAACTAGCAGTTTAGAGATACGTATTATAACTGATTTCTTTCAACAAATATTGTCATGTGTTTACGAATAGAACCTTGTGAATGGGATATCCGTGACGTGACTGTTTATAATAATTATTTGAACCGACCAATTTGGTTTCAGAGAAAAATGTGCATTTTCAAATTATTATCTGAACTGTTAACTTAATTCGCACAATATCTTTCTAGCTGCAGACTTACATTTCTATGATGCAAACTAAGAAAAAAATATTACCTACTCGACTAGAGCTTCCACAATGTAGAAAAAGAATCATCTAGTTACAATTAAATTTAATACACATATAGATGGTAACTTGGATTAACATATAAGATAGGTTTTATCCCAGAAATCCCACAAGATAGCAAAGTATGCGGGTTTTTCTTTGAAAACGCGCGCGAAGGCGCAGGCGGAAAGCTAGTCTATACTAATATTATAAAGAGGAAAGGTTTGTAATTATGTATGTATGTATGTATGTACATGTATGGTTTTCACGCATAAACTACTGGACCTTCTTAGATCCTTACCAAAAATGCAATAATGTAACCCAAGGTGTAAAAAATTCCTTAATAAAAATTCTATCATCGCGTGCGCTGCGGAATCTATTCCTTGAAGTACGAGGATGGTTCTTATGAAAAAAAACGTAAACATGTAGGTACCGCTAGTTTGTTATATTTTGAACTATGTAGTTAAACAACATGCCAAATCTTCGCTTTATCGAGTGACCCGCGAAATAATGGGTGTGAGAAGCTGTGCCAAAGGTACATTACAAAACAATATTCCTTATCAGCTGAGATAAATGGCCGAGAAATATCACACGTTTTGCAGTTTCCGGAAAGATTTCAGATAAGTCTTTTGTTTATGGTGTAGTCTGTGGTCTAGTTCGGTTGATTGGAGGCTTAGTGAATACGGTTTTGACAAAAATTTACATTATTATTACCTACAATCTACATATATAAGTGAAGCACTTGCTTCTTCTCAAGAATACTTATTCTTTACTGATATTATAAAGCTGAAGAGTTTATTTGTTTGCTTGAACGCGCTATTATCAGAAACCCAGGATCCGATTTGAAAAATTATTTCACTGTTATATAGATTATAGTTTATTTATCTAGGAAGGCTATGGGCTATATATCATCACGCTAAGATCTATATGAGCGGAACATTGCGGGTAAACCCGCGAGGCCAACTGTTGATAATATTATTGTGGTTTTGAAGGTGGTTAAATTTGGAAATCTAATCTTTGATATAAAGTTCGGATATTAATTGTATGACTTAATTCGATATGTACTTACTTATTATTTAAATCATTTAATTACGTCATGTTTAGATTAATGCAATACCAATGCCGTTTAATACATGAATTGGCAGTAGGTATCTAAAATTCCGAAGATAATCCGTACATAAAGACGATAAGTATTCAATAGTTGACGTAATTTATTATTGTTTCGAATTCTTTTCATGTATTTTTTGTTGTATTTACTCTGCACGGTGATCTCAAAGTTTCGTCACCGCTTAGTCAATAGATACAGAAATATGTATTTATTACTTGTAATAAAATATTTAAACCGTTGCTTACAAATCTAACGGATTATTTGGGGGTCAAAATGACGATATGTTAAATTGCATAAAGTTGTATATTTCTACGTTTTATAACTTTTTAATTTATATTTCTCCGTTATAGTATACTAGGTTTCCGCCCGCGGCTTCGCCCGCGCAGTCAAAGAAAAACCCGCATAGTTCCCGTTCCCGTGGGATTTCCAGGATTACATCATTTTCCCGGGATAAAAAGTAGCCTATGTCCTTTCTCGGGTATCAAAATATCTCCATACCAAATTTCATGAAAATTGGTTCAGTAGTTTAGGCGTGATTGAGTAACAGACAGACAGACAGAGTTACTTTCGCATTTATAATATTAGTATGGATGTACATAATTATATCAAAAGCATTAGGAGGTGCAAGTTTTCACGTTACATGTTCAGAACCATAAAATTAAAGTGCAGATAACAAAAATCTAAATTGAATCGACTTTAAAACTTTCTTAATCAAATTCGTCTAGCTCTAGTAAATGAACTAACTGATGATTATTTTCTACACAGTTAATATAAAGAAATTTGGACCTAAAGTTTTTTTTATTTAGCCTAGTATCACATCTTGTTAACTATTTCAAACCTTTTTTTTGCTCTCAATTTGCTATCTCAATAAGCTAGGTACTTGAGATGAACATCTGTGTATAAGTTTAGTGGTTATCAAAAGATCAGTCAAGTATTGGAAAGATGTTTCCACTTTCCATGATGTTTCACACGAATAGGTGCATGGTTGAATGCATGCATTTCAGTGTTAGATACACATGTTTTTTACAAGTGCGCTCTTGCTCAGTTTATGTGAATACTGAAATATTTCTTGGTCTTTGTGGACAAGGACAAGTGGACACTTAGTAAAACTTATGAGTAAAAAAGTTTGAGTCTGAGATAGGTTCGTCAGTCAGAAGACATTTAAAAAAGTTTTGAATGTTTTTGAGTGGCATCCTAAGTGCATATGTGGTGTTCACGATATTGTAAAACCATACAATTAGATACTACTAGCTGTGCCCCGCGGTTTTACCCGCATTGCTCCTCTCCTGTTGGTCTTAGCGAGATGATATATAGCGCATAGCCTTCTTCGATAAATGGCCTATCTAACATCGAAATCATTTTTCAAAATCGGACCAATAGTTCCCGAGATTAGCGCGTTCCAACAAACAAACTCTTCAGCTTTATAATATTAAGTATAGATTAAAATACCTTGTTTCTACAATCCCTGAACATGTAACATTAAGCTGTGGTTACATGTTCAGGGATTGTAGAAAACGTATAAGTATTCAGTATGTTTAAGAATTCACTATGCTTATTCCAATTTCTAAGAAAGCTTTAGTTGACGAGACCTATCAACATTTTAATCCACGATTAACCTAAACTCGATACTTATGTGATACCTACTTCTATTGTCTTGTGACTTGTCTAACTTTCTTTTGATGGAGAGTACGTGACAATAAGTTGATAAGAAGTTATTAATACCTTTAATTAATACCATAAAATATCGTATTATTAATTGATTGTTTTTCGATTGTTTTGCGAATGGAATGTGCACTTTATGAAAAGGTAAAAGTTATGTATAAAATTTAATAGTAACTCCGAAACAGCATGTCCAATGTCTATATTTTTTTTGTATGTAATTCGAAAATAGGAGAATAGGTTATAAATATTTCAAGCTTCTAAATGATTAGGGTGTCATTTCGTTAAATAAAAATCCAAAGCGGATAATTATACAATAATTAACAGTTTTTTATAATACAAATTGTTAATCAGGCATTAAATAATTTAAAAATATTAATTGAAAACGAATTACAGACCTTCTTGCAGTTTTAAATGCAAATTAAACTGTTAAATTGCTTTATGATTATATCTCGCTGTGTAAAAGTTAATTTTATCAGTATCTGTTTATTTTGGCGAAACGTGATAATATAAAGTACACATGACTAAAATGGAAAGTCGGTTAATTAAAAGTTTGATAAAAATATCGAATTTTATAATATGTACGTAAGATTCGAAGAGAAACTTTAGTGAACGAATGAACTACTGAATGAAACCTTAGTGAAGCTCATTGTTGTTATTAGATTAAAAAAAATTATAAGTGGGTACTTGATTGAAAAATTCATTATTTTAAGGTAAGTTTTTGTATAAGTATCTACCTAGCTTCAGTGGATATATGAATGGGCTTTTTAGTTACGCATAAGCGATTTTAATTTCAGACGCTTAGTAAAAAAATAAAGCATTAGAACGGTAAAATATTTTGAAGCTTATCCATAGTCCATACAAAGACACAAATATGTAGATTGAAGAAGGTGCATCTCTCTCATTTTGAATTGCAATAATAGGGTACGATTGTAATTCTATGTCATTCATAGTTTCGCAATAGTCGAGGCAGTGGCCTTTTATTTTGTTTCTTTAGGGTAAATTTAGCAAAGGCAACAATGGTTTGTAACTTGTAACAAAATGTACCTGTACCGGTTGCTTTTGAATCTGAAATACTATATTATGTATTTAAAAAAGATTTCTGGAATGTTAACAGTTATTGCTATCTTGATTTGAATGAAGTTGGCTTTTGCTAGGTATTGTTATTTTATACCCTCTGCCTGGTGTTACGCCAATTAAAAGTGATACCTGCACGTCATTTTTTTAGGACACTTTCGATTAAAAACATAAGGCTCTTTTCGAACTTTGACTGCCTTCCAAAGAAAATGACAGATTTAATAAAATCAAAAATGTAACATGTTGATTAAGTTTTTGAGAACTTCGCACGGTGGTTTCACGACCAATTTCTCGTTAAAGATTCATACCACGTCTTACCATAAATTATACGAAATATTTAAGGTGTGAACGAAATAGTATGCACGCGAAATCTGCTTCCGACTTGCCTTATCGCACCTGTGTACTGGTGAAATGAAGTCTGGGCGCGTCACGCTCTGGAGAAAGTGTACAAAGAGTGGTCCCCAATTGGGTTACGACCTCGAAATTCAACGGCCACGGGCGTTTTTTCGAATCGCGAACCGACTCTTGCGAACCGGTTAAATCCGACCGATACTGCGCGGTAATGACGTGAGCCGCGCGATTTTGTGCTCTATGGTTGTCATTTGTGAACGAATGGTTTGAGTGTTCGAAATTTGAAAGATTGAAATCGCGTTCGATTAGTTTCGAATGTGGAAGAGATGTAGCGGCGTAATAAGATAAAAAGGAAATAACTCTGATTTATTTGATTGAGAGGCGTTTCTAGACAACCAGTTCTGATTATAAGTTAGGATGATTACTGATGACGAGTTCTGATTAAATTATAATTATTCTTTTCAAACTGCTTCCTAATATTCGATCTCGGGAAACGTTGTGTCAATCAAGATCTTGAAGCAAAGCTTATCTATCTTAGTATTGTATTGCGACACGAGTCATTGTTATAAATCATACTTTTAATTTACACAAGCCCTTGGCCTATCGGTTTTTAATTGCTCAAAAACAATTAGTGTCAATATTAACTAATTATTCATACTTGTTTCATGTTGATATTTTCATTAAAATTTACCAAAGAATAGATTTAAATAGTTAATATTGTCGTGATAGAAATTGTTTGTTTTGCCATGCATGTGACAATACGTGAGTTTTGATATAGCCCTTCAAGTAGATAAACGTTATCAAAATACAATCCACTCAAGTTTCACGAGATGTCGTAAATATCACGACTGAAAATAGGTACTTCGATAAATTGGCCCATGTTTTGAAATATCTTCTTGACCATTTAGATAAGAACAATCTTAAATATTATCAAACTGAGACACATCCAAGATAAATTGTTGTGGTCTGTTTTATAGGTAACGTGGAATGCTCTGGCTATGCAGTAATCGAGATTCTCGGTGCATTACGCCGGTTTTTTCGAAATTATTACAGGAAGGGGAATACCCCTTTGGAATGTAGATAATGATGAAAGCATTTTACTTACTGGTTTTATGATGACCAACGTTTAATTATATTCATGTAGGTAGGTGAATTAAAATTATCTGTTGCATTGAAGCTCCTAATTGAATGGAATTAGCATGATTTGAAAGGTATGTGCTTGAAACCAAAGCACCAAAATTCGATGAAATATGATCACTCTATTCATAGATTTACCTACGGATGCATAACTGCTTAGAACATTTTTTTCATAGGTAAATACCTAAGAAATATAAAGTGTAGACACATGCTTTATTCTTATTACGTAGACGTACGCGTAGGAGTGAATAAATAAATTTGCGTTTTCTTTCCGCAATAAAAAGTAATTATCATAAAACATGACTCTTGTTTGTATAGAGAGTACCTAATTGTCGATGTTCTTATCACCTGTTATCAAAAGCTGTTATAATGGAAAACTAACTGACATTTACTTTCTTTGGATAATCACACTTGAGATAAGATTACGAGACAAATTATTAAAATTGTTTTCAGCTGTTAGGTATACTTATTATTATTTATTAGTTATTACCTTGAACCTTCGTAGGTACGTTTTCCTCATACCTACCTATTTATTATGACTATTCTGTCCTGTGGAATTTTGGAAATAAATAAAATATTTAAGGCACCCTTAACAAAATCCAAACATAATACCTAGGTACCTATATATTATTACCTAATTTGGTTCATTTTATTATGAACATTTCGTTAAAAGTCCGCGTTGTGAATATGGACAGCAACAACCTCAAAACTAAATTATGCAATTGCACGCAACACGATAATAATTGCAAGAAAAATACAATATTTTTTTTGTACATTTCTTCGGTACTCCTTGTCCGTGCTAAATGTAGGAAACACGTTAAAAAATATACCTACTTACCTGTGCCTGGAGCAACGTTTCTTAGAAATTATTTCACCGTTTCTTCTTCTTTTTCATGAATTTATAATCTAAGAATATTGTTATGATAAATAGTTATAAACAAAAAAGATGCCTTCTAGGTTTTGAATTTTTTTTTTTGGTGCAACAACACACAAAAGGGCAAAGGCTTATTAAAAGTTAATCATTTTGTTATGAATGTAAAAAAAACAGTGAATATTAAATCTTTTAAGCTTATTAATAAGTATCCGTATTTAATCGTAAAAATACTAACCTTGAATGTATTGGCAAATTTCGCCAAAAACACAAACTTTGAAGACACAATTATTACTCGTGTAATAAAAAAATATCACGATTTGGTGATAATCAGTCCACTGTCCACAATAATAACTCTTTTTCATATGTTAAACAAAAATTCTTGATAAGTATCGAAAACGATCACGGAATAAAAAAAAACAAAGTTCAACATTCTCCGTGGAATGCTTGCATTTGAAGCCGCCGTAGTCACAGCTAACAGATTTGTAATTTCAAATTTTACTCAAACACTGCACCACAGTTACGGCCGTTTCACGAAATGACTTTATTAGTAAACACAGAATCTAAACAAAGTTTCTGAAAGTTTTGATTTCATCGTTACTAGCTGTCACTTGACGCACGCGCTACCGCAAAACACGCCCGCTCCGTTCGGTGGTTTAAACCAATATGGCGGTTCAATTGAACGAAAGATAGGCGATGGTCGACGCGATCCGCTAGGGACGGGGAACTGGGGAACTGTCACTATAGAAATGAATGAACGAAAATAAATGAATGATTTACAGATTTATTGATTTAACGTTTGTTTACCTTTTTCGTTTATAGTGGTGATATAATAATAAGTTTTATACTTTCTTTTAAAAAGTGCTTACTTTGATACGTATATCGGTATTTACGATGCCTAAAGATTGATTTGTCTTTTTTTTAAAGTTATTTAGGTATTTTAATATTTAAGTATTTTTAATTAATTAATAATGTAGATACTTTTATTACCTAGCCTACTAAAAATATTACAATAATATGAGCGAGCCATGTTACATACCTATTTCAGTCCGTAAAAAATTGAAAATAACTCAATAAATTAATAATTATGAGAAATGAGAAAGTATTTTTATTTTTTTCAAAAGCTAATAAATAATTATAAAGTTATACAGATAATAAATAGACGTACACGCAAAAAAGGTTGTATATTTTATTATTATGACACTAAAAAAAATCGAAAATACTGTCACAAACATCACATACACATTTGAATACAATAAAGGCAGATCAAAATTTAGTTGTGAAATTAAAAATTATGAGTTGATTATTATTTAGTTACGGAACACATTGAAATCATGGCTTTAGACCTGGTTAGCATCGCGCAGCCACACTACATTCCTGGGTATGCTACTAGTGTTCCTTATTCTTATGAATTAATTGGATATGGAGATGCGTTTTCCTTACACAGCACAATCTTTATTTCTAAAATTATTCTAAACACACAATAAAATATAGATAATTGTCTAAATACATATGGCAAATTTTTGGACGAAGGGGTTTTTTGCTAGGTAGACTGTTGAATTGATAAATTACCTACAAGAATGGCAAAATTTAAACTAAACAAAATTTATAAACATTAAAAACAGCCTTGACAACCCTATTCTTCTTACCTCCAGCTATACAGGCCACTGTCCAGAATACAAGTACCGTATCGGCGACACATATGGGTCCACCACGCATAAGATTCTCCTGGACCCTAGCGTGAATCACTCAGAGAGGCTCGTGCTCTCTGATCGAACGGCTGATGATTTTCAGGTACATTGAGATAACGCTTAGGAATTACGATTGTCTGGAAGGTAGTTAGTTCAAATAAAAAACTATTATATTAAAAATAACAATTGTGTGGAAGGTGCGTGTGTTGCAGTATTATAGTCGGGGTAGTAAGTACTTCATGACAGTGCATATAGGATTTCCCAAAATTACGTCGTTTATCAAATGTAAATTACCCTGTGGGCCGTGTGCATATCTATTGCAGGGTTGTCTCCGATATAACAAAGGTAAAATGGGGTTTCCATCAGGGTTGCTATATTTTTTTTTTAATCACTTATTGTACGACTCGTAATGCGAAGCATTGGAGATTGCTTTTTAGGGTCATAGGGTGCTAAGTGCTTTACTTAGCGATCTAGTATAGGTACACAATAGCACCCACAATTCAATAGATATACTTACGCAGGGTCAAGTGTATGTATTTTTAAGAAGAAACATGTGTTTTTATAATTCAATTTCAGCCTGCAATATTCTCATTTCAAGAGAAAACAGCATCATTGCCTGCTATAAAATTATATTGTGGTGTAGGGCCCCGTTACTAACACATATGTGTTAATTTATTTATGAAACACAATGTACTATTCATTCGTTCGTAGTACTGTCATAATCTTAATACTTAATAAACTTTATTTACTTAGGAAATACCATTATTTTATGAGATTTACTTATAGTTTAGTCACAGAAATATGCGTCTATACGTTCCACCTTTTGGTAACTATGTAGGTACATTCTTGTGTATTTTTTTCGTAATAAACCTGGATAAGAAATATGGTACAAATAAACGTATGCTACTACTACTTCTACTAGGTACCATTAGTCATTAAATCTTACAGTAAATATAAAATATTAGATTATAACAAATTCTAAATTCGAGCAAAGCAACTGCGACTTCTACGTAAAAATGTCCTTGGTAAATAAAATTCAACAAACGAACCACATTGCGGTCTGGGTATCCTTGTAATGAATATTCATGAATATGGCACGCTTTCGATACCGATCTGTTTAGCAGTCCTCCACGCCACCTGGTGACTACAGCGTCACGCCAAAAACCCAGGTGGCATATCAGATTACGTCATTAAAACCCTTTTATGGGTATTAAAACAAAGGACATAAAACGTGTATCTACGTACCATAACATTTAATAATTATTGTTTTCTTACTATGGTTGTAAAAATTTAAATTTGTTTTAAAAGAATCAAACGTTTGGCGCGCAATCATTCAGAATGATTTAGCCACAGACTGAATAATAACATTATTTTATTGATTGTGAACATGGACGTATAAAAAAAGACGGACGCCGTATTACGAACAAACAACGTGAAGCCACCATAGTAAGCTAGCGATCGTGTAAAGACAATAAACACGCACACACTCTCACCATAGTAAGCTAGTCGGCCGCCATTACGTCGTGAACTACCGACTGATTAACTGCGTCACTGTTTCACAAAAAATATTTAAAATGCCGTCTTGCGTGGTAAATGGTGTCGCAACAGTACAATTTTAAATAACAAAACACAAGGGATTACATTCCACAGGGAAGCAAGTTATTTCTTTTATGTTTTAATGACAAAATTATTACGGCAAAATTTATAGAAAAAAATACAGCCGCCATTGTCATCAACACAGCTGTTGCCATGGCAACATGGCACACACACATGGATGTTTCGCCGCCATTACTAGGCTTCACTCAATGTTTAGGCGATATACCGTCCGTCTTTTTTTATACGTCCATGATTGTGAATCTATTTTTTACAGACATAAATTACATACTTAAGTATCTAATGCAAATTAAATGAAAAAAATACTTAATGCTTATTTTTTAATTATTTTAGATTTCGAAATTAAATAATAATGTACTGATTTCAGTGTGGTTGACAGTTTATTTTATCAATTTTGTTTTTTTTTTTACAGATATTTCGGCCAGCACAAACAGACGTGGATATCGTCAACGCGCGGTTTCGAAATGGCGACCCAGTGTACAAGCATCCCATGATTCCAGGATACGAAGGTATGAACTATTTTTTATCTAACATCTTTAAAATTACACTGGTTTCGCTCACATTTACTGTCAGAGCGGATATATAAGTACCTATAATATGTCCCTATGGGAGGGTAGTAAGCAGGAGAGGCCTTGGACAGGCAATTGTTTAAAAGTTTTTCATCTCCTAAATACTTTGACATATAAAACCAATATACATAATGAAAACATATCATTCCGTTACTGCGTCCTTCAAAAGGCATGAAATAAAGAAGAGCTGACACAAATTTACACTTATATAAGAGTAAATCCGCGCTTAATGTGATCATCATTGCTTTAAAAGGATTAAAAGATGTATAAAAGGCGGCAAAAGGCAAGTTACGAAACGTGACATAAACGTATCATGTTTTACACAACGTGTGCCAGAATCGTATCATCAATAAGTATTATCATTAATCTCAAATGTTACAACAGACAACATGATAATATTTTACGTTACCAAAACAACGTAAGATTCTCAATTTGGAGCGTAGGCTTTAGTTTTTTTTGAAGTGTAACAATTTCTGTTTGTGACGACATAAGTTAGTCATAAGTTACGATTATTATCTTCTTAGCTAAGTACCAATTTTTATTTTCTTTTCTTTTGATGATACCGTTCTAAACCTACTTATTTTCTTTGAACTTGTAAGGTTTGAAAAATAACGAACTCCTAGAGCGTCTTCTTTCATAATAAGTACATGAAAGCGCTGCATTTTATGCTATATATTATTATCTATCTTTGGCTAGTCTTTAATGTTTTTTAATTCTTGTTACCTGCTCAACTTCATATGAAACCCTAAATTACGGAATTATTAACGCAAACAACCTTGAAATAGCCTAAGTAGGTATTTATGTTCTGGAATTTTGAAGCTAGTGATTCAATAGACCTCGTTGAGTCACTGGGTCGTCTGAGGAATTTCTAGGTTTCCTGACTGTTAGCCTTGTTTGATCATACAGTCTGTTACATTTGTTTCAAATAAGTTTAAGTATTACCATCGCTTAGTTCTAAATGCTCGTCAACGTTGTGAATATGAATAATCCTGGTACGACCTTATCTACAGTTTCTAAAAATTAGTAAAAAAAAATGGATAATTTGTAGACATTTTATTGATTGACAATTTTAGGGTTTCCTATGATTGCCTTTAATTTATAAATTTCTCTCTATATTTGCATATAACTTATTTATCCAACTTTGCTTATAAGTATAACATGCAAGCGAGTAACTTACCAATAGATAACCATCGGGTACGGTACCCACGAAACGGTAATTAGTAATTACCGAAAAACGAAACATGCAATTATCTACCATTCGCATAAAAGTCAAATACACAGATAATAACAGCAAATCTGACAGTCTATAATTATCGCAAGGATACGGTATCATACCGTCATCTGCGTCCGCGTCGTGGATATCAGACGGCGTCTCTAACGGGAGTCGCTTCATTAACAATTACCACTCAGTGACTCAGAGGAACTGGATTGAAATGGGAGTACATGCTTGAATAATGCCCTTTTAAATGTACGTGCTTTGAGATACGGTTTGACCTGATACGAGATAGGTTTCCAGATTCGTTTTATTCGCTGGGCAAACAGGCATTAGTTTTCCCTACGATAAATAATATAAAATTGGTGATATTAAATTTTTTTAGTTTTAAGTATAGTATGCAATAATAATCTATGAAAATCTTGCGGAGAAAAACAGAGAGACATTCGTCTTCTTCTCTGCTTGTGTTTGAAAGATCCTTTTTAATCGGTAGGTTTTCTACCACGTCTGAACGCGCATTTTGGACAAAGATACACCGTGTCAGCGACTGAAGCTTTGTCAGAATTTCAAAAGTCGCAATTGAACCAGAGATCTGCTAGAAATCAGCTAGAGAGGGTCGTAGACTTGCAAGCGGGCAAAGGAAAACCCTGGGACTTGGTTGACCGATTCGTGAGTGATACCACACTTCTTTAAGAACGGAAGAGAAGGATGGAAGATGTGAATGTTAAAGAATGTTCGAGAACATTTTTGAATTGCAGCGCGAAAGAATCATGGATAATAATGAATAGAGAAAAATGTTGCCAAGTTGTTCATAAAAGTAATTAAAACTTTCTGTTTAGTCCGCAACTGCTGAATTCAAGTTACCCCTAGTGGTGGTGAGACCCGAATGTGCGGGAATACTCAGAGATCTGCCGATGGATGAACCGAAACTGTCGCCAGCTTCTCATTCTATCAGTCCGTACTTCATGGAAAATTCAGATCCACAGAAATATATCAAGAAAGGTGAGAACAAGGAAAAGACGTGCAAACAATAATCTATAGTGACAATAAAAAACTTTGTGTCGTGTTTAAAACGATATATTTATATATAAAACTTTTTGGTGAAGTAGCGATGTTAGGTCGGCTAAAATGTCAGTCAGAAATAAATAGCAACCATGGAAACGTGATGATTATAATGACAGTTACTCAAAATTCTTAACAAGCAGTTTTAGTAATTTTAATAAGGCGCTATTTTTTACATTCATCTATGTCGTACGGAAAAATTCATCAGTCTTTTGTCCGAAATCAAATTTGGGGTTATAATCCAGCAGAGTCGATTCGTAAGGAAACACTAATAAGAACATTAATAATTGTACCTAACTGCAAATTTTGAATTAAAAGTGACGGTAATGTTGAAATTTTTTTAATTAACAGGCTTTGCTGGACATGTGCCATATGGCTTCCAACGATTCGGGGATTCATCCAAGAAATTGACAAATTCTGCTCTATGTGATTTCTCATCGAATTACAGGCGTCGGCAAAGTACAGAATGGGCACCTGTGAATGTAGTCAAGTAAGTGAACAGAATTAAATTAATAATTCCTTTTCGAAAGAAAAAAATTTTGCTGGGAACTAAATAATTTTTATTCACATAGTTATACTAAATAATTTTGATTACATTAGTGCTTTTTATACTGTTTAGTGATCTATAAATAAATAAAACATATTCCACAGTTTGGCGATCGGGAGTGTTGTTATTTTTCAGAAATATCATGCATTTACAAAGACACATTTTAATTTTATTACGTAGCAACACTAAAATGATTTATTGATCGTGCGGTCGGCTCTCTGTCAGTTGTCAACTGTCATTGTTTTGTTGCGGCTGGTTTTTGTAAAAACACGCGAAATTTGTGCAATAAAATATCAAAATGCCGAAGAAAAAGCCCTTGCCCGACCTCTCGAAAGAGGAGAAAATGGTGATCGTGATATCGGAGATAATACAAGAGCTGCAGGCGGCTCACCGTCAGGGGAAAGATGTTAACCTTAACAAAATGAAGACCAGGATCTCGTCGAAGTATGGTCTGGATACGTCGCCAAGATTGGTGGATATCATAGCAGCTGTGCCGTCGGATGCGAAGAGTTACTTGTTGCCTAAGCTGAAAGCGAAGCCGATACGTACAGCATCAGGGATTGCGGTAGTGGCTGTTATGTGTAAGCCGCATCGCTGCCCACACATTAATTTTACGGGTAACATCTGCGTATACTGCCCTGGTGGGCCAGATTCGGATTTCGAATACTCTACGCAGAGTTATACCGGCTATGAGCCGACGTCCATGCGAGCTATAAGGGCTCGCTACAATCCATATTTGCAGACGCGTCACAGGGTGGAACAACTAAAGCAGTTGGGTCACAGTGTTGATAAAGTGGAGTTTATTGTTATGGGCGGCACCTTTATGAGCTTGCCGGAGGACTATAGGGACTATTTTATCAGGTAAGAACATCACAGTTAACATATAGTTGTTTGTATAAGTGAAACCACACATTTTTTGAATGATAAACTTTTATATCTATTTTGCTTATGTTTATTTCTGACAATAAATTATTGTCTTTGTCCTAATTCACAAAGACTGATTATAATAAAGTTTCTGATGATGATAAAGTTTTAGAAATATTCTAACAATGGCTTTCTAATTTATCAGTCAATTTTTACGTGTGTAGTTGATAAAAATGTGAAACAATTGAATCAGAACTGAAGATTGAATTTATAGAGGTCTTCCAGCAGTAACTCTATTGTTTTTCAATTCCATTTTTAAAGTATTTAGATACAAGCATAAATATTTATTTTGCTTTTTAGGAATCTCCATGATGCCCTATCTGGCCACACTTCAGGCAGTGTTGCCGAGGCTGTTAAATACTCGGAGAAGGCCAAAACTAAGTGTATTGGTATCACCATTGAGACTAGGCCAGATTACTGTCTGCAGCGCCACATGACTGACATGCTCAACTATGGTTGTACTAGGCAAGTATTATTTGATAATATGTTAAACAAAGGGCTTTTTATATCAATGAAAAAACTGATTTTTGTAATGATAATTGTTTTTATTGGTTGTTGGTGGTTTTTTTTCTAATGTGACTTATGGCAGAATAAGTACTTAAATAATAAATATTTTAAATAAAAAAGAAATGTACAGTGTAAATAATAGAAATAAATCAATCAAATATATCAAAAGTATTATTGTATTCAATCCTGTTTGTTTTTTCCAGTTTATAATATATATGTTTTTTGCTAAAGGTCTATTGTACATAATAGTCTTAAGACTACATAACAATATAGAATATAGATATTATATTTTATGTATTATCTGTGCTTCCAGGTTGGAAATAGGTGTGCAGTCTGTATATGAAGATATAGCCAGGGACACCAACAGGGGTCACACAGTCAAAGCTGTGTGTGAGAATTTCAACTTGGCCAAAGATGCTGGCTTTAAAGTTAGTACTTATTTATGTTAAGATAGTCCATAGGTTCTATCCGGACCAGTAGTTGCTGAGATTAGCGCATTCAAACAAACAAACTCTTCAGTTTATAATATTAGTATAGATAACAATAGATTGTTTCACAAATGCTAACTTGCATGATTTAATTAACATGCACTTCCAGCATGTACTTATTGTACCTAATACTTTACCATAATATAATCATTTTATCAAATCAAAAACAATCGACGACGCGGTTGGCGCAGTGGTAAAGTAACTGCCTACTGAGCCGACGGTCCCGGGTTCGATCCCCGGTCAGGCCAAATATTTGTGTGATGAACGCAATTATTTGTTCTAGGGTCTGGGTGTTATCTATATATGTATGTATTTATAAAATATTATATTTATCGTCGCCTAGTACCCACATCACAAGCCTTAATTGAGCTTACTGTGGGACTAGGTCGATTTGTGTAATAATGTCCTTTAATATTTATTTATTTAATTTCAGATCGTCGCTCACATGATGCCCGATCTGCCAAACGTCGATCTCGATCGCGACGTGGAACAATTCAAGGAATTCTTCGAGAACCCAGCATTCAGAGCCGATGGTCTCAAGATATACCCCACTCTAGTGATAAGGGGAACTGGTCTATATGAACTGTGGAAGACTAAGCGCTACAAGAGTTACCCGCCTTCCACACTGGTGGATCTCATTGCCAAGATATTGGCTTTGGTGCCGCCGTGGACTAGGGTTTATAGGTAAGTAGTAATACTGGGCAGAGTTTTATAATAGAGGAGACATGAATTTGAACATTATGGCTATGAAATAAGGTATAAATTTGAATTAACGATGTTTTATTTTTCTTATAATGGAGATATCCTACTTCCTACTCAATATTATAAATGCCAAAGTTTGTGAGGATGGATGTATATGTATGTATGTTTGTTACACTTTCACGCAAAGAACCGATTACAATAAAATTTAGCACACATATAAAGGATAACTTGGATTAATACATAGGATAGGTTTTATCCTGGAAATTCCCACGGGAACGGGAATTATGCAAGTATTTCTTGGAAAACGCGGGCGAAGCTGCGGGCGGAAGGCTAGTTGATTAGATAAATGCAATTCTTTTTCATTGAAACATAGAATGGGTCTTGATATGTTTAATTTATAATGAAAAATAAATAAAAGTGCTACTGAAATCTATATAGGCTATATATTTTCATCACGCTACGGGCGACAGGAGTGGAGCCGGGGTGAAACCGCGCGGAGCAGCTAGTAATAACATATAAGTGTAGAAGTTTTTGCGTATGCTCATTAATTCCACCATAACTTCTAAACAATCAACTATTCTAAAGAGTTAACTTTTAGGATTTACTCACAACGACAATTGTTCACTAAAATTGTCATAATAATTGATTACTGATTTATAATTATTGTTTCAATGAACATTTTTAATATTTATATAACTATTTTCAGAGTACAACGCGACATTCCAATGCCGTTAGTATCCTCTGGGGTGGAACATGGCAATCTCCGTGAGTTAGCGTTACAGCGTATGGCTGATCTGGGCACGGACTGTAGAGACGTTAGGACCAGGGAGGTGGGCATACAGGAGATACACAACAAAGTGCGACCGTATGAGGTGGGTCTAGTGTTTGTTTGTTTGAATTCGCTAATCTCAGGAACCAGCCTCGATTTGAAAAGGATTTCACTGTTAGTTAGTTAGTCCAATTATCGAGGAACGCTATAGGCTATATTATAGCATCTCGTTAAAACCATGCAATAGGAATGGAAACTGCGCCCGTATGAGGTGGGTCAAGATATTTTTTTGCAAATATTTTGAGTTTGTCTCTTTCTGAACAATTTTTTTTTGTAAATGTCACAGGGAGAGTGAGCAACTCAAGGATTTTTTTGGGTTTATTTTTATTTATTGTTATTGTTTTAGAGAGTTCTGAAATTATAATATTTTTTTTATAAATGATTATTTCAGATGTCACAAGTTTGTATAATGAGAACAGAACATGAATGATACTTGATGTGTTTGTTTCAATATTGTTGTTGTTATAAAGAATTTTATTTTGAGTGTTTGTTATAAAATTCTAGTGGTCCGCCTCGGCTTCGCCGTGGTACATTATTTAGTATCCTATGTCCTTCTCCTGGCTGTAAACTACCTCCCTGCCAATTTTCAGCTAAATCGGTTCAGCCGTTCTTGAGTTATAATTGGAGTAACTAACACGACTTTCTTTTATATACATATATAGATCTATTTCATTCATCCATTTTATTTATTTTTACGCTAGATTATCTCAAATATCTAGAAAGTCAGATAATTCTACCATGAAGTTATAAGTAATAGAATAAAATATTGTGTACTTTTAAAAATGTATTGTTTTAATTTTTTATGTTAAAGTGAAACTTTTATTATATCGTCTCAAACTTTTTGGTCTGTGTAGCGCATATCGCGTGACGGTCGAACCGTACGATAATTATCAAACAAATACGATAATTTTGTGCCTAAGTTTCACTTTTACCGTGGTTTCATAAAACCACACAACATTTTTTTTAATTCACAGGTAGAACTAGTCCGCCGCGACTACGTAGCGAACGGTGGTTGGGAGACATTCCTTTCTTACGAAGATCCCGATCAGGACATTTTGGTCGGTTTGTTGCGTCTGCGCAAGTGTGCCAAAGACACGTATAGACCTGAACTGAAGCCGGGAAAAGATGCAGACTTTAAGCAGTGCAGTATTGTACGGGAGCTGCACGTTTACGGGTCTGTTGTGCCGGTAAGTGGGGGGTAAAAGGGGGGGGATGGGTAAATAGGGGGGTGGTGTGTTTGACAGCAAGCAGCAAATGCACAGTTCAGTGTATATATTATATTAATATGTATTATTTATGTATGTACTTGTACGTTAAATGTATGAAATAACTTGATATTCCTAGATGACTAATTAGATGATGTCTGGATGTATTCTGTTTCACAGATAAAGTCTAATGACTTGATTTATTTTGTATAATAATTAGATAATTATAAATTAACTAGCTTCCGCCCACGACTTTGTACGTGCATCCCCGTTTTTCCCCGCTCCCGCAAGAATTTCGGGAAATCCTTTCTTAGCGGATAACTACGTCCTAACATTTACCTGCATGCCAAATTTCAGCCCGATACGTCCAGTGGTTTGGGCTGTGCGTTGATAGATCACTATATCAGTCACCTTTGAGTTTTATATCCATACTTATTATTATAAATGCGAAAGTAACTCTGTCTGTCTGTCTGTTACTCAATCACGCCTTAACTACTGAACCAATTTGCATGAAATTTAGTATAGAGATATTTTGATATCCGAGAAAGGACATAGGCTACTTTTTATCCCGGGAAATGGGATAGGTTTTATCCCGGAAATCCCACGGGAACGGGAACTATGCGGGTTTTTCTTTGAAAACGCGGGCGAAGCTGCGGGTGGAAAGCTAGTAACTAGATAATTATAAACACATTTCTTGCAGGTGAATGCTCGCGATCCAACTAAGTTCCAGCACCAGGGTTTCGGTATGTTACTAATGGAGGAAGCTGAACGTATAGCGGTCGAGGAACATGGCTCTGACAAAATGGCGGTCATTTCCGGTGTTGGAACTAGGAATTATTACGCGAAGATTGGATACCACCTCGAAGGACCATATATGGTCAAATCGTTGGCCTAAATGTTTTAAAAATAAATGTTGTGAAATTTAATGTCTTATTATTTAGACTAATTGAGTCTTTGGTGTTAATTAATGTTCCTTTTTTCTCCAATGTAAGGATTTTTGCTTAGAATACATATTATTATATAAAGTGAGGTAGAAGCGGCTTGCGCGTAAAACACGCTTCGTTTGAAGTTAGCTAATTTAGCCGGGTTGTGTATAGTCGGTTACAATGCCGACTCTTTTCAGCTAATGGTTTAAATGTATATTCTATCTTTGTCTAACGAGGACCGGCTTTAACTGCAAGTATGTTCGCATATACCGCTTCTACGTCAATTTATATATGTATTCTAAGGTCTTTTGTAGTTCGCGTAAGCACAAATTTGTTTTTGTCAATGTGTAGTCTTTTAGTACCAGTTATCTTTATGGAGTATTTAATGTGTATTGCTGTAATTGTCGAATTGACGTAGAAAATGTACTGTATAATCTAAAAAGATTTTTTTTTTACTTATTTTTTAATTGGTTTAATGTGAAGAATTTTTTGTTTTGAGCCTTACAATAAAATTGTTGCCACTTTTAATATTTTAGGTTACACCTACTAGATTTGTTTTAAAAATTTTAAATATTATATTGTAAATGTTGAGGTTTCTGAATATAAAATATATGAGTCCCAGTTTCTTCTACATAATATTATTATTTGTATAGGTCTATAAGACGTCTTTGTTATGTACATTAATTTTGTTCTTTAGCTGATAAGAAAAATAAGTGTCTATTTTATCGCTAATAATATAGCGAATGTATGTTCTACTAAGGGCTTACATAGACTTACTATACCACTATAAAGGTGCTTTTCCATCAGAAGCGTAGCGTGCCTTGGCGCGGGGGCCCCGTATAATTTATACGGCAGATACGGCGGTAGCTACGCCCCTGTTTTCCTTTAGAAATGTGCGAGGATGCTTACCGAGAGTTGTGTTTGTAAAAAAACAATTATATCGCTTCATTTAGCCATTGAAGCGATGCTATTGGTTCTTTTCAAACACTTCCCTCCCTACGCATCCACACACATCTCTGGTGTAAAAGCACCTTATAGTTATATGTATATGTTAATTAGGTAATCATCTTAACTATAACATAAAAATAAATCTGAATGTTTCTATGTATTTTTCCTATTCTCATATCGACCGTCTTACTAGTATATACTATGTATTTGATATTTTTAAATATACAGTAGTAGATAAACATTTCCTTAATTTATCATTATATGTACTCGCTGTATTGAAAAGAGAAATAAATGTTGTCTACCAAAAAGCTTTTTCTTCCATTAATCATTATTTCCTTCCAGTGATAGGAGCATTATTTCAGAAATTTATTTTGGATCAATAATAAAGAAGAACCAATTTCAAGAATTATTGAAGATTTCAACAATAAAAATAAAAATTGGTAGTAAGATTCAAAACTCGCCTAACAAAAATGTCAGGCGCATAAAATTTTACTATACGATGGTCGGTTCACAACTCGGTCTTTTTTTAACTTACATAGCAGTTATATATTTTATATTTATATGAAAATATACGTCGAAAGTGTTTAAAAAAAAAAAATACGTCGAAAGTGTTAAATAACTTTAAAAGTAAATGGTGAAACTGGCCTAAAGTATATTTAATATTTGTCTATGATTGAATGCAGAACGTTATAATGTACATACATTTTGATCTTTTCCTCCATACATTTTAATCCTCTCCTTTTCCCTTCCCAGGCCTGATCCTCCGCTATCCATAAACCCGACGGAGATCTACCACAAGCATGTCGGAATGTTGCCGAATTATGCTGGCCACGTGCCGGGTTGTTTGTTCAGGTGTGTTTTATAATATTTATTGTCTAGGAGTAGAATTTTTTGTAGGATTCACTTTAAAGTAACATAGCTAGAAATCAAAAGCATTTAGTTTGTAGAACAGTACAGAAAATATATCTACTGGATTAAGGCAATTACGTGGTTCAAGGACCTTGATGATTCTGTCACTACATTTGAATTTGTTTTTTTAACCGCCCCCTATAATATACATCGTTGTTGAAGAAAAAGTGACCAAAGATTAAGGAATCGTAAAATGTATCGTATTGTATCGTAATGTGTTAGTCGTTTCTACCTAATTTATGCTTTCTCTGAGAGGCAGTAACATTTATGAATAGTAAATATTGTATACTATGTATGTTGTAAATGTAATGTAGGAAGAATCATCTTTCAAAATTAACCTTATTAAGCAAGGTCTCTACTACATGACCCATTCTGGAGACATTAAGATGACTAAGCATGTAATTATAAGTTCTAGAGTGGGGAACAGTTAAGAAAACACTAATTTAAAAATTAATCTTATTCTACTCGGAATCTACTATATTCTGGAGACCTGATGATGACTAGGGTGGAGAACATCTCACCTACAGATATAAAAAAGATGGAGTACATTATTTGACGTAATTCTATAGAACGGCCTCTATCAGGCAGATGTATTTAGCGTTCTCTGTACATCTCTACATACCTAGTAGGAATATATGTATGCAACCTACACACACCGAAAAAAATAGGGTAACGGACAAGAAATCGTGCTTTTTTCGACTAGTTATGTATTTTGTAGTTAGTTAGTGGTTGATTTTTTAAATCCCTTACATCTTTGAAATGAGGAAAAAAAATGTGTTTGGATTTTTAAACATTAAAATATTATACCCATTTAAGAGTTTGGTGCCTATTGATCGACTATAGCAGCTTCAAATCAAAAATATTGTAACGTGTTTTAAACTGAGTTTATTTCTTTCTACTGTTTATCTTTAAACGCATTACAAAATGAGTGATTTTCCTGCGACTGAGGTTGCCAGAGCCATAGCAATGACAATGTCATACCTTCCGTTCAAATACAGTGTAGGTGTGTCGGTATCTATGGTCTATTACAAAGTTCAACGGTATAGTTAAACAGTCATATTATATGTGTTGGCGCGGGCAAGGAAGTAATTGGGCAACTGACGCTTTAGATGACCGTTTTATAAGGGCGCAAACTTGGATAATGTATTATGTTGTGGCTTTGGAAAAATGCATGTGGCGTGTGTAAATCAGTACCACCATATTATAGCAACAGGAAAAATATAGTACAGTTGAAGATCAAACATGAGGGCTTCGATCAAATCTTTTTTTTATGATGTTGTAACTTTAAATTTATGGTTTTTAGCATTGTTTCCTTTATTTGTGTCTATAAGATGTCACCGTCATCTGATTAAATCTGATATTTGTTTGGATGACTAGGCCGAACGTTGATTTAACACGCATTACTATGACGTCCTTTTTTTTTTTTTTTTTTTTTTTTTTTTAGTGGGGAAATCTTGCATAGATACCCACGGCCTCTGGGGAAGAGGCCGTGGGTTATGTCGGATTCCTACCGACCAAAACCCCACTGTGTTCCGTCAAGCCGCATCAACGACGGGGCCACGGGTATGTGTAGAATTCATCCGTGACCCCATCAGCGGCAGCCCGTCACCGGGCCCAAACAAGCTAAGAGCCTGCCAGCTCTACCCTCATGGAGCGGCGTGAGCGGAACACGTCTCACGCCGCCTCATCCCACCGGACAATGGACTAAATCCCCACTCCATTGCCCGGCGCCCCTCGTCAAGGAGGCTGGTTGCGGCCGCGTAAATCAGCCGCAACGCGACGACGACGCCCAATAGGACGTCGGCGCCGGATCGGGTCCGCGTGAGGATCCCTCTCGCGAACCCGCTCCGCCTCCTCTTTCCGCGAGATCACGTCCTCGGAGAACGTGATCACCGCGCGCCAGGATCTGTCGCTGCCCACCATTGCGCTAACAATGGAGGGCAGAGAGAGATCCGACCCGACGACCGTGACCAAGCGAGCACGGGGCTCAGCCCACGCGGGGCACACGGCAAGTATTACTATGACGTCCTGCGTCCAACTAGTTAGCGAATTGTAATAGGTATAACCCTTTGAACAGAGCGGATAGAACGTTCGGCATATTGTTGGATGACGAGTTGTCCTTTAGTCATTCAATTAAATGTGGTCATTTAATGATCGCTCTAGTCTTCAATCAAATAGCAGATTCCTCCAGATGACTGCGACTAATATCTAGTATCTTATTAAAATCCTCCGATTAAACAGATTTTCCAAAGAGTTGACATCTTCAGAAGAGTATAGTCTGAACTTCACGAAATAAAAAGAAATAATATTGAAAAAACCTTCGTTTTTCATTTAAAGATATTTATAATGACACCTAATTTGTTTATTATACTATCGCGAATGTTGGGTTGTAGAATAAAAACGCCTTCGTCACACTTAATATTGCACGCCTCATAAGCGAAGCGTTGAGGTGGGTACTACTGTCACTTCGCGCAAAACATCTGATTTTTCAAACTTAAAATGTCTTTATGTATCATACATTGCACTTGTAAGATAATACATACACACACATATTAAGAAAAAACACTATTTTTAACGTTCATGATATTTTTGATGTCATTTTTGTTATTTAAACTAGTTAAAAAACAGTTTAAAAAAGTTCTGTCTTGGACGTCCGTGTGTCTGTATGTGCGGATCCTTTTTCTTGTTAACACGATAGCGACCGAAATACTTTACTAATCGAGTCTTTTTTTTTCTCTTACGCTTGAGTATGCTCAGGAATAGAACCCTTTCATTTTTCAGGGTCTGATTCGATGTGGTTTAATTGTTATTAAATAAACAAAAAAAAATAATAATTAATAAATATTTATTAAAAAAAAATTATGAGGCGTGCACTTTTGGATTTTCCAAATTATTTTTTTATTATTCCGTCACTTGGTACAGTCACTTCTTGATTCACAGATTTTCGGCGGTATGGCGACCATTTGGAATCGTCCGAAAAGTATGGCATGACGATTTTCGTAAATGGCTGAATAACGATGGTTACCTGTGCAAAAGTTAGGCTGGTACAAATGGTTAAATTATTTTTTTTAAATCAATACATTCACGTCGGTATGGCGGGCTGTAAGTCACACCGGAAAAGTATGGCATGTCACTACCGCCTACATCTTTTTATGGGCTATCGGTAAATTCTAAAATTTTTGTGTTACAAATCGTTTGACTTCCGCTATTTATCCGACAAGTTTGACTAACGCCCCCGCGACTAGTCCGCCGGTACCAGCGTTCTGACCATCATTTTTCTTTTTGTCATTGCGTACTAAGACCCCTGTAGAACCGCCATCCTGTTACAAATGACCCGGAATTTTGTGTCAGTATCTCCCGACTCCCGGCCTAATATAATATTTTACTGTCAAAAATTATCAACACTGGATATTATTCAATGACGCCTTTCAAAAACAAAACTAATTTACAAACAGATTTTTATATCTTTACATACCTATTTTTAACTTTCATTTCATGAACTGCTCATGTAAATACCTATTACAATCTGGTTTAATTTAACAAAACATTCAATTCGGTAAATTTTAGCGTTATTTTGCAAAAAAAAACCGCACGTACAGTCCCCCGTCCGAGTCGAACTGACACCGTCAAATTTCGTCGAAAATATGCAATAGAGATGAGGTTTTATGTGAGTTTTATTATAAATTCGAGTTTTTTCTCGATAATTTAACGATAATAATGAAAATTGAAAAAACAATCAATACAAATTGGTACAAATATCATAACATATTTTTTGGTATAAATTTCATGTATAAATATGTAGCCGTTTTCCTAACAAAATGCGTTTTATGTTCAAAAAGGGGTTGATTTGTATGTATTTTTTTTATGTTTAGGCCGTTCTAAAATGAAAAGTAAACAATACACTTTGTTAATTATATCCTTGAGTATCACATATATTTTTTTTAAGACAATCGTATCAACAGTTTCTTCAACAAAATTCAATATGTATAAGGTATTTTTCGGTTTTGACTATAGTGATCACCTTAAATCAGAAGCAAATGTGACCGAATTACCATTACAAACATCTATACCTAGTTACCTAGTGTTTGCCCATTTATGATAACAGAAGAATGATATTCACGATTTATGTTTATAGACACAAATTATTTAATCTTATATTCAGTGCAACGTGGTATCCTTAGTACTTACTACATAAAATTATCACCATAAAATGTTTTGTAATGTACTTATAGCCTTGTATAATTCTATAAATTTATTGACCAGTTGGTAACGAGCGAAGGAAAGAAGAATGTTGAATTTTATTATTTAATGCAGATTTGTTTATTTAATGTTTGTTTCATTAAAAAAGGGAAGGTATGTGATATGTGTAAGGGAAGATATGTAAAATAAACTGATTGTTTTATTTTTGTTTAGATTTGGCAAAACCTACGGCAACGATACTCGCGACGCCAAGCGGTGGCTGCGTGGTGACTTCAAACCTTAAAATTTTCAAGCAAGTGAAACTAAATCAAACAACATTTTAATGAAAATTCTTTTATTTCCTTTTATACAATATATTATATACATATTTTGAGTATCAAATCTTTAATTTCTTCAAGCCTTTATTTACAATTTTGGACTTAGTTGAGTACAAACAGTAAAAAGAGTATAAATCCTTATTTCTTTATTATATAATTAATTTTCTTCGTTTCTGAGTATTCTATTTCTTCTTGGCGTTCCACTCCTTGAGAAGTTTTTCTGTTAAGGCGAGGTTTTCGTCTTTCTGCAATAAGAAAAAACATTTAATATTTTTGACAGATTTCTAATATTGACCCAATGCCAACGCCATCTAGCCTGAAAAAAGTTAATCAATAGATCAATGAACTACAAAGCTATCTGTAAATACAGAATATTCTAAAATCTAAGTGATAAGGCCGCCTATTAAACTATACTATCTTTTTGTTTTGTATACTTATATTAGCAATAAGTTTTATACGTATAGTTTTATTGAAGAGTAATAAATAAATAAATATTTATATTTGAAAAATAATAAAAAAAATTATAGCTTAAATACAATATGTATTGATCTGTTTTTCAATTGAAAGAATGCTGAAAAAATACAATCTAATACTAGGGTAAATTTTTACTTTTTTTATTTTTACGGTTTACAAGTTCTTGTGAAAACAACTGCTAACTAGAAAATTCTAGAATACCTAAATTAATTACCTTAATAAAGCAGAATCTAACGAAGTCCTCTCCTAAATGCTTGTGTTGTTCGGAATAAAACGCGGAAGGTGGTATAGTTAGCACGCTCGCTTCTTTCGCGAACTTTTTGGTGAACTTGTAGTCTTTGTACTTGTCTGGTTCCGTGGAGAGGTCTATTTTGTTTTCTGGAAATTTAAATGTTTATAACAATTATTATTATTCGATTACTGAGTTTTTACGTAAGCATTAAAATATTTCGAAACATTTAAATATTTCGTTTTTTAAATAGAAATGTGTGAAATATGAAGAAAACATTTTATAGGTTAAGAAAACAAAATTTTGTAAAATTTGTAAAAATGCTAGTAATTAATAAATTGCATGCCTTAAATAATCTAAAATAATTTAAATAACAAAATGCAGCATTTATTTTTCATTTAAAGACAAATACAACAAACAAAGCTATCAACAAATTTAGACTAACAACACACTGAAAAAAAAATCGATTCAACAATTTTTTTTTACCACTATCCATTCAGTTTTAAAGATACATTTAGGATAGATGCGGTAAGCGACTTTGCTTTAAAGTTAATACTATGTAGTGATAAGTTACAAAAACTACTCACTCAAGCCAGTCCAATTGGCTACAATAAAGTACCCTCCCTCGGGTACAGTGGGTTCAAATCCGTTTTCCCTCAACACACGCACGAGGTTATCGCGCTTGGCCAACAGATCCCGCGCTAGAGACACGAAGAAACAGTCGGGACTGTTCACACGCGCCAGTTCGAACTCGAGCGAACGGGCTACTGCTTCCTGGGAGGAATTAGGGATTTATAGTACTAGGATGAAAAAAAAGAAGTGAAACTTCTTTCGCAAGATTCAAAGATACCAAAATCGCTATACTCTATGACTTGACGGTATTACCATGACGCGACCTTGAAATTTTAATCACAACGCGCCTAAAGAAGTTCCACTTGAAAAATGGCTCACAAATTTTGAAATAACAGGAAAGCATTGAGCCGATCTGCGACATCGCACGTATACATTATAAATATGTGAGCCATTCTGTCTAAAAATAAAATCATACACAAAAAATCCGTCAGTTTTTGTCCAATGATTTCAATTTTGATTGGAATACTATTTAATCATAGAAATAATGTATTTTATTGGTATTCGCATAAGAAATACATAAAACCCTAGAAATTAGAAAAGTTGGGACTAAATCTCACCTGTACAGGAGTACAGCAAGTGTACACACAGTTCTGATGGACCACTTGAAGGTTCTTCATCAAAGTAGCTGGTCCGTACGCCCATCCGATTTTCCATCCGGTCACCGAGAACGTCTTGCCGGCTGAACCGATTGTGATGGTGCGCTCCCACATGCCGGGGAGTGTTCCTGAAAAAAAAATATAAGTATAGAAAAATAAAAATTTATAATAAATTAAAATAAAACATCGAATATGATGTCTGCGGACCAAGCGCGCAGTGGAATATTAATAAAGTTATAAAATATAATCTTATACATAAAATTCTCGTGTCACAATGTTAGTCTGCATACTCCTCCGAAACGGGTGGACCGATTCTCATGAAATTTTCTGTGCATATCGGGTAAGTCTGAGAATCGGCCAACATCTATTTTTCATATGTACCACGGGCGAAGCCGGGGCGGACCGCTAGTAATATATAATAATATGACTTTTAAAATGCACAACTAATATTATTTAGCAACACGAAACGAGAGCTGAGCGTTATATCACAGAAAAAAGTTGCAAAATTGGAAAAAAATATCCCTTTGGTGCAAATTCATTTTTATAAAAGAATCATCTTGTACAAATAAAAGATACCTGACGATGATGTTTTGAAACCAGACGAAGTTTATTGTAATAACAATCTAAATAATGTGGACTTAAGAAATTGTGTGTTTCTTTACTATTAAATGCAGTTTCATCAAGAGGTAACAATACAAGATATAAATTATAAAATAAAAGACCCTTAATCTCTTACCTATCCTAATATGTTTTTTGGGTTCATACACCATCCACTCATACACCTCATCGGCTACACACAACACGTCATGCTTTTTGCACAAGTCTGCTATCATCTCAAGCTCATGCCTCGTGAAGACCTTCCCCAGGGGGTTGTGGGGGGTGTTGAGGAGCAGCATCTTGGTTTTGGGGGTGAAAAGGGAGGCTAGTTCCTTTTCATCTAACACCCAGTTGGCTGATGTTTGTTCGCCTTCTGTTGATTTCTGGGAGACAAATTTAAGGTAATTAAAAATATATATTTGTGTATATTATGCGGAATTTTAAAAGGAACTCATTTTTTTATTAAAATTACCTTTTCAATTTTTACAACTAATTATAAAAAAGATAAATGCGTTATAACCAAAAGTATATAAAACTAGTGTTCCGCCCCGGCTTCGCCTGTGGTACATATTAAGTATCCTATGTCCTTCTCTTGGCTCTAAACTACCTCCCTGCCAATTTTCAGCTAAATCGGTTCAGCCGTTCTTGAGTTATAAGTGGAGTAACTAACACGACTTTCTTTTATATATATAGATAATTGTTTCTTTTCATTAATTATAGTCCGGGATACATCGCCCATTTTTGCAAGTGATTACTATCAAGCTAATTTTTCGTGAGTAGCTTTATTTTGATGAGATGCCCAATAATTTCATGTACAAAACTCTGGATTGTGGTAGCTACCAGAGGAAACAAGGATAAAATATTTTGATTTGATGGTTCTCAAATATTAATTACTAACTGAATGTTTTTTTTTGTTCAATCTCAAGATAATTATCTAAATTATTCGAAAAAATATTTGTCCTACAAAATCTATGGTTTGATCAAAGAGTCCCCCTTTCCAATGTGTATCGATAACGAAGTCATCATAAATGATTACTAACCAGCTGATTTTTTTATTTTCACTTATTTAATACTTATATAATTCAACAGACATATTGTCCTACAAATTGCGTAATAAATATTTGAGAACCGTCAAATCAAAATTTTTTATCCTTGTTACCTCTGTAAGCTACCACAATCGAGAGTTTCGTACATGAAATTATTGGGCATCTCATCAAAATAAAGCTACTCACGAAAAATTAGCTTGATAGTAATCACTTGCAAAAATGGGCGATGTATCCCGTACTATTAGTTTCCATGTCATTATCACTCATTAAATATCAATCAGGTAAGTTACACTTTTTTGTTTTACTTTTTTCTGTCTGTACCAAACTAGAAATAATAACATACTAACAGGTTTCAAAGCAATGAATTTCGGCACACCACCAGCCGATTTGATCATGAAGTCGTAACAATCGAAGAATGGTTCAATCACTATCACTTCATCACCGGTGTCCACGTGACCTGAAACATATAGCAATAGTTTATAAACGTAGAAAAAAAGACGCGTGGCACTCGGGGACTGCCGCGGTAAAGCTATTGCATGCTATGCCTTCAAGCCACACGTCCGCGCCCGTCGGAGTGGGGAGCGTGAGGTTTTTTCGTTACGGAATTTCTCGATTCGGTCCCCGCGCTCAAGGCACGCGATAGAAGCTATGCAATAGCTTAAAAAAAGATTCACAATCACAATGTTCAAAAGTTGTCTGAAACAAAACATTGCCTACGCGTGTATAAGGCAGAGTTTACTTATGAGTGCAATGGATTTTGAATTTTGATCGTTTCTACATCGGAATAAGGTGTTGATTTCAATGAATATTTTATACAACGCCGTTTTATATCAAAGTTTGTAAACGAATGTCTGTACGCGTTTTTGTATTTTGAATCACATGTCATGTCCTTGACCAGTATATAGTCTAACAGCATTATGTATTTCAAAGCGCTGAATTAAAGTGAAAAAGTAGTTTATTCATAAAAGGCGGACAAGGTTAATAAATAATTATTGTCCATAATAAGATTCTAAGCAAATGTTTTAAGCCATAATTAGCAATTTCAATGTAATAATATTGCATGAAATGTAAAGTCTGTATTTTGTATTATTATCAGTCAAAAACAGAAGAAATTTTATACATATGTAAAATTATCTAATTATTATTATTTGGATTAACATATTAAACTTCTTTTATGTGTGGCAACTCTACAAAGCCCATTTTACAACTATTTGTAATTAAAAATAATAATAAAATAACTCATTAGTCAGTACCTAAAATAGTAGAGAACAATGCTTCATATGCTCCACTTGTTACTAGAATCTCTTTGAATGGATCTAATTGACGATTAATCAGCGGCGAATATACTTTTGCCAAATTTTGTACTAATCTTGGATGTCCCTGAGAAATAAAACATAAAAATAAAATAACTTGAATATAAACATTTTTTTATAATAGTTGTGTTGCAAATAAATACAATAAATATCGCTAAAACATACTGTAATAAGATTAAATTATTGTATTGTTATCAATTCTTGATAAGTGTTGAATTAATTATGTCAGTTTAAAGTGGTTTAAAATTGAATCTACAGGCAAAAACATCCGCAGTTCGATATGTGTGTCAAAAAAATTATGACAATTTTTTTAAAATATATAGGTGTTTGTGTGTTTTATTTAAATAAATAAATTGTAAAGATGTAAATGTTATAAGACCCCCATAGTTGAAGAATGTTATGTTTATCTTAAATGTGATATGGGTAGGTAAATTTATTTTCATGATAAAAAAACCATGGCATTCAACTCAGCAGATAAGGAAGTAAATTGTTTCATAAATTTATTTAATCTTATGAAATTGTTACATTCATTTGTAAGTTTATCATATTGATTTATAAGTTTATCAAATACCCACATGAATATGAAAGTTTGAGATGAAAGATGTTTATTATATGTATGTTTGTTCCTCTTTCATGTCAAAATCACAGAGCAGATTTGGATGATACTTTGCAGTGATGTAGGTTATGTACCAGAGTAACACATAAACTAGAGAAACACTTTTTTCTGTGTGTAAAACTATTCGGCACAGCTAGTTAGTTAGTTTGGTTGTTGTCTTTGGACTTACTTTCAATACAAAATCATATCTACACTAATATTATAAAGAAGAAAACTTTGTTTGTTTCTTTGTTTGATTGTAATGAATAGGCTCATAAACTACTGGACCGATTTTAAAAATTCTTTAGGTTATATGTTATATGTTAGGTTATATAGGGGTATAGGTTTTATCCCGGAAATTCCACGGGAACGGGAACTATGCGAGTTTTTCTTTGAAAACACGGGCGGAGCCGCCGGCGGAAAGCTAGTATATTATGTATTTGGTTGTTGTCTTTGGATTTAATTGTAATACAAGATAGTAGAAGGATTGTTAGCTATAAGATTGCCACCTGAACATACTTTTCTTAGTTTTTTCTTCTGTGTGTTATGTTAATTTTGTGTATGAGCAATAATTAATTATCTATTATCTAGATTCTAGTACATATAAAAAAGAAACTCACAAATCCTCTGGTATACTGATTAAGTAGACAATTCTCCCCTGTGGCTATTTCGCTGAGGGCTTTAGTCACATGGTCTGGTGGGGGGAAGTCCGGGAAGCCCTGGCCGAGATTAACGGCTGGCTTGTAGTCTGCTGCCAATTGAATATATTCCACCCTGCAATTTTGTACATTAATTTAAACAATAGGGAAGTGCAAAAGGGAACAAAATTGTGTTACAAACATTGTTAATTATATGTAGTTACATAGTTAATTAATGGTAATTACTAATTAACAATGTAATATAATATCTTATAGTCATGTCTGTCATAGATGGGTAAAAAATATTGTTTGGTTGTTCCTGGTGGGTAATTTTTCATCGTGCAAATGTTTGGTCTACCATTTTTTGGCATATTATTCCATTTTTGTATTTTATAGATACAAAAGATAGATTTTATAATTTGGTATAATATGGTTCAAATGTTAAATGCTTATCTTAAAGGAAGCAATTAAAGTTTGATAAGCAAAATAGAACGAGCTTTATTTATGACTTTCACCAACTTGTCGTTGATAAACAGTCCAATAAATATTTTTAATCAAATAAGTAAAATTATTATTTGGGTCGACAAAATATAGCATAAGAAACTTAAATTTCTCTCGACAAATATCTATGAGAGTAGAGATAACATTTAAAAGATGCAATTGCGTAATCGAGCAACGCATTGATAAAGATATGAATAAAATAAACTTACCAGACACTTTCTTCGCCGGCTCCATATCGCGACGGTAGTTTAAATTTATTGTTCATTATAGAAACGGTCTTTATTCCTCGACGAATCTCTCTTGAATGCTCACAAATCAGTGTGGCGGTACAAACAACTTTCCTCCACCTAAACATCATTAATATATTAAAGAAATAATTGCTGCTGTCTTATCAGAATATAAACATAACCTTATTTACTGACAAATGATACGTTTTTGTCTTTGGTAAGCTCATTCAAAACATTGTATTTAAATTAGATATGTACATACATAGAGTGCGAATTAGTTGATAACAATGTGCTTAATTTTGTTGTTTTCTTTGCCAGATTTTAATTAATTAATTATCTACTTTGACAATTGATATATCAACGTGACACTGACAACCGACATACGACAGTTGACAATTCATTATAATGGTGCATTTACACAATGGCACGAATAGAATCGAGGCGAATAACGAACACGCACAATATAAACAAAGCACTCACTGTTCGCGTTAAGATTCGTGTATCGAGAGTGAGTTATGAGAGTTTTTCGAATTTTATCATAATTAATGCTAATGTGTGAGCGTAATGGGCATTGGCGTCGAAATTTGTAAGCGAATGTTTCGTCAATCGTCGAATATATCGTGTTGTCACCAGTCGATATATCAAGAAAACACTGCGTCGCAACTGTGGATTTCCATTTTACTATCCATTTTACATTCTCCATAACTAAATAAATGCAATTTTCACAAGAAATAATAGCAATAAATACCTACTTTATTTTTTTGTAAAAAATAATTTGAAGTAAATACCATATACCAATGGAGTCTCTTTTCGAAGATAGCGTTACTGTGATAGTTGATCCCACACTGTAATTATTCCATGGTGAGCTTCACCTTTTTATCAGCCACGCCATGGAACGTTATTGCTCTTATCTCGAAAATCCCCCCTGCGTATCTCATGCAGATGATTATAATACGTACTTTGATTTTGATTATAAAATAACATCAACTTATGATGTTGATAATTTATGAATTACACAATATTATGTATTAACTAGGTATAATCTTCTTCTCTTATATATAAAAATGAATCGCAAAATGTGTTGGTAAGCGCATAACTCGAGAACGGCTGAACCGATTTCGATAATTCTTTTTTTATTATATTCCTTGAAGTACGAGGATGGTTCTTATGTAGAGAAAACGTAAATATTATGTACCACGGGCGAAGCCGGGGCGGACCGCTAGTATATCATATTTCCATAAGTCCCTTGCTGCATTAGAGCATCAAAAGCTTTTAAAGCGTTTAGTTAGGTTTATATAACTAACTACATAATATTTACATAGCTCCCGGTGCACACTAAGCGTATTAGCACAGATTAGTAAATAGTTACTACGTTAGTATTGGTTTGAACCTTAATGATCTAAGGTTTGAACTTTGGTTTAAAGCTCAAATGGATATTTTACATAATGCAGGATATAATAATAGAATATTAAAAATATATTTTGTCACTGTTAAAGATTTTTTATCTGCAGTAATCATAAAAATTATGTAAAAATAAATATTATTTATTTTTATAAAACTAAAACATAACAATAAACTAGACTATAAGTACCATAGAAATAATAATTTAAAACAGTTTTCAGCGAAGTTAAAATACGCGTACAAAATTATCTATGTAAGTATATCGATTTTTCACATTGAAATGCGTACCTGAGTTGGAGCCGCGTCGCAAATAAAGTTAGGAGCGTGAAAACTGTTCAGAATTCAGTTCATTCATCATTCAAAGCCTTGTTTACAAGTTTTAAGGTGGGATTACTTAGGGTGGAATAATTATTAGTAAAAAATATTATATTATAGTAAATATTATGTTTTTTAACAGTAAGATTGTACTACTATAGCTATCGTATGGACTTAATAAATTGATTATTGATTCATATCTATAAATTCTATGGTTATTTACTTAAATTAATTTAGTTTATAAGATACGTTGATTCTTATTAATTCATAGAGTTATTAAATAAAAAGTAATCGTAATTTATTTTAAGGACAATGAAAGCTCGATAATAATAATATAATAAACGGTCGCTATAAATACCGTAGGGAAGAACTCAATAATAAAAATAAGATGAAAAGCAAATGCTCACGTTTGGCCATGATAACTTTTTTACAAATTATTTATTGAGTGTGTAAGGAATTTTGATATTTTCACTTGCGTCATGTAATCCCAATCTAATTTACCATAAAATATTATTCATGGTGCTGTGTTTATTTCAATTATATGCAATATTAAACAGCACGCAAGGCTATAAACTTTTATAAATAATCTTAAAACAATAGTAATAGCCTTCAGAGAAACCATTGTTGGGAGAATATTTGAAAAAAAAAGGTTTAGGTATAGTCTGCGTGCGTGATATTATGTTACCTACGTAATTGTTTTTATAAAATTTTACTGAATTAAATTTTAACCATAAAGACGTCATCTTACTTTATGAGGTCCAGAGTCCAGACAACATTTTTCGCCCAATCAACAATATTATGTGCGTAAAAGAGATAAAACAATAATCTTATATATAAAAATGAATCGCAAAATGTGTTGGTAAGCGCATAACTCGAGAACGGCTGAACCGATTTCGATAATTCTTTTTTTATTATATTCCTTGAAGTACGAGGATGGTTCTTATGTAGAGAACACGTAAACATGTACCACGGGCGAAGCCGGGGCGGACCGCTAGTAATTAATATAAACCATGGGGAATTGGTTTTAACTTTTATCATGTAAATTACTTAGCTGTTAGTCCCGATTCCGGTTAGATTTTTTTTAGTATTTTTAACATATTTTATTTACAACAAATCAAATAGGTACTACGTTCATCCCAAGTCCAACCGTTCTTGAGTTACAAATTAATACTAATGTAATAAATCTGTAGTTATTGTGCACCTATGTGCTACAACCACAGATACTAACATATTCAAATAATATTTTTTATGTAATCTGTGGACAACATGCAATGAAAATGTTACTAGCCAGTATTCAATGCGTAATTATTTTCCCGCCAACATGGAGGCCAAATAATCTTCGACAACGACCATTAAAAAATAGGTAAAATAAAACTATGCAACTAGTAATACCGGGTTAAATGGATTACACCGAAGCTCGCTGTAAATTTGAAATTGAGTTTTAAATCCGTAGCAAATCCCCGTCTTCAATTACTAAACGAATCCTCTGGAAAATCAAACACCAGTAAATTCTATTCTAAAGAACTTAAGTCAAAATGAACAATTATTTTTATCATTTTTTTCCTTATTAGTGACTAATGAGCGCAATCATTTTTATAATTTCATTAGTAGCTGTGCCCGTGACTTCGACCGCGTGGCAAAAGTAGCCTACTTTACTCCTCCTTAAAACAGCTATCTGTCTGTTAAAGTTCCGTCAAAATCTGTACAGCCATTCCACAGATAAGCCGGAGAAAACAGACGGCTATAAATTGTAAAAATATGTTATTTTGGTACATGTACCGTTATGTTCATGTACACACGAATTTAGTTTTAATATTAGTACAAACAGACACTCCTATTTTATTTTTTCTTATACATAATCTGAAAAAACCGCTCTGTTACAGTATATATTTACAGCCCCATAGTAATACAGATAATTCTTCGATTATTATGAGACTGTTGGACCGATCTTTAATCTGCATGCAATTTGCAAATACAAAAACAATCGTTCGAGTGGTTAATTGACAAGTTTTTATCAGAAAATGGATTGCTAGATCAATCTATGGTTGGGAATTTTGGATTAAGATTGATAAGTAGCATTGGCAGTTAATGGACCATTTATTTATTATTAACTTAGATCCCGAGGGTTCACTCGCATTTGGTTCAGATAATAGTTACCATTAATCATGTCTATAATAATCTATCTCTGTGTTAAATTTCATACAGAACTGCAAGTTTTTTTCGTGTGAAAGAGTAACACATATCCACAGGTATCCATATATATTTTTTATCCTCACAAATTTACGTTTTGAATATGTACATATTAATAACTAATGTTATGTTTCTTAACACACAAAAAAATCCTTTTCATCATGTACCTACTTAGTATTTTTTTTAATACAGGTTTTTTGATGATCTTAATTCTGCATTTTCTTATATTATAAAGCTGAAGAGTTTGTTTGAACACGCTAATCTCAGGAACTACTGGTCCGATTTGAAAAATTATTTCGGTGTTAGATAGCCCATTTATCGAGGTAGGCTATTAATAGATGATTAATAGGCTATATATAATTATCATCAAGCTAAGACCAACAGGAGCAGAGCAATGCGGGTGAAACCACGGAGCAAAGCTTTTGCATATTCTTAAATATTTTTCCATTTATACCTTCTACAACTAACTATCACTACATAGTATAAAACAAAGTCGCTTTCTGTGTCCTTATTTCCCTATGTCCCTTTGTATGCTTAAATCTTTAATACTACGCAACGGATTTTGATGCGGTTTTTTTTAATATATAGAGTGATTCAAGAGGAAGGTTTTAGTATATAATTTATTAGGTTTTAGACAAAGCGGGCGAAGCCGCGGGCGGTAAGCTAGTTTCTATCTATAACAGAGTTAAAAGTATTTGCAGGAAGTCTCACCGAAGTTTGCCGATTGGCTCTCGAGGGCAAAGTTTTTGATAGAATTGCGAAGTTAATAATACTTTCTGTGAGTTCTTACGATCGAAAACTAAGCTATGACAGCTGATAAATACATAGGTATTTCGTATAGTTTTGGTATCAATAGAGTCACGAATGTAGCTTGTAAAAACCAATCATTTCCTATGTTTACCCCATGCTTATGCAAAGTTTGCGCATCTGTTATTAAATTACTTTTAAATTAGTTCCTGAATTATTTTAATAGATAAGACTGCATATCATTATTTATGCTATTAGTTATTTAGTTGGAATACGCCATTTAATAAAGGGTCTAGAATCTCAATTGAACGGCTGATGACTGTGACATAAATCTATACTAACCGACTACAAAAGAAAAAAAAAAAATAACTGAATATCATGTCATAATATGAAAGAGCGATATTATTATAACTATTTTTATTTACCTAAAGCATTTAACAATAGAATTAAATGAATATATCACAAAATTCCGAGGGGAATATTTGCTAAGCCATGTACAATGAATATTGAAATTTTCGTAATAAAATATTCAGTTTACATCTTTTTAACATTGCCAATTCCAATAGAGTGGTGATCTTGGGATCTTTTTTTCTTGAATGACGACAAAATATTTTTTTTGTTGGTTTCGATTTTATTTTCAATTTTCAATTAAATCAATAGAATTAGTGTTTTTGCAAGCAAATATTTACTACGATCTTTCCAACAGTTGATGAAGTGATAATAAATTGAGAGGAATAATATTACGTACCTACTATAACTGTTTAGTTATCTGTGATTTGATTTTATATATTTTGGTAAACTTAGTTTACCGCCAAATCTGCTAGTTTGTAGGTAAGTAGTAGCTACATATCGATTTTATATTGTACGTTTCTTTAACCTACTTATTAAAAATAATTAATTTGATGACGACCAAATTTACACCTTCGATTAATTCATTATCCAAAATTCGTTCAGGAATTGCAAAAATAACAAATAACACAATCTCGTAAATAAATCCCCGTAATGTAGAGTACATGGGTTAATTATTTTGGGAGGCTCAGTGTAATGAACACCTACATAATTTGGGACAAGACATCAGCTCTAATTTAACTCGCAAATTGGACTTTCTTTCGTCTAATTAAGTCTACATAATGTGTAATGTAGGCAAGTTTTTGTTAATTAATTTTGGTGAGTCGTTATTATTTTATTATGCTTTCGTGTTTGAAGTAACCAAGAGGTAATCTAGATGCTTGTGATTTGTTGTTAGGTGATATTTTGTAGTTTTTATAGATTTATAAACAAAAATAAACTAATGAAGCCAAATAAAGGATTATGTTGCTACATTTTTAAATATTCTAATAGTGTATTTGTATAACTCTCCCGGGCAAAAACGTGCAAAAACTATCCCGGCCAAATCACTTTTTACTGCAAAAATCAGTCAAAAGCGGTTTCGACGGGCGCCTTAAGTTTTGACTGATACATACACCAAAATTTTTGTACTTAAAGTAGCGTTAGCTACTATTATATTATACTAATTATTCTGTGCTTAAACCTACATAAAATTAAGTATTAGTTCTAAAAATAACAGATTAACTTAGTCCTAAAAAAGTAGAGAAAGCTATAAAGAAAATCCATCAATGTTACAGTGATGAAAATTCCTATAAGTGTTTATTATATCTTATTGGGATCTTGATTCTTAGTATAATTTTTAAGATTAAAACTGATTAAAATGTAAGCTAAAAATAAACTGACATATATGATAACATTTATTTTATGAGAACAAACTTTTTACTTCATATAGTTTTTCGTAACTAATCAGGATAATGTTTACTACTTCTTTCTTACTACTTTCTTTAGTAGTGTCCCTGCTAGTTTAACTAAGAATTTAAATTTGTCTTCAGCGCTTGCAGAGTCTTTATTGAGGGATCACGTTGCTGAGTGTAACAAATTATTTGAATTGCGACACGTGACTGCTGATGAAATTGTTAAAAATTTTAAAACATTAAATTTAAAAAAGACATGTGATCTCTGGGGTATGTCTGTAAATTTAGTAAATAATATCATAGAAAACATTGCCAATCAACTAGCGTTTATATTTAATCAGTGTTGCGACTGTGGTATATTCCCGGATTTACTAAAGTTTAGCAAAGTTATTCCTTTATTTAAAAGTGGTGACCAAGAAGACAGTAATAACTATAGGCCAATTTCCATATTACCAACTTTGAGCAAAGTCTTCGAGAAACTAATTTTAAACCAATTAAATAGTCATTTTGCATCAAATGGTTTACTGCACGCCAAACAGTATGGTTTCACAAAGGGGCGCTCTACCACTGATGCCGGAGTAGCTCTTTTGTCACATATATACAAAGCATGGGAAAATTCAAAGAATGCTTTGGGGATATTCTGCGACCTTTCTAAGGCTTTCGACTGTGTAGAACATTCCACTCTATTACGGAAACTAAATTTTTATGGTATCAAAGGTTTAGCTCAGGATCTCATAGCTTCATATCTTCAGAACAGGGTACAAACCGTTGTCGTTAATGGAGAGAAATCTCGCGGTGCGCCGATTAACATAGGTGTTCCGCAGGGATCTATCTTAGGACCGTTTTTGTTCTTAGTGTATATTAATGACCTACCTTATTATTTGCAGGATATGTGTGAAATAGTACTGTTTGCAGATGACACCTCATTAATTTTTAATGTGGATAGACATGACACAAATGTTGACGAAGTAAACTCTGCTCTTTTACGCATATCCAATTGGTTTAATGCTAATAATTTACTATTAAATACAAAAAAAACAAATTGTGTAGAATTTATCCTCCCAAATGTAAAAAAGGTGAAAAGGAATATTATTTTAAACGGGGAGCTATTATACCCTGTGGAATCGACTGTTTTTCTTGGTTTGACACTAGATGAGAAGCTTCAATGGGGGGCCCATGTTACCACCACCGCTGCTAAGCTCAGCTCAGCTGCATATGCAGTTAGAAGAATAAGGCATCTCACCGATGAAGAAACAGCTAGATTGGTTTACTTTAGCTACTTTCATAGCATAATGTCCTATGGACTTCTGCTATGGGGCAGGGCTGCAGATATAGAAACTATATTTATATTACAGAAAAGAGCCATACGCTCTGTATATAATTTGCGTGCTCGAGACTCACTAAGAGATCTCTTTAAGAATACTGGTATCCTTACTGTACCGTCGCAGTATATATTTAATAATATTTTATATGTACATAATAACGCTTACTTACACACAAAAGTAGGAGATAGACATTGTTATGACACAAGAAACAGAAATAAAATTGAAATGCCATTATTCCGGCTAGCTAAAGTTAAAAATTCATTTATGGGCCAAGGTATACGCTTTTACAACAGAATTCCTCATAATATTAAAGAGCTTAGTAGTTCTAAATTTAAATCTTATATAAAAAATGTACTTGTCAAGAGAGCCTATTACAGTATTAAGGAATATATGGAAGATAAAAACCCATGGAGGGTTGTCGCGTAAAAACCACAGGACAGTTCTTTGGCATATTATGATAATATATTATGATATTACATATGTAATTTGTAAAATTGTAAATCTGACATGATTAAAAAGAGCAACTATGGAGTTTCTTGCCGATTCTTCTCCGTAGATACTGCTTTCCGAATCGGTGGTAAATGTTAAAAATATGTACTTAATGACGTTTCAAAAGTGCTTCTAGAAGAAGTCTAATTGAATAAATAAATGTTTGAGTTTGAGTTTGAGTTTACTTTACTACTTATGTAATAAACAACGTATTTGTAGTTGTGTGCACAATGAAATACTGAGATTGTGTTACAGAAAGTTCAGTAATAGCTTAGTTGGAAATACTTTCCTTTTAATGTTTTCTTCGTCTACCCTCACGCCGTTTTTCAAACTAGCCGTGGCGCACGTTCTTCTTTGTCTTATATGTTTTTCTTGTACATAGGCTATAATATCACCAAGTTATGTGAAAATGCGTTCAGTGGTTTTCTCGTGCAAGAGGAACAAACATACAGACATACATGATACACAAACGTTTACGATTATCATATTAGAACATCTTTAATTTGTAATTTACCCCCTAATAAAGGGGTTTCATTTTGAAAATCCGAGCAAAATCTCCTTGTTACGTAAGCTATCTATAGTAATATTATAAAGAGGAAAGGTTTGTAATTTATGTATGTAAGTATGTATGTATGGTTTTCACGCATAAACTACTGGACCGATTTCAAAAATTCTTTCACCATTAGAAAGTGGCTACATCTTTACTGAGCAACATAGGCTATATTGCATTTTCAAAAAAATTAAAGATCCTTACCAAAAATGCAATAACCCAAGGTGTAAAAAATTCCTTAATAAAAATTCTGTCATCGCGTGCGCTGCGGAATCTATTCCTTGAAGTACGAGGATGGTTCTTATGAAAAAAAAACGTAAACATGTAGTTACCACGGGCGAAGCCGGGGCGGACCGCTAGTATCTAATATAAGCGTTAGTCGATTTAATTGTTGTGATAAAGAACAATAGACATATAAAGAATACAAAACAATATTGACCTACGATAACATCACACCATACATACCATTTAGTAGATAAAAAAAAATGATTTAAAACTCTGATACGATGATAATAGTTGTATACGTAGTATATTATTATTAGTCTGTGATAATAGTAAGATAGCTTAACTCCAAGTTCCAACCGATTTCCGTACGATAAAACTAAATTCATCCATGGTACCATAGGTTAATCCATACGAAATTCACTATGTCATACGCATACATTGCTCCTTAGGCATGCGAAATTGGGTGCCAATATCTGTTCCGAAGAGCAATGTATTCTGATCAAATAAGTTTAACACATATTAAAGGGTCTGTGGATAGTTTAGTATTTATTATTATTGCAGTTACAGTACAAATGGTAATGGCACGTTGAAATGGAATAACGTGTAATTAGGAGAGATAAAAACATCGACCTTTGCAATTTGTTCGAGCGAAAATATCAGGTTTCGTTTCTAGAGATTTAGGTCAAAAGGGATAATGGATAATTGTATAGTAGACAGTAGTCATGTTTTGGGTTGTTTGCTCTGTGAATAATAATATAAATTAAGTAATGTTATGAAAATATTATATAAATATTATGTGTGTGAAATGTTATGAAAATATTTCGTATTTTTGGGACAAGCACGGAAGACTCAAAGAAAATGAATAATAAGAATCAAATTTTAACATGAATTGAAAATCATAACTATGAACAATAAATAAATAAAATCGAAATAAATAAGGTCCTTGACACACAATACAATTTTGCTATTTATATGATTAATTTAATATCATGTTAATCTATACTAATATTATAAAGCTGAAGAGTTTGTTTGTTTGGACGCGCTAATCTCAGTAACTACTGGTCCGATTTGAAAAATTCTTTGGGTGTTATATAGCCCACTTGTCGAGGAAGGCTATATATCATCACGTTAAGATGAGCGGAGGAATGCGGGTAAAACCGCAGGGCACAGCTAGTTAATAATACACAGTTTTGTAGACTGAAAGATAAAAGTACTTATATTCAAACCACACACATATTTAGTTAAATAAATTGAACTTTGTAGGAAGACAATAAACAACACAGCTTGATAATTGTTTGTATAAACTGATTTAAAATAAAAGTCGGGAAGAAGCAATCCTTTATGTTAAAGATACTGACGTTTGTTGTTTTTTATTAGCTGAAATTTCCTTTGAAGTGTGTTTTGAAAACTTTAGTAATTACTAGAGGTCCGCCCCGGCTTCGCCCGTGGTACATATTTCGCAATAAAAGGTAGCCTATGTCCTTTCTCGGGTATCAAAATATCTCCATACCAAATTTCATGCAAATTGGTTCAGTAGTTTAGGCGTGATTGAGTAACAGACAGACAGACAGAGTTACTTTCGCATTTATAATATTAGTATGGATTATGAAAAGGTGAAACTTGGTGGAAAATTCATATGTTATGAAATATTACAAAATAATATCTACCTATTTGGACTTAATTTAAATCGATCCTGCCTTATCGGGGATTAGTTGTAACACATATAAATTAAATTTATAATCTTCTTATATATAAAATTCTCGTGTCACAATGTTAGTCTGCATACTCCTCCGAAACGGGTGGACCGATTCTCATGAAATTTTCTGTGCATATCGGGTAAGTCTGAGAATCGGCCAACATCTATTTTTCATATGTACCACGGGCGAAGCCGGGGCGGACCGCTAGTAATAATAAAATTTATCTTAATATGGTGTCATAATTAATCTATAACGTTTTTATGGTATGGAATTTTCCAATGTTTTTATATTAAGAATTTAGTAGATTCTTCATATCTCGAATAGTTATTTAGACAGTTATAATAGTATTTATTTTTAATGCTGAAAAAAAATATGAGTTTTCAACAAAACGACTAGACTATGTTACAGTAGTCAGTATGAATTAATAGCTCCTATTAAACAATACACATAAATCAAACACATGATATTCTGACCTTTTCATTTAGTAATAACAGCATACATTTGTCATTAGTGGCCAATTCATATCAAACTACGACCCAAACATAGTTTTGTGATTTAGTTGATGTGTTCATGTTATCCATACCAATGTGCAAAAGCAAAAAGTAATTATAACTCTGCAGTTAATGTTTCAATTTTCAAACTTTTGAGTTATAGGTATTTAATTTTAATAAAAGAGATTTTTGGTGCTAATTAAGAGACAATCTATACATGTAATAAAATCGTAGGAAAGTCAAAACTGTACATTGAATATTTTTTTAAAATAATACTTGGGGCGTGATCTACACTATAGATATCGAAGCCAAAAATATAGTTTTAGAATTTTTGTCTGCTATCGCGCTAATCTCAGGAACCACTCTCTCGATTTGAAAAATGATTTCACAGTGAGATAGTCCATTTATCGAGGAAGACTAAGACCAATAGGAACGTAGCAATGCGGGTAAAACAGCGGAGCACAGCTAGTGCATACCATATTTTTCAATGGGAGAGTCCCAGTCTTATTAAAAGAAATCCACTTAAAAGTAAAATTCCAATACATTGCAATGAAAATAATTAACATGGAAATTGAAATGATGACGGGAAATGAAATTTGTGGTGACGTCTATCTATAATTATTTTTTAATTATTTAAAGTTAAGATACGTTTACATTGCATTATAAAATAAATAATATATGATGTTCTAATTAGTGTATTTCTTTAAATATAAATTCTATTACATCGGTAAATCTTCTCCTTTAATAAATAAAAGTCTCGTGTCACAGTGTTAGTTACCATACTCCTCCGAAACGGTTTGACCGATTCTCATGAAATTCTCATTTCAGGATTGTCATACGGTAGAAATAATAACGTTAATCGGATCTGCCATTATGTTCATAATAAATTGTTTTAATCATTGTAAAATACCTTTACTTTGTCAAGTTCGTTTAAGCATTATTAATTACTTATGTAGTAGTTGCTCATTGCATTTATTTTGTTCCTTTTATGTATATTTTCTAAATTATATTTGAACAGTATAAAATGTTTAAATTATTATTCCTTTGTTTTTTAATGATATTTGTTCAGGGTAAGTCTGTGTTCATTTAAGTCCATTAAAGTTATGAAAGTGTGTTTGTGTGTCCATCTCTCACGCCACAATACAGCAATAGTGTGAGGTAATACATTATGCTTTGCCAAGTTTTGTCTATGAATAGAAAGGCTCGATGATTGGAACGCACTGAGAAGTGTTACCCTTTGCACAGTGTTGATGCTTTACTTAGGGAAGTACTGTTTGTGAATACGGGTGTAAGAGGTAAGAGATTTATTGGCAAGTGACTTGAGTTTCATAATTATTCGTTCTTCGGAGACTTACAGGAGAAGGTTGGCTTTTAAATTGTATGGATATATTTTATCATCGATGAGCATTGAGCATGTCTTGGTATACTCTAATAAAAGAATATTATTTGTAACTTTTTGGTGTGTTTTACTTATCTATACAATGATAGAAGTCAGGCCATGATTTTACATAATGTGTACCTGACAAGCGCAATAATTTACCTACATTCCCTAAAATATTAAAATTCCATACTTATAGTTTTATAATTATGTACTTATTTTACACAAATACAGCTTCGTATTAACCACTACTGTGGTATAATATTACATTATAATAATAACCCGCAGGACACCTTGTGGCGGGGTGTCGGGGAGTAGCGACCCCGCGGGAACCGAGTGCTCCCGGGGGAGGCCCCTGTCTTCATCTCCGGCTCGCCTTCACCGGCCGGTCGGAGTGAAGCCTGACGAGGACAGGACCCCCACCTCTGGCTTGCCTTAACCGGCCGGCCAGAGTGGAGTCGCGAGAGCTTTTAGCTCGAAGGGTGGATGCGAAGCGTAAGTGGCGAGTGGGCACGTGATGCTGGACCCTCAGGGAGCGCGTGATCGTAGTTTAAAGTCCAGGGACGCCTCTCCACCCTTAGCTGCTCACAATATGTTGCCCCCTTGTCGCACTATTGCAGCGACTTATTTCGGGGGCCCATACAGTGAGAGGGCGAGTCACCACCTGCCAACAATTTTTTGCTATATCTTAGTAGAAAGGCAGGTGCCATAGTCTTCCATAGTCCTTAATTCCGGTCCATTAACATCCCATTCCATAGCCCAGTTTATTTTGTTTCCTTCTCTTGCAATAGTCCTACATCGGCCGCGGACTGCCCAGGGCTGTATCTCTATAGTGCAGTCATGGGCAGGCTGCGGCTGGTGTCTCACAACACAGTAAAGTTCTCGAAAGGGCCTCTGCGTGTTGGATCCGTGTCCCCACGTAAGCCTTCCAAAGGACCGGGTACCTTCCTTATGATGGTACCCGAGTATTATGGAATTGAGATACATAATATAATAATAAAATGATAATTATCTATGGTATGACGTATCTCACAAGGGGGCACGGTTCACCTTATCAAATCATATCATTATCAATTCCGACGGCCCCTTGGGTCATGTTATATCCGTCTTGTTGGGGGTATATCACTATAGTGTGTTGAGAATTATGAGTAATAATAAAAAGTAAAAATCTTGTAGTAGATATATTAAGTAATTTCATGACTTGCTTTTGAAGTAGTGATAGCCATTTACGACTTCAATTTTTATCAACTGATAAATAAGCAAAGATTAGTATTTGGCTATTAGTAGGTACATAAATTGTTTGTTCGTTAAGAAAACATCCAAGAAACACTTGTTTGGGTAGGTATAGACTTTCCCAGTGCCTAGCAGTTGTCCCACCGTCAAGAGGACTCATAAGATTAACTTTTTGATATAGGTTTTAAGGTTGAAGGTAGTATTAAGTATTGTGAAAAATTCAGATAAATTAGTTTTTTTATATACAAATAAATTAATTAAATTTTGGTAGTTAACCTTATCTCTTAATAGCATGTTTTAATTTTTTCCTACAACCAGCATGTCTAGTTTATGCAAATTAATAATAAATTGCTTTTTTTTTCATTTGCCAACATTGTGAATTGAATAATACCAATAAATATGGAAATGTTATAATAAATATGAAAAAGTTTTTTAACGTACAGCCTAACGTTAAAAAACTTTATAAGGTATAAATTTATAAAGAATAGAAAAAATTCGATCACGAGGCGGGACTCGAACCCGCATCCTTTCGCGCCCGTCTGGGGCGGATGCCTGACCAATTCACCCACCAGAGGAAATTGCTCTGGCGGGTCACGAAAAGCATTTGAATGCCATAAAACTATATAGTACTACTAACTACTACATAATGCCATAAAAATATCAATTTCAACTTTATAAGGTTTAAATAAATCCTATTGTAACTTTGTAAGTATAAATGTGACGATCTAACTATGGAGAAAGATTGCTTATCCATTTTACTATAATTATGGAGGAGGATTCTTAATAGAGCAATTTCCTGAAAAAAATCTTATATTCCTTTTAGGCTCTGCAAAATAGAACACGTACCTACTTAGCGCGCAGTAAGAAATAGTATTCCACAAAAATTTCCACTTCCCTTTTCGGTCAATAAAGGTTCAGTACGAATAAACTAAAAAATCAGTCAATTTATGACCATGTAAAGCGATGCTTAATCTTAATTTATATTATTAGTACACGTCCTATTTACCCTTTGGGTACGAAACACTAAAAATTACATTTCAATTCATTCACTTTGTAATCTTGCTTAATAATTAATTACAGGGAAGCCTAGATCAATACACCGGACCTTCCCACCGTCCACCAAGATTGTTGGTGGTGATAACGCGCCAAAAGGAGCGATTCCATACCAAGCGTCCCTGAGGCAGCTATCTAACGCCCACTTTTGTGGTGGTGCAATATTGAATAAACGATGGATTTTAACAGCTGCACATTGCGCTGTAGAGTAAGTAAGGAAGATAGTTATTTGTGAACAAAAAACTAAATTGCCTTTAAATGGTCAGAATTTGAGAGAATTTTAAGGGGTCCATAACGTACTAGCTTTCAAATAAACAAAGAATGATCAAAATGGCTTTACCAATTCGAAAGTTCTGGGGTAACAAACACAAAAAATACAGTGGAATTGAGAGCCTCCTCTTTTTATGAAGTCGGTTGAAAATGTCTGCAAAAAAATTAACAAATTAACAATATTAAAGTCTCTCGTAACGACTACTTTTTAAAAAAGGATGGATTGAAATAAATAAACGAAAATCTTCTTTCTTCGTTTATGAAATTAAAATGCAAACTTCTCAAAGGGTTCATGAATTTAAATTAGATATAGTAACTTTTAATTTTAGCACGATTTGAACTAGATATAATATATATATTGAATTACATATAGTTTTGTGGATGAGAGTTAATATTATAGTGCGACAAAACTTTATACTGCACTCCTTTATATTAAAACGCAGTGGGATTTATTGTACCTATGAAATGTTTATGGTTGTTTTTGCTTAAAGATGAATTTGTAATAAAAAGTATGTCAGTAATACGTGGTGCTAAGCATGACCCAATGAATTTTTCAATTTTCAAAATTCAGTTTCAATGAAATAAAATACCTATTAAAGCCGGCTACTCACCTACCTGCTGCAGGGGCAATATTGCAAACAATCTCGGTTGGTCGACGGTCGGAGCAATTTCAGTTGTTCTCTAAATTGCCCCTGCAAGCCTATACACATCACAATTATGGAGCCAATTAAGGGTCAAATTCCAATATTAAAAAAAATATTGCCTCTGCGGCAGGTAGGTGAGTAGCCGGTTTAAGAATCGTTTTAAAGTCATATTGTGTCGCCTAATCCACTAGTATTTTAAAAGTTCGTATTTCCTAAACATCACATCCATTTCAATACATCGCGAAGTTTTTTAATAGATTATTCTATTTTCACGGGACTTTATGCATCTCGTTGTGAAACTATCACCTACTTAATAGTTTCTAAGAATAAAATGAATATCAATCTTACTTATACGTGCATTTGTGTGTTCAGACACATTGTATCGCTTTCTGTTGTAATGGATAAATGATACAGGGTATGGCATCTCATATTTCAACCACGGTCGTTATTTAGGTCAGTTGTTTTCGCCTATTGTGGGAAATTATCATCGGGGAGATAATATCAACAAAAAATAATTATAGATTTGAACCATTTATCATCACAATATTCTTGAACAAAGTTCCATTTATATAAAATATCTGCCTGTAATTCATAGAAAGATTTTCATGTGTTTTTCACCAATAGACATAGTGAAGTGATATCCGAGATTAAAATTTTAAATTATATTAATGAAAATAAAGCCAAAGGTATATTATGCAATTTATATCGATATTTGCTCATCAAGTTCGTCTTTATATTTCAAGCTCCAATGAAAATAGAAAATAGAAATCCTTAGCTTTACTATTCTGATAGCACATCTTATTGAGATTGAGCGACACTCATCCCTAAAAAGCTATAGCTGCACTTTCTTTATAGAACAGCAATTTATATGGATATTGAGATTATTTTTGGTATCGTATATTTATTGTAATGTCAGTATTACCAAAGATATAGGAAACGTACATAACTGTATTTAAGTAGAGTTTAGACTTTTAGAGGATCTTCTCACGAAAAATCTACTTATCATTTTCTAAGTTATTGGCTAATGTGTCACTCTAGAAACAGAATTTTATTTATTTTTCCCATATTTCCTAATAAAATCTAATCATTGTTTTAATAGCAGTATTATAAAAGTTATGCAGAGTGCCTTTAAATTAAACGTTGCAGGGTAAATTACATTATATGAAACCTCAATTTCTTATATTGATACTTCTATGAAATTTTTAGGTTCTCCGCCGAAACCATCAAAGTAGTTGTAGGATCTAACCAACTAGTGGGTGACGGACAACCATACGATGTAGAAAAAGTCATTATCCACGAGGATTACGATGATATAAAAATTAAAAATGATATAGCTCTTATCAAAGTTTCTACGGACATTAAGTTCAGTGATAAGGTCCAGCCAATTGCTTTACCAACTAAGAATACGAAACCAGGAGCGAATGTTTTGCTATCTGGATGGGGACGTGAAGAGGTAAGTGGAGTTTTTTAGACAGAAAACAATTTGTATAACAAATAACTATATTTTGTTGGTGTGTTAACGTTCTGTACAAAGGGAATGTAATAGTTTAAAATAAGAGCAATCATCGTATCTATCGTAAATAAAAAAAATGTAAACTGTCGTAACCATAGGTCGTAACCATTTTAAAATACATATACTGTACTGAAACGATTTGAGTTTTCAATCGAGTTTCAAGGTATCGTCACGTCATGGAATAAGGCGACGGTATCTTAGAATCTTGCCAGAGAAGTTTCACTTCTGACACATACATGTCAGAGTGGTGAAGCTCGGCACACACGGTCTTTTTTAATAATTTAATAAATTTCGCTCTTCACGTGTTTTTGTACTCTTTCAGGATGGCGACGTAGCAATTCCTAACGATCTACAAATGATCAACCAAACTGTAATAAGTGTTCTGTCATGTAAAATAGTTTTCACAAATATAAATGAGATCGTTGATACTGAGATGTGTACTCTTACTATTAAAGGAAATGGCTCTTGTCAGGTATAAACATTTTTTGATTTTATAAATGAAAACATCGAATTTAATTATGATAAGTTAATATTGTTAATAATGATATTTTTTATAATCATGTACTGGGTGAAGTTATTCTGAAATAGTTCTCTTAATATGGACACAGTTTAAACATAACATGAAGGAAAGATGGCGAAAAACATCAAAACTGATGGTCTTTTTAATTTAACTGATTTACCTGTTGTATATTTACGTTTCTAAGCAATATGTGATATTCATAAGTAAAATTATCTTCTTTTGAAGTTAGTTAAATATCAATCTAATACAATCGCTTATATTTATTTCTAGGGAGATTCCGGCGGGCCTCTAGTAGAAGATAATGCAGTAGTTGGCATAGTTTCATGGGGTTTGGGCTGTGAAGACAAAGCTCCAGATGTCAACACTAGAGTTTATTCCTTTGTCAATTGGATTAAAAAACATATTTCTAAAGATATGAATTGACCATTTTGATAATGTATTTAGATTGTAGATGGCTTATCGCAAGATCTACATTATTTACTTTGTATAAGTATTGAATTTCTTTTATAGGTCCTTTATCTGTAATATCATATTGATTTACGTGCTTAATAATAAACATGCTAGGATTTTAATATCCAGTAATCTTCCTTAACATGTCGGATAAGTTAATTTTTTCCTTTTCTTGTAATCTTAAAGTAATTACGCAGTGTTTTTTATATGACGTCATCATTGTTATACATTGTTATATTGACATTAATTAAATTGGAATTTAATTAAAATGCTGTTTTATTTTACCAGTATTCCAAATACTGACAGCAAAGGCCCTAAAGGTCAAGTACCCTTTTATGATTCGGAAAAAGGAACCGACTTTTCCTTTCATTTTAAATGTTGAATGCTCTTAGCGTCATACGAGATACTCTTTATTTGAAAATGTTCTCAAAAGAGGAATTAATTCGCCAGTTTGTTTCGGTTCTAGCAAAGCAATTTTAGGAATGCACGTTGTTGATACTTGTATGCGAATTCACACTTTTATAGTATTGGCTTCTAGTATTTCGGAAAGAGTAAAATAGTAATTGATAGAGGAATAATGAATATGTTCAATATTGATAACACAGATCAGCAAAAACCCTCGTTTAAACATATTGAGAAAGAGTAAAACTTCAAACTTTAAAAAGTCACAATATACATTTATTTTAAAACAATTCATAACATTAAAACATTCTTAGTCTTGTTTTGTAGTAGCTTCTTCAGGTTCTTCATCAGTTATGTTATCCTGGATCCAATCAAGGAACGAGTAAACCCTGGTGTACACGTCTGGGTAGCCACGAGCGCAGGGCATCCCCCAGGAGACGATCCCCACCACGCGGCTATTTTCCACTAAAGGACCACCAGAGTCACCCTGAAAAGTCATAAATTGAGTATTTTACGAAGATATTGCCAGTTTTAGGGCATTTCAGAAGTTTAGGTAAAGGTGTGATTAGTTTTGATTGGAGAAAATTATAAATTGGCTATCTGACACTACGTAGAATCTAGTATAGTAGAAATATAAGAGCTGTGTATAAAACTATTGCCGTTTTCCGATATTGTTCTACAAAATATTTATGGAAATTATTATAAAAACTCCTAGTATGTTTGTATCTGTAGTCTGAACAAATATATATTTTATGGTCTTTTTCATCGTTTATACATAACTTACATGGCAGGCTCCTTCTCCAGCTTTAGTTAGCGAGCAAATTTGTGTTTCAAATACAGGGTTTATATCATCAAATCTGTTCTGGCAGTCATCTACGCTTAGTGATGTCACATTAATCATCTGCAGGTGATTGGGTAAATTGCCTGGATACTGTAAAACATGAAAAATTATATAATCAATTTAATTACTGTATTATAGTGTCGGAACTAATATTATAGTGGTGTAAAATAGTACTTATGCTAAAAATTCAAAATGAACTAGTTAGAGAAATTAAAATGTGACCGGAACAGACGAAAAGCGCGGAACAACCAAACAAAAAAAGTATCGTCTTTATTGTCGGTTATTGCATACAATGATTGATGAGAAAACGATTTTCTGAAGTCGATTAACAAAGCTTGGCTTTGTTTGTATAGAAAATTAATCAAAGAAATAAATTGGCATATGCACTGCACATGTAGAAGCTCTTAAAAGCGGGGCTAGCTTATATCTTACCGACAATCTTCCCCATCCAGTCAGCAGTAACTCAGCCTGGGCTCCCGTATTGGCTTCAGGCAGTTCTATCGGCTGTACACGGTCAGAGAACTCGATGTCTTCAGTGACTTTCACCACACTGATATCGTTCTGAATTAGTCCAGCATCATAATCCTTGTGAACGATGATTTTCTCAACTGAATACTTTTGTCCACCTTTTACGAGGCTGTTTGTGCCGACTATTACTTTCATGGATCTTGGAGTTGAGCTGAAAGATGACTTGGTATTACGCTTCACCCTAAAGCGCGTCACACACGGTGAAGATGCTATAATATTTTATCTTAAGATACTGTAATATTAAATATATATAGGAATAGTTCTGAAGTTGTGAATATGGATGCAAATTACTACATATGTATTATAAAATAAAAAGTCTGTCTGTCTATTCACTTATAAACTAATTCTCTGATATTCATTATATTTCATCAATACTGCAATACATAACGTAGTTCTCGAGAATGGTTTCGGTAAATAATTTGTTAAGTTTTAGAAAACGCGGGTGAAGCAGCAATCTGGTGTTTTATGAAGTTTAAATATTGGAATTTCTTCAAGCGAAGAGTGAACCGGTACCTACTAGAGAAGTGTGTGCCATCTTTGACTACATTTTAGCTTTCCATCAGGCGAGATTGTGGTCAAGCGCTTCCCTATCTTCAATAAAAAAAAATTCTAATCTAATAAAATAAGAACTTACCCAACAGTACAATGTGCAGCTGTCAATATCCATCTCTCGTTCAAAATGGACCCGCCACAGAAGTGAGATCCATAAAAATTACGCAGTGACACCTGGTATGGTATACCCCCATCTGGGGCGTCTTTACCCCCTACTATTCTCGGTACATATCCAGGAATAATACGAAGAATAGCTCCTGTTGTAATTAAATTGAATAAATCATTATAATATACGTTTATTATGTGATAAATGGTGATATGAGATACTTAATCGATAAATTTTCTATGTTAGTAGAATTGTTTGAATTGGGGTTTGAATAACATTAAGCTTATCAAAACTACAGTTCTTCGCAAGTATGGTATATGCGTAGTATTTAATGGTAATGATAATATATCCTTTTGTATAATATTAAGTTATAAGGATGAGGTGTATTCTATAAATAGGCTTTTTGAATAAAGCAAAAGTAAAAAAGAAAACTTACCTTGCACGTAACATATTGTTACAAATAATATAACGTATTTAAACATTTTACACAAATATGCCTTCTGGATATGACACTACACAATGAATTGAATGAACTGCTTTTATAGTAATTAATATCAGATAATTTGAAGCAGGTCAAAATACTTGAATTTAATCTCAGGAACCAAAACTATCCACTTGTGTATTTCAAGAGGATATTTTGTCCTACAAAGTATTACATATTGATTTACAATATCTCGTTATATAGGAAATTATTTTCACTATATTGATTTTAAGACTACAGATATTGTAATTTGCTTTGATTTTTTTCCAAGATAAGTTTCTTTTTTCATACTTTATATTATCATGTGTTTGTTGTCTTCGAATAAAATAATATTCAAATTACCTATTTATAATGAAAACTTACATCAATTAAAACAAAGGAAACATATAATTTAAACTACATCGTTAACTAACAACTGAAAATCATTCACGCAAGAAAATGGCAAACATGCTAGCGTTCATAAAGTTGTAATAATTGGCGGTGTGTATAATTGTTAACAATGGTGAGCCATCTTGGAAATTTTGGATGGGATGGGAAGGAACACAATGGAAGATATGTATATTGTGTGAGTCCGATCGATTCTCTTTTCACATCGAAGTAATTTTGGCAGTAGGATGTTGAAGCAATTGGTCTTTAATGCTTATATCTATATTGTAGTTATTTCTCTAGTGACTGATTTCAAAGGAAGTAAAAGAAAAGTTTTCACAACACATAATTACAGCTAGGCTCATTAACAAAATTATTACGTATTCTTTGCTGATATACGAGTGTAACATTAATTATTATTTGACTCGTACGCTTTTAAAACGAGATCAATCTCATAAGAAAGAAAGAAAGAAAGAAACATTCATTTATCAAGGACAGCACAACACACACACACACACACACATAAATAAACCGTAAAAGTTAAATAGGAAAACACCACAACAAGAAATAGCAACAACAATAGAGGTAACCAGCGCTGTTTTTCAGTGCCCCTTTATAATTAAGGTTTCGAGTTGGGACGAAAGGAGTAACCTACGTAACAGTGAATAATAAATTGTAATTCAAGTTGAGGAATAAGTGTACAGTAGTTTTATTCGTCCCTGAAGATTGCATCTTCGGATGCCGAAAGCACGTTCTATACGAGTCTAGGTGTTAATTTATAAATTACAGTTTAAAACTTTTATTGAAGTACCATGCAAGATTCGTTTATTTCACAGCTCTTTGCTAATTCCAACTATGTAAACACGTGTATATAGAACAATTAGCTATCTCCAGGATTAATTCTTAAGTAAACGTATGCCCATTTAAGCGTAATACGTTGAGAGTATACCATCACTTGACTAGGCTACCACTTGAAGCGATGTAACTCTATTATATAATTAGCTCTTGACATTGATAATTATTGTTATTGTAACTGGCAAGTCACCTTGTGTACGAAGTACATGTTCAAAGACATATAGGGACAGACCTTCCGGAGTATGGTTCTCTGCAAAGGTGAAATATTTTGGCTATTTTAGTACAGGGCAATTCTATATTTTTGAAGTGAAACTTCTTTATGCGCGTTGAGAGTAAAATTTCAAGGACATGATAATACCGTCACTTCATGGAGTAAGACGATTTTGGTATCTATGAATCTTGCCAAAGAGGTTTCACTTCTGACACGTATGCTCGGCACACGCGCTCTGTTTATGTTTGCCGTGTTTTGCACGAAGTGGCTTGGCTTTCGAACTCTGTCATTCAATGATACTTTAGTCGTGAAATAAACCCTGCATATCAGGGTCGTACCCAAGGCTTACACTTTACTATTACCATTTCAACAAAAAGGCAATCGAATGTCTTATTTAAGCAAGTTAAATGCATGAAGATAAACAACACGTTGCATAAATCCAACAAAAGCTTTTAGACAATCCTAAATGTTAAAACAGCGTCCAGGATTCTTCGTCCACGAAATTCGGGAAACATTTCCGTTCCATCAATGTTAGGGCTGTCACACACGAAATGTGAAATGTGAAAGTTTTCACAGCATGACCATTTATCACGGGCTGAAATGGACAGTACGTATGTGTGAATTTGTCACTGTAAGATGGATGTGACCAAATAGTAGGTACTTTACGTTTAGATATCACTTTTAGTTTACTATCATAAATCATTTATTTGTACACAATAATTTACCAAATTTAAAGGCTCTTTCAATCGATACTTGTTTTTTTTTATATTTTAGGTAGTAGTTTTAATTCATACTGCTATTAACATGTATCTTAATTCTTCAATAAGGGCTTATTTATATACTTAAACTAGCGGTCCGCACCGACTTCGCCCGTGGTACATATTTCGCAATAAAAGGTAGCCTATGTTCTTTCTCAGGGTCTAAAATTTTGTCTGTGCCAAATTTAATCGAAATCGGTTGAGAGGTTTAAGCGGGAAAGCGTAACAGACAGACAGACAGGCAGAGTTACTTTCGCATTTATTACAAGGGATTAATGGTTTTATTGAGCATTTTTAAAACAAACTTCATTCAAATCAATTATCAGATATCAAAACAAAACAAATCCCGTAGAATATTACTTCAGAAATCTCTCGTGATTTCTTTTATTTTTGACAACCACGTAATTACAAATCAGTGGAGCTTAATATTGGACGAAAAGAAATAGAACCTTGACCTCTCTAGATCGGAATCTGTAGAGGGACACCTAATCATTTTCTTCTTTGAGTAGTTCGAGGTCAGGGGAAAATATCAAAGACATTATATGAAGTAGGTCATAATTTTTCCATAATAATTATAACGGAGAAAATATCGTATTAATATTATTTAACTAGCTTACCGCCCGCGGCTTCGCCCGCTTTGTCTAAAACCTAATAAATTATATACTAAAACCTTCCTCTTGAATCACTCTATCTATTAAAGAAAACCGCATCAAAATCCGTTGCGTAGTTTTAAAGATTTAAGCATACAAAGGGACATAGGGAAATAGGGACAGAGAAAGCGACTTTGTTTTATACTATGTAGTGATGATGATTATTGTATTCTATGTAATGTTTATGAAAACATGAATGAACAATAGTAGTCATGCAATGTAGAGATTTGTTTAATATCTCAATTATTTTTAAAGTTATCTTGTATGTTAGATTTTTATACGGATAAAGTTTATTGACACAGCACATCAGATTCAAAGGAAAAACGGGAATGTTTTTGCTATAGTAGAAACAACAGATATATTATTCTGAGCTACATCAAAAGGTCCGTTCATTTGACAGGTTCACAACAAATAACATAAAAGTAACAAGAATATTGGATTAACTATAGCAATTATACCTATACCCATTTTAATTTATACTAGCTGTGCCCCATGGCTTTACCCGCATTGCTCTGCTCCTGTTGGTCTTGATGTGATGATATATAGCCTATTATTGCATTCCTCGATAAATGGCCTATCTAACACCGAAATAATTTTTCAAATCGGACCATTTGTTCCTGAGATTAGTGCGTTCATACAAACAAACACTTCAGCTTTATAATACTAGTATAGTTATAGATTCAAGTCTGACAAATATTTGTTTTGTAAACATTGAGACAGCGTAAATATGAATTTGGTCTGTATTAATTCCACGAAACAGTATTAGCTTTCCACCGCGTGGTCAAAGGAAATTCCCATGGCAATAATATGTTCCACTGTAGTAAAAAGTAGCATATTTCTGTATAACTCTCTAGCCTAACTATCTCAAATATAATCTATATAAAACTCAAAAATGACTGATATAGTGATCTATCAACGCACAGCCCAAACCACTGGACGTATCGGGCTGATTTGGCATGCAGGTAGACGTTAGGACGTAGGCATCCGCTAAGAAAGGATTTCCCGAAATTCTTGCGGGAACGGGGAAAAACGGGGATGCACGTACAAAGTCGTGGGCGGAAGCTATAGTCATATGTAGTATTAAGTATATTATTATTAGTCTGTGATCATATCATAAAGTGGCTTTGTTGCGACGTGAAGGAAAGTCAAACAAACGTACATACTTATACTACGTGTGCATAGGTTTAAATTTTTGCTGAAAAATGCGTTGATGAGGAGTAGGATATTAATGCACAAAATTGAAATTATATAACCAACATATCTCCAGTAGACCTGGAAATGTAGATTATATACTAAAATAGATATTAAAAAATAATTAAAGAAGCTTAGATAGCTACTTTAGATCTGGTTAAGAGAAATACTAAAATATACCAGATTGTTTACATTATGCTTGAGAAAACCCTTTGATATTATAATAACACGCGAATTGAAGAAAATAACAATTGTATTCAACAAGGACATAAAGAAATGTCTGTTAGGCCTGTCAGAGGAAAGGGGAACGATATTGATTCATATTTTACAGAAAGGGTTACATAGTAGGGAAAATTATTTCGATATTTCAATTTCCTTGTGACTTTGAAGTCGTTTTGAGTGTAACTATAATTGATATATGTTTCTGTATAATAGTTGGATATAATAGCAATATTTTTTAACAAAAATATGATTCGCCGTCATATAATGTCAGAACTAAACCAAATTTTAATTGGACCACATGGGACATTTTCAAAGACGATAACAAAAAACAAAATCAAAATTGAGGACATTTTTTTAAGTCGGTTAAAAATAAAAAGTTCTTCTAAAATCGACATAAGCCCAAATGTTACATTAGCAGAGATTTAAACGTTTTATTCTTCTTTAAAAATAAATAAGGAAATACCAGTAACATTCATTAATTATTCATTCACTGCAAGAAAAACGCAACAAATTGCAGTCTTTAGTCTTCTTTCTGGTTCAAATTGGCTCATTTGCTTTTTAAAGTCTTGTTTCAAGTCTAAATTTACATTATGGTAAGAATAAATTTGTAGAATTTACTACATCTTAATACTATTATAAAGGCGAAAGTTTGTATGGATGTTTGTTACTCTTTCACGTAAAAACTACTGAACCGATTACAATGAAATTTAGCACACATATAGAGGGTAACTTGGATTAACACATAGGATAGGTTTTATCCTGGAAATCCCACGGAAACGGGAACTATGCGGGTTTTCCTTTGAAAACGCGGGCGAAGCCGCGGGCGGAAATCTAGTTTTTTTTATAATTACTGTATATTTTGTAGTATTTATCATCACTACATAGTATAAAACAAGGTGGCTTTGCCTGTCCCTAGGTATGCTTAAATCTCTAAAACTACGCTGTACGCAACGGATTTTGATGCGGTTTTTTTAAACATATAAAGTGGTTCTTGAGGAAGGTTTAGTGTAATTTATTAGGTTTTAGATATTTATATTATTATTTATAAATTTCTATATTGAAAATTAAAATGAATTAGAAATTTATGCCTATCATGTAAACTTTACACTTTCTTCGAAATCGTTATGGAAGGGGGAAATAAAAGTTTGCAAATTTAATTTGACTCTGAAGTTATTCGTATGCTCATTTCCTGTGTACAAACGAGCCTTTACCCGTAATTGCTCTTTCTTATCTTTGTACATATTTTGCTTTCCAAAGTTAGTAAAACATTATTCTTCAGTCATGTAGAAAATTGAAGTCTTTAATAGGTAAGAAAGAATATATTATGGTGTTAATAATTTAATGGTTACTGAAAAACTATTTGTTCTTTGTCAGGTTATACAGCTCCATGTAAGAAGTCTATGAGTAAACAAAAAGTGAATCATCTCAACCGTGATTTTTCCTCGGCACAGAGCACGCTTAACATGAGCATTAACTCAAACTGACCATCCGTTCAAAACTTGACATTGGCAGAATCCGTCCTCACTGGGATCGTGAGTGGCCATTTAAAAAGAAGAAGAAGAACCGTAGTTGTAAAGTTTTATTAAGTACCAATTTTGCATAAATAAATAAAAATTGCAATAAAAAAACCTAAGTATTACTTCACAACTACATACGAATAAATAATAGAAAATCTAAGGATTCAGAACAAGTTAATGTAGTTCATCTTTGCTAAGAGTAAGCAGGATAAACAAAGCCCGAGGTACTCTGAAATTATGTAACTTTATTGCTGAGAGAACTTTTAAACTTGCCCAAATCGTTTCAGATTGTATCCCTTCCAAACAAATAAATCCACAAATATTTACTATAAGAGTACCATTACTTCAAAGTTCTCTTATACGAGTAACATAGCAAATTACCATTTTAATTCAAACACGTACGAAACTTAATAGTTTCTCTTGCTTCTCTTGTGTATCGAATGGCACTCAACGAATCAATAATGTAGCAGACTCTCAGTTCGGGTGTTTTATAACGTTACTAGCTTTCCGCCCGCGGCTTCGCCCGCGCAGTCAAAGAAAAACCCGCATAGTTCCCGTTCCCGTGGGATTTCCGGGATAAAACCTATCCTATGTCCCGGGGTAAAAAGTAGCCTATGTCCTTTCTCGGGTATCAAAATATCTCTATACCAAATTTCATGCAAATTGGTTCAGTAGTTAAGGCGTGATTAAGTAACAGACAGACAGACAGAGTTACTTTCGCATTTATAATATTAGTATGGATTTGTGGTTTCGCGGAAATTGTGTTTGTTCCCTTTATATCTCAAAGCGGCGTATTTTGACAAGATCTTAGAGTTGTGAAAATGATTTTGATACAGCTATATCATCTATTTTTCTTATTGTATGATTTTCTTGTTAGTTTATTATGCATTCTTAATAATTGTCAAATTTTCAAAGTATTTCTACTTTAAATTATTAAGATTCACGCAACTTTGTCTGGCATCAAAAGGATTTTGACATTTTTTAAAACCCTTTTGATGCCGCTCTAATTGATCGTAGAGTTTTGCTATATTATTTATATAGCCGATTATAACTGGACTATTCAACAAAGATGTATTTATTTTCAAGCAACTATCAATAGTTCAGCTTTTTAAATATTATATTTAGTAATTAAAAATAACTTCCTAGGCATTCAAGATTTAAGACGGTTATTTTAAAAATAACTTTACTTTTCGCATATTATTTAGGAAGATAATAGTCATGGAAATGCATCAAAGCAACGATGAAGAATGAGGAGGAAGAATGAGGAAGGAGGCAAAGAGGAACGAAATATTGGATTAATTTGTTTATACAGCAGTTTATAATTACTTTCAAGCCAAACTTTGCTCGGCTTATACATTTCCCAAAGGCATTTATCTAAATAAATAGCATTGAACATACGTCTATACGGCAGATGCATTATCCATAGGTACTGTTTCACTGATTATGTTGCCAGAGATTATGTCAACGTAAATTCATGCCATAAATTAGGAGACATTCCCTTTTTGGTTCAGTATAATCTCTAGATAGAAAAAAAAATGTCTCGGTCTGGCAGGACATAGAAGGCTGATCACCTACTTGTCCCTAAATAAAATTGATCAGTGAAACAGATGTATGTATTACCCCACTTGGGGACATGGGACTTCGCTACTACTATACCTAATATCTACTATATTTTTATGTAGTGTATTCAAACAAATAAATGTTTAAATAAGTAGCTTAGTAATAAAGTTTAAATTTTCAAGAAAGAAACGTACAAATTGTAATTAAAATTAATCCATACTATATAATATTATAAATGCGAAAGTAACTCTGTCTGTCTGTCTGTTACTCAATCACGCCTAAACTACTGAACCAATTTGCATGAAATTTGATATAGAGATATTTTGATACCCGAGAAAGGACATAGGATAGGTTTTATCCCGGAAATCCTACGGGAACGGGTTTTTCTTTGAAAACGCGGGCGAAGCCGCGGGCGGAAAGCTAGTGTAAAATAAATTTGTTAACTATGTCGTTATTAACTTACTTTGTCCATAGTACATTTCTCTGTCTCAATTATATTAAAACTTAAACTTAAATGCAAATTGAAATACAGTACAACCTCTTTTAAATTAAAACTATGTTTTACAGAGGAATTCTTAAAGACGTAATTAAGAACTAAAGACTAAGTACTTTTCCATGATAAAAGCAACCATTTTAATAAGTGTAGATTTTACCTTAAAAGCTTAATATACCTAGTATATTATAGCATTACTAGCTTTCCGCCTGCGGCTTCGCCCGCGTTTTCAAAGAAAAACCCGCATAGTTCCCGTTCCCGTGGGATTTCCGGGATAAAACCTAGCCTATGTTACTCGTGGATAATGTAGCTTTCGAATGGTGAAAGAATTTTTAAAATTGGTCCAGTAGTTTATGAGCCTATTCATTACAATCAAACAAACAAAGTTTTCCTCTTTATAATATTAGTGTAGATTATGTGAATTTACCATTTAATAATATTGATCGTCAAATGTACTTTTAACAGCCATAATAATAATGTTCATTACATTTGATTGCTGTTTACTAACAAACAACTAATGATTGATGGTCAAATTTGTTTTCGTTCAAGACTATAATAATAAATACATATTATAATATAGTAGTGAAGATCATTTTTATAAAATAATACATAAATATTTTCATTGATTATCACTAATGAGCACACGTATCAGAAGTGAAACTTCTTTGGCAAGGTTCAAAAATATTAAAATCGTCGCCTTACTCCTTGACGTGACGGTATTGCCATGACGCGACATTGAAATTTTACTCTCAACGTGCCTAAAGAAGTAACACTTCAAAATAAGTAAGAAGAATGCATTAAAAGCAAAATAATTCATGCAATAAAGGCTAAATTCATGAAAAAATAACACGTAAATGCTAAAGAGGCTTCGTTGGTATTTTTAATTTAACAGAAATAGTTTTCAATGTAGACGCTTGAAATGTAGCTTTTATAAAGAAATAGACCGTGCGACTCTGAAAGTATTTTTAAATGGTCTTGAAGCTATAAAAGCTAAATAATTTGCGGAATGTGAAACAAAAATTTGTGACATTAAACATAATAATATGGAAGTTTCTAGAAAGTTTCGCTTTCAAGAATCGTAGTTATTGACTTTAAAAATTTGATCGTTTTATTTGTTACGATTTAACACACGCCTTCAATTATTAAGTTACTGCACAGATTATAAAATTTACTGCAAGCACCTATAAATAATATATTTTGTATTTATTATAAAACCAGCATCTAAAAACTATTATGACACAGTTTAAAACCTATTTGCATTAAGCCCATAAAATAACAAAAGATAACAATAAAACATTACGTTATAAAAAGTTGCATTCTTAAGAACTTTGAATCTATTGAACTTAGGTATAACAAGTAACAGCGTTCTAACAAGAATCGCTTTATAGCTCGCAATTATAGAAAATCAAAAGAAGTATGGAATCATTATTTTCCTTATGGATTGTAAGAGTGACTGTAAAAATAATAGGTAGATACTTATAACGAACATAATATAGAGCTAGAGCAAGAGCATTCTTTCGTGATCTTTTAGTCTAAACGAAAACACGTATTCAGTGTTGTTCAGTATTTGAACATTGCATAGAATCTTTTCGAACCCATTAAGAACATCGAAAAAATGCTCTACGCCTGTTTACACTAAAATAATTTGACAAAGTGGGGTAAGTATTCGCTCGTTTGATGCAAATGCACCGTTAAAAGATAATCCATACTAATATTATAAATGCGAAAGTAACTCTGTCTGTCTGTCTGTTACTCAATCACGCCTAAACTACTGAACTAATTTGCATGAAATTTGATATGAAGATATTTTGATACCCGAGAAAGGACATAGGCTACCTTTTATTGCGAAATAATATGTACCACGGGCGAAGCCGGGGCGGACCTCTAGTCTGATATAAAAAGAATTTGACGATTAGAATGTGTTCTGAATGAATCAAATAAGTACATAAATATAATTATTTAATTAAAAATTTAAAATACCATACTATAAATACCAATAAAGGATTGATTATGTTCTCAAAAAAGCATTTCTGTATAAATACAGTATGAAAAATACTCAATATACCTTAACTTAAAATAAAAAATAGTCCATTTATATTATTCAATTCAAAGAAAATCTTGTATTTTATTTTGCTTTCAGAAATTTCACATAAGTCTGACTTTATAAACGTCGTAAAGTTTGTTCCCGATTTATGAAGGAATCTTTTATGAAGAATTAAGAAGTTAAGTCAAAAATAATAATAGAACCTTAGAAATATATTTTCCGGACACTGAATGGAAAGTGGAAGGGTATAACATAAATATATGATTAAATCTATACAATATAATGATCGAAGTGACTATTTGTACGGGTACTGTACGAATAAATTATATTTATTCGTACGGGTACTGTACGAATAAATTATATTTATTCGTACATTTATTCAATTTTAGCTTGTCATCTGGATGATTAGCCTGTCTTTTAAGAATGAGTATATTCATACGGATATTACTATTTTTTTTATTTTTAAATTTATTACTAAGAATTTTTTTATATAATAAATTTTATAATAATAAATTTATTCTAAATAAACGTGAATATGATTGCTGTGTGTTCTTAGTGTGGTTCTTAGTGGAACGCACCCTATGGAATTATGATTTGATTGGTGTAATGTGTATTGTGATTGGTGAACAAAAGGAGGTAATTATAATTTAAATACTCAATTTTTATTTTTATTTTTATTTTTATGTAAATTATGTTAAAATAAATCAATGAAATAAATTTCAATAGAAACTTTTTAGAAAAATAATTATTTTTCTAAATAGTTTCATTTGTTTATATTTCTGTCATTCTGTCATAAAGTAATTATTATAATAAAATAATTCATTTTGAATTTATTTAGCTTGTATAAAATATCTTACAAAATGGGTAATTATTAAATTAATAAAAAATATACCTATATTTATTTCTTAACATAGAATTGTTTTTTAATTTTAATACTGATGACATATTCTTCAGATTCCTATTCTTCAGATTCCGAAGAAGAATATGAAAACGATGAAGGCGAAGAGGAAGACGAAAACGGAGAAGACGAGAATGAAGTTGTTAATTCAGATGAAGCTGCTGATGAGAATGACAAAGTCATGGATAAAAATTTATTGAAGGAAGGTGACAAATTTGATTCTTTTGAAAAGTTAGAGAAGAAAGTAACAGAATTTGAAGAAAAAGAATACGCGTTTTTTTATCATCGAGATGCTATGACAATTGAACGATGTCGCACAAAAGGAATCAAAAGGCATGTTGAAGCGTCCCTGATATATTACAGCATCAAATACTATTGTATTCATGGAGGGAAAAATTTTATATCTACGTCGAAAGGAGCAAGAAAAGCGTTCTCGTTTCAGAAAAACTGTCCAGCAGCTTTCAGCGTCGGAGTGGATAATACTGGCCACTATCTTGTCATCAAATCAATTAACATGAATCACAATCACGATAGAAGTGAAAATCTTTTTCGACACTATCCTCGGAGCAGAAGATTAAATAAGGAGCAAAAAGAAAAAATTGCGGAGTTATTAGATCTCGAAGCTAACCGAGTGAAGGTTAAAAATATGATGGAAAGTCAAACTGATAAAATAATACTGCTAAAAGACCTTGATAACTGCAAATTAAAAAAAAATAAACAAAATTTGTTAATTCCCACCCTTCAGAAGCTAGAAAATAAATTTAAAGCACAATGGTTATTATATGAAAAAGAAAATACGTTTGCTGGGCTGTTTTTTGCAACAGAATCCATGAAGTCAGCGATGGATTCATATCCTGAGTTTATGGGAATCGATGCTACCTTCAAACTTTTAAATATTCGCGCTCCAGTCTATTTAATGGTGGTTGAGGATCCAAACGGTTGTTCTGAAGTCGCTGGCGTTTGCATTTTGGTCTCTGAAGATAGGGAATCAATTAACTGGATGATGAATTCCTTCAAAACAGCTCACCCTAAATGGGACCAAATAAAATGTGTAATGACGGATAAAGACATCAATGAAAGAGATGCCATTAGAGAAGCTCTGCCATCAGCAAACCTTATTATTTGTGCCTTTCACACTCTCAGAATATTCAATCGAGAAATTACAACCGATAAAAGAAATATCACACGCGATCAAAGAGATGCAGCAAAATCAATTCTTCAGAAAATGGTTTTTTCTGAAACAGAAGAAGAATATGATTTATTATAGGCTGCGTCTATTAATACGGGTACTGTACGAACAATTTATAATTATTAATACGGCTACCGTACGAATAATTTATAATTATTAATACGGATACTTTACAATTTATTATTATTCGTACAGAAGTCGTACGAATAATTTTATTTTATCAATTAGAGTGCAAATAATAAGAAAAAAAAATTTTCGTTTCCAAAAAATGGTAAATGTTTGCCGATTTTCATACCGTAAGATAGTAATTTATTTTTTATTATTAAATATAATAAAATCTCTTTAATAAATTAAATTTATAGGTATTAAATGGCCGCGTTCAAGTTTACTAGGTTCTTGGCAGATCTTAGCATATCTTGTAGCAACAACTTAAAGTAACTATATTGGTTTTTTTTAATCTATAATAAAACAATGCAAGGTGTCTTTATTGTGTGTCTAACTATTAATTTTTTGATAGATAAAGTCAGCCCTGCTCAGAACTTAGTAAACCTGAACGCAGCCAATATAATAATAATACTTAAGCCTTTTATTTCCCATCATATTATTTACAGTATTATTATTACATATTTAACACTTATAAACTATACATTATGTTGTAAAGTAACTAAGTTGAGAGGATTATTCATTTTTCTTGAATAGGAACCCCTGTCTGGGTATAGGCCTCCTCCAATTTGTACCATTTGTCTCTGTCCTTAGCATATTGGATCCACTCATTGAACATGGAACGCAGCCAATTTAAAAGTATCTAAATATATTTTTCACTTTCATTTATACCAGGCGTTCTAAGCGCTCTCAGCGCCATGTCCTTACTGTACTTCTAAATTTCTTATTTTTATATTTATTATTATACTCTGCGTACATTTCTAAATGTGTGACCAGCAATATGTATTTCAGAAATTTTGAATATACTTTGGACCGATTCGAACCGGTAGATTTTGAGAAATCTAAAAAAAAACTACAAAAAAAATTTTTTCTTTTTTGGTAAACCAATCGCTGTTTGCGTTGCTCCTTTTGGTCGTCCTCGTTGTCTCTTAGCCGGTTGGATAATTATATTCTCCAATATTTTAATTTTTTTATCAACAATATCGCTATTTGATACATTTGATAATGATGTAGAAGGCCCAGGAGATGGTGATTTCTTCCTTTTTTTAATAGAATCAATATTATCTTCATTTATATTACTTACATTTGGAAATAGATGTGAGTTTTGTTTGTCGATGACAACAGAATGAGAACATGATTTTGAGTCAGGTAAGGATGACGATGATGATATTTCTAGCCATTTTTCCAAATAATTTTGATTCTTATGATTTTTTTTATAGATTTTATTTTCGGTGTTACTATCACTGCTCTTATCAGCATCATCAACGCAACCGACGTCACTAAGGTTCATGTCATCGTCAATACTGTCATTGCTGCGGTTACTTCCATCAACACAACTGACATCGCTATTGCTGCAATTATTGTCGTATGAGCAACTGGCATCACCGCGACTTACATTTCTTTTACGGAAGTGAATTTCGTTAACATCGTCATCGTCATCGCTGGAGTTAATGCCGTCTCCGATATTATTACTATCTACTAATCTGTTATTATTATTATTACTAACTCGAACAATCATTATCTCTTCACCATTTCGATACGCATCGAGTACATCACTCAAATTTTTCATCCGTTGTAAGTACAAATCGTTACTTTTTTCTGCAACTAAGCCTGGAAGATCTTTTATTAAAAGTGAAGCCTTCTTAAACTTCTCGTGCTGAGAAAGAATTTTTCTTTGATATTGATGGGATGAAATAACACATTTTGGTATCTCAGCTTGAACATCTTTTTTTTTAAAAACTCGTTGAGTTTTAAAGTAATATTTTTTCGTCCAACGCTCCAAGCAAATTTTTTCTTCGTAAAGATCAATATTTTTCAGTCTTCTAACAGCAAATATATGCCTGAAAACACCAATAAAATGATATAAATTTGTATATTTTTTTAACAATCGTTTTGAAAACATATTCTAAGCTTAAAAATGTAAAAAAATTTGGATGCGATATTTATATTAATAGTATTACTATAAGTGTTATATGCATAGTTGATACCTGCAAGGTAAAGTCATGCTTCTAAATTTTGTACAATCACATGAATCAACAGATGTTTCGATTCGACTTAGACCATCATAACTGATAATTATTTCTTGTGATTCTGGCGTATCAATATCAACATTGACAAATTTCTTTAAATCGTATTCTTCTTGCACGAATTTAAATGCATAAGGAGTCAGAAAGTCATGATATTGTTTTAATGGGGAACTTTCATCAAACGTTATCAGTTCCTTTTTCTGGTATGCATAAGCTGCTTTGTGGTCTCGTTCGGAGTTCCGACAGCAGAAAAACGTAATCAATTTTTCGACAAACTCTTCCAAGGTGTTATTATAGTTGCATGCCTGTCTAATTTTGCTGTTAAGTGACTCTAGTCTGTTATTTGTATTATTTAGAAAATTTCCATGCATGAAGGTATTATTTAGTGACCATTCATTTCTAATAGAATGCCAGTTCTCATTAAAGTAATCAACGACAGATTGTGGCATTTCTTTCAACTCTTCATATAATAAACGAAGTGACTATTTGTACGGGTACTGTACGAATAAATTATATTTATTCGTACGGGTACTGTACGAATAAATTATATTTATTCGTACATTTATTCAATTTTAGCTTGTCATCTGGATGATTAGCCTGTCTTTTAAGAATGAGTATATTCATACGGATATTACTATTTTTTTTATTTTTAAATTTATTACTAAGAATTTTTTTATATAATAAATTTTATAATAATAAATTTATTCTAAATAAACGTGAATATGATTGCTGTGTGTTCTTAGTGTGGTTCTTAGTGGAACGCACCCTATGGAATTATGATTTGATTGGTGTAATGTGTATTGTGATTGGTGAACAAAAGGAGGTAATTATAATTTAAATACTCAATTTTTATTTTTATTTTTATTTTTATGTAAATTATGTTAAAATAAATCAATGAAATAAATTTCAATAGAAACTTTTTAGAAAAATAATTATTTTTCTAAATAGTTTCATTTGTTTATATTTCTGTCATTCTGTCATAAAGTAATTATTATAATAAAATAATTCATTTTGAATTTATTTAGCTTGTATAAAATATCTTACAAAATGGGTAATTATTAAATTAATAAAAAATATACCTATATTTATTTCTTAACATAGAATTGTTTTTTAATTTTAATACTGATGACATATTCTTCAGATTCCTATTCTTCAGATTCCGAAGAAGAATATGAAAACGATGAAGGCGAAGAGGAAGACGAAAACGGAGAAGACGAGAATGAAGTTGTTAATTCAGATGAAGCTGCTGATGAGAATGACAAAGTCATGGATAAAAATTTATTGAAGGAAGGTGACAAATTTGATTCTTTTGAAAAGTTAGAGAAGAAAGTAACAGAATTTGAAGAAAAAGAATACGCGTTTTTTTATCATCGAGATGCTATGACAATTGAACGATGTCGCACAAAAGGAATCAAAAGGCATGTTGAAGCGTCCCTGATATATTACAGCATCAAATACTATTGTATTCATGGAGGGAAAAATTTTATATCTACGTCGAAAGGAGCAAGAAAAGCGTTCTCGTTTCAGAAAAACTGTCCAGCAGCTTTCAGCGTCGGAGTGGATAATACTGGCCACTATCTTGTCATCAAATCAATTAACATGAATCACAATCACGATAGAAGTGAAAATCTTTTTCGACACTATCCTCGGAGCAGAAGATTAAATAAGGAGCAAAAAGAAAAAATTGCGGAGTTATTAGATCTCGAAGCTAACCGAGTGAAGGTTAAAAATATGATGGAAAGTCAAACTGATAAAATAATACTGCTAAAAGACCTTGATAACTGCAAATTAAAAAAAAATAAACAAAATTTGTTAATTCCCACCCTTCAGAAGCTAGAAAATAAATTTAAAGCACAATGGTTATTATATGAAAAAGAAAATACGTTTGCTGGGCTGTTTTTTGCAACAGAATCCATGAAGTCAGCGATGGATTCATATCCTGAGTTTATGGGAATCGATGCTACCTTCAAACTTTTAAATATTCGCGCTCCAGTCTATTTAATGGTGGTTGAGGATCCAAACGGTTGTTCTGAAGTCGCTGGCGTTTGCATTTTGGTCTCTGAAGATAGGGAATCAATTAACTGGATGATGAATTCCTTCAAAACAGCTCACCCTAAATGGGACCAAATAAAATGTGTAATGACGGATAAAGACATCAATGAAAGAGATGCCATTAGAGAAGCTCTGCCATCAGCAAACCTTATTATTTGTGCCTTTCACACTCTCAGAATATTCAATCGAGAAATTACAACCGATAAAAGAAATATCACACGCGATCAAAGAGATGCAGCAAAATCAATTCTTCAGAAAATGGTTTTTTCTGAAACAGAAGAAGAATATGATTTATTATATGAAGAGTTGAAAGAAATGCCACAATCTGTCGTTGATTACTTTAATGAGAACTGGCATTCTATTAGAAATGAATGGTCACTAAATAATACCTTCATGCATGGAAATTTTCTAAATAATACAAATAACAGACTAGAGTCACTTAACAGCAAAATTAGACAGGCATGCAACTATAATAACACCTTGGAAGAGTTTGTCGAAAAATTGATTACGTTTTTCTGCTGTCGGAACTCCGAACGAGACCACAAAGCAGCTTATGCATACCAGAAAAAGGAACTGATAACGTTTGATGAAAGTTCCCCATTAAAACAATATCATGACTTTCTGACTCCTTATGCATTTAAATTCGTGCAAGAAGAATACGATTTAAAGAAATTTGTCAATGTTGATATTGATACGCCAGAATCACAAGAAATAATTATCAGTTATGATGGTCTAAGTCGAATCGAAACATCTGTTGATTCATGTGATTGTACAAAATTTAGAAGCATGACTTTACCTTGCAGGTATCAACTATGCATATAACACTTATAGTAATACTATTAATATAAATATCGCATCCAAATTTTTTTACATTTTTAAGCTTAGAATATGTTTTCAAAACGATTGTTAAAAAAATATACAAATTTATATCATTTTATTGGTGTTTTCAGGCATATATTTGCTGTTAGAAGACTGAAAAATATTGATCTTTACGAAGAAAAAATTTGCTTGGAGCGTTGGACGAAAAAATATTACTTTAAAACTCAACGAGTTTTTAAAAAAAAAGATGTTCAAGCTGAGATACCAAAATGTGTTATTTCATCCCATCAATATCAAAGAAAAATTCTTTCTCAGCACGAGAAGTTTAAGAAGGCTTCACTTTTAATAAAAGATCTTCCAGGCTTAGTTGCAGAAAAAAGTAACGATTTGTACTTACAACGGATGAAAAATTTGAGTGATGTACTCGATGCGTATCGAAATGGTGAAGAGATAATGATTGTTCGAGTTAGTAATAATAATAATAACAGATTAGTAGATAGTAATAATATCGGAGACGGCATTAACTCCAGCGATGACGATGACGATGTTAACGAAATTCACTTCCGTAAAAGAAATGTAAGTCGCGGTGATGCCAGTTGCTCATACGACAATAATTGCAGCAATAGCGATGTCAGTTGTGTTGATGGAAGTAACCGCAGCAATGACAGTATTGACGATGACATGAACCTTAGTGACGTCGGTTGCGTTGATGATGCTGATAAGAGCAGTGATAGTAACACCGAAAATAAAATCTATAAAAAAAATCATAAGAATCAAAATTATTTGGAAAAATGGCTAGAAATATCATCATCGTCATCCTTACCTGACTCAAAATCATGTTCTCATTCTGTTGTCATCGACAAACAAAACTCACATCTATTTCCAAATGTAAGTAATATAAATGAAGATAATATTGATTCTATTAAAAAAAGGAAGAAATCACCATCTCCTGGGCCTTCTACATCATTATCAAATGTATCAAATAGCGATATTGTTGATAAAAAAATTAAAATATTGGAGAATATAATTATCCAACCGGCTAAGAGACAACGAGGACGACCAAAAGGAGCAACGCAAACAGCGATTGGTTTACCAAAAAAGAAAAAATTTTTTTTGTAGTTTTTTTTTAGATTTCTCAAAATCTACCGGTTCGAATCGGTCCAAAGTATATTCAAAATTTCTGAAATACATATTGCTGGTCACACATTTAGAAATGTACGCAGAGTATAATAATAAATATAAAAATAAGAAATTTAGAAGTACAGTAAGGACATGGCGCTGAGAGCGCTTAGAACGCCTGGTATAAATGAAAGTGAAAAATATATTTAGATACTTTTAAATTGGCTGCGTTCCATGTTCAATGAGTGGATCCAATATGCTAAGGACAGAGACAAATGGTACAAATTGGAGGAGGCCTATACCCAGACAGGGGTTCCTATTCAAGAAAAATGAATAATCCTCTCAACTTAGTTACTTTACAACATAATGTATAGTTTATAAGTGTTAAATATGTAATAATAATACTGTAAATAATATGATGGGAAATAAAAGGCTTAAGTATTAGGCTGCGTCTATTAATACGGGTACTGTACGAACAATTTATAATTATTAATACGGCTACCGTACGAATAATTTATAATTATTAATACGGATACTTTACAATTTATTATTATTCGTACAGAAGTCGTACGAATAATTTTATTTTATCAATTAGAGTGCAAATAATAAGAAAAAAAAATTTTCGTTTCCAAAAAATGGTAAATGTTTGCCGATTTTCATACCGTAAGATAGTAATTTATTTTTTATTATTAAATATAATAAAATCTCTTTAATAAATTAAATTTATAGGTATTAAATGGCCGCGTTCAAGTTTACTAGGTTCTTGGCAGATCTTAGCATATCTTGTAGCAACAACTTAAAGTAACTATATTGGTTTTTTTTAATCTATAATAAAACAATGCAAGGTGTCTTTATTGTGTGTCTAACTATTAATTTTTTGATAGATAAAGTCAGCCCTGCTCAGAACTTAGTAAACCTGAACGCAGCCAATATAATAATAATACTTAAGCCTTTTATTTCCCATCATATTATTTACAGTATTATTATTACATATTTAACACTTATAAACTATACATTATGTTGTAAAGTAACTAAGTTGAGAGGATTATTCATTTTTCTTGAATAGGAACCCCTGTCTGGGTATAGGCCTCCTCCAATTTGTACCATTTGTCTCTGTCCTTAGCATATTGGATCCACTCATTGAACATGGAACGCAGCCAATTTAAAAGTATCTAAATATATTTTTCACTTTCATTTATACCAGGCGTTCTAAGCGCTCTCAGCGCCATGTCCTTACTGTACTTCTAAATTTCTTATTTTTATATTTATTATTATACTCTGCGTACATTTCTAAATGTGTGACCAGCAATATGTATTTCAGAAATTTTGAATATACTTTGGACCGATTCGAACCGGTAGATTTTGAGAAATCTAAAAAAAAACTACAAAAAAAATTTTTTCTTTTTTGGTAAACCAATCGCTGTTTGCGTTGCTCCTTTTGGTCGTCCTCGTTGTCTCTTAGCCGGTTGGATAATTATATTCTCCAATATTTTAATTTTTTTATCAACAATATCGCTATTTGATACATTTGATAATGATGTAGAAGGCCCAGGAGATGGTGATTTCTTCCTTTTTTTAATAGAATCAATATTATCTTCATTTATATTACTTACATTTGGAAATAGATGTGAGTTTTGTTTGTCGATGACAACAGAATGAGAACATGATTTTGAGTCAGGTAAGGATGACGATGATGATATTTCTAGCCATTTTTCCAAATAATTTTGATTCTTATGATTTTTTTTATAGATTTTATTTTCGGTGTTACTATCACTGCTCTTATCAGCATCATCAACGCAACCGACGTCACTAAGGTTCATGTCATCGTCAATACTGTCATTGCTGCGGTTACTTCCATCAACACAACTGACATCGCTATTGCTGCAATTATTGTCGTATGAGCAACTGGCATCACCGCGACTTACATTTCTTTTACGGAAGTGAATTTCGTTAACATCGTCATCGTCATCGCTGGAGTTAATGCCGTCTCCGATATTATTACTATCTACTAATCTGTTATTATTATTATTACTAACTCGAACAATCATTATCTCTTCACCATTTCGATACGCATCGAGTACATCACTCAAATTTTTCATCCGTTGTAAGTACAAATCGTTACTTTTTTCTGCAACTAAGCCTGGAAGATCTTTTATTAAAAGTGAAGCCTTCTTAAACTTCTCGTGCTGAGAAAGAATTTTTCTTTGATATTGATGGGATGAAATAACACATTTTGGTATCTCAGCTTGAACATCTTTTTTTTTAAAAACTCGTTGAGTTTTAAAGTAATATTTTTTCGTCCAACGCTCCAAGCAAATTTTTTCTTCGTAAAGATCAATATTTTTCAGTCTTCTAACAGCAAATATATGCCTGAAAACACCAATAAAATGATATAAATTTGTATATTTTTTTAACAATCGTTTTGAAAACATATTCTAAGCTTAAAAATGTAAAAAAATTTGGATGCGATATTTATATTAATAGTATTACTATAAGTGTTATATGCATAGTTGATACCTGCAAGGTAAAGTCATGCTTCTAAATTTTGTACAATCACATGAATCAACAGATGTTTCGATTCGACTTAGACCATCATAACTGATAATTATTTCTTGTGATTCTGGCGTATCAATATCAACATTGACAAATTTCTTTAAATCGTATTCTTCTTGCACGAATTTAAATGCATAAGGAGTCAGAAAGTCATGATATTGTTTTAATGGGGAACTTTCATCAAACGTTATCAGTTCCTTTTTCTGGTATGCATAAGCTGCTTTGTGGTCTCGTTCGGAGTTCCGACAGCAGAAAAACGTAATCAATTTTTCGACAAACTCTTCCAAGGTGTTATTATAGTTGCATGCCTGTCTAATTTTGCTGTTAAGTGACTCTAGTCTGTTATTTGTATTATTTAGAAAATTTCCATGCATGAAGGTATTATTTAGTGACCATTCATTTCTAATAGAATGCCAGTTCTCATTAAAGTAATCAACGACAGATTGTGGCATTTCTTTCAACTCTTCATATAATAAACGAAGTGACTATTTGTACGGGTACTGTACGAATAAATTATATTTATTCGTACGGGTACTGTACGAATAAATTATATTTATTCGTACATTTATTCAATTTTAGCTTGTCATCTGGATGATTAGCCTGTCTTTTAAGAATGAGTATATTCATACGGATATTACTATTTTTTTTATTTTTAAATTTATTACTAAGAATTTTTTTATATAATAAATTTTATAATAATAAATTTATTCTAAATAAACGTGAATATGATTGCTGTGTGTTCTTAGTGTGGTTCTTAGTGGAACGCACCCTATGGAATTATGATTTGATTGGTGTAATGTGTATTGTGATTGGTGAACAAAAGGAGGTAATTATAATTTAAATACTCAATTTTTATTTTTATTTTTATTTTTATGTAAATTATGTTAAAATAAATCAATGAAATAAATTTCAATAGAAACTTTTTAGAAAAATAATTATTTTTCTAAATAGTTTCATTTGTTTATATTTCTGTCATTCTGTCATAAAGTAATTATTATAATAAAATAATTCATTTTGAATTTATTTAGCTTGTATAAAATATCTTACAAAATGGGTAATTATTAAATTAATAAAAAATATACCTATATTTATTTCTTAACATAGAATTGTTTTTTAATTTTAATACTGATGACATATTCTTCAGATTCCTATTCTTCAGATTCCGAAGAAGAATATGAAAACGATGAAGGCGAAGAGGAAGACGAAAACGGAGAAGACGAGAATGAAGTTGTTAATTCAGATGAAGCTGCTGATGAGAATGACAAAGTCATGGATAAAAATTTATTGAAGGAAGGTGACAAATTTGATTCTTTTGAAAAGTTAGAGAAGAAAGTAACAGAATTTGAAGAAAAAGAATACGCGTTTTTTTATCATCGAGATGCTATGACAATTGAACGATGTCGCACAAAAGGAATCAAAAGGCATGTTGAAGCGTCCCTGATATATTACAGCATCAAATACTATTGTATTCATGGAGGGAAAAATTTTATATCTACGTCGAAAGGAGCAAGAAAAGCGTTCTCGTTTCAGAAAAACTGTCCAGCAGCTTTCAGCGTCGGAGTGGATAATACTGGCCACTATCTTGTCATCAAATCAATTAACATGAATCACAATCACGATAGAAGTGAAAATCTTTTTCGACACTATCCTCGGAGCAGAAGATTAAATAAGGAGCAAAAAGAAAAAATTGCGGAGTTATTAGATCTCGAAGCTAACCGAGTGAAGGTTAAAAATATGATGGAAAGTCAAACTGATAAAATAATACTGCTAAAAGACCTTGATAACTGCAAATTAAAAAAAAATAAACAAAATTTGTTAATTCCCACCCTTCAGAAGCTAGAAAATAAATTTAAAGCACAATGGTTATTATATGAAAAAGAAAATACGTTTGCTGGGCTGTTTTTTGCAACAGAATCCATGAAGTCAGCGATGGATTCATATCCTGAGTTTATGGGAATCGATGCTACCTTCAAACTTTTAAATATTCGCGCTCCAGTCTATTTAATGGTGGTTGAGGATCCAAACGGTTGTTCTGAAGTCGCTGGCGTTTGCATTTTGGTCTCTGAAGATAGGGAATCAATTAACTGGATGATGAATTCCTTCAAAACAGCTCACCCTAAATGGGACCAAATAAAATGTGTAATGACGGATAAAGACATCAATGAAAGAGATGCCATTAGAGAAGCTCTGCCATCAGCAAACCTTATTATTTGTGCCTTTCACACTCTCAGAATATTCAATCGAGAAATTACAACCGATAAAAGAAATATCACACGCGATCAAAGAGATGCAGCAAAATCAATTCTTCAGAAAATGGTTTTTTCTGAAACAGAAGAAGAATATGATTTATTATATGAAGAGTTGAAAGAAATGCCACAATCTGTCGTTGATTACTTTAATGAGAACTGGCATTCTATTAGAAATGAATGGTCACTAAATAATACCTTCATGCATGGAAATTTTCTAAATAATACAAATAACAGACTAGAGTCACTTAACAGCAAAATTAGACAGGCATGCAACTATAATAACACCTTGGAAGAGTTTGTCGAAAAATTGATTACGTTTTTCTGCTGTCGGAACTCCGAACGAGACCACAAAGCAGCTTATGCATACCAGAAAAAGGAACTGATAACGTTTGATGAAAGTTCCCCATTAAAACAATATCATGACTTTCTGACTCCTTATGCATTTAAATTCGTGCAAGAAGAATACGATTTAAAGAAATTTGTCAATGTTGATATTGATACGCCAGAATCACAAGAAATAATTATCAGTTATGATGGTCTAAGTCGAATCGAAACATCTGTTGATTCATGTGATTGTACAAAATTTAGAAGCATGACTTTACCTTGCAGGTATCAACTATGCATATAACACTTATAGTAATACTATTAATATAAATATCGCATCCAAATTTTTTTACATTTTTAAGCTTAGAATATGTTTTCAAAACGATTGTTAAAAAAATATACAAATTTATATCATTTTATTGGTGTTTTCAGGCATATATTTGCTGTTAGAAGACTGAAAAATATTGATCTTTACGAAGAAAAAATTTGCTTGGAGCGTTGGACGAAAAAATATTACTTTAAAACTCAACGAGTTTTTAAAAAAAAAGATGTTCAAGCTGAGATACCAAAATGTGTTATTTCATCCCATCAATATCAAAGAAAAATTCTTTCTCAGCACGAGAAGTTTAAGAAGGCTTCACTTTTAATAAAAGATCTTCCAGGCTTAGTTGCAGAAAAAAGTAACGATTTGTACTTACAACGGATGAAAAATTTGAGTGATGTACTCGATGCGTATCGAAATGGTGAAGAGATAATGATTGTTCGAGTTAGTAATAATAATAATAACAGATTAGTAGATAGTAATAATATCGGAGACGGCATTAACTCCAGCGATGACGATGACGATGTTAACGAAATTCACTTCCGTAAAAGAAATGTAAGTCGCGGTGATGCCAGTTGCTCATACGACAATAATTGCAGCAATAGCGATGTCAGTTGTGTTGATGGAAGTAACCGCAGCAATGACAGTATTGACGATGACATGAACCTTAGTGACGTCGGTTGCGTTGATGATGCTGATAAGAGCAGTGATAGTAACACCGAAAATAAAATCTATAAAAAAAATCATAAGAATCAAAATTATTTGGAAAAATGGCTAGAAATATCATCATCGTCATCCTTACCTGACTCAAAATCATGTTCTCATTCTGTTGTCATCGACAAACAAAACTCACATCTATTTCCAAATGTAAGTAATATAAATGAAGATAATATTGATTCTATTAAAAAAAGGAAGAAATCACCATCTCCTGGGCCTTCTACATCATTATCAAATGTATCAAATAGCGATATTGTTGATAAAAAAATTAAAATATTGGAGAATATAATTATCCAACCGGCTAAGAGACAACGAGGACGACCAAAAGGAGCAACGCAAACAGCGATTGGTTTACCAAAAAAGAAAAAATTTTTTTTGTAGTTTTTTTTTAGATTTCTCAAAATCTACCGGTTCGAATCGGTCCAAAGTATATTCAAAATTTCTGAAATACATATTGCTGGTCACACATTTAGAAATGTACGCAGAGTATAATAATAAATATAAAAATAAGAAATTTAGAAGTACAGTAAGGACATGGCGCTGAGAGCGCTTAGAACGCCTGGTATAAATGAAAGTGAAAAATATATTTAGATACTTTTAAATTGGCTGCGTTCCATGTTCAATGAGTGGATCCAATATGCTAAGGACAGAGACAAATGGTACAAATTGGAGGAGGCCTATACCCAGACAGGGGTTCCTATTCAAGAAAAATGAATAATCCTCTCAACTTAGTTACTTTACAACATAATGTATAGTTTATAAGTGTTAAATATGTAATAATAATACTGTAAATAATATGATGGGAAATAAAAGGCTTAAGTATTATTATTATATTGGCTGCGTTCAGGTTTACTAAGTTCTGAGCAGGGCTGACTTTATCTATCAAAAAATTAATAGTTAGACACACAATAAAGACACCTTGCATTGTTTTATTATAGATTAAAAAAAACCAATATAGTTACTTTAAGTTGTTGCTACAAGATATGCTAAGATCTGCCAAGAACCTAGTAAACTTGAACGCGGCCATTTAATACCTATAAATTTAATTTATTAAAGAGATTTTATTATATTTAATAATAAAAAATAAATTACTATCTTACGGTATGAAAATCGGCAAACATTTACCATTTTTTGGAAACGAAAATTTTTTTTTCTTATTATTTGCACTCTAATTGATAAAATAAAATTATTCGTACGACTTCTGTACGAATAATAATAAATTGTAAAGTATCCGTATTAATAATTATAAATTATTCGTACGGTAGCCGTATTAATAATTATAAATTGTTCGTACAGTACCCGTATTAATAGACGCAGCCTATAATGATGCAATATGTTTTAAGGTGAAAAATATAAAAGAAATCAATGCACCGATTCTTCGATATCGTTAACTTTTGCCAATCCATCAGTCTGAATTTAGATTACTACCTGATCTTCCTCGTTTATCCGTATTGACCAACAGCGAAACAAAAATCAATTCAAAAACTCAGATATCCCTACTAATATAATATATTATATTAATATATATTAATCTTAATATAATATTATAAATGCGAAAGTAACTCTGTCACTCTGTCTCTCTGTTACGCTTTCCCGCTTAAACCTCTCATCCGATTTTGATGAAATTTGGTACAGACAATCTTAGACCCTGAGAAGGAACATAGGCTACCTTTTATCAAAACACCACGCGGGCGAAGCCGCGGGCGGAAGCTAGTAGGTAATAAAGAAGTGCAAAAAATCTTTCTCAGAACACATCAAAATTCATTTATCACTCAAAACATAACGCCCACGTTCGTAATTTAGAAAATGATTCAGAGTATAACCAGAAGTTATGTATTTCAGGATTCTGTCATAATTTCGTCCCTTTTAACGAGTTTAAAAACTTTGTTCGGTTATCGTGAAGGAAGGAAATTTGAGCCAACTTTCTTTCACGCCCCTTAGGACCGATTTAAAATAGTCAACTTCTGAATTAAGGGAAATGTACCTTACTTTGTTAATTTGTCTTTTCGTTGAGTCACAGCTGATCTTTTATGATGAGTACTGGAGCATCAGGTAAAGTTTTTGAATGGACTGGGACATTATTTTGCATTCTTTTTTAATCTAAAATTTATATCTATATGTACTAATATTCTTAAGCTGAAGAGTTTGTTTATTTGTTTGAACGCGCTAATCTCAGGAACTACTGGTCCGATTTGAAAATTCTTTCGATGTTAGATAGCCCATATAAAGAGGAAGGCTATAATATATCATCACGCTATAAGTCTATGTCATTTGGAAGTAATATACCTAGTATCTTCAGAGCTTTTTTGGAACAAATAACCTAGTTATATTAGTGGTAACTGATATGATAGCTTTTGTAAGGTTACATACACCCGAGCGAAATTGGGGCGGGCGGGCTATTGAATCGAATAACAATTCAATTCCTTCCAATAGTATTATTTTAAGAGAAATTCTAACAAATAATCTGAATTTTGTGATGCTTCTTAAATTGATTTGTCTTTCTAATAATTTATCTATGCAATGTTCTTTTACCCGTATCGTAATTTATCTAAAGTCAAACATTTATTTATTCAATTAGACATCTTGTAGAAGCACTTTTGAATAGTCATAACATTTTTTTTTATTTACCACCGATCAAAATGTAATTTGAATTTAAATTTGATCTAATCGATGTAATTCTCTTATAACATTTAATAGTGAATAGTCATACTTACACAGTCACTAGCTGCGCTCCGCGGTATCACCCGGGTGCGGCTCCGTTCCTGCTGGCCTTAGCATGATGATAGCCTATAGCCTTCTTCGATAAATTGGCTATCTAACACCGAAATAATTTTTCAAATCGGACCTATAGTTCCCGAGATTAGCGCGTTCAAACAAACAAACAAACAAACTCTATAGCTTTATAATATTAGTATGGATAAGAAGAATCTACAAAGGCAATACATCTCCAGTCTATCTTGCATTGCTTGCATTCATTGAACACTTTAATTACGTCAATATATACGATTCAAATACCCAATAGAACAAGCTCAGTAACAATATGAATTACATAAACTTGCAAACTCGACCTCAATCCTGCAGGTTTGAGTCTGATTGTGAACGGCTCTAACAATGGATAGATACAAGATCTCTTCAAACGGAATAGTAAGTTGAAGGGTTATTAGAATGCAGGGAATTATTATCGAAACATATATAATGATTTCGATGAAATATGTTTGTTTCCTTTAAGAAACATAGCTACTTTATGTTAGAAGTGTTTGGTTGTATCACAGGGAACCGAAACCACGACTTCTCAGTAGTTCGCTTTAATGAGCAAATTAAGGTATGAAATTGATGGTCAATATTTTCAGATTACAATTTATAATTTATAATAGAATGAGACTTTAAACAAAACGAAAAAGCACGTAACCTTAATAAAATAGCATACACTAAAATACTACAATGTAAGAAAATAAGCTCCGATTCTCAGTAGTTTAACTCAGTGTCTAGGATTGTCTGGATTAAAACTTAAGCTTTTACTCGTTGCCTTTGCAAAATCAAAGCCATTCAGCTTAGTTAATTAGCTATAGTTTTAAGTATCTACTACAGAAACTTATTATCTTTCGACTACTCTCTTATCTTTATTATGTGTTGGATTCGCTGGAGATTCGCCAAGTATTACGAAATCGTTTAGAATGCGCGAACGTTCACTGTCTGAGATGTTTAGTAATTCAATCGCAAAGGATTTTATTCAGTTTTGTATGGAGCATTTACGAGACAATCTTTTTGATTGGCTCATTTATGTATTTGGGTGGAATGAACTGGAATACATTTGTACGCTAGATGTAGCAAAGTATGAGTGGTGCTTGCGAAAATGTTTTTCTTTTTGCGTCATGGATAGATTGTAAGGAATATTATGACACTGATATTTTCCCCCACTGGTTATATCTACATGTTTGGTATAAAATATGTGAGCTCTTGTTATAATAAGGATATGAAAACATAGTAGTAACAGGAAACAAAGATTACATTTTTTCACTTGGTCTAGCAAAATATGTCATACAAAAGCATGTTGTGTTTACCTGTAAGTGTTTTTTTACATTGACCTTATAATTGTGTATATGAATTTTGATATTTTATATGTAATGTAAATAAACGTTGGTAGACCAAAATAAATAAATAAATAAATAAATAAATATATAAATAAATAAATAAAAGTATGGTTTCATCATAATTGATTCTATATTATCATCTACAAATAGTATTCGCACCCATCAAAGAAAAATTGTTTTTTGTGTTGTTTATACGTATTGTACAATGTAATTATATAAAAACAACAGATGATTGTCCTAAAAATTAAGTTAAACATTATCCCGGTTTTACGCTCAGAAATTGCTAAAATCACAAGACCAAATACTGTAGGGCAAAAAATATATTACATAATAGTATTTTCTGTCCAAAAGAAATGCATTATAATATGAAGAACGGTATTGTTGTATAATTAATGATACTAAAATTGTCATTTGTGTTATTATTCTGCTAACATAATAATTAGAAATAACCATCTTTTTCGACATCAATTACGCTTTTTGTTATATAAGAAATTTAAATGATTCTTTTTATCTTTACCTTGTGAAGTCAACTATATTAACGTAACAATGATATTTAATTACCAGCGCTTTGATGTGGCAGAAGTTATACAGTTCTTGAACTGTGTAACTTGTCGCATATTATTTTAATCCCTACTGTATAATATTATAAATGCGAAAGTAACTCTGTCTGTCTGTTACGCTTTCCCGCTTAAACCTCTCAACCGATTTTGATGAAATTTGGCACAATCTTTAGACCCTGAGAAAGAACAGCTTTTATTGCGAAATATGTATGTACCACGGGCGAAGCCGGGGCGGACCGATAGCTGTTGTGCTATAAAGTTTTTAATATCTTGCGTAGTGAAAGTTTCAGTTGAGTTTCTTACAGGTTGAGTCAGCGTGTCTCAAAGAAGACATTTTCAAAGGCTTGCGCGTAGTATATTAAGGCTGCAGTCTAGCAAAATTGCGTTTTCAACAAGTTATTTGACAATTTTTTCCCGGCTAATGAAATGATAAACTGAATTTTTTTTTCTTGTTTATCAATTAGTGTTATATACGCAATGCGCGTGAATTTTTTCACATTTATAAAGTTACTTTATGTTACCTTAATCAGGCCTTCAAGATAAGTCTCTTTCCCCCAAAATCATTTCGAGCTAAGTTTGTGCACTCACTACGTTGCAACCGATTACAATTTACACAATCTGATCAGCGCATTATTATCCTTATATAGTCGTTATTAAAAACTGCTGAATACAATTGCCGAAAAACTTATGATTTTCTTAATTAGAGCGTTATAAATTCATTAAATTTCCCATTTTTTGCCTTACAAAATCGATTGATAAATACTGCTAAAAGTTATTTTTTCCATTAATTTATTCGAGTTGGTTGAAGACCAATGAGTATTAATCCTTTAAAAAAAATTTTTTTTGAATTTTGATAATTCTTTAAATATTAAAAAAATATTTAAAATAATAAGGAAAAATCCTAGCGAATTTCTTTAGTCGCGCTCCTTGGGCCGGAGCGTTCTGACGTGTGCTCTACGCTCGATTTTCCTTCATACCGAAGTGAAAGTTGCTCTACTTCATTAAATTTAATATTTTTGTTAATTGATTATTTTTATCTTAGTTTTGTGCAAATATTCGTATTTTTAAACATTTAATTTCGATATGGAAAATAAACGAAAAAAATACGTGTGTACTTTTGTGTACTAGAAAAAAAATTATCTTCGAACATAAAGTTAATGAAACCAAATAGATTGCAAAGGTGATTGGCAACAATTTCTTTATTTTACGGGGTGTCAGTAAAGGGATGTATATTTCTTTAAAACTAAAGTAAGCTCATAAATTTTCTTATAATAAGTATAATTTTTTTGAAGTTCCATAAATGTTTATTTTTCGTTTGAGAAATACGAAATATAATATAAACTTGTATTGAGAACTTGAACTTCCCAAGTTCATCCGGAGAAAACCCCATACGGGGAAAATGATTACTCCAAAATTCCAGGTTTACTCCAAAATTGATCCGAGGTGTTTTAATTTTTTCTTCTAGTCATTTTCAACGTAGCGGCATGTTGTGTGATTATTAATTTTGTAACTTAAATACAGGATGTTGGTTTTATATTCTGATCTTACAGACGCGCTGACAAATTTAGTCCACCATTTCTAGTTTAGTCTACCAACTCTAAGTACCAATATTAAAACGAATGGATTATCATCACATCATCAAAATTCAGTGGGGTTGAGAACTAAACAAACAGAAGTAACAGAGACGCGAAGAATAAAAAAAGAGGACGAAAACGATAATTCGTTGATGCTTTCCCTTTTCGACGTATTGTTAGGGTACATCACCAATCTGCAAAAAACAAAACTGATGATTCCCAATTGCTGATTAAAAATGAAAAACAAATAATCGACAACAGTGGTGAAAATTTGCTGATCACAATGAAACATCCTTCAGTGGTAGCAGATTTACTCATTTAAAATGTATCGGTGAACAGCGTAAAGGAGAGGAGGACAGGAAAACATTATGAATGTGGATGGTGGATTGTATACAGGGTGTAATCGATAAGTATGTGCAGGTGATTATGACGTTATTATTGCAGGTATCAAAAAACTTAAAACTGATATCGAAATTACTTTACCTAATGAGCAAAATAACAATGATAACTTTTTAAAAGTATAACGAGAAATATCTAAAAAAAATACTTTATACACTCCCATATCAAAAAGGGAAAATGGGACTAGTAGAAGTTAAATGTCTAATTCCGGCAAAAGACATGAATTCGGAAGATGCGGTTAAAAAAAAATTTAATATTTGAAATACAATGCAAAAAATAACACTTTTGTCATAGATAAGAATCATGACTATTTTTTCCAAATTCAGGGACAACTAAACGTTGCAGAAGCAGAAGTCTGCTTATTTGCTGTTTGGACTGGAGTGAATCATTCGTTAAAAATAGAATATATAAAATAGAATATATAAAAAAGTATGTAACGTTTAGGCAAAATAAAATGATGGACCATTATTGGATTTTACATAAATTGCCTACTGTCAGAATTGATTGATTCGAGACTTCAGCATTCGATGCCCATCAAGGACCCATCCTATATCATTCAAGCGATTGAAAAAAAAGAGATAAATCCAGTGCAACCGATAAAGCATCAGAATGCTAGCAAAAGATTTATTAGGTTTATCAATATAAATCTATATATTATACATAATATAATAAATCTGTAGAAGACGCGAAGACTGACATCCGCGCGGACGGAGTCGCGGGCGGAAGCTAGTCAGAAATAAATATCTTTTGTTTTCATTTGCGTATTTTTCTATTTTATAATTTTTTAACACAAACAATACATTTTTTTTTATTAAATACAAAATTTGTTTATCCGTTTTATTAGTTAAACTGAACAACTTTCACTAAGAAAATTAGGTCGAAAAAAATGTATAGAGTTATGCATTTTGTATGGAAAGCTTATTTTTTTTTATATTTCGTCCAAATTTCTTTGTAAAAGTTGATCAGTTATATAAACATGAAGTTGAAGATATCAATAGAAAGTATTCGCAAATTTTGTGTACTGATAAAAAAAAATCACCCGGTGTAATTTTCACGAAAATTGTTTCAAATTGTCATTTTTGGTACTTATTACGAATATTAAATTATACGAATGATTTAATTTTTAAAAATTAAGTGGAGCAACTTTCCCTTAGTACATTTGTATTATTTACATATAGGATGACAGGATGCATTTGTTTGCACTACTAGACCAAGCCCTTAATAGCATAAGTTTAGGAATAAAGTTGGTAAAGTTTTATCTCTGTGTGGTTAGTGTGGTTATAATGCAGAGGTCATGAGTTCAATCTCTAGGGACATAAAATTGCTTCTAGTAGAAGTAATTCTTAGTGTGTGCATAATTCGTGGCATAGAAAAGGGCTTTTTTGAAAATAAATTTATTATCTAGAGAAATTTTTGAATTAAAGTAAAACGTTGAACGGCTTTCACATCATAACTTAAAACTACATAATAATATGTCTAAAAATAGGTATGTCTATAATCATACTATTACGACTTAGGGCTGATTTTTCAATCCTTAGTTAATACTTATTCGTCGAATAACGTATTAAACTTCAATTTCAAAAATGTATTCTTTGCCCGTCTTTGACAGTTTACGAGTGACATTTTAATATTATCGTGTAATACCTACTTTATTGAGCGGATACTTAAGTTTTAACCATGGATTGAAAAATCGGCCCTAAAATTCCTAATAAAGAGTCCTTGAGGTTTGCCAACTGCTACTCCCAAAATTATTGTGGAGAAACTTGTACATTTTACTTTTGATCAAGAAAATAGGTAGATATCAAAAAGTATAGAGGTTCAAAGAAATATGATGTTGATAAGAATTATTACGAATTCAGATTTATAACCTTTTGTGTCCGTAAAATTTTGAACTTACGCCAAAGTTCTTTTCAACCAGTATTCTAATAAATAATGTCTGTAAAATCTTCTTTCTTTATTTCTTACCTAGCTGTGCCTCGCAGTTTTACCCGCATTGCTCAGCTCCTGTTGGTTTTAGCGTGATGATATATAGCCTAATGGCCTTCCTCGATAAATGGGCTATCTAACACCGAAAGAATTTTTCAAATCGGACCAGTAGTACCTGAGATTAAGACATTAAAACAAACAAATAAACCCTTCAACTTTATAATATTAGTAGAGATAATATGGAACCACAGGAAAATAAAACAAATAGATACGTTTCATACACATTTATTACAATTTCATCTACGTACATCAAAAATATATCGTCGGTAAAGAAAAAGGAAAATATTTTGTATTAGTTTATGAAAATCGTGTATATTTACAATAAGTGCTGTCTACTTGAAAACAATGCTTTAAACCGCTTAAAAATAGTTAAATTTTTACATTTATGTACTACAATTTAGTAAGCGTAGTTTGTAATCAGGCATTTACCGGTATTTACCGGTTACGATTTTATACGATTATTTTTAGCTAAAATACATAACTATTTTACACGTGCCAACAAATGCGTAAAAATTATGTTAATACTTATTATACAATAATAATTAATTTATTTAAACAGCATTTATACATTTAACTATAATTATCGAATTGAAGAGTAATGAAAATCTTAATATATATAAATCTCGTGTCACAATGTTTGTCCTCAATGGACTCCTAAACCTCTTAACCGATTATAATAAAATTCGCACACCATGTGCAGTTCGATCCAACTTGAGAGATAGGATAGTTTAAACATGTAGGTACCACGGGCGAAGCCGGGGCGGACCACTAGTGTAATATAAAATTGAATTATAAGCGTACTATGACCCAGGCTCAAAACTGTATTTTCAATATTTTTGCAAGCGTTAGTTTTACAATAATATCACCAAAACATTATTTTACAATAAAGACGTAATGACAAATATTTTCAGTAGCATTGAAAACAGACATACAATATAAAGAAATTATAAGAAAATAAGATAAATAATACAAAGTTTAACGCCATTTTGTTTTCGAAAGAGGTTATATTGAAAAAGTTGAAGTTTGCAATTCGCGAACTGACTTCGGAATTGGATGTTTTTATCGTCCGGGTTACGACCGTTCGCATTGCAAGTAAATGGATTCAAGTGGATTACTTTTTAAAGTGAAACTTTTATTACATCGTCTCAAACTTTTTGGTCTGTGTAGCGCATGTCGCGTGTATCGCGGCTGCCGAGTAGGTATACCTACTCGGCAGCCGACCGTCACGCGACATGCGCTACACAAAGCAGTGTTCGGAACCGTTCGAACAGTTTCACTTTTACCGTGGTTTCATAAAACCACACAACATTTTTTTTTCATCATTTATAGAATTTATTTAGTATATTCCAAATAAATTATTATATATTCACTCACTTCTTATTGAAGTGAACCTTACGTCACATCATGGTGTATGGCGACGATTTTGGTATCTTTGAATCTTGCCAAAGAAGTTTCACTTCTGAATCGTGTGCTCGGCAGTCGGCACATACGCTCATTTTTATTATTTGTCAACATTTAATGTGTACTCGATTTATTCAAATAATACGGTCTAAATAAGACAGAAAATAATCTTTCTTTTTAAATTATTTTTTGAAAAACTCGGAAATATTCTAGGACATAGAATAAAAGTTAAAAATTAGGAACACCCAAAGGTACAACTAAAATATTGAGGTTGCTTGAAGGTTGCTGAAAATTGACCTAGTTTTTAATAAATTTTGGACAGCACAAAGTTTTTAATTAACCTATACTTTCTATGTTTTTACCTCTGAAATGTTTATTAAACCCAGTTGGAAATATCTATGTTATCTTCTATTTGCAAGTCAATAATGCCACAGACTATATTTAGTGACGCTTAAGCACTTTCGCAGTCTAGTTCTTTACAAATCGTATCATTTCCTAGTTCTTTAACTACTTAATCTACTTCCTTATTCATTAAATCTTGCTCCAAGAGCATTGCATCAACGTTTTATGTATGCAATAAAAGTTTTCATTCATGCATTTATCTTTTAAACTCTGCCTTAAACTTCTCTTCTATAGGATTTACTTTAAAATTAATTAAATTTTAATGACTTATTTTAATTTGGTAATACACAGGTATAGCAGCATTGAATACTACCTTCTTATGATAATTATGTACATGTTGACTAGAAACTTCGATTGACATTGACAAGTCTTTTAAATTTTTTGAATTAATCTATGTGCAGTTATTACGACAAATATTAATTTATAATGTAAGTATGAAATGAATAGAGAATATTGTTAAAGAAGTTTCCAAAATTAGTATACTGAATGTATACTGATTGTTTATGTTAAAACTAAATATTAAGTTAGAAATTTGTTGATCATGACTAAAAGTCCGTTAGGTGAAAATTGTAATCACTGAACTGAAATATGAATTCTAATGAGTCCATTTATTGAGAGTTAAAGCAAGGGACCATGTTGTGTAGGTTTAGTAAATTCAGTGATATCGTAGTTTGAGTATAGTCACAAAAGAAGTGTAGATTTTTATCATAAATATAATTTATCTGAAACATTGAGGATAGACATACAAAGGCTCTGATTCATATTAGTTATATCAAAATTTATATACAGTACATTATTAATTTCTATTGACTGTGCATTATATAATGTAATGAAGGAAACATCTTAAAACACTACTTTCAAATATACATTATTAACATACTATGACTACCAACAATATAAATACAGTATTAACAAAGAAAACGTCATACATACTATAAATATACAATACTACAACTAACTACTGACTTACTACGATTGCCGGCGTCGATCTATACAACACACGGCTCTCTTTAAATTCTCCGCAAAACCACCTCTATGCATTTGGACCTCAACTTTACAAGCATGTATAGCGTTGATCATGTGATCTGACTCAGTCTTTTCACCCTGCCTAGTGTCAACGAACTCATCGTCGGATCACGTATCAGAACCGGGGTATTTCTCTATGAGATCCAATTCTTCGTCGTTACGTTTCACTGTGGATATTTCTCGCTGCCCAGTTACTTTGACCGGTCTATCTATTTGATTCTCAATATTCACTAGAACGTCAGCTATACATCGATGATCTTCTGGTGATTTCTCTTCGCCGTCCTCGAAGGCGGTGTTCTGTGTTCGATCGCGGTTGTTGTTCTGTTTGTCCTTTTCATCTGCTTTGCTTTCGTCTTCTTCGCTGTTCTCTTTGCCTTCGAGTATCATTTTGTGGGTAGCTTCTTCTATGACGCTGTCGGTTGGGGCTTCGTTAATACATGAGTGTGTGAGTGTGAATGGCAGTTTCACGGACACTTCTCCAACTATGGGGCCAAGGGTGAGTTTTACTTTTACGTAGTAGGATACGTAAATAGCGAATACGTTGCGATCTTCTGGTGAATTTGGGTTACATAGAACTGTTGAAGCCAGACTGGCGCCAGATTTGGAGTAGGAATCTTCGAGTGCTATCCAATTTTTGGTAACTCCTGTAAACAACAATTTAAATTAAGCGGGCATAACTATATTTTGTTTATATCTTGCAGGATGGCAAGCGATGCCATCAGCGTAGGAAATTCTATTTAGTAAAGTAAATTATAATGAATAAAATATTTTATGATTTAACGAATCTCTATTTCAGAGTTCGTATTAAAGCGAATTTATGAATTATTAAATTCGAATTAAACGAACACTCGCAAAAGGGAGTTTATGGATTATATTAATAAAATGAGGTACATAATAAATTATTCCACCAGCTTTGAAGTTCTTGGAAATAATTTTTCTTTTCACGACTATTTCTTAGAAATTTATGTTACAGAACACGTGATATCTATAAAAAGGATGTACCTAAAAAACGAATTGTGCACAAGTATATGTCAAAGCAAATAGTTGAATTGTTCACCTCTGTACGGAGTCAGGGAGTACGTGTCCTTGTGGGTTTGGTTCGGTAATATCGGAGTGCCGTCACCTCTCAGCAGAGCGACTACGTTCTTGAACTTTCCGTTGGAGAACATACATACATCCACGTGCTGGATTATGAGGACCTATAACAACATACATGTGGTTGTTAAAGTTTAGATTAATAGTTATTGAATTTTTGATATCTATACATATAATAAAATCGTAGGAAAGTCAAAACTGTACATTGAATATTTTTTTAAAAGAATACATATTCCATGATCTATAATCGATATAGAAGCCAAAAATATAGTTTTTAGAATTTTTGTCTGTTTGTCTGTTTGTCTGTTTGTCTGTTTGTCTGTATGTTTGTCCGAGCTAATCTCGAAAAGTACTGCATAGATTGACTTCAAATTTTGCATGAATATTACTAACAGGTCGAGTGAGGTTTTTTTAAACATATAATCATGCTATCACCTCCGGGGGAGGAGCTGTGAACCTTTACTTTTCTTACGTATTCCGTGTACTACGTCAGCGTACAATCTAAAGACTCATGTTTAAATGTTGTTTTTGAGTAAGCCATGCTATTATCTAGCTTTACACTATAAAAACTACGTCATTTACGTAATTTGGGCAGAGAAACTGTTTAATGAATCTTAGTACTATAAAGACAAATTTGATTCAGCGCCATCTATGAGATTTCGTAAAAATCAAATCAATTTACATGTTAACACTACTGAAGTTATTTTATGTTAGTTATTTATTTAACTCTTTAACCCATAATAAATCTTCCCTTCCCTATAAGGTGCGCTTATAATTCGTGTGAATATACTACATTTTTAAAAGTGAGGGTAGATGTATATTATTTTAAGTCAAACTAGACACCATTACAGTTAATCTAATATTGATTGTGTTCATTGGTTACATTTTAAAAAATCTTCGTGTTTTAATAATTCGATCACGAGGCGGGACTCTAATACAAAAAGGTTAGTTCGTTGATAATTATTATTCCTTCATCATTTACATGTTGTTAGTAAAAAATAATATACTTTGACTGTTAATACTTTTGTTCAGTATTTATCTTTATGATTATTGCTTGGTAATTAATATATTTTCATGTCGTATACCTAATTATAAACATAAGTGTGATGTGAAACTAGCTGGATTTATTTTTACACACGTGAGTGAGTCTTATATTTTGTGTTAATGTTAAAATAGTATTAATAATAGTGTAAATCATAATATTTTTTCAAAGTTAAAAATATTTCCTTTTTTCTGATGGTGTTGCCATCGAATTAAACCGCGCTGTCGTTTCGTTCACAAAAAGTCATGTTATTAGGACCGAATATGTAGCCGCCTCAACTTACGGAAACGAGAGTAACCTGCGTTGTCTGTTAGTTATTGTATAGTCGAATTTAACGTTACATGGAAATTGGCATCTAATTATATGTATACCTACTTATATTAAATCTGTAGAGGTCAATTCTGCACATGAAATATATTTCCTAAATAACTATTATTTTTCATATTCGTGAGCAGAGCAGCAACTCCATTTTTAAGCTTTCGTCGCGTGTGCGTTCTTAATGCGTGTATCTTAATGGTTAAAGCTACACAGAAATCAAGTATGAAAGAAATGTTCTCCATATTATATAAAAAATATCTCCCGACATCATAATTAATGTCTATCTTTTATGGTTGAGCTTAGGAGTTCAAAGCTTTCTGATTATATTTGTCTACTAGCTGTCCCCGCGACTTCTTTCGCGTGGAATAGTGACTATGGGACCTATGACCATGGGCTCAGGGTGGGGCAACAATAAAAAATCATTTTTATTTTCATGCTCCCACTCCCGCGCCCACTCGCACTCCCACGCCATATGCCACGTTCAGTCCCAATCCCACGCCCACGCCCACTCCCCTTCATAATTAGTACCTACCAGATCAAAGCCAGGGTAAGCGCCCCACCCAGCCCCACCGTAGCTACGCCCATGCTGAATTACTACTTAAGATACAATTATTGAGTAAATACGTACTAAAGTCCGGTCGCGAAGCAGAAAGAATTTCGTACAATGACCTCTTTACCTACTGACAGTGGTCACAAACATTTTTGAATGAAGTGCAGTTTACATGAAATATTTGGAGGAGAAAATGTTTTTTACTAATTTATTAAATAAATGTCCTCTATTCATTTACAATACTTATTAGTTAGTTACATTTTAACTTTTTCAATAACAACGATATATTATATAAAAAAAAGTGTGCGTGTACACACATAAGAAGTGAAACTTCTTTATGACCTTATTTTTCAAAAAATAATTTACTATGTAGGTACAATATTACAGAAATACGTTATTCTAACACGCGATTTTGACTTAGGCGGATTTTGATTGGACATAAAGAGTTTGAGGTTTATTCTTATAAATTTTGAATTCACAAAATCATAATTGAACACCTGACACCAATCAAGCAAACACAAACCTTACGCTCTCAGGTTAAAGGTTTACAATCCCTAAGGACGGCGGTCATTGCACCTGTGCGAGCAAGACACATTATTTTTACAAGGGAGTGACAGTGACAGGTTAATGTACGAAATTCCTCCTGCTCCGCGACCGGACTTTACCATAAATAATTAAAAGAATTGTTATTAAAATTTCTTACTAAACTGAGCTAAAAAACTTACGTACCAAATTATTAAAGAAAATCAAGAAATGAAATGCCTAACCTATACCAAATAGTTACTACATAATGTAATTAAAAATTATGATTAGTATATAATATCGAAAATCAAAAAAGAAATGCCTAACTAATTCTACGTACGTCTACGTAAAATTTCTTTTAAATTATGTCATATTATTTTTTAGGAACCAGGGGGGGGAGAGGAGCAAATTCTATTTCCTTCCTTTCTTAAACGGATGTTTTTAATAATCTATGGTGTAGCCACTGATCAGCTTAATCGATACTCAGTTTTTATCAAATCCAGCAACAAATCCAAATTAGATCTTTCCTGTCTCACGCACGTAACTAAAGGCTGAAGAGAGAGAGAGCACGTAACTAAACCGTTTAGACGAAGAAAAGTGTATAGAAAAAGGAATAAATAATTTCATAAACTTCCCGACGATCTTTAAAAATAAATTATAACTTTCATTTTTTTCATTCCCACTTTTACCCCTATGTAGGTATAATAAGTGGATGAACCAATTTTGATACACTTTATCTAAGAACCAGCGTCGGAAAATATTCTGCCTAACAAAAAAAACCGCATCTAATTCGGTTTACCTGTTAGCCAGCTACGGTGCCATAGACAGACACACGCACACACACAGAAATACATAGCGGTCAAACACATAACACCAGTCTTTTTGCGTCGGGGGTTAAAAATATAATACGACATAATTTAAAGGACATTTTATGTGGAAAATTTACCTATACACCAGGGTAGATAATTTTTGAAACAAAAAAAAAATCGCAGTAGGATGAAACCCATTAGAAAAGGATATGATAAAAATGTAAGGAAAAATAAATTACGGTCAATCGGAGTTCGGGAAGTGGGAGGGGGGGGGAGCTTTTAAGAGAAAAAATGGTTTCTTTCGATTTCTCGATAATAATAACACCTGTTATTTTTTTTCTACATGTTTTAATTGTACAGACATCACTTTTCCACAATTTTATTATATGTATTGCTTCACAAGCATTGGCAGACGACAAGCGCTTGTCGCCATCCGTCGCGATTTGAACTGAGCGTTCCCACGGCATGTGTGCGTATGGCAAGCACTGGCGAGCGACAAGCGCGCCGATTCCCATGGCATGTGGTGTGGTGTGGCGCGGTCGGATTTGTGAAGCAAACATGTCGTGGGAATCAGGCTTTAACTTAATTTTTATTCACCCGCATCAGTGCCACCTAAAAAATCTTTATATCGAAATTCGAGCAAAGTTAAGAAAATGAGAAATAAGAGTTCTCAAGGATCGTTAGAGATAAGAGGCTTACTATTGACCGAAAACAACATGTGTTATGCCGAACCTGAAACCGCTTCACAACGAGAATTGCGGCTCACAGCTGACCGCGAACGGCATGTACTATCCTGTGAGACCGAAACCTTCACTGAGAGGGTATAACGTCTCACAGCTGATCGCAAATGGCATATTGTACTATCCCGTGAGACCGAAACCCTCACTGAGAGGGAATTACGTCTCGCAGCTGATCACGATCGTCATATTTTATCTCGAGAATCTGAAACTTTTACTCAATATGAAGACCGTTTGACAAATAATAGGGTGCACCATAATATTATTCGATCTCTCGAAGATGAACATGAGCATAAGCAATGACTAGAGTAGGGACGCGAATATTACCATTATTTGAGACAAGAACGATTAATAAGTTTGTTTAATGAAAGATTAAGAATTGAAACTATTGGTCTCTTGAAACGGACGAAGAGCGAGAGGCCCGTCTTACTGCAGACAGATTTCGACATAGTCTTAATGACTTAGAGGTAAACATAGAAGATCAATCTACAAATTCGGTGGTGTGGTCCGACAAATATAAAAGTGGGTTTGCTTATAACCTCACAATTGATTATCTACAGATCATCTTCTGTATAGGCGATATTAACGTAGTATGTAAAAGTGGAGTAAGGAGTCGGCTTTCGTTTGAAGATACGCCGGAACCTTTGAAATCACTACTTTTAAGTTTTAGAGGAACATGTGCAATCTAAACAGTTCTTAGACAATATAAGCTCTTATAGTATTGCGTTTTAAATGATCCTTTGGTGCTCAACAATTATCAGATGCTCCTTTCATTCTTACTTTTAAGATACAAGGTCAAGTTTATCATTTGATAGGATCCCTTTTGCCTGAAGGTCAACCTAAGTTTCTTTAAATATATTTTGTATTCGACTACGACGAATAATCGAATACAAGAAATCAATATTTCTCGAATTTAAAACTGAACTCATTTCACAATTTTAGAACATGTTAATTCATCAGGTTAATCCGTATATATGCGTTTTAAATCGACATTAGAAGCTTTTCCTCAAGATGGTGATATTAATATAAAATTGGTATAAATGCCGATAGACGGAAGTCTATCAGCACTCAGGAATTCCCTGAGCGTGTTATAACGCCCAGGCCACAGTATTACAATTTTTCCTACAGTAGGGCGACGAATGTATTTTCGCATAGCAACGGAGGGGAACTCGTGGGGCGTAAAGTGACGTACCACAAACATGCTTAGGTTGTGGTACCGAGCGCGAAAGAAAGTCATCGTGTTTTTAGTAAAGTTACTATGTAAACTAACGTAATTTATTACTTAGGTACATATTCTATAATGGTGCGCTCAAACTGTTAATCTACATTTAATTTAGATTATTATTTTAATTACTAAGAAATGTAGAATTTAAATCACATTCATTCATGTTTTCCTCAGATATTCGATGTCTATGATTTTCGATGATTTTAAGATTTTCTTATCAGAGTATTCAATTTTAATGTAGTTAAATTTTATAAGAGACAATTAAGAACATTCAAAAATAAAGTGTCACGTATTTTTTTTAAACGACGAATGACGAAAAACGACCGAATCGCGGACGAAGTCGCGGGCAACAGCTAGTTTTTTAAATATTTATGCAAGAATTTCTCTTTTTTAAGTTATCATAAGTACCTACGTATTCAGTTATAAGAATAATTGAACTACATCATTATTAGCAACGCCTGAAATATTTGAAATTCAAACTATAATACGTAGATTGTTCATGTCAAAGCATGAGCACCTATGATGAGCATACAAAACATTAAAGACCTGTTAAGTATTAATATACAGAAAGCATTTCCGAACCTTTGTATACAACTAAGAGTTACGATGAATATCTCCATACATACAGGGTTCTAATATTAAACTAGATATATAAGATGATCTCAAACTCATTATCCATTGGAGTGATCAATTAATCACCTCAAAGAGGTTTCCAGGGATAGGTTTTGTCCCTGTAAGTATTAATTATCGTAACAAATGATAGTGTCGAGTGTTGTGGTGTCAACAGCCTATTTATCATCAGATAACATTGTATATAATTTGAAGGTTAGCTGATGTAATTAAGAGACAGCTAAACTGTTGTTAAAATGAGTTCGGTTAAACAGCGGGTTAAGCTCCGTTTAGTTAGTATTTGAGTTTGGACAAATAGGACTGTTAGTTTTATGATGTTTTGTTTGCAACTATGTTTCAGAAAATCGTTTTTAATATTTCTTTTGGACCTTTGTGGTCATGGTTTGATTGTCTTGTATGTAGAGTTCTGAACTGAACACTGTGAGTCTATTAAAAATTAAAATAAATGTATTAAAAATTACACAAGTAGATTTTGCCAGGCAAATTCTAGGTTATCTAAATATAACCGAGAACATCATATGAATACATTGCTAAAAAAGTATAGAAATAAAATAACGAAATGGAAAAACCAGTAAAGTTTTTCACAACTCTACTAGCTTTATGACATAATATTAAATTTAAAAGTTTTTATTTGATAATAAAGTATTCCTCAACTGGGTTCTGCCATTGCTATATTCGAGTTTGAAATAACTTTAAAATTATTATATGAGGTGGAAATCGTGCCACGCTGAGCTAAAAACTGCTCAATTTACCACAAAACTATATCTTTTGTACACAAGGTTAGCGTAAAGTTTTAAACCGTTTGAAGATTTAAAAATAAATGTAATAAAATCCACATTTAATGGTCTTTGATTATTTTATGTAAACCCACGTTTAAAATACTTTCGAGTGAAATCATTTTCATGTATAAATAGAATTAAGTATTTGTCTATTTAACAAGTGATAACTGCGTTAAAAACAACCGACTTCAAACTTGCACTTGCAACATTTACAAATATAGACAAAAATGCTCATAAAATAAAAACTACTGGGCCTATCCGAATAAAATTTTTATGGGACCAATTCGACACCATCCCGCATCGAACAAAAAAAGAATCACGTAAATCGGTTCAGAAACCTCGGAGTAATCGGTGTACATACATAAAAAAAAACATACTGGCCGAATTGATAACCTCCTCCTTTTTTTTGAAGTCGGTTAATAAAAATGAATCGCTTATTTGCCACACGTATTTTTTTTATTATATTCCTTGAAGTAAGAGGATGATTCTTATCTATGGAGAGAAAACGTAAATAAAACTACTTTCATGTAGTTACCATTACATTATAAGTATATTTTTATTTTAGCTTATACATCAATCATTCTATGAAATTTCTAGAAACAAAATCGAATTTCAATACTCGTTTATTTGTTAGAACGTGAGCTTGTAAACAAATAAAATAACATAGAAATAACCCGAGCAACTGAAATAAAAGCTGGCCGAGTTTCCGTTTACAATCGATCATGTACTGTGCCAACATGCGAGTTACAAACAGTAATTCTTGTTTCATTTCCATACTGTAGTGTTATTCGGTAGTTAACTGAAGTAATTTTGTAACGGTAGTAAAATGGGGAATATAATAATTTATATAAATATACTAGCGGTCCGCCCCGGCTTCGCCCGTGGTACATATGAAAAATAGATGTTGGCCGATTCTCAGACTTACCCGATATGCACAGAAAATTTCATGAGAATCGGTCCACCCGTTTCGGAGGAGTATGCAGACTAACATTGTGACACGAGAATTTTATATATAAGACTAGCGGCCCGCCCCGGCTTCGCCCGTGGTACATATGAAAAATAGATGTTGGCCGATTCTCAGATTTACCCGATATGTACAGAAAATTTCATGAGAATCGGTCCACCCGTTTCGGAGGAGTATGCAGACTAACATTGTGACACGAGAATTTTATATATAAGATTATAACAGTACTAAACTTGCGAATATAATATTTTATGTTCCTTTCTATAGATACTAATATTATAAAGCTGAGGAGTTTGCTTGTTTGTTTGAACGCGCTAATCTCAGGAACTACTGGTCCGACTTGAAAAATTCTTTAGGTGTTAGATAGCCCATTCATCGATGAAGGCTATAGGCTTTATTTTATCATTACGCTAAGACCAACAGGAGCGGAGCCACGCGGGTAAAACCGCGGAGAGCAGCTAGTATTAAATAATATGATCGTAGTTCTAATATTTCGGTATATCTTCCACCAGTGTTGCAAGTGAATGTAAACATTGGTTTTCTTATTACAGAAACTTAAATAGTCCTGTTTTTAATACGTTTATGCATATAACATGCTTCCCGAATCTGTGTTCCCCGACGAGTACAATATGGGGGTCTTCAAGCGTAGAGTGAACGGGTACATTCTAGGGGAGCACATAACATTTTAGACCACATCTTAGCTTTACAAGACTCGAGATTGTGGTCAAGCGCTTTCATATCTACAGTAAAAAACAGCTTTGTAGTTAGTCCGTGTTTTTTAATAAGACGGTAGGTAGCTGAAATGCTCCTTTGCTTGTTCTAACATAAATTATTTGTTGATTGAGCAATTTGTACGTTGTTCGTAAAAAGCTTTTCGTCTGAATTGCTATGTCCTTCTATACGTTATTCAAGTATTGTTTTCGTGACAAAGTGGCATGTCCTTCTTCAAGGGCTTTCTGTCTATATATCCTAATTAGTCCCAAACTTATTAAGCGGTCTAAACACGACAACTCTACTAACGAGACATACCTTCTATGAAATAAAAATAATTGTATATAATACTAGATTTCCGCCCGCGGCTTCGCCCGCGTTTGCAAAGGAAAACCCGCATAGTTCCCGTTCCCGTGGGATTTCCGGGATAAAAACTATCCTATGTGTTAGTCCAAGTTGCCCTCTATTATGTGTGCTAAATTTCATTGTAATCGGTTCAGTAGTTTTTACGTGAAAGAGTAACAAACATCCATACATCCATACATCCATACATCCATACATAGATGTATTCCATATTATTTCTCACAATACGCACCTTAGTAGAACTTTGCTATGTTTTAGTTTAGGAATTGGAAAGTATATTTCTTAATCGCCCACACAAAGCATACATTATATTATATGAATAGGCTGTTTCAATCTGTCCGTATTATTATTTATTATGTATTCTTTGGTACAGTGCCAATAGTTAAGCCCTTGAAAGTAGCTTTCAAGGCTTTTAGTTCGATAACTATGTATAAAAATCAAAGCCTGCATGATGATGTCAGAATTCGTTATATTATTATAATATTGGAAATAAAATTTCTTACATTAGATGTTTATGCGCGTTTTTCCGCTCCTATTGATCCTTCCTCGATAAATGGGCTATCTAACACCGAAATTTTTCAGATCGAACCAGCAGTTCCTGACTTTAGCGGTTTGGAGCAAACAAATAATCTGTTTAGTTTTATAATACTAGTACTAGTATAATCAACGCATATAATATTTAAATATAAATGGGTATTATGAATTCATAAACCGTATTATACGAATTAATCCAGTAATTCACACACTTGAATAACCAATTGATTCAGAGCGATATCGGATTGTGACCCGAATTCGAGAAATTCGGTTAGAGGTAATACAAACCAATTCGTATAGCTCTTAATGAAGCTGGCCTATTGTTAACTACGGAATCATTAATAGATTGAGGTGAATATTGTTGAGATTAAAATCAATAATCGTTTGAATTTATAAATTTCATATGTTTGACTCGTGTGGGAATTTGTTTACAAAGAAATTCTTAGCTTGATATTTTGGCACTAGTTTCAATGAGTCAGGCTTCGAGATGACTTACGACATGCTTACGACTTTGTGCCTATTGTGTTTCTGTTTAGAATATAGACCTAAGTAATTACAGGACCGAGAACATTACTGCGAGGGAACGTAAATATTTTTATTCTTTCTATTTTTATTAAAAGCACAGTAATACCCCAAACTTACTAGGCTTACGGCTAGGCTAGGATAGCGCGTACCTAAGTTAGGTTGTATCATAATATGTATATGAACGTTTACTTTGTATAATCGTTTAAAATTTGATAATGGTAAGTCAAATTTCTCAACCACAATTCACAATACCATATATATCCATTGGAAGTCTTTGATAATAATTAGTTTACATTCCAAATGTGCATGTTTTTATCTGTATTTTTGTATTGGTTCAATACATTGTTTTCACGTTCATGAATTAATACTTGGTAATTACTATTGTTAAGTGATGCAAGTTGGTTTTAGTATTCAATTATTACTAATTGAGCTCATTAAAATTTGTATGAATTGGAATTAAATGTATTGAGTGGAGTTTAAAACCATTTATGGGAAATGTGTAAGTAGATAATAGCATGTTTCACTTATAAAATTGTTTCTTCGAATTTTGTCTGTAAACTAAAAGGTTCTTATCGTAAGATATTTATTTCAAATATAATAATATATGTGCTTATTACAACATAAGCGACATTTAATACTGTAATAAATACAAAAGATGAATATGTTTCTATAATATTTTTTTATGGCGACATGGCTCTTTCGAAAAGTGGATGGATATTTTTATTTATTAGCTAGGTATATAGTATGTGACATTGAATGAATTATTAGAATATAACATATTATTATAATACCTACTGTCTAATCTTTTTATGTGTTTATATTTTTTGTTAATATTACTTAATAATATTGTGAACCTTTTGAAGTGAAACTTATTATGCGCGTTGTAAAATTTCAAGGTCGCGTCATGGCAATACTGTCACGTCATGGAGTAAGGCGGCGATTTTGGTATCCTTGAATCTTGCCAAATAAGTTTCACTTCTGACACGTGTGCTCGGCGTTCACGTTGACATTCTAAATATTAATGGAAAATATGAACAAACCTTTATCCGTCTGATGGTTTTGGATGAATGATTGGCGATCATCACACTGACGTTCACAGCTTCGCCGTGAGAGTACGTCGCTTTGTCCAACCAGGCTTCTAGTTCCACCCTGTTTGTTAATAATAATCTTATATATAAAAATGAATCGCAAAATGTGTTGGTAAGCGCATAACTCGAAACCGGCTGAAGCGATTTCGATAATTCTTTATTTATTATATTCCTTGAAGTACGAGGATGGTTCTTATGTAGAGAAAACGTAAACATGTACCACGGGCGAAGCCGGGGCGGACCGCTAGTAACAGTATAAATAACAAGAATACATACATAATTTGGGCAACCTAATACAGAGTTTACAGAGCTAGCCGGCTCTATGTCCACTATCTCTATTAAATGGGAAAGATTCTTTGTTTGTTTATCTGTTACGGTTCAAGTCAATAACTACATGATCAGTTTTATTAATTATTTTATCAGAAAGCTTACTTCTATATCGAGTAAAATAGTATTGTTCCGAGTCAACTCGGGTGATGCTTCAGGAGTGGCTAGTTCTAAAATAAAGTTAGAACAACTATGACAGTAAGAATTAAAATTTAATGAAGTCGTTTGGAATACATAAGCAGACGACGACAAACAAAGATTTGAGTTTCGATCTTAGGTAGTTAAACTTTAAAGTATTAAAAAGTTACATTATTGTAAATTTTTTTAATACAAACAGAATAAGATCTAATTTTATCTTTTTGTCAAAGCTCAATCAGTGCTTAAATGCACAAAAGCACATTGTATCAAAATAAAACAGATAAGTAAAAATTTTATAAATTTACGCTATGAAAAATGAAGCGCTTTTGGAAGTCAAAACAACAAAGAGGCTTTTATTTCCTTTCTATAAATTTCCAATTCAATGAATAGAACATGAGTTCATTGAATCTGTGTAGATTAAAACAAATCGAAACGGTACAATTTCAACAGAATTTATTATTTATTTTATCTATACTAATATTATAAAGAGGAAAGGTTTTTTTCAAAAATTCTTTCACCATTAGAAAGCTGCATCTTCACTGAGTAACATAGGCTATATTGCATTTTAAACAAAATTAGAGATCAGATCAGAAAAAAACGTAAACATGTAGGTACCACGGGCGAAGCCGGGGCGGACCGCTAGTTATTTTCATATAAGTGAATAATCCTTTTGCGTAGTCCTGATCATAATAATACAGAAATTTTTTTCATAGATAAATTAAACTTCTGATCGGTCGGTTTGTGTCTGTAATCTTAAAGGTTATGTATGGTATAATATCTCTGGACTTTATTTTGATAAATAAATAATTCTATATGAATCGCAATCACAATGATCTTTTCTAATACCTGTATTTACTTGAATTCTTTTTCATTATAAGAAATATCTATTTTCTGTTTCTTTATGCTGCGTAATGCGTATTATTTTACAAAAGAACCATAAAGCCTCTCACAAACATACACAAAAAGATATCTTTGTAACAATGTGTTTGATTAAAAAAAATCCTACTCTGAATAATTCTCATATCCGCAAAAAATCTTGGATTTCATTACGAACGAAATAGGTTTTATATAAATCTGGAGTGGAGGAGATTGAAATTAGTTACCGGAATATTTCCATCATACCCCACGTATGATTTTCAATTGCTCTTAGAAATATAACATTATTCAAAACCATAAAAGTATATTTAATGCTATTTAATATATCCTACACACAATGTAGGTACGTGTTTTCATAAAACAACACACAAAATTCCTTTTTCCTTCCAAATATTATCTTAAAATCTTCCCAATCTACAAAAGCGACGCGACAAAATTAAGCAACGAATTCACTTTGTTAGCGTATCGTTTCAAGGTTATATATTAATTTCACAAAAACACAATAAAAGCTAAGCTTCTTGAATATTAAAACAAGACAAATTAAATTTTTACCTCCCGTCGGATAGTAGGAACGGCTTTTCCACGGAGGCCCGAGGTGGCGTCGGCTCCATATTCTCTGTGAAGATAAACGGACTTTTAAATTAAATATGAATTTTTGATGAGTAAGAGAACACCTCTGCTATTCCATTTGGGTTAAGAGCTAGTTAGCAGTGACGTAGCTATAGTTTAAGAGGCCCTGTTTACGAATTAGGGCTGTTACTTCGTTACTTCGTACCAGTTTGAAACTGTTGAGAGTATAAAAATCTTTTGAATGCTAGATTAGATATTGAAAATAATATAAATTCTATAAATTAAAGGTAAAACGTAATTTTTTTTATGTATATGTTATTGTTATAATTATGGTTATTTTCTTTGAAATAAAAAATAGTAATACCTATCTACATTCTTATATTCGGAACTAGAGCAATACAATAATACAACACTATCCTTCGTATGAGAACGTTGATTAAATAATATAAAATACTAAGAAAACCCTCAAATTATATCTCTTAAAAAAAAATTAAAAATAATACGCAAAATGTTTAACATTGTTCTGTGAAAACGAATACATTACAAATAATTCCATAAATACATAATTCAAATTAACATAAGCCCACTTTGCATACCACAATAATATATTTCAATGCTAGGCTTAGAGCATTAAACCAACATGCTAGGTTTCCGCCCGCGTCTTCAAGAATCATTCACAACTTATGATATTAATTACGAATACGAATTATTATAGTAAAAAAGTTACTAACTTCCGAAACATGATAGTTTTTGAAGTGGGTTCTCTTTATGTAAAAAAGTAAATTTTTAACTTTAGATTCTCTAGTGAGTACTACCCCTAAGAGCCGCTCACGGATGTTACGTAACACAATAGTAACACATGGTATCATTCGTGAATAAAAATATGGTTGGACATAACCTAAAAAGCCTTTATTCGCCAAAGTATTGTAGTAATAAGACGCCGCATAGTTTGATTTGTTACTAGAACACTAAAGCTACACACATAATTTAAATAATATAGTAAATTTGTATTCTTACCTTGCATAATTCTCACTCAAAATTATTAAAATGTTCTGGGACAAAAATGCCGACTACCTTTCGATCAACTTTTACAGTAACAAAATGGCGATTTTTTTTTCTAAAGGTAGGCCAACATGTAAATCGGTGTTGCCCCTACTTAAAAATATTTTTGTGGCTTGGATATCTAGTTATTTAGGGTGTTATTTTATGGTAACCGTGCGTGAAGTATCATTCGTGAAAAAAAGTGAGACATAGTTTTAAGTGAGTTTTATATTAATTTCTTTTATGTTATTTTTATTAGAACTTGTTCAAACTATCCACAAGTTTACAGAATAATTTAGAAATACCAAAATTTTACAGGTATCAATAGATTTTTGCATAATTTTGTGACTTCAAAGTGTGAGATGACTAAGTGGGACACATGATTTTAGTATGGAAAGGAAAATAAGCATTTCAAAAAAAAAAAATATTGAGCTTGTTAAAGGCACTCAAAATTAATTTAAATTATTAATATAATGATAAATATAACATAGTGAAGCTGAAACTATTTAAAAACTACCATAATTACTATATAAAAAAATCTGGTGCTATATAAAATGACAAGGACATTTTTTTTTCTTGAATGTACAATTTTTGGCGGCCATACTCATCTACAAGAAAGTCCGCGATACCATAATATGTTCATCTTCAGTAGTTATGTTACTACAACAACTTTTTTACGTTTTCAAAGTAAATAGAAGTGCCGACAGTATTCAAACCATGTTATCCATACACATATATTAATCCTTATCCCATTAAATGATGTTTTATTATAGACTGTTTCAATACCAGCAAAATACTTTTTAAATGAAAAGAATTGGATATTCCATTCCAAAGATATAACGAATTTTTAAAAGTGTCAATCTACAGAAAATAGTAGGTACATACTGTTCGAGCAGGCCGTAGTGCGGGGGTCACGGAGGAATTCTACCAATATGCGTCTTGACGGAACACAGTGGGGTTTTGGTCGGTAGGAATCCGACATAACCCACGGCCCCTCCCCCGGAGGCCGTGGGTATCTATGAAAGATTTCCCCACTAAAACAAAAAAAAAAAAAAAACAAAGGCCGTAGTGCGGGACGGGGTAAAGGTGATTTTCATGTGATTAAAAATTAAACCTATAGTCCGACCTATAGTAGACTTTTCACTGTAACGATATCGCATCTATGCGGGTGAAACCGCAGGGCATTGCTAGTATATATATATATATATATGCTTTTAAAATGGATTATATCCGTTTTTATAATTCTTTTCAAGTAAACAGTGATAAAATATTAACTGATAAACAATAATATTATTTTATTTTCATGAAAAGGCTTCAAGTTTGAGTCAGAATTATATAATATAGGCTAGTCACGTAGCGTGGGCTGTGAAAGTGAAATATTCAATGCAACGTTATAGAATAAATAATATTATTGTCATGTCTTTTGTGATATATTTATTTCAGCGTTTATTTTCGCAAAAAGAAGAAGCACATATCCTTCTTTATATTTATATCTAATGTGTATCAATGTTCAAAATCGATTCATCCGTATGCTATATCAATGTTAATCCATAGAAGTTTATACTGGAGCATATTAAGTAGGTTCTAATTATTATTATTGTGTGATATCATGTAATTTTAGGAGAGTTAAAATGGGCGGAAGTTAGGCATTGTCCATTTACTCGATGTATCTCCCTAAATGGGCCATTAAATATTATTATTCAGAGTAGCATGCTTCATTTCAAATTAGGTCATACTAGAATCTGGCAAGTTACAATATTAAATTACAACGTACAATATGAACACTACAATGTGGATCACTTTACTTCAAATTCAAAACATACATATCCTGATCTTATTCTTATATTTAGAAAATCCTATAAGTAATTGAATCAATGGAGAAGAATGTAAACTAAGGTGAAAAGCTTGTCTTACGTATTAGATGCTATCAAGAATAATACCTGCAAAACGTAAGCGTCAATCACAAAATTGAAAAAAGTAATAAGCTTTATTACTTCCAAGTAGTTTAGTTACAATACGGGAGAAGACAGGGCGGGCGGTTAGTGTGCTAGAATAACTTGTTACTAAATAATTTCTTCATTAGTATGTAAATAATAATTATACCTACTCTAAAGTCTAAACATAAGATTTCTCATCTAAATGAGCACAAGATTAATCCTCAATCAATAAATTATACAGGCTTCGAGTAATTATGTAAATGTTATTTTTAGGAGTTCTCTTTATTAGGTACAATTTTTCAATATTCTAACAGTTTGTTTACACAATTTTCTGTTAATTTTGTTACAAACGAACGTTTTCGTTGTTATAAATTAACATAAATTACCAAAAGTTTTCCCAAAATCTTTTTGCTATTATCATAAGAAAAATAATTCAAACTTGTATAAGCGAATGCTTTTAATTTGCGTTCTGCGTAGCTCAGGATAATGAATTTTTATAAAGTGATGACTCGACAGAATCCTATCCATTAGTATATAATGCAAAGGGTAATGACGCTTTGTTGGGAGAAAATAAAAGTTTTTGGGAAAAACGACAATGCTTATAAAATAATTTATAGCTTTTGCCATTATTTAGGAATATACATATTACATATTAAAGAATCTATTATTTAGGTAGAGTAAACAGAGACTATATACTATGTACCCACTTTCATTCTTTTCGTAAGAGTCTATCGAATAAATTACCTCAAGTAAAAATCAAAGGGAAAATTGGTGTCAAATATATTTTAGTTCGAAGTCGATCATTCTAATATCTAGGAAGCAACCGCCGTTCACACAAATCGAGTTTATATTAGCAGCATATTTTATATTCTGTCGTCGCGTTTTAAATCAGGGAGCAAGAAGACCTACCTACTTACTACGTACTTACATGTAATATTACTTTTAGTTTATTTAGATATATACCTATAGATTACTTGACATTTGAAAACGAAACTATAGGGAACTATAACATTAACACATGCAAGAAACAAAACTTATATTGATACTAATTGCTAAGGTTTTAAGTTATTATGCCGGTGACTCACATTCGCACAATCTCAGAATTGAAGGATGGTATTTGCAAATGTTGGTTCTACACGAATATTCGTACATTGTACAAATGTTTGCACGCAAGTGAGTGACCCGAGTTAAGTAAAGTATACAATAACGACGAAAAAATAAGCACACATCGCAAAGTGCATATTGACTTCCTTTTTAATGTTATAGATTTTTTTAGCTGAACTATTTTTTGGGCAAATGAAAATATATGTATCGTAAAAATTTAGTTTTCTTTTTATTAATGTAAGGTGCAATGAAAGTTTTCTGCTATTTGGTATATTATTTCAGTTTTCACTCACCTATTTCTTCGCTTGTCATTCGACTGGGGTCTGGTTCCAACTTCGTTTTTGTTTTGAGCCTGAAAAATATATTTCAATTAGAGGAGCTTTTAATTGGTAACTTAGCACTTTACTAATTATTATTATTATTGAATACATTATGTTAATTAAATCATCTGCAAATGTTGTGGGTATATTTTTTAATTGACCAGATATTTTTTGCGGGTCTTAATCCAGACAAAGTTAAAAAAAATCGGTTACTGTACGTGTGAGTGTCCTTTTCTGTATGACTAGGTACTCACATCTTCATGTATGTCTAAAGAAGATTAATGATTCCCTTTTTACGCTATTAAGATAAATAAGAAAGATATATCTACTAATATTGAAATGTACGTCAAGGAACACAAAAGGACCTTTAAATAGAGAGACGGGAGTAGAACTCATAAGCATTGCTTTTGTAAAATACATCTATTGGAGACATGATACGATCCAGCTAAGGTAATTCATGCATACACTAGGTGGGAGAAGTTGTTAACATTAAAGATTTCCCATGTGTTTAATTTACATTAATATAAAAATATGAGTATATTTCAAAACAGTCAAACTAAAAAAAAGCGTGTGTGCCGAGCACACAAGTCAGCAGTGAAACTTCTTTGACAAGATTCAAAGATGCCAAAATCATTTCTTTACTACATGACGTGACGGTATTGGCATGACGCGAGCTTGAAATATTACTCTCAATGTACCTAAAGAAGTGCACTTCAAAAAAAATAGTACCACTAAAAGTACCTAATACTATCTTATTAATCGAAGAAGGCTTTTATAATTGGCTGTTATAGTCTGTACGGCTATATGGGCATCGTACTAGAATTTACTACTAGATTAGAATATAGCATCAATAGCAAAAGTCACAAACATGGGAAAAATATTGCATCCAAAAGCGGACGAAGCAGCATGGATTAGCTAGTGTTACCAGTCTTTACATCATACAGATACATGAGTGTACAGGCCATAATGTACGCTTGCTTGCCTTCATTCAAATGGTCGAACGTAATACAATACTAGTACAAAATTATTCAAACACATACACAAAAGATGGGTACATACAAAAAGATACCCACACACAAATTCTGCCATTTATCTATGTCTGAAAACGGACATTAACATGATGAGGGTAGAATAATGCCTTTCCCGCTAATGTTATAATTCCGAAAGTTTGTATTGATGTGAGTTTGAAGTTATTTGCGGGTAGTTAATAGGTTGTTAAAATGTTAGCATGTGATAAATGTATATTGAACAAATAGTTTTTTTATTCCAAAATTTTCAAATATGAAATGTATTTAATGCTACAAAACTAAAAATAAAACTGCAAATATCGCATTTTACAAACAGTTCCAGTGTTGTAGGATATTCTGAGAATTTCACTTTTCCCAAATGTCCGTCAGGCGATGGACGTTTCAATTTGTGTGTGGATCTAAAATAGAACCTACCTAACCTAACTAAAACAGAATAATCGGGATAATATATAGAGTTTTAAAAAATGCGCGTGAAGCCGGTGGAAAGTTTCATATTATTATAATTCCACGACAAATTAAATCGATTCCCAATTATTTACCGCCCCAAAGAATAAGACGCTCTAGGCAGCCTACTCAGACTATCAAATCTCAATAGCGTTAGTGTTGTGCTGAAATATTATTGAACTCAAATCTGTTATATTAACTGCCGTGACAAATAAATTAAAATCGGTAATGGAGAAGTTTGGTTACAAACACTGTGACACGAATATTTCATATGTCTACAAAGTAAATGTAAATGATTAATATTAATTTCTTTCATTATATCTACAATATTTACCGATCTTTCCCACGTACAATTATTATCGCATATCGAAAATAAGCATTTCCTAGAAATGTAGTCTTATCACGAAGTTAATAGAGAGATCGTGACATCGCCCCAGGATATTGCATTATCTTTACCTTAGTGTAGGAAATTATATTATTCTGCGAGATTCTTAGCGCACGTGCACACTTCCTATTGTACGTTTTATGTAATAATTAAGCTATCTATACGACACAGGCAAATTTAAAATTTCGTTTACAAAAGCTTTTTTACTTGCAGCAGTTTTTACTTGCTTTTATTAGCTTCACTTGTATGTTTGAAAGGAACCTTAAATATTCACCATCTTTAACAGCCGGCAACCCTTATTTGCAGCGGGATTTAATTAGGCACCCATATATAATAATTAATAGAAAAAAAATAGCTTTAATTTGATATTATATGATTCATAAATGTGCTTTAGAAACGTATAAATGAATCGAAATCATACCTGTTTGCACCAGGCTGCCAAGATGTTGCGCCCAGGTGAAAAGCGGCAACCGTGATTTTTCGTTAGTATCTTTATATCATTTGCCGTGATGTTAGACTACATTTTATACAAAAAACAAGTGAACGAAATTTTTTCCCAAAAATCGATTAGAAAAATGTAATTAAACATGCTTGCGGCCAAATTTTGACTGGCAACCTAGTCGATATTATATTCTCCTAATTATAAATGTACCCACATAAAATTTTGGTTTCATCAAGTTTTTTATCACGAATTGTAGAGATAATATTACCGTATACGCGGCAAAACACTTTTTTATAATATTCTGTTTTTGTAGGTAAGTGAAACATGGTTCGTCCCTTTTCTCTTACACACATATCATTTTTATAATCTTATTGCCATTTACACTCAGACCATAAATTCCATTTTATGATTATTAAACCAATCAGCTCTGGTGTCGAAAATATTGGAAAAAGATTTTTATCTACCATAATATTATTATGTAGGTAGCTCCTTATTTCTTGTGCTTTATGCAATGATGAAAATTAAGTATTAACTTATCTTCTATACTGATATTATAAAGCTGAAGAGTTTGTTTGTTTGTTTGTTTGAACGAGCTAATCTCAAGAACTACTGGTCCGATTTAAAAAAATATTTCGGTGTTGGATAGACCATTTATCGAAGAAGGCTATAGAGTATAGGCTATATATTATCATCACGCTAAGACCAACAGCAGCGGAGCCACGCGGGTGAAACCGCGGAGCGCAGCTAGTGTATAATATAGATATACCTTTTCAATAACATCACGTTTAAACAATCAAATAAAATGTGTGACTTTTTTCAAAGTTTTATCAAAAATTGCGTGTTGCACGAAGCTGTCCAATGTTGTGACATTACTGCATGCATTGTAAAACGGGAAATTATTCGTGAAATTAATGTCATAGAATTAATGCCATGCCACTCATGCTGTAATGTAAATTAGGCTTAACACACAAAGCTAGATACTTATTGGCGAAAGCGTTTAAAAACGTTAAAAATTAAATATAGAGAGAAAAACAATTTCCCTTTAAATTGTAAATAATTAAAATCTTCTATCAAGCGTATTATTTAACGCATTGACATATAAATGCGGTTTGCGGAAGCGAGCGAAAAGCTAGCGAAGCGAATACTGCGCGGTATTCATTATGTTTGATCTTTGTTGAAGTTATAACGGTGCATTTACATCTAACGAGCGACTGCTCATTCTAATACCACTATGTCAAATTATTTTAGTGTAAACAGGCGTAGAACATTCTTTCGCTATTCTTAGTGCGTTTTATGCTATGTTCTAATACTGAACAACACTGAATACCTACGAGTTTTCGTTTACCTACACTTAAAGATCACGAAAGAATGCTCTTGCTCTATCTCTAGTTCTATGTCCGTTTGATGCAAATACACCGTTATGTACATTGTATAAACACATACATATATTATGAGGCAGCATTACCGCTTTTTACCCTTTAATATAATATTGTTTTTGCGGTTTATGTTCTAAATATTAAAGACAGTGAGGAACAAGGACGATACATTTATTTTTACACAGTAAATGGAGGAAAATAAAAGCTTCCAAGTATATCCACATAAAAGTGTGGTTGCGCCTTTTCGTTAAAACACGTAAGTTCAGCAATGTTTTGCATAACAACCCCTAATTAATAAAATTGCTATTATTTTGAAGTAACAGTTTCTATCAAAAACATTTTGTCAAGCAAATTGCTTACTCTACTAAAAGTCTCGTTATGTAATTTAGAAAAACGAAACGTATTTTTAACTTCTTCATTTTGAGGAAAACATTAGAATTCAAACACTTGTTAATATTACGGTTCACCAAAATGTGTTTTTAGAATACACAGGCCTTGTAAAACGGGTATAAAATAATATATTCATGGTCCTAAAATCTAAGGCTAAAATAAAAACTGTATTTTAACAGGTTAATGTACACGAAGCGGTTGTTTTGAAAACTGCCCGGCTCTTAGCATAAATTACGGACACCGAGATAGCAATGTCACCGTAGCAAAATGGTTGGTAAAATGTTTAAATTTACTGTAAAACTGAGCATAAATTGTCGTTATTATTTAGTATCACAGACTTAATTAGTAATTAAGCTCAAACTGAAACATTAATTAGTACAATAAGACGTCTTTAAGAGCTTTTGAATCGTCATAGTTCATAGAAACTATTTAACACCGGTAAGTAAAGCAGTTTCTATAGTAAAGAGCCGTCAAGAAATTGTGTGATTTCTCTTTCCCGAGAATAAGAAACTCTATTAGCGTTATTTAAAATATTTTCAAAATGTTTAGGTTAAATTTAATGAATTAATTTGGCTTCAAAATGCGAAAAAAATACAAATAGGGTAATTTGTTTATATACATTATTCTTACTTCAATAATAAAGATGAATCTAATGATACCTTTTGAGCTGATTTCCATGAAACCGTTTACGCTTCAGATCTTCTCAAAGAAATAAAAATTAATGTTCATTGAGCATAATAAAAGTTTACAAAAGTAAGATATTTTGCTCCCTAAAGGACAGTTTCTTTGTACCTTGATAAAGCAGAGAAGTACAATTACGTTTCATGTATTTTGTTTTTATAATAACCGTTAAGAAAATAAAATCGTGAGGAGACCGACCATCATTGTACAAGAATCAAAAGTTTGCGATATGTGACTGCGTGGTGGATTATGGCCCGAACCATAGCAAGGGTCTTTACAGTCGGAAAATATATGGACTGATGATGATGAAATAAACATGAAGAACACTTCCTCTGGTGCAATCGGGTAAAAAAACAAATTAGATTTTCACATTGAATGAAAAATCACTGATCTTATTAATTTAAAAGGTAAAATAAGTACACAAGCTCATATGATAGGGAAATATTAAAAACGATTCGAAACGAAATTGCCTAATTTGAATAATCTCCGTAAGGATTTAATCCTTCTCTTCTCTTCGTGAGCTTGATATCAAGAAAACCTTTTTCTGAAACGTACGCCTCAAAGCTAACATTAACATGATTAATTTTACCTTATGAATATGTATGTAATTTTCTTGTTTCTCGTTTGTGCTATGAATTCAATTATAATATGTAAAGTACTAAAATATATTTGCTTTAATTCATTTGTTATTAAGTTTAAAACAAGAATATGCATAGTGCGGCTCGAAGGACCAATGTAAATTGGATGGGGTAGATTAGAAAGATGACATTGAAATAATTGTTTACTGTTAATTAAACTAATTAATTGGATAAGATGAGATTTAGTACCACCCGGTGTGGACTACGAATGTGTACAATTTTCAATTTGGAAAATTGTACACATTCGTACCCTCAATATAATAAATGGTGCGACATCAGCGGATCCACAATGTCTTATTGTCATCACAATATATCATACAAGTTGTACGGTTACTAAGGTCCTACTTAAAATTATTTAGGTTTTACTTGGCACTTTCTATTTAAAATTCCACATTTAAAAATAACAAACAACAAAACTCACTTTTACGCACGTAAACTTTTTAGCATCGTTTTATGGTCTAGCAAAAACTACCTTGTTTTTAAGGAGCGAAACATTTTACATGCATAAAAGGACAGAAAATTGAACGGCGGTTGTGGTTGAAGTAAATAAATATTTAATATGGAAATTAATATGGAAATTACAAACTTGCATTGGTAACTAAAGTCTATTAGTCTAAGATCCCACCGCAGGATTAGTGCGTTCACAGTTTTTTTATATAGGTGAATAAAATTTTGGTTTTAGCAAAAACTTATGAACACACTAATCCTGCAGTGGGATCTTATACTTTGAACTAACTAACTTTTATATTTATAAATTTAATTCAGTAAAAAAAACACTAGTCTTCATGTTTTCGGTCTGACAATCAATCTGATTATGTGACGTTTATATACAAACACATTGTATATTTATGTTATAGCTCGTGACCGAAGTTTCTCAAGACCTCGCTAGTCACCTCATTACGAATACCTTTTAGTAAATATAATGACAAAATGCACTTAGCGAACGCTGCAGAGGGTGGCCCTGGCTCGTAATGAAGTGTGCTATAGTTATGTGACTCACATTTTGACTCTGGTTTGTTGTAGTAAATAGTGGAAATCAAATTAATGACGAGTTTGAAATCTTTTTGGGCAAGATTTTTGAATTGTTGATCGTTTGTTTTAGAAGTGAAACTTCTTTAGGCGCGTTGAGAGTAGTAAGGTCGCGTCAAAGGTCGCGTCATGGGGTAAGGCGACGATTTTGGTACGTTGAATCTTGGCAAAGAAGTTTTACTTCTGATACGTAAGCTCGGCAAACACGTTACAAAACGAAGCCTTGTCTACAAAACGATCTTACTCCTCCGAAAATGTTATGGACGTTGATAGAGACATTAGGAGACCTATCAGTTTGTCCACGTTTACAAAGAAAAAAAAAAACTTGAGCGATGTCAAGGGACATCCGGATGGAACGAAGTGTTAAGTTAGAGAGAGACAGACAGAGAACCACGCGCACGCCGCACGGCTTACAACTCTAGCAAAAAGTGTCGTGACAACTTTTCGTAAGAATTTTTTCCGTCTAGCCCCCTTTCACGACGCGCGATTAGGAACTTCGTTCGGATAAAATTGTGTGACATTATCTTGGTAGATAAATACAAATAAAAAAGTTGAAAGGTGTCAAGGGACACCCGAAGTTCCATCCAGGTGTCAGAGAACCATGCGCACGCCACACAGCTTACAATAGCTTACTATAGCAAAAAGTGTCGTTTTCTTTCGTGAATATTTTCCCCGTCTGGCCCTCTTTCATACCGCGCGAACAATATTTTCGTGAGAATTTTCTCCGTCTGGCCCCCTTTCACAACGCGCGATAAGGAACTTCGTTTAAAAAGACGTGTGGCACTCGGGGACTGCCGCGGTAAAGCTATTGCATGCTATGCCTTCAAGCCACACCTCCGCGCCCGTCCCCGTGGGGAGCGTGAGGTTTTTTCGTTACGGAATTTCTGGATTCGGTCCCCGCGCTCAAGGCCCGCGATAGAAGCTATGCAATAGCTTAATAAAAAAGTTTATTTCTCACCTGAGCACGTTGTGGTGCGCAAGCGCGCTGAGCGTGTGTGCGGGCGCGGGCGGGAGCGCGGGGCGCTGCGGCCGGCCCGCGCCCTGGAGCACACGGATCCCCATGCGCACTGTGTTGCGACGGGATATCTTCTCGTCTGCGCGTTCCGCTGCAGAACAACATGAAGTTTATTTATTTATTTATCAATTTTTATATACCAAGTAAAATATTTACAATTATACAAAAAGGATAATACGGTAGGTACATAAGGCAGCCTGATCGCTTACTAGCGATCTCTTCCAGACAGCCCAAGGTAAGAGACAAAGAACAAAAAAAGTTTTTGAATGAAAGAGTGAAATATTTATTAATACCAGGACACTTAAAAACAAAAGCAGTTATAGAAGTGTGCCATAGTGACCCTGAGAATGGAGACAGCTCAGCTATGCTGCAATGTTCAGGAACATTGGCAGCGCTGTTTTTCAGTCCCCCTTTTATAACTAAGGCTACACGATACATTTGAACTATCATATTAATTTACATACATACAGATTTTTTTTTATTGCAACCCCGGCAATGGAGCAGGCGACCCACTTGATGGTAGGTGATGGTCGCCGCCCATGACAATTCACAGCATTAGGGAACGTATTGCCGGCTTTGAGGTGGAAGAAGGCTTTTGAGGAGGGTGTAGGCTTTTTTCTTGAAAGTTCCCATGTCATACTGGTTGGGGAACACGGAAGGTGGTAGTTTGTTCCACAAGAGTTTGGTTCTAGGCAAGAAATGCCGTGCAAAACGAACGGTTTTCGAACGCCAGGCATCGAGATGGTGACGATGATAGTTTTGCAGTACTATGTAGTGATTGTCCAACAACCAAGATTTCGATTACATTACTTTAATAACTAATATTTGGCATCAAAATCGCTCACCAATATAAGCCCGTACATCATACGAGGTGCCGATGGGTGCACCATGGTACTGCTTCGCTGGTACCAGTTGAACACTGGGCGGTGCGAGCGGCGTTAGTTCGAGGTGGAAGGGAAACGCGTTGGCTCCTAGACGTTTTATTAGCGCATCCTGGAGGAATATGTGAAAGAATCTCCTTGTCATAAAGGGCAGGTAGGTAAAATTATCATTAACATTAGGATTAATAACAGAATGAAAAGTTACTTGAGTAATATTTCTATTTTTTTTTATACCAACATTACAATCACATTACAATGATTTATTGGTTTGAGGTTTTATTTTTCCATTTCTAGATTAATCTACTCCATCAATAAAAACAACTATTAGATTCTAAACATAGCCAAGTCTATGAAAATCTTAAAAATAAGCATATTAAAAGTGGTTGTTGTGTGTTTACCTGAAGCGGTGTATTTGGTTCTCTCTCATGATTACAATGCGGCGGCCATATTTGAGCGAGGCTCATAATGGCTTCATTGCAAAACTTTAGTCCCATCACCTCTTCGTCCTCTCGACCATATCTGTGGAATAATTAGAGATATACAAACATTTATTTGTGTGTATGTTGGTCTTTACTTCTATACTGATGATTTTATAGAGGAAAGTTTCTAACTTTGTTTGTAAAACGTAATCTTCGGATATATACTGAATTCTGATCCGAACATGAAACTCTTTCACTTTAGGAGTTACTTCGGCGTTTTTTTAACCATTTGGAAATTAATCCAACTTATAAACCATTTACAAAAATCAATCCTAATCCGATAAGGCAGAAAGAATGTAGCAAAGAAAAATATTTGAAATTTCTAAAAATACCATCTTTCAGTTTTGGAATATTATTAGCATAATAGAATTCACAATTTGTCCAAGGTAAGGTTTTTTATGTACTGAACAGCTAATAATAAAATGGCTGTTTCACTTTGAATTGAAAGCTGAAAATATCAAAGTAATTTCCATTCAGAAAATGAAAAGATAAAAAATAATAACTATACATAATATTATGATAGTATTATAAAAAGCATTTAAAATAAAAGAACATTAATTGCGTACCTAAGTCTGATAAAATTTTGGTCCTATAGCTTTGAATATAACTCATAAAAGGTAGACACTAGATAATGTGTATGTAGGTAACCCTATTACGTGAAAGGTTTCACCCTTAAAATAAAGGTACATAAAAACTTTTATGGATAGGTACATAAATAAGTAAATTCACAGTAATGATGTGATCGATGTGATCCCTAGGTAGGTATACCATACAATTATAGACAAGTCACCTACACTGGTTTTTAAGCTATTGCATAGCTTCTATCGCGGGCCTTGAGCGCGCGGACCGAATCCAGAAATTCCGTAACGAAAAAACCTCACGCTCCCCACTCCGACGGGCACGGAGGTGTGGCTTGAAGGCATAGCATGCAATAGCTTTACCGCGGCAGTCCCCGAGTGCCACACGTCTTTTTTTTTTAATACGTTTGTTTAGCTTCACCTATTCACCTGTATGTTTGTAACCGCCTCTCTTAGACTCGATTTCGAAGAAAGTCAATTTTTTCGATTTTGAATTTCTTTTAACAGATAGATTTAATTCAAACTTTTTACAATTATCAAGGTTCAAATTTCATGAGTTTATCTTATTAATGTGTTATTTCTCGATTACTATCTTATTCTATTCTTCGATTACGATTTCCTTCCGTTTCTTAACAAGACACGTGGATTATTCGAGCACTAATAATGAGCTTTCATAAAATAGGTCCTATATTTGGATATATTCGTTGTTTGAACCCACATTTGAACCCCTTTATGGTTTTTTAATGTAAATCATACTATTGTCTATTTTACTTTGAATTCGGACTTCAGAGAACACATTGGTACAAAATATCAAGTTTCCATTTTACGAAGTACCGTTATTATATTATACTAGCGGTCCGCCCCGGCTTCGCCCGTGGTACATATGAAAAATAGATGTTGGCCGATTCTCAGACTTACCCGATACGCACAGAAAATTTCATGAGAATCGGTCCACCCGTTTCGGAGGAGTATGCAGACTAACATTGTGACACGAGAATTTTATATATAAGATAAGATAAGATTACCGTTATGATATGGGTGGATTCAAGTAGAATTATGAATGCGGAAGTATGTTTGTTTATTTATGACATAGGATACTTTTATGGCGGTGAAACATCTTCTGCCCATGAGAGTTTACTTTGAATTTTATTTAGTTTTATTGCATTCAACTGCATTATAAATTAGAAAATTTTGAAGAATAGCAAAAATCGAATACGAGGTGGGATTCGAACCGGCGTCTTTTTGCCATTCCGGAACAACTCCTAGCATCTCGGGTATCCGTGATTCCGCCTGTAATATAATATGGTCAATCGAATTTATGGCTAATATTAAAATATTTATTTTAAACGATCCGACTCTATCACACCAGAAGTGATACTATAAATGTTATTTTAAATACTATCCAAACACACATGGTGTATTTTCATAGTTACCGTAAACAAAGTATTAAATTTTAATTTCATGAGCACACATGCGCCGTCGTATCAACATTGGCTCGCTTGAAATTCACTAGGAAGCTAGTTTACTGTCCCTATAATGTACTAGTACGTACATAGAAATCTAAATAACAAGACACATAGAAGTGCTATAATGTCATAATTCGTATGAAAACCGCTGTCGCCAAAATCAACACATTCAAACCGAAAGCTAAACAGTACACACAAGTAAACTACCTATGCCTTTTATTGGACAGCTTGATTTTAGTGAAAACTAACTTATCTATTAAATTAAGCTTTTGAATATGTATCCTAACGCACGAATTTACGGTTTATTTTAGAATAACATCCCTAAGTATATGAGACTTTTTGCTCCAATACGAACAAACGTGATAATTAGAATGGTCGACTGTGTCATTCATTGTTATTTCGATTACTATGGTGACACTCGTAATACTTGTAAATATTCTATAATTTTAAGGAAAAACGGAATTATTTCTAAAAAAAATATTTTCCGATGAAATATTATTCCTTTTTAAGTATAATTACAACTTGTGGAAGAATTTCCGCAATGGGAATTGCTGAAACACACCATGTATACACTCATACGTCTCCAGAGCAACTGAACAGTGACGAATGCACTGGTGATGTGCAAATCACCTGAGTGGCGACAAGGTCACGCACGCTTACGACTTCTAGTGTCTTGTTATTTAGATTTCTATGAGTACGTATTTACTACGTATAATAAAAGAGAGGGTTATATTTTGCTATATTTAGCACATTTACGTCCTTAATATAATAATAATTGTATAATCTCAACTAATGATACATAAAGGCTACACGAAAAACAATTAGAATTAGATTAAAATATCTGAGATTTGTTTGGTTGTTCCTTTTACACTACAATAAACTTCATATTCATGAAAATATATAGAAAAATTGTTTCAACACAAACATGAAATTGATAAAATTACCTACGATTTATGGACAATATTTTAAACGATACACAAAAGAAGAATATTTGAAGGCTGTGCGTTTGACAGGCTCTTTGTAACTTGTGAATGTAAACCGAAATAGCGTGCAATTTAAAATGCGACAAAATGCCCCAGTTTCACTACTTGCTGATAGTCCCTGACAGCCTATTAAACACTTTTTGTTATATATTTTTAACCTTATAATAAATGCGTAAGTGTAATTATTTGCCTTTCTTTCACGTCGTAGGTAATGGAGCAGTTTTATAATAAGATTTTTATAGCTAAAGCTTAAGATGCTGGTGGCAAATTCGGTACGGGTAAGCTGATCAGAAATATATCCAGAAGTGATACCAGCTATAATTAAATATTCAAAATGTAGCATAATCTATACACATAATTGCTCTCTAAATAAATGAACGAAGCCAAAATATATTCCGAATATTCTGGCACAAAATTAATAGGAACACAGCTAGTGTGGCTAATAGCTTTCCATTGAAGTAAAGGTGAGGCAGAATTATTTATCATCGTTAATAATAATGGGATTACACAACAAAATATTAAAGCTGAAATTGTTCCGTGACTCGCGCAAGCTTTTATCTTTTATTCAGTTAAAACGCTGTTATTCTGTACTAGCGGTCCGCCCCGGCTTCGCCCGTGGTACATATTTACGTTTTCTCTACATAAAAACCATCCTCGTACTTCAAGGAATATAATAGAAAAGAATTATCGAAATCGGTTCAGCCGTTCACACGTGATGCCATGACAACGCGAAACGGGTGCAGACCCGCCGCCTTTTTATAGCTCCCGCCGCGAAGCGCGTCGAACGCGGCAACTGATACACAAAAATAATCCTTATGGCTGCATGATTCTGTATTCACGCGCGATGACTTATAGCGTATTTCATGTATAACTTTGGTGTTTCTACACCGATTTACATGATTCTTTTACTATAACCTGCCCAGGAGTATGAAGAATAATTGTGCCAAATTTGGTTAAAATCCGTCGTGTAGTTTTTGTTTCTATAACGAATATACAGACAGACAGACAGACAGACAGACAGACAGACAGACAAAAATTTTACTGATTGCATTTTTGGCATCAGTAGCGATCCCTTATCACCCCTTCATAGTTTTTTTTTAAATATATTTCATGTACAGAATTGGCCTCTCTACAGATTTATTATAAGTATAGATTAACGCCTAGTGAGAATGATTCGCACTTAATATTGTATTTGTCATGAAGGGAACGAGGAATTAAATTAGTATTTATTATATTTGTTTTTATACACGAACAGGCGTTTGACCACAGGTACACAGGACTAGCAGTTTAATTAGGTAGTGATGTAGATTATACCTGCTTGAGAGAAACCTAATTAATAAATCAATTAAAAAACCTTTATAAATAAAACCCAGCCTAATTTTTGGGAATACGGACTCTGTCAAGAATGGGAATCCATTTTAACAGTCAAACTAATTAAAAAAAGAATGTTCACAATATAATGAAGGTAAAACAAATTAAAAATAAGCATATCGCTTTCGTAATTTGTCAGAAAGTAAAATGTGGTTTTAATTTTCTTGTAATTAGAATGATCTGAGCTTCGCGGTTTTGAAATGTAATACGAATCGTCTACAACATGTCAAGAGCAGATGTGTGTTCCTAAATATACCATTTCAATGTATTCTTCTTTGAAATATAGGCGTCGAACTTCTGAAACTTTATTAAATAATGATTGTGTAACTGAATAGATTGAAGAAGAAACAGGACGTTCATAAGTTCATAATCAATCATCGAAATGATAAAAAATTATGAATCTTATTATTAAATAACCTTTTGTTCCAAAGTCTTAAAGAAGCAAATAAAAACAATCATTTTTCATAAATTGTGATATTATCATTAGGGTGGAGTGAAAAATATTTTTTTTCATTTTCGTTTCGGCATACCTGTAAAAAGCATGTGTATTTATTGCTCATAAATACACATGCAAAATTATACTTTGCAGATGATACATTTAGAGGTGCCCCCAACATCATGAACTTTCAGAAATTCAAAAAATTTCGTCGAAAATCATTAAAGTTTAATTTTGACAAATTAACGCTAAATCAGATTCTGTGTTATCTCGTTGGTTGCCAACGGGAAGACACAGAATACATAATATTTCAATATATAAAAAAGTGGCTATCGCTGGCTACCAGTGGCTCTGGTCGGTGGCCCGTTTGCGCCGACTCTTATTGTAGGAAACGTTGATTTTGAACAGTGGCGTTAAAGAAATAACACTAATGTTAGTAATATTTCTTAATTATATTTTACACGTAAATACAATTAAGATCATAATTTAATATTTTTGATGTGAGTTCTATCTATAATTTCGCTTTGTTACAGTAAAGTGTTGGAAGTCAAAATACGACAAACGACATGTTGTCCTGTATTTTGTTTGCCAGAGAAGTACCCAGAGTCTCAATTACCAACTTATACTGATGCTAAGAAACTATTACTTATATATTAGATATGAATTTAAACCCGATAAAATAACAAAATTCATTCTTTATCCGAAAGATTAGCTACGGAAATGTTTGATGTGTGGCGAAAAGCATCGCTTCCCACTATTAGCTTTAAAAGAGTACTACAACTTATTCGACACACCATATTCGATGAATATAGACGCTTATTAAAACCTTATCAAGACTGACAAACTAACAAAAAAGAACAAGAAAAGATAACTGAAGTATTTTGTCACTCAGTACCAAAGGTTATTTGATATTTGAAGTTGCAAATGCATTTTTTTTTAATTCTCTTGTACTTGCTCAAAAGATTATACCAACTTAACTATGTGGCAAGAATGTAAGAAAACTTAGCCTCTAACTTCTAATTTATCTGAAGAAACCTTAAAAGACATCGTGAAAAGCGGTTTGACTACGTTTCAGAATATCAAAGATTTTCTATAACTTGCCCAGGCCGTAAAGCATATTATCAAATTGGTGACATAAGCTTCAAGTGCAGTTTGCTGAGAAAGTAAACAAAATGATTTTATAATGGCAAGAGCATCAGTATCACGACTGCTAATGCCTAATTTTGAAAAAAAAAACAGCGTTATCTATACTAATATTATAATCTATACTAATATTATAAAGCTGAAGATATTGTTTGTTTGAACTCGCTAATCTCAAGAACTACTGGTCCGATTTAAAAAGTTCTTTCGGTGTTAGATAGCCCATTTATCGAGGAAGGCTATAGTCTGTATATCATTTCGCTTAGATTAACAGGAGCGGAGCCACGCGGGTGAAACCGCGAGGCAACCGCAAGCGCAGCTAGTACTAAATAATTACTTATTTCTGATATTTTCATTCCTCTATAATATCATTTTCAAAATTCAAAATAGGTTAAAACAACTAATCAGGCTATTATTTAGTGTATCACAAAGAAGTTTGTTATTTATTAGACTTGAAGGCCATAAACATACTGTGATTAAAAAATAAATCAAAGTTTGCGAAAAAATCATATTTTTCTAATTTTCAATTGGGTTGGGGCACCTCAAAACATCAAGACAGGTGAACAATATTTTGTATGCTGAATTCACTCATTAAAAGGCACCTTTCTGTCGCTATGCCTTTTGAAAAAAAACAAAAAAAAAATTCTTTCATACATTATCACTCCACCCTAATTATCATGCTTAATCCATAAGGCGATAGCCCTGTATCATAAAACATAACCTATAAATCGGTATCATAAAATTAGCGACACCTAGTAGGCCTATAACGTGTAACAAAGCTTTTCTTCGCTAATCAAAGCCGTAAAAATAAAAGAAACTGGCAGTATAAAGGACGATTTTATTTAACGTTAAATCATGAAAATGGCTTCTAAAATAAAACAAAACATTTGAACAATGTGACCGCTAAGTGAACAATAAAACATACAATAAATTCTAATTCTATTATGAATGTGACAGTTTCTATGAATACGTTTGCTGCTCTATCTAGATACTAATCTATACTAATATTATAAAGAGGAAAGGTTTGTAATTATGTATATGTATGTATGTATGTATGTATGGTTTTCACACATAAACTACTGGACCGATTTCAAAAATTCTTTCACCATTAGAAAGCTGCATCTTTACTGAGCAACATAGGCTATATTGCATTTTCAAAAAAATTAGAGATCCTTACCAAAAATGCAATAATGTAACCCAAGGTGTAAAAAAATCCTCAATAAAACTTCTGTCATCGCGTGCGCTGCGGAATCTATTGAAGATAGAACAAAAAAATGTTCTACGGTATTATAGAATGGATCAATATCTACAAGAAAGTCCGCGATACCATATATCCATCTTCAGTAGTTATGTTACTACAACAACTTTTTTACGTTTTCAAAGTAAATAGAAGTGCCGACAGTAATCAAACCATGTTATCCATACACATATATAAATCCTTATCCCATATGATGTTTTATTATAGACTGTTTCAATACCAACAAAATACTTTTTAAATGAAAAAAATTGGACATTCCATTCAAAAGATATAACGAATTTTTAAGTGGCAATCTACAGAAAATAGTAGGTATACTGTTTAATACAATGAGCAGGCGTGGTGCGGGACGGGGTAAAGGTGATTTTCATGTGATTAAAAATTAAACCTATAGTCCGACCTATAGTAGACTTTTCACTGTCACGATATCGCTATCTATGCGGGTGAAACCGCAGGGCATTGCTAGTCTCTCATAAACTAAATCGGCTGGGTCACAGATTAAGTAAGTTGGCTGGGTAGAATGCATACCTATATTTTTTTCTATGCTAGCATATTGACTTCTTTTCATTAAGGTATTTCGCGATAAGACGCAGAAAAAAAGTTTTGATAATTTAAATATACAAAAAAAATGTTTTTAAAAACGGTAAACAGCGAAATTTTACTTATCGATTTCGATTTTTAGCTAATATGTTAAAGCTGAAGAGTTTGTTTATATGAACGTGCTTTTCTCAGAAGCGGCTGGTGGAAATTGAGAGAATATTTTCGAATTGAATTTTCCAGTAATAATAGCTTAGAATTTCCGAGAAAAATCATTCATTCAGGAAGGCTCAATAAGATCAATGAAAAATGTTGTCACAAAGGAAATAAAATACATATTAATTTTGTGATTAGTTTTCACCGTATACCTACACTCAAAATATTATATTATTTTCAAGCATTACAAAGAATTATAATACTCAACCATTTTGTCAAAAGATTTGCTCTTTTTTAAAAGGAAAACAGATTGTGACACACGCCACAGATAATAAATAAATTGCCATTTATGTTTTTCCTTCGCTATAATTGCTAGTATAAGAAAATACTGGGAAATATTATCTCAAAAGATTCCTATACACCCACGGTAGTATAAGTAGGCTTATACAACCTACAGGATGTTTATATTTATATTTACCAGAGTAATAACGTCGTATTTTTGTGGGAAGTTGTAAAGGAATACATTAAGTTGTGGTGAAACCTTTGGAAATATATTTACGTTATTATAAGCGCGGCTCAGGTACTTTTGTTGATGTATTTGATATTTTGTCGTATGCTTATAATAACCTAAATTGTTTTTATATGGCAACTTTTCAAATTTATAAAAACCACACACACCTTTAAAAAAAATGTGTGCGTGTACACACGTAAGAAGTGAAACTTCTTTATGACCTTATTTTTCAAAAAATAATTTACTAAATACAACTTTACAGAAATACGTCAATCACGCGTGTAAGGGATAAAAACAAGATGGCGCGTAACGAAAAAATGTTACACAAAATTTTTTTCCAACCCCGATAAAGAAGTTTCACTTCAAAAAATTCATCAAAATAATGTTTTGACGCTAGTAGCTCCTGAAATACATAATATTTTTTAATAAAGCGTTTAATTGCTATTTCTACTACAAAAAGGCTTTATCGACACACAAAATATAATACTGTATGTACACGTATAGTCGGCTAATAAATTTTGGTAGGCCGACAAAGAAAATAATATCAAACAAACAGTTAATCCACTTGGAGACCCGTTTTTCTATTAATAGAAATAGAATAACCAATAATCCATACTACTGCTGGTCCGATTTGAAATATTCTTTGATTGTTAGATAGCCCATTTATTGAGGAAGGCTAAAGGCTATTTATCATCACGTTAAACCAATACGAGCGAAGTAGTGATGCTCGCAGGGCATAGCTGCTAGTTTTAGATAATTTATTAACCTATTGAGCCCTAAGCGGCCCGATCGGTCCAAGACACAATAGATTTTCTATTGTGTCTGTGGTTCCGGGGCCTGAGTTATTACAATTGTTGAACAAGGATCAAGGGCTATTTCTCTTTTAAAATCACCTTTAATAGGTTGTAATACAGCATAAAATAGATTAAAATATAGTATATTGTGTAATTTTTCCGCAAGAGAATCATGTGACCTGGAATAAGTAGGTTTAAATCGCCTTGTTTGACGAATTAATACACATTCGAGTGATTTCTATTCATTTACACCATGTCGGTGAACACCATACATCTGAATGTGACCTATAAGTACCTACTGGTAATTCCTTTGAAGATATTAGTTACTTATTACACAAAAATAAATTTTCAAAGATTTTTTTATAATAAATTGTAATTCAACTGAATATGTATATTGTATATTTATAGGAAAGAGTAGTATAGTAGGAATTTGAGAAATTAGAATTAGAGAAAAGAAGTGAAAGACGCATTCGAATCCCGCCTCGTGATTGTTTTTTGTTTATATTTGAATCTAATGTTTACAAAATTTGAATACTATAACAACTAGTGGCGAGGCTATAGACTGATAATATACCATTTTTTATGCCAAAAAGTTTATGAATGAAGTAGGTGTGAAATAACGACAAACAGAAATTGGAAATTCGATGAATTCGAGGTGGGAAAACATAAACGAATTATAGATAAAATCACTTGCCAGTTAGGGGAAGTGCCGCTTTTAGAAATCAAATGGGACAGGAAAAGGGGTTTGTTATATGCGACGAAAAATAGAACGTACCTATTGATTCGCAGATAAATTGTTTTTCTCAGTTATGCTTTGAATTCTGTGATACACACGTGTGGGTTCAATTTTAAATGTTATTTCTGCGACTAGTATTTTGTTTTGGTTATTTTATTAACTGTTTCATTTCGGCAACAATCGAATTTCACATTTATGACATTACTAGCTTTCCGCCCCGGCTTCGCCCGTGGTACATGTTAACGTTTTCTCTCCATATGAACCATCCTCGGACTTCAAGGAATATTATAAAAAAAGAATCGGTTCAGCTGTTCTCGAGTTATGCGCTTAACTACCAACATACATATTTGGCGATTCATTTTTATTATATAGATTTCCTGTTTAAATAGTAAACGGATATACATTGTTCATTTTCTGTTCTCATCAAACACCGAGAGCTTATGCTTATAGTTCATATGCTTATAATGCATACGCCATTATAATATTTCCCAAAAGACCTTTATTTAAATAAAATACAAAAAGAGCAACACAAAAAATTGTAATTACTATTTACATAAAGTGAAGTAGCATCTCAGATTCATCTACAAAGTGCTTGTAATATTATGACTCAGTTAAAAGTTGGACTCGAATAAATCCACTTAAGAACTGGGAATATTGTAAGGGCCGAAAGTTTGGAGATTTTTATCTGCTTCCATTTATTTAAATGTCCAGGACCAATGGGCTCGTTTAAATGCTTTGTGTATTGGCTTGGGTTCTTCAATGGTACTTGCTTTTATATTTTGGTATAGATTTAAAATTCTGTGAATATTAGGTTCCTATGTTAGGTTAGGTTATTATTCTTTTGTTATTGTTTATATAATTTAATGTTATTAGAGGATTATGTAAAATTTCTTGGAACATTTTTTAAATTCCTTAGTTTTGTTTTTATCGTGGAATCACAGTTATATTATAAAAATAAAAGTAAATATCAAATGAGATTCACCTTTTAAATAATCTTTACTCAAATGTTCTAGAATGTTCTCGCAAAATCCAGAATACTCGGCTTCATTATCTAACAGGAACTGGAGCCTAGTTAAATCACTAGCGGCTATTTTACTAACTACCCTCTGAACTTTAGTAATTCGAATCTCCGCTCTTATAAATTTGTATGAGTTTAATTTAAAATGGTAATACATATCTGAAACCGGGGATATTCTGCATTTTGTGTTTATTGGACGAAAATTGTATTTTTATGTAAAATAAAGTAGAAATAATTTATCTATTCAGCGTAGGTACGCATGTTATCTTTTTTCACACATAGAGATCAAAACTACAAGACGAAAAGACTTCACTTGTAAGTTGCTGCATACGAAATCTGTCAAAAGCCTCTGTTTCTCTTTTTAAATCACGCATTTGAAAATACAGCTATTTTGTTACCGTATATTTTAACAGCTGAAAATTGAAATATAATTTCAACTTATTTAATACTAGAGGTCCGCCCCGGCTTCGCCTGTGGTACATATTTCGCAATAAAAGGTAGCCTATGTCCTTTCTCGGGTATCAAAATATCTCCATACCAAATTTCATGCAAATTGGTTCAGTAGTTTAGGCGTGATTGAGTAACAAACAGACAGACAGAGTTACTTTCGCATTTATAATATTAGTAAGGATTATAACATTTAACCGTAGCTGATACAACCTACATTAAAAGAAAATTCTAAACAGAAAACAAAAACTTTCCCCAGAATGACACGCCTCTATTCATTTAAAGGTCACAGAGGTTCAACCAAAACAATATTCAGTTATCAGCGGACAAACGTATTTCTTCAGGCAATTATATATTTATATTGAAAAAACACACGACAGACCTCGAAACGAATCTCGCAAAATAAATAAACAGAACAGAAATGGGCAGACGCGAATATTCCTTAAATAAATACGGTTCGACCTTTGAAAATATTGCAATTGAAAATACTCCTATTTCGACGCAAACGATTTTTTATACTAGGTGTGCCCCGTGGTTTTACCCGAGGAAAAAACCTTACTTTAATCCCTATTTCAACGCTGTTCGAGTTGATTTTTGAAAAAAGTACACTATGTTTTTTGTGTTCTACTATTTTTATTACAAATTTCCTCCTAATCGGTGCATGATTTAGTCGTGAAAGGTTATCAGACAGACAGATTTACAGTATTAGTTCATGTATTTCTATCTATCATTCTATTATTTCTAAAGCATTATGCTTATGACGGAAGAACCGATTTTTGAACAGCGCAATAAAAATTGCGCTGTTCAAAAATTCCATTCCATTTCTATTTTAACTCGTGAAAAAGCCATGGAAAAGCTCTAACAACTAAACAACCCTGTCACCTTTTTAACTTGGCAATCCACCAGTCATTTAGTTCTAATGAATATTAACGGAATGCAATTTTATGAGCGAACACCAAATACGACGATGTACTCTGAATATATAATTTTTCGATTCTTATTAAGTTAAGTTAAATTGGTCTGAAACAAGATTAGATTGATCGGTTTTCTTGCTTTATGTCGACCAAAACAACTAATTAATTGACAGGCTTTCGAGTTTAGACCCAATTTCTACAACATAACGTTTATTGCAATTTGTTACTGTGGCCCTTTTTCACTACAAAATGTTAATTGACATTGATTTATTAAACATATGTCTCTTTCTATTTAACTGTATTGCTCCGCTCATATTGGTCTTGGCGAGATGATATCACTATCACTACATAGTACAAAACAAAGTCGCTTTCTCTGTCCCTATGTCCCTTTGTATGCTTAAATCTTTAAAACTACGCAACGGATTTTGATGCGGTTTTTTTAATAGATACAGTGATTCAAGAGGAAGGTTTTAGTATATAAATTATTAGGTTTTAGACAAAGTGGGCGAAGCCGCGGGCGGTAAGCTAGTATAGCATAAGCCTTTCTCGATAAATTGACTATGTAACAGTGAAATAATTTTTCAAATCGGACCTGTGATTCCTGCGATTTGTGCGTTCAACAAAAAAACAAACAAACTCTTCAGCTTTATAATATTAGTATAGATTATATTTGAAAGGGAAGAAAGATTGGAAGTTTAAAATGAAAAAAGTTTTATTGTGATTTAATTTTGAAGAATTGGACATAAAAATTGTATAATGGCTGACGTAATTGAACCGTCTTTCATATTGTTGGTGAAGTTATTATTTTTTCAACCATTGATCAATTGCTTACTGAAGCGAGGAACAAAAGGTCATAGTTTCTTTTGTTATTTCAAACGTATTATTTTATTTCAAGTATTTATTGAGTCATTTTTTATAAGTACATTATTTTATTTTGGATGTGAAAAACGATTATCCCCTATTTTAATTAAGTAACTTCTTCTGTGTTATTTTTTGAAAAAGTAATCTATGAGTGAGGTTTGCAACTATCATAAGGCGTGATTTTCATCTAATGTGCCTATATCTTTTAAATCTAAAAACAAACACATTTTAAAAGCTTATTCCAATATAAATAAAATATATCACGAATCTCATTTACAGTAACGCTAAAGGGTCCAAAGTGCAAATAAAGAAGGTACGTGAATGGGCAATATTCTCATAACGAGGTCTCATAATCGTTACCATTTGCTGACTATTCACGCCTTTGTCCCTGATTATCTATAGAGACCTTCTTAAATGTTGAACGGTTTAATAGTAATGTAGTTATAATGGGTACCTTAGAGTATATTATATTACTAGCGGTCCGCCCCGGCTTCGCCCGTGGTACATGTTTACGTTTTCTCTACATAAGAACCATCCTCGTACTTCAAGGAATATAATAAAAAAAGAATCTCGTTCCGTTCAGCCGTTCTCGAGTTATGCGCTTACCAACACATTTTGCTATTCATTTTTATATATAAGACTAGCGGTCCGCCCCGGCTTCGCCCGTAGTACATATGAAAAATAATTTGGAAAATCCAAAAGTGCACGCCTCATAATTTTTTTTTAATAAATATTTATTAATTATTATTTTTGTTTATTTAATAACAATTAAACCACATCGAATAAGACCCTGAAAAATGAAAGGGTTCTATTCCTGAGCATACTCAAGCGTAAGAGAAAAAAAAAGACTCGATTAGTAAAGTATTTCGGTCGCTATCGTGTTAACAAGAAAAAGGATCCGCATATACAGACACACGGACGTCCAAGACAGAACTTTTTTAAACTGTTTTTTAACTAGTTTAAATAACAAAAATGACATCAAAAATATCATGAACGTTAAAAATAGTGTTTTTTCTTAATATGTGTGTGTATGTATTATCTTACAAGTGCAATGTATGATACATAAAGACATTTTAAGTTTGAAAAATCAGATGTTTTGCGCGAAGTGACAGTAGTACCCACCTCAACGCTTCGCTTATGAGGCGTGCAATAGATGTTGGCCGATTCTCAGACTTACCCGATATGCACAGAAAATTTCATGAGAATCGGTCCACCCGTTTCGGAGGAGTATGCAGACTAACATTGTGACACGAGAATTTTATATATAAGATAAGACGATTCATTTTTATATATAAGATTAGCAAGTTAAAGAGCGCATGACACTACTATGTTCATATAAGCAGGTAGAAACTATTTTTTACTGGCTGTGCTCCGCTCCTGTAGGTCTTAGCGAGATGATATTATAGCCTATAGCCTTCCTCGATAAATGGGCTATCTAACACCGAAATAATTTTTCAAATCGGACCCGTAGTTCTCGTATTAGCGCGTTCAAAGAAACAAACTCTTCAGCTTTATAATATTAGTGTAGATTTTAATCAGTAATGGTTTATAAAGTATTAAATGTTGCACTGTTCAATAGTAATGTAGTTATAATGGGCAGAAACTATTTGTTCTTGTTATCAGTGATTGTAAAGTACCAATACGTGTTAGCATAAACCAAGGTTGACAATATAACTATGCATTGTAATTTTGTAAAACATGTTCTTGAAATAAAAATCAATCAAAACCCACCTGAAAGTAAGTGTAATCTGTCCGAACAGCTTTTTATTGGTTAAATTCTCAGCTTCGACATGCAGCACACCCTGTATCTTGTCAATGCTACCATTTTCCACCACCAGGTCGCGGGACGCCAGGTATACAGTTAATTTGTTGTTTGGGGACGATTTCTTGAACACCCTGTAAGAGAAATTGTAAAAATGTAAGATCCTGCATATATTTTTTTGTTTCGAGACAATTTCTTGAACACCCTGTAAGAAACAATTTGAAATTTTTCACACCATGTATTTAGGTATTAGGTATGTAAAAAAAGTAAGTAGTGATAGGAACTGCTGAAAGGAGTGAATTTTTGTATCGCTACTCTATCTCTATATATAAAATTCTCGTTTCACAATGTTAGTTAAAATACTCCGATTTTCATGAAATTTTGTTTGCCTATTGGGTAGATCTGAGATCGGCCAACATCTCAATAATTATATTATACTCCCTAAGTGATAAGTGTACGGCAGAACAATGTTTGCCGGGACATCTAGTTAATACATATAATTTTACAACATTACCATGTCGGTGATTCGAATCCGTAAAGATTTTCCCCTACTAAAAACGTTGAACGTAGCTGAATAATTTTTTTACTTCAAAACAATCTTCAAAAATAGAACATGTTGATAGTAAAACTAACTGACCCGGCAAACGTCGTTGAACCTCCCTAATCACTATGGGGTATAAAAATAGCTTTTATGCTATTTTCAGACCTACCGAATATATTAAAAAGCATATAGAATTCGTTCAAATCGTTCTGGATGAGATGAAAATATAAACATATTATAGACAAAAACATGAGAATCTATACGTATAAATGTGATTATAATATTAATTTTTTTTCTTTTGTTTGAAAACATTAATCTCAGGAACTACTTGAATAATAAAAAACAAAATCACCTTTGGATATTTACGGAGTCGGTGGTCTCCAAGTGGTGAGTGAGACTGAGTGACGGATGGCTAGTTAAAATCAATTTCGATACATATTTATCAAGTACATTTAAGGCTTAGTTAAAGTAAGATAGATACTTAATAGAAAGAAGAAAGAAAGAAAGAAAGAAAGAAAATACATTTAATCACAAATACTTAATTACAATTTTTCACTTATATAACTAAATACAACGTTTTAGCGTTCTAACAGACGAACGGCAAGTTGTGAACGGCAGAGGCTACTTCAGAGTTCAGACGTCGCCACATGTCGACAACTTGTCGATCGTGTGTAAGAACTCTAAGGCTTATTCGTATCTACTTTATTTCTTAACTAGCGACCCGCCCCGGCTTCGCACGGGTGCAATGCTGATACTAAATACACTACAGAAAAATTGTGAACGTTGTATAGGTATAAAAATATAGCGGCCCGCTCCGGCCTCCGGCATCGCACGGGTATAAAATACATAGCCGGGCGGCCGCAAACGCTACGTCCTGCAATTTTTAAATCCGTAATATCTTCGAAAATATTCACTTAAATCATACGGTGTAAAGGGCCATATAGATCTATATTAAATGAACAATGTATCCATGGTATTTAATTGGTTAAGGATTAATGCTGTATTGGTTAAAATCGCTTCGAAAATTAGCCATTATTTGTCGTAATAAGTAAATGACAAAAAAAAGTTATTGTGGGTTATCCATAAGAGATAGACATATACCATCGCGGACTTTTCTGTAGACCTTTTCAATGTGTATAATACTTAGTACATTATTTTGATAAAACTCGTAGGGTTCAGCCTGCGTTTGCAATGTAAGCGGAATAAATGTAATTTTTTACGACATCACATTAGAAACCTCAAAAATAAAAGTACTTCTCCACTACTTAATGGATCTTATTATACATATAAACCTTCCTCTTGAATCACTCTATCTATTAAAAAAAACCGCATCAAAATCCGTTGCGTAGTTTCAAAGATTTAAGCGTACAAAGGGACATAGGGACATAGGGACATAGGGACAGGGAAAGTGACTTTGTTTTATACTATGTAGTGATTTAATCCTGGATTTAATATGATGTATGATATAGGAAGAAAATGAACGTCGGATATGCGAAGTTAAATGTAATTTAGGCTCTGGGTGGAAATTTTGTCTCCCTCGAGGATTCTTATATTAAAGGTTGTTCACCTCAGATATAAATATTCATATTATATACAGACGAGTATTTTAGAGTCGGTTCAATAATACCACATAATAATAACACCATAACAGGTAAATAAATATATATAAAGCTGAAGCATGTGTTTTTTTGTTCGATCGCACCAATCTCAGAAACTACCGGTCCGATTTAAAAAATGTGTTAACAAATAAGTCAACAACTAATATAATTTTTGCAGAATATCTATGTAGATTTATAGGAACATAACCTCATTTTCAGATAGTTGGGTAGGGGAGACCGGGGATGGTTGACTAACTTTTGACTTAAGCTCGTATATCTCTGATGTTTAACTGTATATAACAAAAATAGCAGTTGATACAGATAGAAGAACTATTCAGGTACCTAAAATACTAATCTATAACCTATATATTTATCATTATAATATTTATTTAGTCGATTTTCTAAACCCCTGACGCTTGGTCAACCTACCCCATGTCCGGGGTAAGTTGACTATAGGCATGGGGTAGGTTGACCTAGGCAGTAATTAGTGTAAATAAAGAGGATTAGTATAAAATAAAACATTAAAATGTACTTAATGATAGAAACTTTTTATTTAATTATAAACAAACTTAAATTTGAGATCCATTCTCGGTTAATAAAGAACTTTACTAAAGGTAACTTTTTAAACTATTAAAAAAACTAAAATTAACAATTCTTGAGGGATTAATTTTTGTACTTTCTGTTTCAAGAGCAGAAGAATAGGCTTTTCTTTACTGGGTTTCACGTGTTTCACAAAATGCTTTGCGTATTTTATGAAATTTTCTTCTTTCATCCACCCAGATGGGTTAGCGTCACCTTCTGAACCTATAGGACCCGCCTTAAGAAAATGCTCCTTGAAATGTACTCTTGGAAAAACAATAAACGGGGGAACCATGTTGCCGAGAGCTGAAATTGCTACTGCGATTGTCACTAAAGTGCCTCTTTCAGCCGAAGTCATTTTACCCAAATTTTTAATACCCCGGCGAGCTAGGACTCTATTAGGCACATGGACTGTTGTAAGTCCCGTCTCATCAATATTCCAAATATCACCTGGGCTTAGATTTAATCGTTCGTAAACTGTTTTCAAGTTAACAAAGAACTCACTTACATTTTGTTTGTTGAACGACGTAGCTCTAGACAGGCTTGTAGGTTGAGGTGATCTTATTGATAACGAGGGATAACGTTTTAAGAAATTACCAAGCCAATCTTCGCCAGCCATTAATTTTGTATTCCAAGATTCAGGTACAGTTTTATTTTTCTTTTTTGCGTATTCAAATGCAAACTTGCGTGTCTCATACGGCGTTAATCCATAATAAATGTCAGCAGCCGTCTTCAAATAAGCTACCAGTTTATTTTCTTCGTCATCGCTAAATACCTGCCTATTTTTTATGTACCCCGCCGTGTCCAGGGTCAAATCAGCTTTCCCGAGGTTCGGATAACGTTCTAGCTTTTGTTTAAGTTCAGTCACATAACGATGCAACGTTTTGTATGGAATTTGGTATTTCTTTGATGTGGCGTTGATGCTATTATTATCGAAGATTACTGCGTGGCAAGCTCTTTCTATGATATCTTTTGGTACATCACCCCTTTCAGATTTTCTTTTGTACGTCCTCATTTTCTGTAAAAATACAACTGTAATTTAGTATGTGAGAGAAGACTATAATAGTGTTTACATTGATGATGCACATTAACCATTAGCCCACACAATTCTTTAAATAAATGATAAAATGTTATACTTATTATAAAGGGGTTGGTTGACCAATTAGTCTACCTACCCCGAACAAAATTAGTCAACCAACCCCTGACGCCATTTTGAATTTCACCTGCGTATCATATGCAAACTCTGGCACTAACATGGAAGCAATACTGTGTAATATAGAATAAAATTATCATATTTACATTTGGCATAACAACAGCATTGTTTCTAACAGATCCAAAGACACAATAACAAAAAAAGTACGAACGAAAAAAGTTACTTACCGAGACCAAAAATACAACATGTGATGCCACTCACGAGCGCCACGCGATTGCGGCGGCTCACTTCACACAAGTTAGCGGGTCGTAGGGAGGCATCGTCGCTCGTGATTGGTTGATGAAAAACACGTGATGGTGGCGAGTTATTGTTGTTTAGTCTACCTGCCCCTATAGCCAACCATCCCCGGTCTCCCCTACTTGGGTATAATCATTGGATTTACTACAAAGCAGATCTATTTAAATAATGAACGAATTTCAAATTAATTAAATTTAAAAAGCGCTCATTAGTCTCAAATAACAAGGATATAATAATAGCCTAAATTATGATTTCCCTGCTTTATTTCGGCACGTAATTAATTTGAGCTAGTAACATGAAATAAATGTTTATGGAGTAGGTAAATATATTTTATGATTGATATTCATTGGTATTGCTACTAAAATAAAAAATGAAAATCATAATATGAGTAAGTATACCTAACAACATGGCTTCTTCTAAATGGTTATTTTATTAAAATAATATTCTATCCGTAACCTTTTAGTTAACAAATAAATATAGAGTATAATAATAAAACCATAATAAAAACCATTTCATCCGCTTAACTGTAAGCTCTTCTATTAGAGGTGCTTTCAGTGGTTGATACCTATAAATTTAAACTGATATTTTGAACTAAAATATAATATTGAAATTGTAGAAAGGTGAATAAATACAAATACATACATACAATATGAATTACATTAGGTACATGCATATAATTGCAAATTCAATATAATTTATATTCTTTTAAATTTTGAGAAAATCTTGTTTGCGCATTTTTTACTGTCATGGAAAAATATAACAACGTTATAAATATCAGTCACAAGGATTATTAAAAAGACACAATTCACAAGATTTGATTGATGATTCCCAAATATTTTATGGCTTTGATAACAATTTCAATATTAAACAAGTTGAGTAAAGCTTTTGGGAACTATTTGTAAAGGTATGTTCAGATCAGTTTAGAAATTAGGCCAATGATATTGGAAACTATATATTATGGAAATATAATTTATCACTCATATTATGTGAATATACGATACGAATTAATTACTTAAAAAAAGAGCGTGTGTGCCGAGCACACGTGTCAGAAGTGAAACTTCTTTGGCAAGATTCAAAGATACCAAAATCGTCGCCTTACTCCATGACGCCACGGTATTGCCATGACGCGACCTTGAATTTTACCCTCAACGCGCCTAATGAAGTTTCACTTCGAAAATATAAGGTGATCAAAATTAAAATAAAACAAAAAGTTTGTCGTTAGGTTTCGGCTGCTGTTTAAATTTATTTTGTACGTACTTTTTATACTATTACTAGCTTACCGCCCGCGGCTTCGCCCGCTTTGCCGGCCTAATAAATTATATACTAAAACCTTCCTCTTGAATCACTCTATCTATTAAAAAACCGCATCAAAATCGTGGGTAGTTTTAAAGATTTAAGCATACAAAGGGACATAGGGGCAGAGAAAGCTACTTTGTTTTATACTATGTAGTGATGATAGTGATTAGTTTGTCTTATAGATAATGAATGGGAAATAAGCTAGCTAATAACCAGATTGAAGACAAAATATTATCATCACTAAATAGATACAAAAAAATCTAACTACATACTTAGTTAATTCATCCAGAATTCAAAATTAAGTATTCAAAAGGCAGATTTGTAAGATATACATCGTTTATAAATACATCTCAGATTAGGGAAAGCTTACCTTAACTTTAATGAAAGGCATCCATTTAATTAGACCCACAATCGGGAACTTTACTTGAAGTGAAATTAAATTAACAACGTAGATTAAGAAATAACGTTTGGTTTTACGTGGTATTATTTTATTTTTTAGGTAACTATATTGTGGTAAAAATAAGATTAAAATAAATAAATTAGAATCTCATTGAATCTAGATTTCAGAAAAATTACGGGCACAGATAATATAAAACTAGTACGGTAAAATTCGTTGGGAAAATTCATAAACTACGTTACAATGATGTTTTATCTTTCATCTAAATCTTTAATCCAACAATACAATTTTTTGTACCAGCCTAAATTCATGAAATAATATTGTGATTGTTCTTTTTATTGGTATTTTATTTACAATAATAAACATAAAATTTTCTTACCTCTGAGAATTGAGTCCGTTATCCGACGTCATTTTTACATCAATGATCCTGAAACAAAAGAAATTAACTATAAACTTCGTCTCTTTGTTCTTAAATATTACTAATATTAGCATATTAATATAATTTAGTTGTATTTACCTATATGTCGAACTATTTAATTAAAAAAAGTAGGTAGGTACTCTTCTTTGTAATTTATAAAGTAAAAAATAAATTGTTTGACGTTTAGCGTTGGCGGGATTTCAAATTAAGTTTTTTTTTTAATTTATAACTTAAGTATAAGGCTTAGGTCTTTTGCTGGTAGTTACAAAATTTAATTATACTCATATTAAATTAAAAATATATAAATATACTTGACATCGTAAAATTAATTTAGAATTTTATACTTTCAATTTATAATATTTGTTTTATTGAATAAAATAGTTATTTCACTTGCATATTTGCGGCTAGTTCATTTTTAAACGCAATTAAAATTAGTTGCCATTGCAAAAAAAAAATAGCTTACGTGTTATCATTTGTTTATTACAATTATAATTTTTGATGGTTTCGTTATTTTAGAAAATAAATTTATACTGTTTTAATTTTAATGTAATATTAAAGATGAGTTTGTAAGAATGAATGCTACACTTATTGCTACAATATGACCAAAGATCTCAAAAATACATTTCATCGTGAAATATGCATAAAAAGAAAGAGTCAAGCATAAAGTGTTTTTTAATGATATTGTTGGTAAGTTTTTCAATATATTTTTTTACCCTTTCTTCATTTATTCAAACATTCAATATTTAGGTCATGTTATTTCGATAATGCATCTTCAAAAAGCAGTTCATAATTTTGACCAAAAATTGCCTATTTCAGCGATATTATTTAGCAATTAATTTCGATCGTGACTAATTAATGAATGCTCTGTTGCGTGATAAACCTCGGTAACAATAAAGAGTAAAATATTAACGTGAAAGCCTTCAGAGCTGGCCTTTGTGCGTCCGTCAGAATTCGTTCTTTTACCTACTGACAGCGGTCAGCGTGTGACGTCATTGGAACGATGACGAGGTAAAAAGCAATACAGTTTCTGTGTGAAACTTTACAGAATTCGATTGATTTTACTGCTTTTGATTAAACAGTATACACTATATGAACGAAGCTAACAAAAATTTGATTATTGCTAGCTTGGTTGGTACAGGAGAACCCTGAACCACTATCACAATGAACGCAATACAATTTAAAAAATACCTAAAAAATAAAAATTTATTCAAACTATTACCTACGTACACAAATTCGAAAAATAATAAAGTACATTACATTTATGAAAATGTTTAAAAATATAATCTGAATTCGGAACTAACAACACACTAACAATCATCTAACTAACACATTAAAACTCGAAATAATAAATACGTAACACAAAAAGTCTATGAATGAACTGAAATGGTTGTATTTATCACGAGTTTTGAAACATGCCACTCCGCTAGCTCTCATACAAGTAATGTGTATTGACTAGTGCCCTGGAGGTTTCTCTTTATAAATAATGTTTGACGTTATGATATTACAGTGTGGAATATAGTGTAGGTTTTCGTTTAATATTTTGGGTAATACAAGAAGAAATACTAGTACGACTTTGAAATGTAATGGGCAATATGTGGGCAATATATTCAAGGAAAGTAGTTCTTAAAACGTCGAATAAATGCTAGCAGACAGTATGTCTGTAGATAAGTTATATTTATTTATGTATTTAATAAAACGCGGACCTTTTTTAAAATAAACATTAATTATTAATGTTTTTAATTTTTATCAGTATTGATTTTATTGACGCTCTAATATTTATGGATAAATCAAGTCTGTATTTTACCTGACCATCAACTAATTGGCTCAAAATTTTAGTTCAAGTAATAAAAATCTACATTGTCAATGTTTACCTCCATACAAATTGTGTAATTATTTATATTTAAGTAAACGCACTTAGTCATCGTTTTAGTATATCGTATCTTCAATGAAATCAAAGCTAAAGGATAATTAATAAATCCAAAATCTAATCAATATCTAATCAAAATCGATGCTCAATTTGAATTAGAATAAGCAATTTATATGCGGTAATAGTCTTGCATTATAATAGATTCGGCTGTTGCCTTAACAGCTTTTGAATGAATATATCTCATAACATTACCTACATGTATACTTTTATATCATATAGGTATTTTAAAATGTACTAGGTAATTAAAATGTATATGAAAAACGTTTGATAAAACAAATATTTGGTCCATTCTTTATCGATTTTCGATTAGAAGCACTGTTTTATTAGTTTCCTATTAAATTTAATTCACATTATTTAAATGTGAAATATCGCATGAAGATCTTATACATATATATGTATATGTACTAAATAAACGATTTTTATTTTTTTTTATTTATTTTAATTAAACCTGTTTAAAACCAAATAAAACCATAGTATATCTTAAAGTCTAAATGCGAACTCCTTTTCCAACGCCGAAAATAATTATTTTCCTTTTCCTGCGGTGTTCCCGAACAACTATGACATTGGGGCCTTCAAGAAGAGCTTATTTGTCCATAAAAGGCCGGCAAAGCACCTGTAACACTTCTAGTGTTACAAACTGTGTTTATGGGCGGTGGTGACCACTTAACGTCAGGTGGCCCACCTGCTCCTTTGCTTGGTCTGACATTAAAAAAAAATGTGTGCATTTACTAGTGTACACACGTAAGAAGTGAAACTTCTTTATGACCTTATTTTAAAAAATAATTACTATATGCAACTTTACAGAAATACGTCGAATCACGCGTGGTAGGGATGAAAAGATGGCGCGTAACGGAAAAATGTCACGCGTAACGAAAAAATGTTACAGTAATTTTTTTTTCCAACCCCGATAAACAAGTTTCACTTGAAAAAAAACCGACTTATAAACGTTCCCAAGTTTCACAACCTACACAAAACACAAGCAAAACACAAACACATAACGTTTTGAATATACTCCTAACATCTAAATAACTAAACACAATAAAAATTATTTTGGTCCAACCATACGTTACACAGCAGCAGCCTAACATGCTTAATTTTAATTGTACATAAGCTCATAAGCGTATTGTAAAGCTTAGAATTTTCGGCAGAATCACGTTCGATCGATTCTCCTGACGTAAAATATTTCTAAACCATTTTGAAAGGTAATAAAATGTATTTATGGTGTATAAAATTGAACCAAACTTTCGTGATGAGATTTCGTTATTTTGTAGAGAAATTCAACAATGTTGAGAAACTTTTAGTAGGTTTGGCACGCGACTTTGGTCGTGTAGTACCAGGATAAAAAGGTTCTGCATATAATAATTCTATTTGAACTGTTTTAAAACAAAATCGTTTACACGTTTTCTTACTATATAAACATAGATTTATGAAATTGTTACTAGTAATGGTCCTAAGTATGTTGTTCTTTAACTGAATAAATAATAAATTATATTATTTCGCGTTTTAATTCAATAACTTTATATAAACATTTAAATATCGGAACTTATAATATTTGTGAGCTATAAAATGGACTCAAAACGATTATATATTTAAGAGATAGAATACGAGAGCTTGAACTTAAAGTCAAATTACTTATTCAGCTTGACTTTCCAAGTAAGTGGTCGGATTGGAAAGCAGTTTCAAAAGAGAAGAATAGACAAGAAAGTATTGTTATTGTTTAAAATAGGATAAAGTGTGCATTCTTTTTCGAAAAATTTTATTTAAAGACATAAATGCTCCTCTTACAATTTACATATTTTGTATTTTATTTTGGTTAAGTTGTTTATTACTATTGGTTAGGTTTGATTCAGTTTGGACACAACTATAGTGTAATGCCATGCAAGCGAAATTGATCGTTTTACGATATAGAAATAGGATTCAAATGATAAAATGAAAAAAAATGTAAACAAAAAGAACTATGAACGTAATATACCTATTATATAGTTATTTAAAATACTGAATTTATTTTTTATATTTATTTATTTATAATTTATTATATTTAGTAAGTAATATTAAAGTAATAAAAATAAAATAGTCTCCTAAAATTATTAAGTGGAAGCGCAAAGACGCTCATCATAATATAAAATAAGTATTACGATGCGTAAACTGGCGTTTTCATAATTTTATTGCTCAACGAACTATAACTAAAAAAAATTGGTTGTCTGTAAAGTCGGTTTACTGACGTTAGTAATTGAACGTGACAACGACCGATTGTGCTTCTTTGTCGCTCGTTTCACGCTCTCGCTCGCACTTCAATCCTTACACGGAACGCCTCAGAGCGAGGTAACGCCGCATGAGTCATGTTTTTTCGTGCGTGCCGGCGGCTCTATCGAATTATAAGACGTTGTCACGTCAAAAACTTGAGCGATGTCAAGGGACATCCGGATGGAACGAAGTGTTAAGTTAGAGAGCAGACAGAGAACCACGCGCACGACGCACGGCTTACAACTCTAGCAAAAAGTGTCGTGACAACTTTTCGTAAGAATTTTTTCCGTCTAGCCCCCTTTCAAAACGCGCGATAAGGAACTTCGTTCCAATTATTTAAATTCTCAGTCGCCATTGATAAAATATATCATAAATTAATGTAATATTTAAAGTGATTGATGATTCTGCAGTCATGTGTTTTCAAAACGCGTTTAAATTTTGTATAGACGTTTAATGTAGTGAAAAGCGATTTCAGAATCTAAATTAAGATTTATTGAAACTCCTATCAATTTATATCTTCAGTCTTAATTTAGATTGAAATTCGTATAACCAATTTATAAATATAAGTCTTAATTTTGATCTTGATAAAACCGTTTTACTTTTACCTCAAACGGATCACATTCAAAATCGATACAAACAGCTCTAGGTAATAAAGTCAATAAATATTATTAGGGAGATAAATTCATAACATCATTGAACGCGATTTTCATTGAAAACTAGCGGTCCGCCCCGGCTTCGCCCGTGGTACATGTTTACGTTTTCTCTACATAAGAACCATCCTCGTACTTCAAGGAATATAATAAAAAAAGAATTATCGAAATCGGTTCAGCCGTTCTCGAGTTATGCGCTTACCAACACATTTTGCGATTCATTTTTATATATAAGATTAATGATGTAGCATTTCTTCTATTTGATGTTTATTTATATTGATACAACACGTATAAAATTCCTTTTACTTTTCTACCCACGGTTTCAGTAACACCAACGCATTTGATACTGCAAAAGACTGAATAAGAATTCATATTATAACGAACGTCACTATGTCAAATCCGCTGGGATTACCGGGAATTTACGTTCAAATGAGAAATGTAAGTATGTATGCGTCTTTTTTACCAGAGGGTGAATCACACCGCACAAGGAAAATTGTGGACAAAAATTCCCTTAATATTACCGCGAAGACGTTTAAATATTTGTTTGCAGGAAATAAATTATGCATACTTGGAGAAATGCTGAATATTTGGGTTGAACTAACTACGCGCAAGATTTTTGGGATTTTGTTTACCAACTAGCAGCTTCAGCTTTAACTAGTTTTTTGCCTCCGACTTTGTTCACTTGAATTAGATAATAATATAGTCTAATAATTTAATATAGTCTATATTTGTTTATCGATTTTTGCTTCAATTGTGTGTTCATGCGATTCATGCTAAATTCAGTCAATTCTTTTTTAAAATTACAAATTTCTCCGTCATATCGTGCACTATAAAAAAAACGGCTGACCGTTTTTTTACCTGCCTGAGCAGGACAGTATTCCTTTTAGATTTAACAGTTGTCTATCTATATATTACACTTATAATGAGTCTATGAAGTCTAGAATGCATTAAAATTTAACTATACCACCTAAACCAAAATATATTAATAATTAACCCCGATGTTATACGTCATTATATATTCAGATCGTTAAATATAAGCGAAGTAGGACGTCAGCAGGATCGTAAATCAAAATAGCATTAGCGCTATTAAAGATACAAAATATAACAAACTAGCTGTGCCCCGTGGTTTTACCCGCATTGCTCCGGTCTTATTGGTCTTAGCGTGATGATATATAGCCTATAGCCTTCCTCGATAAATGGGCTATCTAACACCGAATGAATTTTTCACATCGGACCAGTAGTTTCATAGATTAGCGCGTTCAAATAAACAAACTCTTCAGCTTTATAATATTAGTAATAAGTAAATATAGATTTAGTTGATGCTTTTAACCAAAATATAAATGTAATTATGTCGTTAATGTGCCCTAGATTTATGTTTATAGCTATGTTTTTGTCTATGCTACGATATTTTATGACCACGAGTCACTAATGCGTTTATCTCTGTAAATATAAAATTAAGATAAAATTAATGTGTCACAATGCTAGTTACCATACTCCTTCGAAACGGTTGGGCTGATTATCTAGAAATTTTATGTGCCTCTTGAGTAGATCTGATAATCGGGTAACTATATATAAAATAAATAAATAAAACACATTTATTGTCAACATCACATCACATGGCAGAGATACATTTGAAAAAACAATTAAAAGAAAAAAAAAATCTTATTCTAGGTACATACAACAATGTGTCAGTGAGTGACTTGACAAACGGAGCCAACTCAGTTTATGATGGTAAGGTATCATTACTACCTTACCACCACTGATTTTCAGTGACCCCAGGATATATCTATTTTTCATACCCCTAAGTGATAAGATTACGGCAGCGCGTTTGCCAGGACAGCTAATTTGAACAATATATTGGTAGTACAAATGCCAAGTGAGCTTCAAAATGTTAATTCAGTTGTGAGTTAATTTTGTTTGTGAGTCGATGTTTTAGCGGGAATTGGGTCACGCTCGGAACCATGTTACCTACACTTTGACGTTCTAACCACACACCGCTGATTAGCATTGAGACAATCATTTGATGTGAGTACACGTGAGATAGGAATTACAAATTCTAACCTTCAGCACAGAATACTTAATAGTAGCTAACTCTAAGAGAACCTTAGGAAAGTTGGAATTTTTATTTTTCGTTGTTCAATGCACTTAATGCATATGCAACTTGTAATTTTTTAATGTAATACCTTGGTGTCTGCCGATAATTTCTTTACCATCTCTATTTTGGAAAAAGGATGTAGCTTTTAATGCTTTTTATGAATTTAATTAATTATTTAAAACCATTGCAAAACCACCAAATACATAACCAATAAAGCGCATGCTGATTGTTTGATATTATTATGGTACATCAATCTGTAACCACATCACAGAAAGCCTTATCTGTCCCTACCCTTACTTCTTATACCAGTTGTTTTCTGAGTGTCAACTCAAGGCATCAAGAGCTTAACGTATGTCAAGGATAATCCACGAGTGTCTTCTTCTTTTTGATTAATGGCAATCCCTTCTTGACAAAGGGATTCGATCAATGTCAAGTGACAGTGAAGGGGAAGATTTTTGAGTGGTTTGCTTGGAGTTTTCATGCTGCTTGGTTATTGATATTATATTAAAATGGAATATTATATAATAAGAACTTAACTGATAGTCTTATGCGTAATTTTTCAATAGTAGACTAGTATTCTTTAAAATATGTAATGAGAATGCTGGCGTAGGTACACTTCATGTTTATACTGCTTGGTTAAATACGTATTATACCAAAACTCACGAATAAGTAGGTAGGTACTCAGTTCTATACTTGATTTTTGTACAGTACTGACTACTAGTAGCTACCTGTAGAAGAGGGATAAGAAGTTAATGAATATGGTTTTCCAATAGATGCGATACGTACGTTTCATTTTAACTTGTTAACAGTATATAATAATTAACACTAATACATTTATCATTAAAGTTAAAAAGTACTTAAACGACTACCCATCGACCATCTCCTCTTGTTGGAACAGTGGGCCTTTGCCACAATCGATTGCTCCTCAGTTAAACACAAAGATTTATTTACTCAACCAGACCTTTTAGAGGCGCTTTTGGACGGTCAAAATGCTGAAAATTAATTAATGACCATTTACCACCAAAACCTCAACTGATGCCTATAAAAAATCTTCTACTTGGTCATAAAGTACCCTTTATTGTTGTACGGCTACATAAATTTGATGCCAATCATTGTAACATAACCCTTAAAAGACAACTTGAAGCGGGTAATAAAGATAACCAAAACATAAAAGGGATCATGACTGACTCGTTTCTTTAGGCTAAAGGAAAACCTAATAGGTTTTGTTTTATGTGACTGTTCTGGTAGTTGTAAAACCCCTTTATGATAGCTATCTACCAGCCATAGTATGGTAGCAGCTGTTGTAAAATTATTTATTTATTGTATCATATTTATGTCAATGTCTTGAATCCTTGTAACTTTCGGCTAGAAAACATACGAATTAATTACAAATGAAATGTTTATATTTTTATTTTTGAAGTAAAACTTCTTTAGGCGCGACTAGGGAGTAACTCAGATTTTTTTTCTGACGGAAGTAACGCTGTGTAGTTTCCGCCATTTAAAAATAATAATTCTGATTGGTTGTAAGTATATGTCATATACTACACGCTTCTTGACTTATACGCCAGCTAGTGGCAAATATCATAATCAATTAGGATTATTTATTTTCAAATTTTCAACCGGATCAATTGTGAATAGCAAAGTGAATGAAAAATTCAACAGTTTCAAAAACATTATTTTAAATTGCAAAATTTTTTGAAAATCTCTAAATATACTTGTTTATTTATTCCTTTTAAAATAAGTAAATTAAAAATAAAAATAAACATGTTGCGGATTATAATCAATCTATTTTAAATATTGCTGAAGACAAAGTAGTATCCATAGCAACAGATATGTATATGTATAGGTTGTCATTCAGTTGAACAAGAAGCATATGTACGCCAACAATTTCATAAAATGTCAGTTATTGATACAGGAGGATCGCCTTATGAAATCATATTAGTTCTTAACAAATTTTACATTATTACAACCAATATTGATGTATCTGATGGCTTAGCCAACGGTTGTGTTGGAAAGTTAGTGTATATTGAACGTGATGACAGTGATAACATCATACGCTTATGGCTTGAGTTTCCTGGTAAGATAGGAGAGAAAATTAGGAAAAAAGCTGCCCATCATATTCAAACTCTAAACATTAGTAGAACAGCAGTCCCAATTTTACGAAGATCGTCATCTGTACCAATGAATAGAAATAAGACAATATTTGCAAAGAGAAATCACTTTCCATTAGTATCTGCTTGTGCGCTTACAATACATAAGTCTCAAGGTGGTACTTTTGATCAAATCGTTTATGAATACAATAAAAGTCACAGTCAGCAGCTGTTATATGTAGCATTATCACGAGTAACTGATATAAATGGATTGTTCATTGTCTCAAACACCGATGACAACAAATTTTATCATGGAAGAAAGCGTCCAGGGGGAATAGTTGATTTACAGTGTGAATTTGAAAGACTTTCAAATTCTCGCCTAATAACACAACAGGAAGAATTATATAACCTTGTAAATGAGAGTAACATTACACTATTTTCCTTCAACTGCCAAAGTTTACGTGCTCGTGTTTCTGATCTGAATGATAAAGTATTAAAAAGGTCCACATTGCTGTTATTTTCCGAAACTTGGATGAAAAATGACGAACAAATTCTTATTGAAAATTTTTATTGCGTTACCCAATACAAACGACCCAACTCAACTGCTGGTGGAGTAGCTGTATATCATTCATCTACAGATACACTGAACAATGTAACACCAATTCAAAATATTTCACCAACTATATTATCACAAATTTCCGATGAGGTTTCACAAATTGGTGACATCGCCTTGGTTCGATGTGTTAATACGAATGACCAACCTGTGATTATCGTTGTTATTTATATTTCTACAAATACTAGCCTGACAAATATCATAAAATTTATTCATCAGCAATTACTTCACTTCACAATTGAAGGTTCTCGACTTTTAAATAGTAATTATCATGAATTACCGATGATTCTAACTGGAGATTTTAATGTTGTTTTTCGCTCTCAAGAATCTCAGCCGTTAATTGATTTTTTAGAAGAAAAATTTGATTTATCTATGAATACTTCTCGACTTCATTCAACAACGCGTTTCGGTACAACGATAGATGCTGTATTTTCAAGAAAAGTAGCAAATTTAGAGAGTAAAATTTATGTTTCAAATTATAGTTACCACAAACCTATAATTTCGTACGTAAGAAATTATGATGACATTCAATTACCTGTTTCGAATGAATAATATTAATATAACATTTAAATAATCTTTGTAAAGCACATGAATAATAAATATAATTAAATTATAATATAATATTTATTTATTTAAGTTAATATTTAATCATTTCAGTGATATATGTCGTCAACGCCACAGAAGTTTTACTTCAATTGCGCGTAAAGGTTACACGCACACACTTTTTTTTTGTAATAATAATTATGATATAAAAAAAGTCGAGGTGATTGGAAAATGTTATTTTTTTTAAGGTAACGATAGATATCGTTGATTTACAACAATAGCTGATATATTTTAAAATGTTTTAAAATAAAGCACAACAACGCATTATTGTATTAAAAAAGCTTTAAAAAGGGTTATGTTATTCATTGCAGAAGTGAATCATTGTTTCTATTTTTTTCTTTCACAACAGAGTCGCGGTATCGGTTCGGTCTGCGCATCAATCATTATGCGGGTAGTTTTACAATTGAATAGCAATCAGAATGAATAAAGGTTCAGTAGGTAATTCATTGCATTGGCTTTCAAAGACTTTTCATGTACAATTGCGTATTTAAGAATTATTAAATGTTTATTACAGTTTTTTAATATCAATATTGTGATTTGTGTCTGTTTGTGCTTCTAACCCCTCGTTTTCACCAAGAAACAAGTTAAATACTAGTTTGATACAAAACTTGTAGAATACTTTTCAAAACATAATTATTTATTTTACACATGTATGTAGACTGTCTCAAACATTCTTTCGTTCACACTTTGTAGCCAACAAGTATTTATACAAGTATAAAACACATTTGCGTTTACACTGAAGTCTGTGACATGGTAGAACTTGTCTGATCCATTGATAGCGTTCTCACCTACAAAACACAGTCGTGGTTTAGATAAGTATTGTTTATTTTATTGCAATTTCTGTATAATACTAGTAACAAACAAGTTTTAAACTTTATCCATGTTTGTTGGATAAAGTTTTCAACATACATACATATCACAAGTTTTTTTTTAATAGAAATTATAAAAGTAGGTACGACTGAATTTGTCTCGAATTCTACAAGTATTGCTACAACAAAAACAAGAGATCATAAACATGTAGGCAACTTAGATCAGGCAACTAGAAGTTTTCAACCAACAAGTTTCATATAAGTTATCCTACATGTATCAAATTTTGTATACAACATGTTTTACACATGTCTATGAGAAACGAAAACATTGCATCAAATTTGTAAAATACATGTATTATACTTTGGTGAAAACGAGGGGTAACGTGTATTCTATTTTTTGTAATTGTGTTTATTGGACCATCAAGGTACCTTTTACAAAAGCTTGTCTCAATTCAGATTCCACGAGATCCCAGTAAAGACTTTGAAAGAGCTTTTTTAATTAACGTTATTCGTTAGCCTGAAGCAAAATTATTATTGATGACGACCACGACAAGTTTTCCAAAATTTCACATTTAAATGTCAAGCGACTGTAGAAGCATAAGATAGATTGGATATCTTTATACCGGAAAATAATTTCAACAGTTACCCACTCATAATACCTATGTATTTTATTTACAGTTCAAGACATACTTATAATTAATATTATGTATTTTATTTAGCAGAGAACGAGAGAACGTTTTAGCACAGTATTACAATATTATTTCCTACAGTAAGGAATCGCCTTTGATGTCGCGCGATGCCGCCGCCAGCGTAGGTACTTACGCTGCCACACGAAAATACGCTAGGGTTGCAACAAATGGGAAATAAAACAATTTTGATTATTAATATTATGATGAAATCATTTATTCATAATTATGTACATTCAAAATAATTGCGATTATTAAATCTGATGTAATTATTTGTTCATAAATATATAATTACAGATATTGCACTGCTAAATATTATTTACGTGGACACTTTATTTTTGGATGTTCTTAATTGTATATTATACCATTTAACTAAGTAATGCATTCGCATTGGGATATACAATCTGATTAGAAAATAATGAGGACAACATATACATTAGGGTGGAGTGATAATGTATGAAAGAATTTTTTTTTTGTTTTTTTCAAAAGGCATAGCGACAGAAAGGTGCCTTTTAATGAGTGAATTCAGTATACAAAATATTGTTTACCTGTCTTGATGTTTTGAGGTGCCCCAACCCAATTGAAAATTAGAAAAATTTGATTTTTTCGCAAACTTTGATTTATTTTTTAATCACAGTAGTTTTATGGCCTTCAAATCTATTATATAACAAACTTCTTTGTGATACACTAAATAATAGCCTGATTAGTTGTTTTAACGTATTTCATTAATGAAAATGATATTATAGAGGAATGAAAATGTCAGAAATAAGTAATTATTTAGTACTAGCTGCGCTTGCGGTTGCCTCGTGGTTTCACCCGCGTGGCACCGCTCCTGTTAATCTAAGCGTAATGATATACCTAGCCTATAGCCTATAGCCTACCTCGATAAATGGGCTATCTAACACCAAAAGAAATTTTTAAATCGGACCAGTAGTTCTTGAGATTAGCGCGTTCAAACAAACAATATCTTCAGCTTTATAATATTAGTATAGATAATAATATTAGTATAGATAACGCTGTTTTTTTTTTTCAAAATTAGGCATTAGCAGTCGTGATACTGATGCTCTTGCCATTATAAAATCATTTTGTTTACTTTCTCAGCAAACTGCACTTGAAGCTTATGTCACCAATTTGATAATATGCTTTACGGCCTGGGCAAGGCATAGAAAATCTTTGATATTCTGAAACGTAGTCAAACCGCTTTTCACGATGTCTTTTAAGGTTTCTTCAGATAAATTAGAAGTCAGAGGCTCAGTTTTCTTACATTCTTGCCACATAGTTAAGTTGGTATAATCTTTTGAGCAAGTACAAGAGAATTAAAAAAAAATGCATTTGCAACTTCAAATATCAAATAACCTTTGGTACTGAGTGACAAAATACTTCAGTTATCATTTCTTGTTCTTTTTTGTTAGTTTGTCGGTCTTGATAAGGTTTTAATAAGCGTTTATATTCATCGAATATGGTGTGTCGAATAAGTTGTAGTACTCTATTAAAGCTAATAGTGGGAAGCGATGCTTTTCGCCACACATCAAACATTTCCGTAGCTAATCTTTCGGATAAATCAGGAATTTTGTTATTTTATCAGGTTTAAATTCATATCTAATAAATAAGTAATAGTTTCTTAGCATCAGTATAAGTTGGTAATTGAGACACTGTGTACTTCACTGGCAAACAAAATACAGGACAACATGTCCTTTGTCGTATTTTGACTTCCAACACTTTACTGTAACAAAGCGAAAATATAGATAGAACTCACATCAAAAATATTAAATTATGATCTTAATTGTATTTACGTGTAAAATATAATTAAGAAATATTACTAACATTAGTGTTATTTCCTTAACGGCACTGTTCAAAATCAACGTTTCCTACAATAAGATTCGGCGCAAACGGGCCACCGACCGACCGATTATATATTGAAATATTATGTATTATGTGTCTTCCCGTTGGCAACCAACGAGATAGCACAGAATCTGATTTAGCGTTAATTTGTCAAAATTAAACTTTAATGATTTTCAACTAAATTTTTTGAATTTCTGAAAGTTCATGATGTTGGGGGCACCTCTAAATGTATCATCTGCAAAGTATAATTTTGCATGTGTATTTATGAGCAATAATGACATCTTTTTACAGGTATGCCGAAACGAAAATGAAAAAAAATATTTTTCACTCCACCCTAATATACATAGCTTTGATTTTAATTCAACAGATACAATTAATACAATCTTTCTGAAATATTGTTTCCTTCTGGTATTTCAATGTAGATTTACATCCGTAAACGGAACAGTTTTTGCGCGTCATAATAGAATATGTAAGTACCTATGTATAATAAAATTATTACACAAAAAATACGACTGTGTCATCCTTTCGCGATAGTTAATGCAAACTCAGCATGATTGCATTAAGCGGCCCGCGTCGCCCGACCCCCCGCCAGTTCCCCTCCGTTTCTCTGCACAAGTACATTCGTCGCCATACTGTAGGATGGTAATACTGTGGTTTTAGTAAATATACTAGAATTACAATTGCAATGGGAAATATAAACAAAGATACAATATGCGTAGGTACCTACATCTGTTTCGTAGCAATCATTTAGATTGCTGGAGAATTTAAAAAAAACGATCAAGTGTTGACAGACAGACAGAGAAGTCTTAGTAATACCCGTATTATCTTTGGATACGGAACCCAAAAAAGAAACAAATAGGTAACTTCCTAATATTAAAAATCTGCAATTTTTAATATCTAATGTCGATTTTTTGAGGGATTATTTAATCTCAACTTTATGCAAGATAAATGGGAGTAAATTAATATTTTTATTTTGATTTTGTATGCCGTATGCGTGATGTAAATTTGAATGCGAGAGAAACCTCGGGTCGTAGCTAGTTTTATACTTACACGTGTATTATTTAAATTTACTTGAAATTGGTTCAATTCTAGGTAAAATAAATAAATGATATTTTGAAAACAAACGTTATAATTCAGTGGAAATTCAACACTATAATGCTACTGATACGATGTTTTAAAGGCTTATATTACGAGAACAGTTAAAAGCAAATCTTCTACACATATAATAAATCTGTAGAAGGGTCAATTCTGTACATTGAAAATATTGAAAAAATAAATAGCAGGGGGTGTTACTGGATCGATACCAAACCCAAATATGTGATTAAAAAAATTTTTGTCTGTCTGTCTGTCTGTCTGTCTATCTGTCTGTCTGTATGTGAAGACATCACGTGAAAACTAACGGTTCGATTTCGATGAAACTTGGTATAATTATACCTTATTATCCTGGGCGTAAAATAGGATACTTTTTATCCTGAAAAAATACGAAGAAAAAAAATAATCTTAATTTTTCAGTTTTATCCATAGACGTTGTTCTGTAGAACAGCGAACACACGTTGGGTATTATTATAGGCCTAGCCGTATTTGAGTCCAATAGATATTTATAAGATGTTATTGTCAGAGTTACTCAAAATGGAGAAATAAACCATCCACGCGAAGACCGACATCCGCGCGGACGGAGGACCGCGGGCGGAAGCTAGTAAAAAATATTATTTTTAAAACAACGAACGAATGTACCTATTGTTTCCATTAACTAGTGACAGTCAGTTTTTTATATTATTTTGTTATTTTGAAAGTTTTCAATGCTTCGGTTAAAATAAGAATATAATATTACAGTATTCACAATACCATACAAAATTCTATATTTAACACACAAATACAGAAGAAATAAAAAGAAAATAAACATGTTCAATAGGCGGCCTTATCGCTTACAAGCGATCTCTGTCAGGCAACCGTTATATAGGTTTTGTTTTGTGAAATAGAATTAAGTATTCACGTGTAGGACTATAGTATATATTTATAGATGTCCCAAACTATAACCTTGCTGACTTACTCAAGAAACGTGACATACATGTTTATAGCGAATCAGTACATTTGGAGTTACTAGAGTTTGCACGGGTACAATGCAAATTCTTTAATTTTGTCATTTGTGGTTGCTTGTTGTATAGATAACTTATACTTGTCCTTTAGAAATTAAACATTTTAAAATAAATGTTAGTTATAAATAGAGGACTTTTTGTTTGCTACGAATTAACTCAAAAACTCTGTTTTACAAATTATCCAAATTATTGTAATTTAAGAAAACTATATGATTTATTTATTTACTACCTATTTACTTAGCTTTCAAGCTATAATTTTTATTCCAGAATATACCGGTCAAAGCTAGAAGCGGCGAGATTATTTTTTCCGATTGTTGGTTTTCTTTTTTGACGTGACAACGTCTTAAATTAGGTTGCGACTGGGAGTCACTTATGAAAAAGTGTATAGTTGCCGCGTTGGTTCTAGATCGGTCGAGGAAAGTAGTGGGGGCAGTCTGCGCATGTGTACAATACGACCAACGTAACTTGGCGGGCCTGAACATAGCCTCTACGAACTTTTGCGCATGTACACTCGTAAAAAAAAGTGTTATAGGCATTTATTTCTTTTAAACTGAAATTCGAATAAAAATTTCCTTATACAGAGACCAAGTACAAATAAAATAAATATCAAAACGCTATGAGACATAAAGCAATAAAAATAACCTAATGAATTCAGGATTCACTCAGCAACTCTTAAAAAAACTTTGTCAACATTTTTTACGCCTTCTTCTTTTTCTTTTTTAAAATACTGCGTCAAATCGAATATTATTTTTCTCGCCTGGCGATTTAAAACCATATTATGCTTTGGTGGCATCTTTGTTCGCGAATAATACAAAATTCCAAGTAGAATATTCCAAATTATCACTAAAACAAACTTAAACACGAACAAATTTAACAACTTTAAATTTAAATTATTATATTGTTGAGTGTTAACACTCAACAATATAATAATAACAAATAATAACGATCAACTCAACGAAAACTTTTGTAACCGCCTGTACTCAAGACAGAGATAGCGACACGAACACGACACCAATGTTAACGTGTGACTGAGATACATAATTGCGTACCGAGAATTGCCGAATATGCACGAAGTTATACGACGTAAACAAAAAGGGATGTCCACTATGCGTGTCTGAGGATATTGATTAATCGATTTTTTTTTCAAATCGATTGAAATTGAATTGTGAAATATATTTATATTTAATTTTATAATAGGTTTCAAATATTCTCAATCAGTCCTTATTGTAGTGGTCGTTTATAAATAAATGATATTTAACTAAATCATGTCTTACAACCATGAAAATAAAATGTTATTAGTTTTTTTTTGCTATTAAACTCGAAATCTCTTTTACTAACGACAAAATTCAATAAGTTTGTAAAGCTATTTCGTTCAGTATCTCATATAAACAAAAATCAATAAATTTCAAATCGATAAAAATCGATTGCGATATTCGTTCGAATAAAGGGATGATTGTGTTTACATAGAGTCAATCCCTAGCCTAGATCTCCGCCCCGCGCACGCCGCCTCATGCCACCATTTCGTTCCTAAAAAACGTTCGTGCGCAGCCTTCTGCGCGAAGTTCAGGCCCGCCAAGTTACGTTGGCCGTAGTGTACAATCGTGCACGGAAATTCTTAGCGTGTTATTAAACATTTTTTATTTCGTATTTTGGAACTTTAGTAACTTAAACATACAGATATTATAAAAGTGAAAGTGAGTTTGTTTGTCTGTTATATCTTCACGCCTAAATGGCAAAACCGATTTTGATGAATTTTGATACAGAGAAAGTTGGGACCCTGGAGACGGATATAGGCTAATAAAAGCGGGCGAAGCCGCGGGTAAAAGCTAGTTTATGATAAGTTGATAACACTAGTTTTTACTTGTAATTTATCTTGCAAGTTGGTAAATTAAGAAAAATTAAAAAACAAAAGTAAACAGTTATTATATTTATTACGTAAAATCACACAAAAATTATTCATCCGGCAGTGATGATATTCCTTCCATTAATTTATCTTGGGATGTTGAAGTAGAAGGTTGAGGATGGAAGCACGAACGTAAGGGCACTTCATTGTCGTCAGACATTTCGGAGTCCTCGTCATCACTCTCTTCGCTGTCGGAGCTGTCATCAGTAACACGAATAATAAACTGTTCTGTCATAAGATCTATAACGTGGTCACTTTTTGCGTATTCTTCTTCTACAGATTTGGTTTTATTACACAAGATCTCCCACTCTCTTGCTCCCATTAAGTTAACTTTTTCTTTGACAAGCTCAATAACATTATTAAGATTCCATTTTACGTTTTTGCTACCCACATACTTCTTAATCATAGACCATGCCATCTCGATGGGGTTGATATCGGGGTGATATGGAGGCAGTCGCAGAATGTTGTGATTGTGTTCAGCCAAAATCTTGTCAATAGAAAACGTTTTAAATTGTTCTTTGTGTGTTTTTATTATCTGATACAATTGTGGCTTTAACATGTCGTCATCGTATTCTATACCTTTTTCGGACAGCCAAGCTTGCATATCCGCTTTTCTGGAGTTTGAAGTGGGTGCAAGGTCATACTGCTTATTATGATAGGCAGCGTTATCAACCACGACAACAGAATTGGGTGGAATATTAGGAATTAGTTGTGTTTTTAACCATTTTTCGTAATTCTCGTAATTCATGTTGTCGTGATAGTCTCCTGATTTTCGTCCAGCTTTAAATGTGAGCAACGCATTTGGTACAAAGCCCGCCTCGGATCCAGCATGTACGATGACCACACGTTGTCCCTTAGAAATAGGCGTTTTAAGGCCCTTGGTTGAACCATCTGTCCAAGCTTTGGGATTAGAATGTGACGAATCCACATACGATTCATCCGTGTAAATTATTGTTCGTCCTTCTTCACGATATTTTTTTAGTTTTTTTAGGTACTCGATTCGTTTGAGTCGGATGTTTGTGGTTTCTATCAAAACCTTCCTATTATTTTCGGTCTTTTTCCATTTAAACCCCAATTCTTTAATAATCTGACGTAGACTAGTTTGAGAGCCTTGAAAATTGATATCTTCCTGTAACTTTTGTCTTAGTTTTTCTACTGTAGGAATTTCTTTATTAGTTAAGTGAAAGTTATGAATACATCTTTTTATGACTCCCTGATCAAAATTATCAATGCCCGTTATCGGTTTTGCGCGCGGTCTTTTCTTTCCAGGAGTTCTAAATACCGTCAAAAACTCTGAATTTGCGGCCTGTGTGGTAATTCTCCTGACTGTTATCACAGATGTATTTGTTGCTAGTGCTGTTCTTTTTTGTTCTTGTTTCAAATTACTCATAACTTGTTGTAAAATATTTTCGTTAGTTGTACCAGCTTCCGCAGTTTCTTCCCGAATTTGTTCTAAAATGTTACAAATTTCAATTAATGTAGATTTATCTATGGTATTCATTGTTCTATTTGCAAACAGGTGTAAACGTTGTATAGGTGTGGCCAATTTTTTTTGCAATAATATTGTGGCTGCTGCACTTGTATTTATAACCTGCTTTAAGTTACTTACGATTTCATTCGTTTCTTTTTTAACGTAACAATTCACGTCGTACACCATCTTTCTAGCTTGCCGTTTTAAAATTTTATTTTTAACCATTTTTACTTTTTCTTCTACGTATTAGTCGCGATAATACAAGCTGTGCGCAACAGTACTCGAGAGGCACGAGACGCGTGAACAAAGCGCGGGAATAGACGAACGACTAACCTACCAATAACGAGTCGCCGTCGGCGCACACCTACCCCCCTCACTCCGCACGTCTTCAACGAGACCTTAAAATTGAACACTGCGCATACCCTCTCCACTTTTGCCGAGCGAACTTGAACCAACGCGGCAACTATAACGCTCGGTAACGTTACGATGAGTCACCGAACGAGAGAGAGGCCCGCCGAATGCCTTGCGTCTCTCTCCCACTCAACTATGATCGAGAAAAAGACGTTGTCACGTAAAATCTTCGCCCGTAAAACCGACTTTACAGGCAACCATTTTTTTATCGCTTGAAATTACTAGAAAATACTACTGCATATAGGAGTTAAAATCAAGATATGTTATTATTTAGTTCTTTATCTATAGTAATATTTTGTGTTTTTGGTTTAAAGATGATTAAAGATTGTGAAGAATTATCTCATTGAAAATCTACGTTATGATTACGTGGATTAGGCTGCTTTTTGTTTTAGCCGACTATCTAATTAGAAATAGTGCTTTTTTGTGTTTGATTTTTTGATTAGGAAATTCATGATAACTGATAAAGTCAAACAGCTTGATAATAATTGCAGTCGCAGGATAAATTATACATATTAATCATTTGTTATGATTATAATTATTTTAGCTTAATTTTCCGATTATTAGTTGTAGCTTTTCTCCGAAAAATTATTTGTACGGCGATTTGTCGGTATTATCAACTTCGATGTGATCGAGTGGTGAAAGAACCCATAGAATTTTAAATTATCCTATTCTACTAATATTATAAATGCGAAAGTTTGTGAGGATGTGTGTGTGTTTGTTACTCTTTCACACAAATACTACTGAACCTGTGACTGAACCGATTACAATGAAATTTAAGAAGCCGCGGGCGGAATGCTAGTCTCATATAATTTCACTTTTAATAATTTCAGAAGAATTAGTCGTATTAGTGCAATTTATTTAATAATCAAATTTTAGAAAATTTAATATGTAATTCCATCAAGATCAATATAAAATATACCTATATTACATAATCATAAAGTCGATATTTGATCATCAAGAAATTAAATTATACGCGCACAAAGCAAAGATGCGATATGAAGAACTAATTACTTGCCCTCGGGTTAACTTCTCGATTAGTTAATTGTTCCAGAACTTTATTAAAAGTCATGCTCAGAACTAAATATTGTTCTGGAAAGTTCTAGAAGGTTCCAGAATGAATTTCATACTGAATCATTTGTATACTATGGTTACTTGTGTAATTTTCTTACTACCTACTGGAAAAATAATAGTCTGTTTTTAATGATATATCTAAGTAAGGGAAAAGGATACAGTGCAATCATGTTAAATTAACGCGATCGTAGTCACGGGAATAAAGCTGTTTAGAACAAAAGTTTTATAGTATACTCAATAGCTTTTAACATTTCTTTAAATATTACGAAAACGATAAAAAATCCTGTTTCACGATTTGCTTATTGTGTAATTGCTAATTTAACACTGACTTTTTCATACATTTATTTTAACTGACAGATAAGTTTAACAGAACATAATACCTATCCCGAAGGTAGTATTTAAGAAATATGATTGTATAAAAAATATTTAACAAAAATCCGTTTAAAATATTGACTAAAATTACATAAATTGCGAGTTTGTAGAACATAATACCATAGTATAAAGTATTATATTATCTGTGATACGAATATTATATAAACTATATTTTACTGTACCTATATAATAACTGTACTCCTACACGGATATTCTTTAACAAAACGAAAGTACAAAGGTCAAATTTGATTAATCGCTCAGATTGATTTCAATAGTCATGTGAAAATAATCTATATTGATTTTGATTTTTAATTAACTTCTGTCGCAATGGTCATCACATTAAGGCTTTAATAGGGGCTAGCGACCTTGACGACGATTTACAAGGCGGGATCCTGAGACGGCCGCGGAATTTACCGTAGTAAAAGTACGTATAAAAATTATTAAAAAGATATTTGGATATGGAATCAAAATTTAAAACAACCATGCCCTGTGTTTCAATTTGATAAACACACTGTAAAAACACTACAATAATTGATGTTATATTGACTTAGCGTTTTGGTTAAAAGTCCAAAAATCGACCTCAGTTCATGATTTTTTTCCAAAAAACCTGATTGTAAAATAAACAAATTAAAACAACCATGCCCTTTATCATATTCGAAACTTTAATATACATTTTTTTTAGATATGTACATTAAGTATCTAAGAAGAAAAACGGTTATAACTAGAGTTAATTTTCGGTATTAAAAGGGAACTCTACCCGATTCAAGCCTTAAGTGGAGACATGTAGGTAAATTAGAAATAATTGCGTTGAATATCCTTTAAGTTCAAATTTGCATACGTATAATAATTAATTAACATTGCAGGTTAAGCTCATATTATATCTTTTAGCATATATTATATAATATTAAAAAAGACTGTAATAATTTCATTACTGAAAAATTACTTTAATTTAATAAGGTAGCCAGTAGCCACATATTTCTAAGAAATTAAAGAATGACGAAGCAGAGAAGAAAACTTTTTAATGTTTTGCATTTCATATAGGTAGATATAAACCCATAAAAATGTGTTTAAGAAATAAAAATCTGATAAATGAAATTATTTGCTCGTGTACGAAATTCATAGCAGTTCTAAACTGGATTAAACAAACCTATTGAAATCCGCGCTTTGATATTCTGTATTACTTTCACAGAGAACAAAATATCGCATACTAGCTGCGCTCCGCGGTTTCACCCGCGTGGCTCCGCTCCTATTGGTCTTAGCGAGATGATATATAGCCTACAGCCTTCCTCGACGAATGGGCTATCTAACACCGAAAGAATTTTTCAAATCGGACCAGTAGTTCCTGAGATTAGCGCGTTCAAACAAACAAACAAACTCTTCAGCTTTATAATATTAGTATAGCACTTCAGTTTCTCTAGAATTCATGATTTAGTTCTACCATATTCTGGAATGTTCTATCATTACTCCATTGAATTATTCATTTGTTTTATAATATGAATGAAAGAAAAAATGAGCTATAAATTACAATGGTGAACATAAATATTAAAGAGTAGATCCGAAATGTGATTGCTCATAAATAAATATCAGTTTCGGACATGACAGCGTAATGAGAGGAAATCTTGGCTTCTAGGGATTATTACGTAACAACCATTGAATACATACTAAAGCTTGCGACTTCGTTTGTTTCAAGTTTGCTATTTTCGGTAATACGAGCGGTTTATACAAGAGGTTCCTTTGCAAGGACTTTATAGAGAACGCCATATTTTTTCATCTCTTAATAACAATCTTAATATACATATATATAAATCTCGTGTCACAATGTTTGTCCTCAATGGAATCCTAAACCACTTAGCCGATTATAATAAAATTCGCACACCATGTGCAGTTCGATCTAACTTGAGAGATAGGATAGGTTTTATCCCGGAAATCCCTCGGGAACGGGAACTATGCGGGTTTTTCTTTGAAAAAGCGGGCGAAGCCGCGGGTGGAAAGCTAGTTATGTATAATATACTCCTATATGTTTGAAAGTATAAATAGTAAGTACATATTATATCATTGGTCTATAAATGTTAATATACAGTGAGTAGGTACTTCTGATATGTATTATTATTATTTTTTTATATCAGGCAGCCTTGCCCATATATTATTAGTAGTACTTATTCTAGTGTTAGTAAAAATACATATTTATTTTCAGATTTAAGAGTTTTATTTCAATGTGAATAAAGATAAAAAAAAAAAAAATTAAGTTTAATCTCTGTGCTAATGTAAAAATATAATAATAATAAATAAATCATCTATTTGCACCATTAGATATTATATCTTACAAAAATTTAATGACCCAGGCTCCTAATATAGTTGTAAACTGTTTTTCAGGAGCCTGTGTTCACACTAATTTATATTACACTGTTACAATGGCGTATGTACACGAATTTATTCAGCTTTAGACATAATTTATTATAATATTATTTGTTACATTTCAACATTTGTTCATTATACATTATTATTAATTAATTACCTATTTAATAATTATGCATGCATTAAAAAAATAAAAAAATAAAAAATAAAAATAGTTTATAATCCACTCGGTTAACCCTAGTGTGTGGACGTAAAACATGATAATTATGGTGTGTAGGTGTGAGAGTGTTGTATGAGAGTGTAGTGTTGGAGTGTAGTGTGTGAATGACTTTATTAGAGAAAAGAACTGTCCTAGTTAATAGAGTAAACGTTCAGTATTTAAATAATCAAAAGTAGAGAGCCAATCAAAAGTAGAGAGCCAATGTTTCCAATTTATGTTTCAGCACAATGCATGTAGTTGAGTAGGTAAGAGTCGTTAAAATGAAAAGGTCGACAGGAAGATACTACCTTTAACCTATTACTTACGTATAAAATCTAAATGCATTTCTTTCTATAGATTATCGACATTATGACTTTTATAAACAGGAAAAGCAATATCCGATCCATGCAACTTTGCTTGCTCTCAAAGGAATATTTTTCCCATTAATGCAATGTTTTTTTTTATTATTAATGCTCCGCTCCCATTGTCACGCGATATTAAAACATTCCTTGATAAAAGGGTTATGCAACAAGCATTAATAACTAATTTCTTTCTGTACGTCTGGTTGTCTGGAAGAAATCGTTATATAGCGATAGGATCGCCATTTGTTTTAATTCATAATTATATTAAGTTTTATAGCAATAAAGTATACATAAATATAAATAAATTTGCGATCAAACCAGTAATTCCCGATATTAGTAAACAGCTTTATAACATTAGGTACACGATTCGTTATATTAGTATGACACATTCTGGATGTTATCCAGAACTAATTGTCATTGCACGCAAATTGTATCGCTCTTTTGGGAGTGATATTGTTAACTATCGAACATTTTAGAAATAATTATTATTAATAGAAGTAAGATCGTTAATAATCGATTTTATTTGTATGAAACCCAAGAAATGGCATCAATAGTTTATTTTAAGCACGCAAGTAGGTATTTAAATGTATTATTTGGATGATTATTTACAATTTATTTGTCCAGAAGTAATAATTATTCAGTATTTTAATGTAGATAAAATGGCAATAATATAAAGCTGTAAAATCATGTTTCATTATTATAATAAACTAGAGGTCCGCCCCGGCTTCGCCCGTGGTACATATTATTATTTCGCAATAAAAGGTAGCCTATGTTCTTTCTCGGGTATCAAAATATCTCCATACCAAATTTAATGCAAATTGGTTCAGTAGTTTGGGCGTGATTGAGTAACAGACAGACAGACAGAGTTACTATCGCATTTATAATATTATAGTATGGATTAAGGAATCTTACTCAATCCGCCCATCGCAACATACTTATTATACAGCTGATTCATTTTACAGTTGGTTTCAATTCCATAGTGAATCACCAATTATGTACAATTTAAGGTCTTTGACTTCTAAAAGAAAGGCAATAATTATATCTAGGTACTTCATTAAACTAATTATAACCATATCTCTCGAGAGCTATTATGTATTTTGACGGTTCTAAAGTCCTTCTAAGGAACTCTATTGACGTAATCAATCGTCGTCGTCGTCGTAATCAAACGTCAATCTCATACATTCCTATTCTATTCTACTGAACTTAACGCTAATAGAAAGCCACTTGTCTAGGGGGGCAGTATGATTAAAATGTTTGTTTTTAATATCACTTCTACTGTCAAACAAACTTTCGAAGCCGACGAAAAATATTTATAATAGTGCTGTTTTGAAAAGCCAATGAAGCTTTGGAACGATTTACCACCTGCAGTGGTCCCGAACAACTAGGACATTGGGGCCTTCAAGAGCTTATTTGTCCATAAAAGACCGGCAAAGCACTTGTAACGCTACCAGTGTTACAAGTGTTTATGGGCGGTGGTGACCACTTAACATAAGGTGGCTCACCTGCCCCTTTGTTTGCTCTGACATGAAAAAGAGCGTATGCCGAGCACACGTGTCAGAAGTGAAACTTCTTTGGCAAGATTCAAAGATACCAAAATCTTCGCCTTACTCCACGACGCGACCTTGAAATTTAACCTAAAGAGGATTCACTTCAAAAAATCACAGTAAAGTAGCCTGTAGCCTTCCTAGTGTAGGTCTGTATTTATTCACTATCCATGTTTTCTGATAAGGATGTAAGGCCAAACTTATGAAATTACATGATCGTCCTTGACACGTGGACATACACCATAGATAATAAAATATATAGATAAGTAAAGTAAACGCGTAAATCTATGGATTAACTCTTATAAACGGTTAAAAAATCGTCACGTGGTGATAAATATTAATCCTTGCTAATCGTTACGTGTCTTTCATAATATTATAAATGCAAAGGTATTTTGTTTGTATTTCTTTCACGTCGTAACGGAGTAGGTACTCAGTCACTCACCTATCTCCAGACACAAAAATTCCTTTGCGAAGATTAAATATATAAAGGCTAACAAATAGGCTGTCCCAGTAATAATAGTAAACTCAATCTTAAACATTAATAATTATATATTGAAACTAGCGACCCGCCCCGACTTCGCACGGGTGCAATGCTGATTCTAAATAGTTAAATACACTACAGAAAAACTGTGAACGTTGTATATAAAAAAATAGCGGTCCGCTCCGGCTTCGATAGCCGGGCCGCCGCGCCGCGGCCGGCCGGTACCGCCGCAAACGCTACTTCCCGCAATTTTTAAATCTGTAATATCTTCGAAAATATTCACTTAAATCATACGGTGTAAAGGGCCATATAGATCTATATTAAATGAACAATGTATTCAAGGTATTTAATTGGTTAAGGATTAATGCTGTATTGGTTAAAATCGCTTCGAAAATTAGCCATTATTTGTCGTAAAAAGTAAATGACAAAAAAAAGTTATTGTGGGTTATCCATAAGAGATAGACATATACCATCGCGGACTTTTCTGTAGACCTTTTCAATGTGTATAATACTTAGTACATTATTTTTATTAAACTCGTAGGGTTCAGCCTGCGTTTGCAATGTAAGCGGAAAAAATGTAATTTTTTACGACATCACATTAGAAACCTCAAAAATAACAGTACTTCTCCACTATTTAATGGATGTTATTATACATATAAACCTTCCTTTTGAATCATTCTATCTATTAAAAAAAACCGCATCAAAATCCGTTGCGTAGTTTCAAAGATTTAAGCGTACAAAGGGACATAGGGACATAGGGACAGGGAAAGCGACTTTGTTTTATACTATGTAGTGATAGTGATAGTGATAGTGATATACTTCTTCTACAACCAAACATGGTGCAAAGCATGGTTTTACCATTGAACACCGGTTCAGAAAGCGATTCCTACAGCGAAGAGGCGGCAAGTAAGTGCCCAAGAACTAAGTAAATACTAATAATTTAGGACAAACGAACAAACAAAAATACTTTAGTGTGCACCACAGAGAGAAGTACAAGCAAGGACACAATACAATAGGACAATAAGGACATAATAATAAAAAATCTTAATTTAAATAATACATTCCAACAAATTAAGTAACCTCTTTACCACAGATAGCATAATACTATACTACCTATATCTACATTCACATTTAATATTCATTCTTATTACATTCTCATATAACTAAACTTCAAAAACACACCTGACACCTCCAAGTTTTAGATGAAAATGGAGTCGAAGTTCCCTGAGGAGAATACAGAATCAGCTTTTGCTATTTTCTGATGTTCTTGTTTGTATCTCGATGGATAAAACTTATTATTGGCTTTAAAATACATTTTTATAATATTCATTCGTAGAATCGAGGAGGATTATGAAAATGGTTAATATGAAAGGATATTTAGATATTTATGCCGGTTCCTTTATTTTATTGTTTATTTCAGAATTAAATTTGTTCTGAATAATACCCGATCGCATATTATGCCAATGAAATACATTTCATGACCAAGTACTAGGTCAAAATATGAATAATTGCTCGTGGTTTTCATGTGAAAGAATGCGATATTAGGAAGTGTTGGAGAACCTAGTTATAATATATTATGTTCGTTAATTAATGGTAACTATATTTGATTTGTTAATACGGAAACTGACTGTTTATCTGTGTGTGTTTTCGACGGGCCCTGGAGGGAAAGTACTTGAAATACTGGAGATAGCAAATTTTGCTGACAGAAAAACATTCCTTTATTTTTAAAAAGAAATAGAACTGTATTCAAAGATTTTCGAAAATTCACTTGCTTCGACCAGGAATCGATCTAACTAAAAATTTAAAAAAAAAATGTTATTTCATTCCTCAATCAAGAAACACACAGAATAGAAGTGATTATATCGTCGTATTCACATTTCACACCCTCTACATGCAGGAAAGTCCCTTAAATTTCGATTTAAATGTAAATGTTATTTATTTAGGCCAAGCGATGGACCCTTACTAAATATTTTATGTAAAGCTAAACATTCGTACTTTCGCACTATTTGCCTTTAAGGGTAAGTGTACAGACCTTTTGAAGACGTGAATAATTTATTGGTTAGAGAGACATAGTCAACTAAAGTAATGTGAAATATTACTAGAAATAACATCAGTTTTTTATATTACACTTGGTTGGTAAGAGAATTCGTTTTGCAGATTTACTTTTCTAACATATTGCGACATAGTCGAAGAAAAATAATGTAAAATATTGAATGTTAAATATTGCTTAAAATAACATTAGTTTTCGTTTACTAGATTTGGAGGAGAATTAGTTTTGCAGATTTATTTGTATAGATTAAGTCATTGGTTTCTTAGAATTGTTGACACTGTTGCTAAGAATTTCACACTCTATAATGATTTCCTATATAAATAAGTAGTTTTTAAAGTGAAACTTTTATTACATCGTCTCAAACTTTTTGGTCTGTGTAGCGCATGTCGCGTGTCGGTCGGCTGCCGAGTAGGTATACCTACTCGGCAGCCGACCGACACGCGACATGCGCTACACAAAGCAGTGTTCGGAGCCGTTCGAACAGTTTCACTTTTACCGTGGTTTCATAAAACCACACAACATTTTTTTTTATCCTACTGTAACGGATTTCTGCAATCTTAAATATTTTGAAAACTGTAATGTTCTCTTTACTCGTACGTTATATGATTTTCTTGCTTCCTTTTTCATAGTAGTTCTGTACACTCTATGAAAATGTAATTTAATCTCAAAACAAATCAGTTCAGATGAAATACCCAAAAGAGTTTACAATGTAGGTATTTCTACTTTATTAATAAAACATACATTTATTTATAAGTATATAAGAGCTTATAGACAATTTAACATCGCGAAGAAAGCCTTTCAACTCATTTTGACATGACCAGAGGCCCTTGCCTAAAAACATGAGTCCAAAAGTAAAGCTGTCAACTGTCCTACAATGAAGACCCAGCTTTATACCACATGTCAACTGTCCAGCAGTGAAAACACAGTCTTATTTTATTAGCACATTATTAAAACAACTGCTGTCAACTCTCCTTTTCACCTATAGGCGACAAGTCGACCGAAAAATTAAAAAGTCATCACGTATATTATACTAATGTATGGGCATTGTTTTTGTCATGTTTAGAACGGAAATGTTTTCTATAGATAACATATCTAGATTTAACGATAACAGAAACTAATCGTTCTATCTATAATTTTATTTATTACTTTTAACAAGAAACTGCATTGCCTTAAAACTGTCAGAATTAGATTTACATTACACCAGACCATACCAGAGGAACTTCCTTTCAAATAAAAAAAATATCTTCAAAATCGAATCACCCGGTCAAAAGGTCTGAGGTAACAATGCCAAAAAGTCGAATTTATATCCCCCTCCTTTATCGTGTTAATTATTAAAGTTACTTCTATTCATTGAAAAGGTAAATTCAGTAGGTACCTATAGGTAGATACTAGATAGAGTCTCATCAGTGGTTAAAGTTTTCGAAGCAATAAAACTGGCAAGGACTCGAAATTAGACGGGGGTCCATAAATTAAACAGAATTTTCAAGTTATCTTCATATTATTCGAATCCACAGCTCCATATGGTGAAGAAAAGCATCGTAAGGAAACTTAAGAAAAGTTCAAATAACGAAACCTTTTTCGCATATAAGAGATATCTATTATGGCCTATCAAAGGAAGCTTGTATCCTTCCGCAGATGCTCGAGACATTAAAAATGGTCTTATTGAATGATGATTTACATAAAGGTTAAATAATATGTTACAGCTAACGAGTTAAACGAAACATAATTTAATTAATTTGTTTCTGTTAAAAATGGAGGTGAAATCGCCGATTTCCGCAAAATCTATTTTATGTTTAATGTTATAAAGTTTATATTTGAGGTATTTTCGCGAACGGATATTTCGTTGTTGCCAACAAATTTTACGTTTATAGGAAATCAATATTGCATGGATGTTCATAAATTAATTAAAGTTACACACATGATTAAGTTCATAAATAACATAATAATTCAATTATAGGTAGTTAATTACCGTTTTGTAAATTGCTTTTTAAATCTATTATATTTCGTTCAAAATAAAGAAAATAAATAAAGAACAACCATTAATTTGAATAACTACACAATTCGATTAATTGCCACGACACCACGACGCATAATTAATCATTGTGCAAAATTTATTACCTGTCCAAATATTAAATTTCAACTCCTTGACGACCACTTTGCACTCCCTATAGATTCACAAAATCCAAAACAGCAGACAAACGAACATTATCCTTGCACTTCCAAATCGAACAAAAAGTATGTAAACACTGAACTAAACGTTAGATTTAAATATTTAAATTTCGCACATTTCGGCTCCGAATGCCGTTAAGATGGCAGGAATAGACACGTGCAATCGTCGCCCTGTCTCAAACGGTACTGAATACTGAAAGCGGTGGGCGAAATCGTCGTGAATGCAACAAGTATAAATATTTTCGTGTATAGCACACCTCGGAAGGCTTTTTGCAGAGCCATTTCAGACTAGCGTATTTTTTAGCCGGTGTACGGTCGTTTCAGAATTCGCGCTTACACGCGCGCTACATTACGCGGACACGAGTAAAAGGGCATATATCGGCGTGTTTACAAATTTACATAACCGGTAGTGTCGATATGTATAGTGTATACGATACGTTGTTACGATACGAGCTCTACGGGCTCTATTTACAATATGGGCAGTGTTGGCCCAACAAATGACGGCCGTTCATATAGATATTTAGGCCCACTACACTATCGTGATTGCCTCTACTCGCCCAACGCTGTCCATTGTACCGAGGGCCCATTCGCGTCAACGCTTGTATAAGTTGAGCGTGTGACGTATACGCGCCTACATGCGCGTCCAAAAACGCTATCTTACGCGCGTATAAAACGCTATGCGCTACGCGTGTGAGACCGCTCTTAAGCTTCGAATGTAACGGCTATCGTTTTTCCAATATGGAAGTGCGCAAATGGCTCTTATTAAATTGAACTTTCAACTTTCTGGTGTAAAATATATGTTTGCTTGGCCGGCTCCTGTAGTTTTCAATTGTATATTTATTTACGTGATTCTTTTATAAATAAATTGAGCTTTGTATTTTCCAACTGGAACTGCAATCTAGTAATTGATAAGAATAAAACTTTTTTTGCAATAAGTGAGATTATTGAGATTAATCTCTTTCATTTTTTTCTCTTTTATATAAATTATATATTTATTATTTATAAATAATGTTGTCTTATAAAGGAGCGATACCTTCGTATAAGAGTTTCTTTTGTTTGCTTGAACGCGCAAATCTCAGGAATAACTGGACCATTTTGAAAAATTCGTTTATCGATGCTAAGTACGTGGTTCTAGAGTGCTATTTCGAGTTCCACGGGCAAAGCTAGAACACTTATGTGTATTATATAGACCTTATAATTACACAAGCTATACAGATTATAAACGTTATGTCATCGTCGGCAAAGGAACTAACTGGTGGGCCGCTAAGCGATACCACCGTCCGTGAACATTTGCAAAGGCGTAAGATCATTAGCAGACCTTACGCTTCTACAAAAGAAATAGGGAAGGGGATAGAGAAAATATTGATGGAAGGAAGGAAATGTTTAGGAAACGCAAGAAAAAGGATGCGGGCCACTAAACTATCTACAAACAAAGTTGTAACAAATCAATCGTATTTGACTAATCGCGTAATAAGTATCCTTACAATGTCTCTCATTTATAATATTAGGCAAGATTCAGCGTTAAATTTTGTGGGCTTAATTTGAATCATGCTGTTATTATCATAACAAAATGGCTGACGTTCGAAATTTTTCGCCGCAGCCGACGCCGCATTCGACGCCTCTATCCATTTTCCTAATCTCGAAGTATCTCATCGTACCTAAGTCTCAAAAGACAATAAAACTTTAAATAAAAATAAATTAACTATCATAATAAATAATACATTTTTCATTACCTACAACAGTTTTGTATTACAGTATCAAAAATTGATATATTTTAAGTTATTTTTAAATTGCGTTAGCTCAACTTAATATTATTTTATTTATATACCTTTTGCGTATTAATGACTTTCACTTCTACTACGAACCTTTTGAATAAAAATTCTATATAATTAAAATACTGAAAAAACGTTGTATTCTTAGAACCGGTCCGATGCTGAAAGCGCATATCGATTTATCTCACTTTACACGTAAAACTGCAGGTCATAAAATATGAAAGATATGGGAAGGCTGATTTTAAGCAAACATTTTATATAGAACTAGCGGTCCGCCCCGGCTTCGCCCGTGGTACATGTTTACGTTTTCTCTACATAAAAACCATCCTCGTACTTCAAGGAATATAATAAAAAAAGAATTATCGAAATCGGTTCAGCCGTTCTCGAGTTATGCGCTTACCAACACATTTTGCGATTCATTTTTATATATAAGATACTTATACAATATCGTTTATATTATGTAGGTATGTTATAGGTATATTATTATTTCAGAAGATCTAAGTGTGTTTCACTATGTTTTTTGCTTTCAAATTAAAAACTATTTTGGAAATCTTGGTGAAATTTGTGTTGATTGCAGTTTGTTTTTTGAATCATCCTCAGGTAAAAATCTGTAATAAAAAATTCACTTCCATCAATAAGTAACAATACAAAGTATAAATTATATTAAAATATGCAATAATAGTTAATATTCAGTTCTCTACATAAAAGCTTCAATGATCAATACAGAAGATGCTTCAATAAATATGAAATTTTTCATCAAGAAATAAGTTTTCTCACTATAAAGCATATTGCCATGAATTTCTTTTAACAAAGGGACGAGGAAAGGAAAATAGAGATTTATTACTACAGTCCTGAGTAAATAATAAATATTTGCTATTTCTGAAAGTTGCAAATATAAAATTATTTAGAGGCAACAAAATGGTATTTATATACAGATGTTTATTTTGTTTTATTATATTACTAGCTTACCGCCCGCGGCTTAGCCCGCTTCCTCTAAAACATAATAAATTATATACTAAAACCTTCCTCTTGAATCACTCTATTTATTAAAAAAAACCGCATCAAAATCCGTTGCGTAGTTTTAAAGATTTAAGCATACATAGGGACATAGGGACAGAGAAAGCGACTTTGTTATAATATACTATGTAGCTATGTAGTGGGTATGCTTTTATTTATGCTGTTAAATTTTTACATGAAAAGTTTCCGTTTTGAGCTTTCACAACCAAACAAATTCTTCGGCTTAAAATTAATAGATTTAGTTAACCGACTGCAAAAAAGGAGGTTTTGTTATTCAAGTATATGTATGTATGTTTTTAACACGACCTAGAGCCAAAACGGATTGTCGTATTTTTATGCAAGTGGTGTTAATAGATTCGTCTTTATCACTGAATAGATATCATTTAAAAATTGCATCGTAAGATAATTTAGCGTAATAGTAAAATTTGAACTAAGGTTTTTTGTATTATCATAATACATAATATAGGTATTTTATTTACAATATTTAAAACATGAACCAAAAAGTTTAACCCTAAGTAAGTTTGGTTGAAGTTTGTTGTTCTGGTTAGTTTATAGATGGTTAGTTTACAAATCGATCTGCCCACACCATTTGGATATTTACAACAATACCTATGGGTCGGATGAAATAACATCCTCTAATATCTGGTGTCCATTGAAACTGAGAATCATTTGATAGGTTGCTTTGGAGATTGGGGAAGAGATTTTATGATGGAAAAATATTTTACGCACTTAGGTACATTTTGTTATCACGATAATTTAGTTTAATGTAACTTTATGTATTATAATTTTCTATTTGTGAAATTTTCGAAATTAGTTATTTAGTTTTTGAATTAATAATTTATGTAATAGTAAAACTAAACGAAACCATTCTGACTAAAAAAATTAGTCAAAAGTGATTTTGACCGATGCCTTCAATTTAAAACACTTTTGACTAAAAGTAGTCTAGACTAGGTCTTAATTTAAATCATTTTTGGCTACAAACATAAGTCTAGTCACTAGTGTTTGTCAAGTCAAAACCACCATTGACTGTTTTTTGCAGTCACAAGTGGTTTTGACCAGTGCGGCAATCAGTTTTGACTGTAATACATACAAGCAATCAATAAATCCAATCAAAAATGTCCTCTATAACCTTTATGTACTTTCCGATATGAGTAAAAACTTTCATTTGATCCGTAAAGCGACATAAAACCTCGACAGGAATAGCTCAGCGCCTTTTTTCTTTGTAAGCGCCGTAACAAAATAAAAATGTATCGATTTTGCCGTTATCTCCGTGAACCGATAAAACACATTGACAATGAAACTGTCGCTATTATTATCGTATAAGTGGTAACAATTGACGTAATTAGAAATTACAGGTAAATTAGCTTGGAGAAATTTTTGCATATGTAGTGGTGTGTATATTACTCAGATCTTAGAGCGCGTTTCCACTATATCGTTCTGGCCTATACAAAAATGTTTCGATATCCTAACATTACTATTTAATTTTATACTTATTCCTAGCAACACTTTTGTTTTCAATAAAAACAAGTTTTTATTTGAAAGAAAATGGTTTTGACTTTATAAAAAAAAATATATCATTCAATTTTACGTCCTTGAGCAAAAGACAAGGCGACTACCGTGAAACAATAAAATATCGTGTCCATAATAATTTGTTTCATAATTAATATTTGACCATAATAATTACGAAACAAAACAAATAAATAAATCGTCACTTGATAGTGGAAAGTGGAAACACGCACAAAACCAGAATAAACCAGTTTACGCTGTCCGCACTCCGCAGGTGCCACGTGCAGTCGTTTGGTAGCGTTAGAACATAAAGCACATTTCATTCAAAAATTATAATTATTATGTACGTAGTTTAATTGATAAATTTTGTATTTGTTGATTGTTGTTATTATTTGTTATTATTGTTATAATATTTGTTGAAGTGAATTACATGTCCCGCAGCCGGAGGGCCCAAATGAAAACTCAGATGTACTTAAAAACTACATTTAATAGCTAAAATGAGACTTTTACACCCATGTCTGCACGATGCAGACCGGAGTTAAAGAATGAATTTATACAGTTTAATAATTATAAAGACGTAAGCTTGGATGCTAACTAAGGGAAATCGCATCCACATTCTATTCCCGTGCGAACGGCGTATTCAGCAGTTTTGTATGAAGGCAGGGCCATAACTAGTGTTTAATTTGTGTGTAAGTGTTGTAACTTTATATTGTTAATTCAATATGGCTCCAGTGTTAAAACATGGTCGAGGCAAGCCTTTGTCTTCTCAAACTAAAGAATTAAACTTTAAATGTCGTTTCTTTTTCAGGTTAGTTTTTTCATTTTAGTAACATTGTTAATGTAAAAGTTATATGTATGTTAAATGTGCAAATATTAAAATAAAGTCTCCTCTTTTTCAGAGGAGAAACACATATAGTTTAATTTAAAATCCCTTATATATACAGGGTTACTTGTAAAACACCGGCAACCTCGCAGGACAAGATAGCTAACATCATAAGTAACAACATTTGTTCTACGACTTTTGATAATTTGTTAGATTTTATTTTCATACAAAAATAAATATTCATTTAATTTTCCGTCTGAATATTATAAGCTCTACGCCTCCCAAAAATTACGTAAACAAAAAGCGAACGAGAGGGGGAAGGGGGCGTCGCGTCGTCCATCCGATAATTAATAGAACATAGACTTACAAATGTAAGGAGAGTACAATAAAAGTTTAAAAAATCATTTAAAAATAATTTATTGCGTTATGCCAAAAGTCGTAGAACAAATGTTGTTACTTATGATGTTAGCTATCTTGTCCTGCGAGGTTGCTGGTGTTTTACAAGTAACCCTGTATAAAATAAAAACTAAAAATAAAATGTTGTTTTATTTTATTTGCTGACCATACACTACTACAAACGCAAAAATTTCTCCAAGCTAATTTACCTGTAGATAAACGTTGATTAGCGTGATTATAAAATTGAGGCCTCTGCTAATATTAGAAAATAGCTGTGCCTTGTTTTAACCGCATTTCTCCGCTCTTATTGGTTCTAGCATGATAATATATAGCCTTATAGCCTTCTTCGATAATAGTCCATATAATAGTGATGAAATAATTTTTCACTATTAGATACTCGTAGTTCTTTAGATTAGCGCGTTCAAGCAAACAAACATACCCTTCAGCTTTTTATTATTAGTATAGATTATTATAGACCGTAGACGACTGCCTGGTTTTATTTATTTTTTAAATACTTTTATACTAAATGGATCTTCCCCGTTCCGCGAAACACACACATTATACATCCAACCTTTTTCATAATGATCGAAGCAATATCGAACATAATACAAGTACCTAAACATCTTATTGATTACAATACAGTTCTCAAACGACGACTCTCAGCCCTTTTGAGGGTCCTACAGACCATTGTACGGATATCCCTGCTACAAGGGATTTAAGTTATATTTTTGTGAAGTATGCGACTTTAAAACGGTTTATTGTTTGAGATTTTCTGTTGAAATCTTTCAATTGGTTTCATGACTCATATTTATTAAATTCTGGCTTATATCATTATTTAAATTGAAACTTTCGCGCTAAGAAGATATAATTTTCTTTTTCAAAATATATCAAATGTAATAAACAAACTAGGGCAAAGTAACCATCATATTCAATTATTCTTTCTGTACCTATTTGTTTTGTTGAATTTGATTATTTCAACTTATTTTATATTAAATGGTAACAAGAAGATGACTTGGTGGCATATACGCAATTTATGTATACAAATTATTATGAACGTAGGTAAATGCCATAGAAAAACTGGTGCACTTTTTGTAGCGTAAAGCTTTTTCTAAGTTATCGATGCTCTATTATTTTCTCTTTTGCTCTATTTTGTTTTCTTTGTAGCCTGTAAAACGTTTCACTGCTGGCAAATGAAAATATTTCTAAGTCTCCTTTCTTTATTTTATATGATTACGTAATGTTACTGCAACATATTAATAACTAGCTGTGCCCTGCGGTTTTACCCGCAGTGCTCTTTTTATATATAGCTATATATAGCGTATAGCCTTCCTCCATAAATAAGTTATCTAACACCGAAATAATTTTTCAAATCGGACCAGTAGTTCCTGAGATTAGCGCGTTCAAACAAACAAACAAAGTCTTTGGCTTTATAATATTAGTATTAGTATAGATTTCCTAGAACTAACTACTCTACCTGGAAATATCAGAGTAGGTTTATTTTATCTCATACACCTATGGGTTTTCCAGCTATATAACTATCTCTAACGAAAATTAATAACTAAGTTCATATCCATGAAGCCGTTAGCTATGTTAAGAAGAACAAACATACACTGCAATCATATTTTATTAGTTACGAGCTCGTGCTGGGTTGAACTGGGAAAATATTTTGATATTTTCTGTCATTCAATAATAATTAAAAGTACTAAAATATTCATGAAAATGACAAGATTTTAATATTAAACGTTATACAATTCGATGTTTTACCTCGGAACAGTTTCAATATAATTTGACAATATTAAATTTCATGATATTAAGTGATTGACTTTTATATCGGTCACGTAAAATGAATTTGACCCAGATAGGAAAAATGTGCCTATAAAATAAAATGGCAAAATTTATGTGATGTATTTTTGCTTGTATTTTTTTATATGGTCAACTAGCGGTCCGCCCCGGCTTCGCCCGTGGTACATATGAAAAATAGATGTTGGCCGATTCTCAGACTTACCCGATATGCACAGAAAATTTCATGAGAATCGGTCCACCCGTTTCGGAGGAGTATGCAGACTAACATTGTGACACGAGAATTTTATATATAAGAAGATAAAAATATTATGTATTATTGATTAAGTAATTTCAATCTCAATTTGAAAATTATGAAAAAAAAAGAAAATATATTTATTTCATACACACAATTTTACAAAGACAGACATTGATGGGAGTAACAAAGTTTACACAAAACCTAGATGATATTCAGTACAAAATTGCAACAAATTAAAAATGTTTTTAAAACAAAATTAATTTATTTTTCGCGACTAGTTGGTGAGTCTCATCTATATAATATAAAAATGAAACCCGTTTTCCTTGGTCACGGCATCACGCGTGAACGGGTGGACCTATTTCGATAATTCTTTTTTATTATATTCCTTGAAGTACGAGGATGGTTCTTATGTAGAGAAAACGTAAATATGTACCACGGGCGAAGGCGGGGCGGACCGCTAGTTCAATATTTTTTTAAGTCCTTTGGATTGAAGTGTGTCTTAAACTCATAACCACTAAGCTACATCTACATCTACACTAATATTATAAAGAGGAAAACTTTGTTTGTTTGTTTGTTTGTTTGATTGTTATGAATAGGCTCATAAACTACTGGACCGATTTTAAAAATTCTTTCACCATTCGAAAGCTACATTATCCACGAGTAACATAGGCTAGGTTTTATCCCGGAAATCCCACGGGAACGGGAACTATGCGGGTTTTTCTTAGAAAACGCGGGCGAAGCCGCAGGCGGAAAGCTAGTATTTTATATTGTGAAAATGTTACATCCTAAATATAATTTCGTATACACTTATTATTATAGCAATATCAAAACCAAGAAGCAAAATATGATTACCATAACTTACGCGAGAGTAATTACTTACAGGCGAAGTCGGGTCGGCTCTCTAGTACATAATAATGGAATCGTATGTTTCCTAATGAAATTACGTTTCCAAACAAGCGATAAGGAATTCATTTGTCAGAGGATTATGGGGGATTCTGAGGTATAATGTGGTACATAACTAAGATTAATTGTGTGCTGGGTATCCTTAAGTTTGGACATAATATATTCCTTTAATACGTCTAGTTTATAATATGCTTTCCGCCCGCAGCTTTGTTTAAAAACCTAATAAATTAAATAAATATAGTAAAAGCTCTTGAATCACTTTATATATTGTTAGACGTAACTTTTCATTTAATATTTTTGTGGATGAATAATTGTCACTGTTTCCTGTCCGAACATGTTTAGCTGTCGAATACTATAAATTGCCGCGTTCCTTTGACTCGTGGCGCATTCGTACGAATCGTGCCTAGGGGCTCGGACGTTGTTTATACGACGTTCGACCCAACTACCTTCACTTTGCTAATAGTCGTTGACTTGCTGCGTTTTGTTATCAACTACCTACATCAATTAGGTAGCTGTGTAGAATCGCAGTACATTCTTATTACATTCAAACTAATATTTAAACCGGCCTCCCGTGTTTTTTCTTACATCAGAAGCGGGATAGAATTCAAGCCCATACTTTTTAAATGTGTTTAAGTTTACGTAGTTTTGTAACGGCATACTGGCGTTTGTGTTTTTTTCGTGCGTTGTGTAAAGTAAAAGTTTGTTACGTGGATTATTGTAACGGGAATGTAGTTCATCGAAGGAATTGTGTGTGCTATCTGGGCTGAGGTCCAGGGTAGTTGAGCCTTCATTTGTGTTAAGCGAACGTCGTACCTATGTCACAAATGAGTAGGTGTTGTTCCCATGATACGCGAACGGAGTGCCTATGTAGTATGTCATGTGGATGTCGTTGTTGTTCTGTAAGGTCAGTGTGGCCGAGGCAGGATGGTTGTGTAATCCCGAGATGAACTACCGTGGTGTTGTAAACTGTAATACGAGAAAAGGCGTACGAGGACGTACGATTGTCAGTATGGCCGTGTTAGACGTAACTTTTCATTTAATATTTTTGTGGATGAATAATTGTCACTGTTTCCTGTCCGAACATGTTTAGCTGTCGAATACTATAAATTGCCGCGTTCCTTTGACTCGTGGCGCATTCGTACGAATCGTGCCTAGGGGCTCGGACGTTGTTTATACGACGTTCGACCCAACTACCTTCACTTTGCTAATAGTCGTTGACTTGCTGCGTTTTGTTATCAACTACCTACATCAATTAGGTAGCTGTGTAGAATCGCAGTACATTCTTATTACATTCAAACTAATATTTAAACCGGCCTCCCGTGTTTTTTCTTACAATATTATAAAAAAACCGCATCAAAATCGGTTGCGTAGTTTTAAAGATTTAAGCATAAGTACATAGGGACAGAGAAAGCAACTTTGTTTTATACTACCTATGTAGTGATGATGTATTATGTATACTACGGCCTATAGGTAAAATAAATTTGGATGTATCTGTACGGTAGGTACATTATATATTATAAGTAAATGGAAAGCTTTGGCTTTGATCTTCATCTCGCCTTAATGATGAAATAAATAATAAAATATTTACAGGGATAATAATTATTAATACGTGGTTGTCAAATAATTTACTTTTTATTAAGGTTATTAAGGTAAAGCAAGCAAAGCCACAGTCTCGTGCTAGTAGGTACAGTATATTTTCCTACAATATCTCATATATAATTGGAAAAGTCCACATTGACTTTTCGTCGAAATCTCTATTTTTATTGCATTATTCAGTGTTTACTTGTTCGTAGAATGTATTGAATAAACGGATATTTCAATCGAGTCATTTTCATAGAAATAATATTTGCGATATAAAATTGTAAAGAGCCACGTTTATAAGGATAGTTTTGGGTTAGTGGAAACGGTTTTAATTTTTCTTTCGTTACGACATTGCTTAGGGGATTATATTGTGAGGATTTAAATGGGATTGTGAATATGAAAAATAAATTATTGTGACTTCGCCTTGTGCTTACTTTGTTTTACCAAAACGTACTAAGATATCAACATGGTATTAATAAAACAATATAAAAAAGAGGTGTGGCACTCGGGGACTGCCGCGGTAAAGCTATTGCATAGCATGCCTTCAAGCCACACCTCCGAGCCCGTCGGAGTGGGGAGCGTGAGGTTTTTTCTTTACGGAATTTCTCGATTCGGTCCCCGCGCTCAAGGCCCGCGATAGAAGTTATGCAATAGCTTAAAAATGCTTGCTTTACAAAACATCAAAATTTTTAACGGGAATTTCCATGTAGAGTTAACTTTTTGGAGGTTTTAGTAGCTGAGAATTGGTATTGAGGATGGGGGAGGGGATGCGCCAGTAAAACCTCCTTCATTACCGAATTCAAGTTGAACAAAACAACACAATATGAATAATATTTTGGGCCCTCTTCATTATAGCACAGAATACATAATAGTAGCTAAACACTACAGAACGGACACTCTCCGCCTCCCGCCAAAATTAAACACTTACCTCACCCCGCACGATCAGGCTAAAAATGGTCCGCATTTTTCTGCAAGGACGATACGCAACGAAGATTGACAACATTAATCAAATTGACTTAAAGTAATTTATTAAGATATTGTGCTATTTACGGATGTATTTCATCCTAAGATTTCATCAGAAAAACGCTAATTTTTTTTTACGCTAGTCACAAATGTGCCAACCACGTGCCAACCATAAAGCGGTAACACACACATTTGCAGTCTCTACAGTGTGACTGTCAAAACGATAATTTTGTATGGAGTGTCCGGGGTGTGACAATAGGCAGCGTTGGGCGAGTAGAGGCAATCACGATAGTGTAGAAGGCCTAAATATTGGCCGTCATTGTAGATGTTTATTCATAATCGCCGTAATGGCAAACATCGACGATCATATGTTGGGCCAATGCTGGCCATTATGAAGAAGGCCCATTATATAATATGGATTTACGAAGCAGGCTTGAACAAAAAATGCCTACCCGTCCCAATCATTTGTTAACCTGTTACAATACGAGTGTGTAAATGGTATGGAGTACAATACAATATGTCAGTACAGTTTTATAATATGTATGAAATGGCGGCACTTGTAACCGAAATGTTTTTAGATATGAATAGTTGGTACTATTGTTTTATTGAAATAACTCTGTTACTATGTTGTTAATAGAGTTGTTTGTTGTTTTGACTAGCTTTTGTTTATAAAATGGAAAGCAGAATAGATCGAGGCCTAAAATCGAAGGTTGTTAACTTGTAAAGTAAACAATTTAGATACAATAACAATCAACATCAATAACGAAACTGTTGTTGCTGTAGGTTTACCTGTTTAGTTTTGTCGTATTATTGAACCGATCAAAACTTTAATATTGTAATTGTTAATTCTATTTCAAGTTTCAATATAGAGAAGATAAAAATATCTGTTATCAGTTCATCGACATAAAATGTGCTTTTGAAATAGTATTCCTAAAGGGCCTTTTCATATACGTATTTGGAACAATATTAATTCCAGTTTAGCAATAGTTTATAAGAGTTGGTATCAGTTGCAATAAATACACAATACCCAAACATTATGGATATCATTCAAAAGTTCAAATGTGGTTCAAACTATATACAGGGTGTCCCAAAAAGTAGTGATGAACGGAAGCTGGGAGGTAGAGGACCTAGAGAGCTATCCGAATCACCCCCATGTATGTTATGCGATTTTTCGTATTTTCGGAGTTATGACATTTTTTTCAATTTTTCATCTATCGCTGAGTACGATGAGATTTTTATTTATGGTGACGTGACTTATTGCGCTAGATGCTTGATTTTTTTTTGTGTGGTAAGCTGAAAGATAGGCCAATTCAGTATGGTAACATTTACTATCGTTAGATCTTCGAATGGAATAAAAAAAGAATTAAATGCCAAGAAAGATAAAATTACCCAGTATGTTCACAACTTCAAGGGCCCATAAAAAAATAAAATCACATAAAAAAAGTTTTCCATTTGGCTTTTAAAAACTCGCTCTATCTATCAGGTAGCTACCCTAAAAATTTCATTTTATTATTCAGAAGGCTTCAATCGAAAAATTGAAATCTAAATGTGGTAAGTGCAAAAATTTTATTAACATGATGATCATTAAAACCAAATTAAAACCCATAAATAGGTGTTTAATTACCAGAAATTTTTAAAATAACCCCGCTGTTGCTCAATGCAAGTGCGACATCACCGTAAAAAGTTGTCTTTTAAATGTCTGAATGCCCTTTTATCATTTTTAATGGTTTCTTCTGCTACTATGAATTTCCGGGTTATTTCGTCCAAATTGTGGCAGTCTCTCGTCTTTGTAGTATCCCCACGGAAAAAAATCAATTATAAGGTTTTAATTTGTTTTTATTAATCATCATGTTAATTCAATTTTTGCACTTACCTCATTTAGATTTCAATTTTTCGATTGAAGCCTTCTGAATAATAAAATGAAATTTTCAGGGTAGCTACCTGATAGATAGAGCAAGTTTTTAAAAGCCAAATGGAAAACTTTTTTTATGTGATTTTATTTTTTTACGGGCCCTTGAAGTGGAGAACATACTGGGTAATTTTATCTTTCTTGGCATTTTAATTCTTTTTTTTATTCCATTCAAAGATCTAACGATAGTAAATGTTACCATACTGAATTGGCCTATCTTTCAGCTTAGCACACAAAAAAAATCAAGCACCTTCCGCAATAATTGACGTCACCATGAGTGAAAATATCACCGTACTCGGCGATAGGTGAAAAATTGAAAAAAACGTCATAACTCCGAAAATACGAAAAATCGCATAACATACATGGGGGTGATTCGGATAGCCCTTTAGGTCCTCTACCTCCCAGCTTCCGTTCATCACTACTTTTTGGGACACCCTGTATTTGTTCTACGCGTAATCAGTCAAAGGAAAACAAACTATCAACCAAAATATTTATCCCTTTCAAATTTCAGATATTCACTCTATATAAAAGCATGTCTCCTCTAAAAGATGCCTTTTGTACCCGCTTTTATAAGCCTCAATAGCTAGTAAAAATCATCCTGACTTGCTTGTTCATTATTGCAAGTCATAAGCGTAGTATCTAGTAATCTGTAGTCAAAGGTTCACTAATGAAAATCAAAGAAACAATCTCACAAACAAGCTAGAAGCTAGATAAAATACATAAATCATACTTATCATGGGATACGGGATTTGGGTCAAGGCAGACGCACAATGGTTATAGTTGAAATGGTGAGAAGCCCGTAGTCGCCATTTTTACGAATCGCGAGCGTGGTACAAGTTTGGGAAACTATAGTTTTGGTTTAAAGTGAACAGAATTTGTACTTTTAATCTTTTTAGGTAAAGAAAATCTTAGTGAACAGTAAGAACTAAAAATGGTGTTGTTAATTTGTGAGATACATTTGAAATTTAAACGATTATTGGCTAATGCAAATGTGACTTGTTGTAGCTTAGCTTAAAACGTATGTTATTTGTGCGTATACTTTTGGGCATTGTTTAACTACAAATATTCAGTTAAAATAGCTTTGTGCTAGGTTGAATAAATAACCTTAATTATTATTCGAGTTGTTCAGAATCAAACGCATTGTCTAAAATGACGTTTTGGCGGGATTCACTTAAACACTCAACACTTTAAATTACTTTATTTTTACTTTAACACAATATTACACAAGTTACACAAGATCCACACAAGATACACAAGGCAGATAATCGACATGAAATTTCTTATACGTATTCATTAAAACATTTCGCTAGTGCGATGCAAATCTAAAGTGTCGCCATCTATTGGTAACTTATGAAACTAATTGTCGTAACTTGACATATTTAAACGTAATTAGACATTCCGCCCACCAAGGACTAGTCCGCAACAAAAAAACCAACTAAAATATACCTCTAAACAAAACAAAAATAACTAAACAAAACGTAACCGCCCACCGTGATACATCAACGTAGTGGCGTTAAACTAGTAACAAAACAAAATACATCTGACACTTCAGTCAACTGACCTTCCTAAATTTAAACAATTTTACAAAATAATCTTCTATTAACTAATCTTTTATTTAGGCAAAACACTAATTTTACTTAACGGTCGTTTTAAATATCCATTCTTACACTTAATTGTTACAACGCGAGTTATATTATCTGATCCAATATGTTTGTTTACAATTTTTCCTAAAATCCATTTAGAAGGTGGAACGTTATCATCTCTAATTATACAAATATCATTAATATTAGGTTCTTCTAATTTCGAATTCCATTTATACCTCTGATTTAATGTAACCAAATATTCTTTAGACCATCTACGCCAAAAATTATTTACCATTTTTTGAATAACATTCCATCTTTCTAATTTATTTATATTACAATCATCATAATTACGATCACTTATATTTATAACCGGTTCACCTATTAAAAAATGACCTGGGGTCAGTGGGAGAGGGTCATCTGCTTCACTACTAATAACAGAAATTGGCCTAGAATTAAGACATGCTTCGATCTGTGATAGTACTGTAGCTAATTCCTCATACGTTAAAATGCTGTCACCTATGACCCGTTTCAAATGGTTCTTAGCACAACGCACTCCGGCCTCCCATATCCCTCCAAAATTAGGTGATTGCGGCGGTATAAAATGCCACGTCGTAAATTCTAATGTAAGAAGTTCTGCAATTTCATTAGGTAAATTAGATTTAGCAGAGTCAAACATTTCTCGTAAATGTTTGTCCGCACCAACAAAGTTTGTGCCATTATCACTGAACAAATCCTGGCAATGTCCACGTCTAGACGTGAAGCGTCTAAAAGCGGCGATAAACCCCTTAGCGGTTAAATCAGTTACAGCCTCAATATGTATAGCCCTTGTGACCATACAGACGAAAAGACAAATGTAGCCTTTATAAGACTTTGCCCCTCGACCTGGAGAAAACTTAATATTGACTGGGCCTGCATAATCAACACCAGTAGCCGTAAATGGCTTGCAAGGCTTCAGTCTAGTATCTGGAAGCTGTCCCATTAACTGCACTCTCGCTGCTTTCGAATATCGTAAGCACGTGAGGCACTTCCTATAATGTTGTTTTACTAGATCCCTACAGCGTACTATCCAATATTTTGTCCGAATGTAATTCATCATGATTTGCGGTCCACCGTGCAAAGTTTTTTCGTGAGCATCCGATATTAACAACTGGGTAAGATGAGACTTAGCTGGCATAATAATCGGGTGCTTCGTGTTATGGTTTGCGTGAGCCTTATCAATCCGACCACCGACTCTTAATATTCCATTTCGATCTAAAATGGGACAAAGAGTACGAAGGGGACTTCTCTTCGGTATATCCTTTTTATTCTCTAAATCCTTGATTTCTTCATCAAACGCAATTCTTTGAACCTGTTTAATACATCTCTCTAATGTTTCATTCATTTCATTTACTGTTACAAACTTCGGCAAAATTTTTCTTTCTTCCTTCTTCAGTAATATTCTTCGACAATAAGAAATAACCTTTAGCATTTTAGTCAAATTAGAAAATTTTAACCATTCAAAATCTTCAAATTTATCTTGTTTAACCATTAATGATACTTGTCTTCTTTCTTCATCTGTATCTACTATCTCTGGATTTTTCATTTCAATGTTTCTGTTCTTCAACCATTCCGGTCCGTACCACCATAGTGAATGAGAAAGTAATTCTGTTGGAGTTAAACCTCTAGATGCGCAATCAGAAGGATTGGCTTCGGTTGAAACATGACCCCATTGATCATAATCCATAATAGTTAAAATCTCTGATACCCGATTACTTACAAATGTTGTCCATTTGCTTGCACCGCCCTTCAACCATGCTAAAACGATTGTAGAATCAGTCCATCCGTAAATGTTACCTTTGCACACCTTCATCACTTGAGATACTTCGTTCACAAGTTTCGCAGCAAGCACAGCTCCACATAACTCTAAACGAGGTATAGAAACTTCCTTCTCTATAGGTGCTACTTTTGTTTTAGCTGATACTAACCTGACATGTATGGATTCATCGTTACTGATGACTCTTATAAAAACTGCAGCAGCATAAGCAGATCTTGATGCGTCTGAAAAGACATGAAGTTCAACATGACTTTGACTAGTGCAACAAATCCACCGTGGTATTTCTACTCGTTGAATATCCTTGCATTGCTGTCGTATGTTAAGCCACATTTCGTTCAAATCTTCAGGTAATGCATCATCCCAATCTAAATGCGCCTTCCATATTTTTTGAATAAATAATTTAGCAACAATGATTACTGGTGCAATCCAACCCATTGGATCAAACATTTGAGCAATATTAGATAAAACTTGTCTTTTCGTGACTGGAAATTTTATCTCCGGTAAATTGATTGTATAAACAAATCTATCTGAACTACGATTCCATGAAATTCCTAAAACTTTTACCATATTATCAACCTTAATTAGCATAGATTCTTCATTTTCTTTATTATCTTCTCCAATATATTTTAATAATTCCTTACAATTAGAGCTCCATTTTTGAAGTGTAAATCCTCCAGATTTCATTAATTTATTCATTTCATTGTAAATAATTTTAGCTTCTTGTAATGTATCACAACCTGTCATTAGATCATCGATATAATAATCATTTTTAGTAATTTCTGATGCTACTGGAAATTTGAGTTTCTCATCTTCTGCTAAACGTTGTAAAGTTTTAACAGCAAGATATGGTGCACACGCGGTTCCAAATGTTAGAGTGAGCAATTTAAAATGTTTAATTGGTTGATCCGGTAAAGTTCTCCATAAAATTCTCTGAAAATTTGTCTGTCTTGGATTAATACGTACTTGACGGTACATTTTGACAAGATCAGCCACTATACAAATGGGATGGGTTCTCCACCTCATTAATATATGTCTGAGATCTTGTTGGATTTTTGGTCCAATCATAAGATCATCATTTAATGACACATTATTTGTTCCCTTACTAGAAGCATTAAAAACTACACGAACCTTTGTTGTATCTTTATCCTCCCGTACAACAGCATGATGCGGAAGATAGACAGCCGTTGGATTATCTAAATCATCTTCTTCGACTAAAGACATATGATTAAGAACTAAGTACTCTTCTATTACTCGTCTATATTCCTCATATAATTTAGAATTATTCTTAAGCCTTCTTTCTAAAGCGACTAATCTATTCTTAGCTATATCCATCGATTCTCCATACTGGCACTCAGGATCCTTATTTTTAAATGGCAATGTAACAACATACCTTCCATCTCGATTTCTTACAGTTGATTTTTCATATAGCTCTTCACACAATTGTTCCTCTCTTGTAAATTTCTTAACAATCATATCTGGTTCAGCTTCTAATTCCCAAAAACGCTTCAAAAAATCATCGTTAGTTCTAACCTGTAAATGAAAACTGTTAGCCTTATATTTATCTGAAAGTGGATCAGATACCTTGCCCGATAAAACCCAACCAAAGGCCGTATTCTGCGCTATTAAATTTCCCTTGGGTTGTTTCATCATACCTGTTAATAAAATCTCAGCATAAACTTCTGCCCCTAATAAAATATCAATCTTACCTGGTGTTGCATAACCTGGGTCCGCTAATTCTACATTCTCGAGTTCGAGCCATTTAGGAGCATCTAATTTCACACATGGAAGCATAGACGTAAGTGAAGTTAATACATAAGCCTTAACATTAATAGAAAATTCTGAGTTATGACGCGATTTTAAACATAAAGTTACTACATGTTTAATATGCATTTGACCATCTCCCAGACCTGATACTAAACTATTAACAGATGTACGTTTAAGACCGAGTAACTGAACAGTTGCTTCAGTTACAAAAGACGCTTGCGAGCCTTGGTCCAACAATGCTCGTACCATAAATAAGTTACCATTATTTGACTGAGCCTTAAGTAGTGTCGTAGCTAGCAGAACATGATAGCTTTTATGCTCTCTTTTGGCAAAATTTGCCACAATCTTTGATTCTACTAGCGTAGACGGAGTTTTATTCTCAATCCCATCATTTTCTTCTTGTGTCCTCTGAGTGTTTTCAATGAATCCTGTCTTCTCTAAATGCAACATAGTATTATGTCTACGTCCGCATTTCTTGCAACAAATTGATTGTCGACATTTACTTACAATATGTGTAGGTTGCAAACAATTAAAACATAAGCCCTTATTCTGTACGTGATTTCTTCGTTCTTCTACTGTTTGCTTCTTAAACTGTGTGCATGCATTTATATAATGATTATCTCCACAAACTGAACATACATTCTCTGTCTTCTTATTCTGTAGGATAGCTCCGTGAAAAGAACTTTTAACCAATTGCCTCTTTTGTGACGTCTCATGTCTCATAGGTTGCTTTCCAGAATCTACCATCTCTAAACTCCGAAATCTTGCTTCTAAAAAATCCACTAACTGTGACCAAGTTGGCAATTCATCGGCACACGACATGCTTATCTGATTCTCCCATAGTTTATGTGATTGTACATCGAGCTTTGAAACCACCAAATAAATTACAATTGCATCCCAAGTTGCTGTTGGTATTCCCATATTATTTAGCGCTTGTAATACTGATGTAGTTGTGTCCAGAAGTTGCTTAATCGCTTGTGCAGATTCAATATTAATTTGTTTTTGTCCAAATAATTTTTTTAGAACAGCATTTAAATTATATCTTTTATTATTGTATCTTTTTGTTAATTGATTCCAAGCCTCTTGGTAGTTTTTATCAACAGTAGCAAAATTTCTTAATAAATTCTCAGGTTCTCCCGAGACACTACTCTTTAAATAATGCATCTTTTGCACCGGTGATAATTTTTCGTTATTATGAATTAGCGACAAAAACATATCATAGAATGTCTGCCACTCCTCGTATTTGCCCGAAAATGTTGGCAAATGTATTCTTGGTAGTTTTACATCGTCACTTGTCATCGTATTAATTGATGTTGATATCGGATTATTGGGCACTTCTTCAAATTTCTCTTTTAGTTCAGTCATATGGTCTATGTAAATTTCTTCAAACTTGTCATAATCGTCTTCCATAAAATATGTCAAGGATTCTCTTTGTTCCGATGTTACTATTTGAATTAGCTCTGTATGATTCCGTTTAAATTCCAAATAAAAATCTTCCAAATTTTTTATTCTAGTTTCCAAATACTGTTTAGTGATTCTACTTTTCGGACTCTTCCTAAAATTTTGCTGTGCCTTTTCTAATCTAAGTAACAAATCCGCTTGACTTTTAATTAATTTAGAAGCCATTTTAGTTTTAATATTAATAATTTAGTGTTATAAATTTTTCTTCTAAAATTATCAAAGTCTCAATAATCTTCCAAGTCTATAGAATAATCCAGAAATTTCTTCAAAGTCCATATAATAAATTCTCAAAATTTTCCAAGTCCTTAGAATAAAATCTCAAATATTTTTTAAGTCCATATAATAAAGTATCAGATTTTTCCAAGTCCTTAGAATAAAATCTCAAATATTTTCTAAGTCCATACAATAAATTCTCAAATTTTCACAAGTCCTTAGAATAAAATCCCAAATATTTTCTAAGTCCATATAATAAACTATCAGATTTTTACAAGTCCTCAGAATAAAATCCCAAATATTTTTCCAAGTCCATATAATAAAATATGAAATTTTTACAAGTTCTACTTATCGGAAATTTTTCTAAGTCTTTCAAAGTCCAAAGTCCATCTTAGGTTTCGGCACCATGTCTAAAATGACGTTTTGGCGGGATTCACTTAAACACTCAACACTTTAAATTACTTTATTTTTACTTTAACACAATATTACACAAGTTACACAAGATCCACACAAGATACACAAGGCAGATAATCGACATGAAATTTCTTATACGTATTCATTAAAACATTTCGCTAGTGCGATGCAAATCTAAAGTGTCGCCATCTATTGGTAACTTATGAAACTAATTGTCGTAACTTGACATATTTAAACGTAATTAGACACGCATATCAACTCAATCGCAGGAAATTTATTTATATACAATTTAATTTACCGTCCAAACACGAATATTCTGTTTATGTTATACCTGTAGATCTATAGATATCTAATAGATCAGTTAAGAATTTTACTTTACGTACTAAAGCAATTAATGACTAAATCTATTTTAATGGTTCGTGCATTTTTTTTTGCTTTTCAGCTACGGAAATAAGATAAATGTAATAGAACGAAGGTCGTCTAGATACTAATGACGTAATTTAATTGAGTTATAAATGTTATTATGATTAGTGTATTTAATTCCTTTAAAATCTTAGTTATCTTAGAGGAATATTGATGTTTTCAGGAAGTTCTGGTTAAGCTACGTTGTGTTTTTACGTGCGTTTCAGCGAAATCTGTCTTTGCAAATTCTACTAGTATAGTTTCAAAAAGCCTTTGTAGAAAATATTATGTGATTTATTTTAAATTAGCGACCCGCCCCAGCTTCGCACGGGTGCATTGCTGATACTAAATGCACTACAGAAAAACTGTGAACGTTGTATATAAAAACATAGGGGGTACGGGTATAAAATATATAGCCGGGCGGCCGGCCGGTACCGTCGCAAACGCTACGTCCCGCAATTTTTAAATCTGTAATATCTTCGAAAATATTCACTTAAATCATACGGTGTAAAGGGCCATACAGATCTATATTAAATGAACAATGTATTCAAGGTATTTAATTGGTTAAGGATTAATGCTGTATTGGTTAAAATCGCTTCGAAAATTAGCCATTATTTTGTCGTAAAAAGCAAATGACAAAAAAAAGTTATTGTGGGTTATCCATAAGAGATAGACATATATACCATCGCGGACTTTTCTGTAGACCTTTTCAATGTGTATACATTTTATTTTGATAAAACTCGAACTTTGATATAAACCTTCCTCTTGAATCACTCTATCTATTAAAAAAACCGCATCAAAATCCGTTCATCAAAAGCAGACTAAGTACCTGATCCTGATGTTAATAATTGGTCACAACCACCTATTAACACTTTTATCTCTGCAAAAAAGTCTCTTATGACTTGGACCATACACCACAATTTGAGTGGACATGGCCTTGCGATGAGCTTACAGCGTTTAGAAAGGAAGTGGCGAATCGTCTGTACTAACATCCGAAACCGGGCCATTCCGAAGGGCACTGATACAAATAAAATTTTATTTTCTTCCACTTTCAATTGGTATGAATTTTTACGATTTTGCAGTTTGAATAAGTTAAGGTGCGTATAAATTAAGCGCGGCAGCCGCGCGAGCCAATGTTCGACCAGAGTTGACGTTCATTTGCTGCGCGAGCCAATATGTAGATATATTTTAAGTTGAACGTAGTTGCCGCGCGCGGCAGGCGATCCATCACGAACATCTCTTCTGTAGGACGCCAAAAGTGTAGTCATTTTCTTTTTCAAGTCAGGAATAGGTATATCCATTTTCTTACTGATTTCTACCCACGCATCATACCTCAGCGATTTATTGTGGTATTGGGAGGATTGGCTGTTTCACAAAAATTCATTAGCGCCATACAATTGTATTAGTAAACGGCACTTTTCGTTGTCCATTTTTACGTATACGCCGCGCGAGCCGAATCACCAAAACTACAAAGCGTCCACACGGCGCGCGAGCGAACGCCTGAAGCTCCTTTGATGCGGTCTCAAAAACCGACAGTGAGCGGATCGCCCCGCGGCACGTTCGAGCGCGGCAATGTTCGCGTCGCCGCGCGCGGCGATCCCGTCTACATAGTGCGCGGCCGCCGCGCGCGCCTATGTTCGATGGTTTGCCGCGCTTAGTTTATACGCGGCTTTACGCTTGATAAGCTAGATTGGTTAATGCTATGTTGGAATTCTTAATCCTTTATCTTTAAGGATCCTATTTTTTTGGGTTTCTTTTTGGTTCTTTGACTGTGTTTAAGAATTATAATATCTAGAAGATTAACGCATAGGTTGATTATCCAACAATGGAATTTTTGAATGAAAGATCGGAAATAGATTTAGCCTAGGAAATTAATTGGGCATTGTTTAATATTTAATGGCTCATGTTAGTTAGTAGTTTTATCGTGGATTTACATCCTGTTAGTGATGGAGTTTCTTGCCGGTTCTTCTCCATAGATACTGCTTTCCGAATCGGTGGTAAATGCTAAAAATATGGCGATTCAAAAGTGCAGAAGCACTATTCAATTAGACTTCTTCTAGAAATAAAAAGTCTAATCGAATACATAAATGTTTGAGTTTGAGTAATTTAGTGCAGTAATACCAATATCATGATTTTCTTTCTTCGGTTCTTTTCTTTCTTAAATTCATTTGCCTTAAGGTTTTTACAGATAGAAAATACCTAGAGATAAAATTATAGCAGTTAAAAATATACATGTTATTGTATAATATAACTATTACTGCGATTTCCGAAGGTTTCGTGACCCAGGTGAATCCAAATAGTCAAGGTCCTTTCTATCTTTTATCGATACTACTTTCAGATTGTAGTGAAAGGAAAAGATTTCCTTTACTTTGTAAAATCTTTTTAGCTCTTAGCACAATACAACAAAAAATCAAGGAATCATTTATTATTTTCCACCTGTTAACTTTGATTGCAGAGGAATAAGAATTCTATTTACAAGAACTGTATGGGCTGCTGATTGATATGATATGATATCCCATACACTCCTTTAGCTGATAAATTGATAGTTGATGGTTTGATGATGTAAAACAAGTTATTGCCTTTGATCACTTTATTTGCTATAAACTAATGATGATAATATGATATGATTGATATATTGATATATTTGATAGTTGATTGATAATGATATTAATTGATATAGCGCGTACACCCTGAGCGCTTTACACGAGCCGCGAGCGCAGACCAACTGGGTGAAGATGTTCTTGTCACCATAATGAAATAGGATCGTGTAAAGCGCTGAGTCAGGATGTACGGCTAGCCCGTACATGCTCCCAGGCCAAAAAGATGATATTGATGATATGATAATGATCTAAAACTAAACAAGGTGATAACTGATAAACAATAAGAACTTATATCTAATGATGATGATATTACAATATATGATCTTAAATGCTAAACACAGGGGGAGATTATACATTGAACATTGATAGAGTGTTGTTTGGGGAAGTGGACCGATCACACTTTTTGCTTTTTGCACTTTCACTATCACTTTTCACTAACACTTGTTGCTGCAATGGCGAGCCCTTAGCTCGCGCCACCGGCCCCAGCGGCCGCTGGAGAGGCGAGCCTCTGGCTCGCGTCGACGACACCGGCGACTGCTGTAGTGGCGAGCCTCTAGCTCGCGCGGGAGACCCCTGCTGCTGTTGTTGAGACGGTGAGCCCCGTGCTTGCCGCCTTGCCCGCCAGAATAAGATGCCACCGATAACCAGTATGGTGACCATGGCGAGATAAATCATCGCATAATGATGTATATCGTGATAAGATATACCATCGATGACTGGATCAATCTTTTTGATGTTGTTAATTTGCTCTTCAATCTTGATAATATTTGATGTGATATTATTTGTACTCTCATCGGCTGGCAGGTCCGTTAATGATAAATTTACTAAATTATTGATAGGTGATAACCATGATGTGTTCATATCAGGTGTTATTTGCAATATATTGTTCTTCTTTCTATAAGTTTGAATATAAATTCTGATGATTTTATCAAACAATTTTGATCAATTGATATGATTCCGGTGTTATTTAATTGGATGGCCATAAGTTTTTGTTCACATAATATCTTGTACTGGCAATTGTTGCAGCAAAAATAAAAGTATTTATTGGGCTTGTTGATTGAAACTAAAATATTCTTGCATTTATTCATAACAGTTAGACAGCTGTTGGAGTTTTCTGCTTTCTCACATAAATCTTTTTCGCTATTAAAATGATAAATAGGCTTGTTAATACGACACAACATTGTCTCTATGTTTTGATTCTCACAAACATGTAATTCGATCTCTGATAGCATTATGAATGAGTCTTTCTTTATATTTAGCGCCAGGTATTCGCTAATAGGTACTATACTGATCATATTTTTTTTCAAATTGTTTTGGAATAGCAATGACCTTGAGTAAATCATATGTATCTCTAGTGACTAGAGGTATTGATATTTCGAATATGAGAAACTTTTTTGATAATCTAGCTTTGATCTTTAGCAATTTATAAATACTTGATGGATTCGTGGGGTCAGTGGGTAGTGATAAATCTTTTGATAATTGGGATGATATTATGTTCAACTCTTCCTGCAGTTGCTTGGGGGTTAAAAAGTGAATGTTATATTTTCCATTAAATATATCTGTGATAGTTTCTAATAGATAACCTTGAATGCTTTTAAGTTTAATTAAAATATTATTAACGATTATCGCTGTCATAGTAAATTCACTGATATAGGTGTTGTTTTGCATCTCCGACTGCAATACGCCCATTGCAATGTCGATTTCATTTAACTTTTTGGTAACGCTTTTATGATGATTTTGCATAACTGATTCAATTCTTTTGATAAGATTAAATTCTGCTTCTACAACGGAAGTTTGATTTTTCCATAAACTAGCCATGTGCCGCTGATTTACTTTAATTAATTCGATATCTTTCTCGTACTGTTCGGCAAAGTTACTATCGAGTATTCCAAACAACTGATTAGCGACGTAACCTACACCGTTGATAAGGCCGCGCCGTCTGCGCGCGTGCCCGTCCAGACGCTGATCTAGCAACAATCTATTGTAATGTTGTAGCTCGGAGTACTCGTGATTTAATTGATACATGATACCTTCGCACTGTGAATGTTGTTTTATCTTAACACAGATGGTTTCTAAGTATTCTAAATACTTGCGAGACGCCATGTCGCCATGCCAATACGGGTTCATGTCGTAGTAAACAATGAGTCTCCAGTCATCTGTTATTAAATGCATTTTTGCAATGTCGTCGAAAAATAAACTTGTATTATTTTGTAGCGGAGTGATATTATATGAGGCGATTGTGTTTGTAAATAATGTCATAAAAAATAGAAGAATTGTTGTTGCGACGGTTGCAAAATTGTATTTTTGATTTCTCCTTCTCGTGGTTGTATGATTGTTTGATACTGTTTCTTCTTGATTGACGGGTAAAATTGATAACTTTATGATAGGTCTTTTGATATATCCATTTTTAGTTTTTAATGTGACCACACGCACGTAGCCATCACTACCAGGATGCAACTCCACCACTCGCCCTAAAGGCCATTTTCCTGCGGGAAGATTGCTGTCGTGAATGATTACAATGTCATTTAATTTGATATTATCTTTTGATTGTCTCCACTTGCTTCTCGTTGATAAATTTGTTAAATATTCATGTTGCCACCTCTTCCATATGTCTTGAAATATTTTTTGTGCTAAATGTAATCTTGTTCGTAGATCTCTCTCTGTTTCATATATTGATAATACTGGACCGCTGGCTAGAAAATGTGATGGTGTCAAATAATCGAGCTCCTCGGAGTCTTCTGTTAAAGCACAAAGTGGCCTTGAATTTAAGCAAGCCTCCAGCTGAGCTAGTATTGTACTATATTCTTCGTATGTTAATCGTTGCTCGCCAACCACCCTCTTAAGGTGAAATTTGAGACTTTTGACGGCTGCTTCACTAAGACCGCTCGCTGAAGGCCAAGATGGGGCATTAAAATGCCATGTTATGCCCATATCCGCCACCTCTGATTGAAATTGTGTGTTAAATATTTTGAGTATTTCATCGTATTCTTGCTGTAATATTTTATTTGCTCCTATGAAATTAGTGCCGTTATCACTATAGATGTGACCAGGCTTACCCCTGCGAGCTGACATTCTACGCAGGGCTGATATAAAACTTGCACTTGATAAATCTGATACCAGTTCCAGGTGTACAGCCTTGGTGGCCATACAAGTAAATACTGCAATGTAACCTTTTGTTGTCTTGATACCTCTTCCAGCGTTTGATTTGATAAATACATGACCTGTATAGTCGACTCCCACGTTGTAGAAGGGTCTTGATGGGTTTACTCTAGCAGCTGGTAAATCTCCCATAATTTGATGATGCTTGGTGGGATTATGCCTCCTACATTTGATACATTGTCGTACTATCTTTTTAACAGCCCTATAGCCACCCATAATCCAATATTTCTGCCTCAAATATGATGATGTTAGCCTAGCACCTCCATGATAAGTAGATTGGTGTGCTTCATTAATTAATAATTTCGAGAGACGACTGTTATTCGGTATGATGATAGGATTTTTCATGTCAGGGTCAAGGTAAGCATGTCGCAGCCTTCCCCCTACTCTGATGATTTGTTGTTGATCGATATAAGGATTTAATTCACACAATTTACTTTTCCTATGTATATTATTACCACTTCTTAAATCTGATATTTCCCTTTCAAATGATAACTGTTGAATATTTCTGATAATAAGCAATGTTGCACGTTTCAATTCCTCCACTGATAAATAACTTTGATATTTATTTTTGTTGTTGGTGAATCTACACATCCATGCAACAATTCGCACAGCCTTACGGAATGTGCTGTGTTTTGATAATATATCTAGTATGATAGAATTATTATGATGATTTGTTACCGCAGCGGTAACTGGTTTTGATACTTTCAACTCTTGATCTGTTGAATATATTGTGACCTTATTATTTTGATCACTAAATGTTGATAGCCACTTGGGGCCTTGCCACCACAAAGAATGATCCTTCAATTGTGATGCTGATAAACCTCGACTTGCACAGTCAGCAGGATTTTCTTCTGATTTGACATACCGCCAGCAATCTGGAGGCATGACCTTCGTTATTTGCTGCACTCTGTTTGCCACAAACGTTTTCCATCTAGCTGCATCTCCATTTAACCAACCTAAAACTACTGTACTGTCAACCCATCCATACATTTTGATATCATGATCCTTAAAATATTCCTTAACCTTATTCATTAATTTTGATAAAAGTAATGCTCCACTTAATTCTAATCTAGGTAATGTAACGACCTTGCTAGTGGGCACAAGTCTCGTTTTTCCAACCAATAATGTTATATGTGAATCTTCACCTTTATTTACACGGCAATATATAACACATGCATATGCTTTCATAGACGAGTCACAGAACCCATGTAACTCGATACTATCGCAATTACGGGTGTGAATCCAGCGTGGTAGTTTTATATCTTTGATCACGCTAATATCGTTTCTAACTTTGATCCATTCCTTATATATTTCTTCTGGTATTTGATCATCCCATCCTATATGCGCCGCCCATACTTGTTGAAAAATAATTTTTAATTTTGTTGATAACGGTGATAGCCATCCGATAGGGTCGAATAATTTTGATATGTCTGATAAAAGCATTCTTTTTGTTATTTTTGATGATTTCAAGGGTTCTAGTTGCGAATGAAATGTAAAAATATCTTCTTCGGGATTCCAGCATAATCCTAGCGTTTTTGTTGTTTCTGATTGTTTAAAACTAAAATCACTAGAATTGATATTGGATTCTTTTATATTTTGTGATAATTCCGTAGTATTTGATTTCCACTTACGTAAGTTAAAGCCACTTGATTGCAATAACTTAATTAAATCGTTTTGTAATATCTTAGCTTCCTCTATGGAATGACAACCGTGTATGACGTCATCCATATAAAATGAGTTCTCTAAGACTTCAATTGCGGAGCTATGTAAATAATTATTTCTCTCATCACTAGCCAGCTGTTTTAAGGTCATCATAGCTAGGAATGGAGCTGCTTTCGTACCATAAGTAACCGTCGTGAGTTGATATTCACGAATAGGTTCCGAAGTAGAGTCCCGCCATACTATTTTTAATAATTTCTGATCTTCCGGGTGTAGCCAAATTTGACGAAACATTTTTTCTATGTCCGCAGTAAAAGCAAATTGATATTGTCTCCATTTAATGATTAAAGACTGTAAATCTTGTTGAAGATTCGGACCTTTTTGCATAAGGTCATTTAAACTGTATCCTGATGAAGTTTTGCATGATGCATTGAACACAACTCGAAATTTCGAATTTATGTCGCTATCTGTACGCACGCAATGATGAGTATTGAAACACTCTGGCTTAGACGTATCAGAGGCCGGTATCATATGACCCATTGAGTGATAATCTTGCATAAATAATTTATATTGTGTATGAATGTTATTGTTTTTGATAAATCTCTTTTCTAACGATTTAAATTGCGCTACAGCCTTGAATTTTGACTCTCCTAATTTTTCCGAATAATTGTTATGCATTGGAAGACGAACCTCGTAACGGCCATCTTCCCGCCTTGTTGTTGTATTTTTGTAGTAGTTGATACATTGTTGATCTTCGGTTGATAATTGCGACTCCTCAATGATATCCTCGATTTCCCAAAATTTTTGAATTTCTTCCAAATTATTGATGACGACGTTGCATTGTAAAGTTTTCACGCTACCTATCAAAATCCAACCCAACTGTGTGTTTTGTGCTATAGGCATATTATTATTACCTTTACGAATTCCTTCCATAACAATTAATGAATAAATATCTGCCCCTAATAGCAAGTCCACCGGGCGACTTATATTGAAGTCGGGATCGGCTAATTTGATATTGTTGATATACGGCCAAAATGGCTTCGAAAAAGTGCTATTAGGCAGGTTATTCACTAGGTTTTTCATGATATATGCTTCCGTTTCAAATTGAAAATGATTGTTAATTGATGCACATGTGATTGATATGACACCCTTGCAATTGCTCTCCTTGATACCGACACCTGATATTACACCACGGCATTGTTGTCGAGGTTGTCCTAAAATTTGAGCAGCGTGTTCTGTGATAAGTGAGGTTTGAGAACCTTGATCAATTAAAGCCCGCATTTTGATAAATGACCCGTCGTTTGCTTGTACTTTTAATATGGCTGTCGCTAAAAGAATCTCAGGTGTTTCACGTTGCATCGAAACGTGAGCATTCCTCTGCACCTGTTGCGGCTCATGTTTTTGATAACCCTGGCTTGCTATTTTCGAAGAACTAGGTATGGAAATCTCATACGCCTCGTGTATGATAGTATTATGCTTCCCATGGCATTTCAAACATCTTTTTTCAGAAAAACATGGTTTACCATTGTGTGAATAGAGGCAACTTTCGCATACACCCAATCTTGTAACCGTGCCGCGTCTTGTTGGCGGTGTCATATTCAAAAACTTATTACAGTAAAACAGACAATGCTCGTTGGTTTTGCAAAGTTCGCATTTATGATGTTTCTGCGAACTGATGGGAACTGATGGGTCTTCTTGTTTGCGATTTTGATGGGAATGGGAAATAAATTTATTGCTTGTGGGAAACGATGTCTTGATAAAATTTTTGTTTAATTTATAAAATGGTTGATATGAATTCTTGATCTCAGGTTTCTTTTTTAATGACTCTAATGATGTAAATTTGTTCTCCAGAAATGTTAAAAACTCTTTTAATGTTGCTAATTCTCGAGGCTGTTTTAAAGTATTGATATATGCGTTATGCGTCTCGGAGTCCAATTTCTGGGCGATTAAATGTACGATTAATGGATCCCACGATCCTACGTCGACACCTAAGTTTTTGATAGCGTTGATAGTTTCTATGGTCGTATCATGTATCCGTTTGATATGATTTAATGATGTTTGTTGAGCGACAGGTATATTCAATAAAATATCAATATGCGAACGGAAAATTAATGATTTGTTATTATACCGATTATTAAGTATATCCCAGCATATTAAATAATTATCCGAGGTTATTGGTAGATGCTGAATGAGCCTTTCAGCTTCTCCTCTAACTTTTGTTTTCAAGAATTGCATTTTTTGCGCCGATGATAATGATGGATTGTCGTGAATTGTTTCTTTAAATACATCTTTAAAAGAGCACCACTGATGATAATTACCACTAAATACTGGTATTTCTATATGTGGTGTAGATTGTTCCCTATGTGATATAGACCATAATTTTTTGTTAAGCGATTTGATGATATCGTTATATTTTTGTTCATATGATAAGAAGGTATTCTCGTATTCCGAGTTTCTACCCCCAAGCTCACTGTCCAACTCCCAATGGAGAGAGTCTATTAGAGACCAGCGCGACTGTATTGATTTTAATAAATGATCGAATTCCCACTTTTCGTTAACATCATCCAAAATGATATTTGATATTGTATGATCAAAAGCCTTAAAATAACTTATCTGTCTACGAATCATTTCGTCAGTTTTGCTACTTATTATTTGATCAGTTAGTACCTTAGAAGATGACTGAGATTGAGAGGTCCCTGGGACACCGAGAGGTTTAGCAGGTTGTAATAACGGTGTCTTAGGCCTTTCCTCTTTGCCTTGATTATAATTAGAAATTACTCCCCTGATATATTTATATCTATCTTGCGCTAACTCAAACTCATTATTTTCAAAATAACTATGAGATCTTATGACCTCGATATTACATAAAGCATTATGATTCTCTTGATATTCGTGCCAGTGTCTATCTAGCACATCCAACCTTCTTTTTATGTAATCGAAGGTTTTCCTTTCCGCGCCATCCTTTTTAAAATTACTATAAATGTTTTCGATGGTATTTGATAGTTGTTGTTGATTTTGAAGCAAATCTTCGGCGTTAGACATGATAAAAAATTTAAAGACTCACTGCTTGATACTAATCCTCACTTGTGAACACTAACACAACACTGATCACACACACAATATGTCCACACGCGAGGTCCAAGGCTGCGAAGGACCAAAAAGATAGTCCTTATGATGATTAAAATGATATTTATTTTTCGCTCGAAGAACCAAAAAGAGAGATGTATGGGCTGCTGATTGATATGATATGATATCCCATACACTCCTTTAGCTGATAAATTGATAGTTGATGGTTTGATGATGTAAAACAAGTTATTGCCTTTGATCACTTTATTTGCTATAAACTAATGATGATAATATGATATGATTGATATATTGATATATTTGATAGTTGATTGATAATGATATTAATTGATATAGCGCGTACACCCTGAGCGCTTTACACGAGCCGCGAGCGCAGACCAACTGGGTGAAGATGTTCTTGTCACCATAATGAAATAGGATCGTGTAAAGCGCTGAGTCAGGATGTACGGCTAGCCCGTACAAGAACAATAAGGTCCAAAATGACTTATAGCATAAGATACCGTCGGAAATTAATCATGATTTATTATCTTTAGACAGCGTGAAACTTTATACGTATAGCCTTCTTTGTTCTTTTATGAAAAATTGCTTACGATGAAGAAATTTTAACGTTAAAATGAAGGAGATTCTCACTGAGATTGCTCAATTGATCCTGGATATCTGTACCGATTGCTTTTGTGTTTGATTTATTGAGATTAGATGGAAATATTACTTACTAGAGGTCCGCCACGGCTCCGCCCGTGGTACATATTATTATTTCGCAATAAAAGGTAGCCTATGTCCTTTCTCGGGTAGGTATCAAAATATCTCCATACCAAATTTCATGCAAATTGGTTCAGTAGTTTAGGCGTGATTGAGTAACAGACAGACAGACAGAGTTACTTTCGCATTTATAATATTAGTATGGATTGGTGATATCGGATCCTTCGTTTAAATCAAGTCCTTTTTGTTTTTTATGTCATTGATGATGCCTTAAGATCAGATGGGTATTTAATAATACATAATTATTTGCAATTATTTAAAAGGAGGAGATTTTGATTTAAAAGTGTCTAATAATATCACCCATCAATGTATTACTCAGATTACTTCACGCATTTTCTATAACAGCAAAATTTCCAAGCAACCACTAGCCAAATAAGAAGGGAAATAAATTGCTAATTAAAAGCAAGATAAAATAGTATTTCATTCTTTATTTCTTATAAGTACACATGACATTGAAGTTGGAAGAAGTGCCATCTGGAATGACCATCAACAGGCCACACCAGGCCGACACATGCCGTGGGAACGCTCAGTACAGATCGCGACAGGCCTACACAGGCGGCGCAGTATCTGGAGCGGCCTGTCGCCTAGCGGGCCGTGGGAATCCGCCTTCAGATATTTCCTTCTCTCAAAACTTAATGCTTATGACGTGGTAGCAAGCTAATAAAATTGAGAGCGCACATTATATCAATGAAAGCACAAACAGCCCTCAAATATTTTCATTTAGAGCACATTTTATTCATATATTTTTGTCTACAAAACAAAATGTATATAAAAAGATTTAAATGAAGTGTTATCTTATTTATTCGACGCAAAATTGTCCAAAATAATGGTCATACGAAACATTTAGAGCACATTTGTCAATGTAACCACAAACATACCTCATAGTGCGGGTCCGACATGCCCGCAGGCATCTCCACAAAATTACGTGCACGTTACAGATGATTTTGGCTTACCATGAGGTAACTGTGATCAGTTCGCGTGACCGAATTTCAGTTTCTACAATTTTTGGAGTTCTACAATGCGAAACAATACTTGCTTGTGTTCTTGATTAAAAAAAAATGTGTGCGTGTACTAGTGTACACACGTAAGAAGTGAAACTTCTTTATGACCTTATTTTTCAAAAAATAATTTACTTTAGGTATGCAAATTTACAGAAATACGTCAATCACGCGTGTAAGGGATAAAAACAAGATGGCGCGTAAAGGAAAAATATCACGCGTAACGAAAAAATGTTACACTAAATTTTTTTCCAACCCCGATAAAGAAGTTTCACTTCAATAATAATGAAATATAAGTTATCTAATTTAGTATGATCTACATCTTGAATGATAATATTTTAACCTAATTTATTAAATATTTCGAACTTTGCCTAAACATCTATTGCATTATGTAACAATATGAAGGTAAATGGTATAAAAACAGACTAATCACGTAAACATTATAGCGTGCGTATTTCTTAAAAAACTAGCTCTTATTGAGTCGATGGTAAGTATGTTTTGTGCTTTTAAGCTTACTAGATTAAGTGTTAGAAAATTGTTACTACAAACTTAATTATCCCATTCCCAATTAATGGTAAATTAAATTAAATTTTAATAATATTCCAGTACAAGATATTAATTAAACACACGCTAAACGCATTACGTTATTACGAAGTTCATGTCAATCATCTGCCAAAAACATAATCTGCACAAAGCAATTCTACGCTCGAGCAAAATTATACGCATTGTATGCGGTTATTGGATTACATCTAATGTATTTAATTAATCAACAGGTGAATCTTCATTTATTTACTTGTGGTTTGTTTCTCTGAATATTACCAGTAGCACAGATAATGTAATACTTTAACCTTTACCAGAGGTATATAGCTCTACATTTAGCACGATTATGTTCATACTTCCATATTTTAGATTCGAAATAATATTATAGACTTACATGGTACTTACTTAAGTTACTTTACATAATGTCATTCAAAATGTTTATTTAGTATTCCTGAACATATTTTTATGGTAGTCTTATACATTCTTTTATATAGGTATTAATAAACAATTTTTATTTAGTAAGAAGTATTTTATGATTTCTTAATTTCCTTTTTCTATAATTATAGATTACTAGCGGCCCGCCCCGGCTTCGCCCGTGGTACATATGAAAAATAGATGTTGGCCGATTCTCAGACTTACCCGATATGCACAGAAAATTTCATGAGAATCGGTCCACCCGTTTCGGAGGAGTATGCAGACTAACATTGTGACACGAGAATTTTATATATAGACTAGCGGTCCGCCCCGGCTTCGCCCGTGGTACATATGAAAAATAGATGTTGGCCGATTCTCAGACTTACCCGATATGCACAGAAAATTTCATGAGAATCGGTCCACCCGTTTCGGAGGAGTATGCAGACTAACATTGTGACACGAGAATTTTATATATAGACTAGCGGTCCGCCCCGGCTTCGCCCGTGGTACATATGAAAAATAGATGTTGGCCGATTCTCAGACTTACCCGATATGCACAGAAAATTTCATGAGAATCGGTCCACCCGTTTCGGAGGAGTATGCAGACTAACATTGTGACACGGAAATTTTATATATAAGATTATATAAGTCCCAGAGACAGTTAATGTTTCATTAAACAGAGAATCATTAGTTAAATGTTCATTAGTCTTAAATTAATGATCTATTCAGTTGGTTAGTTTAATGAATTCTCAAAGATGTGCAAATTATACTCTCAACTACAAACAGCTTTGAGTTATCAATACTTGACTGTATTTCTAATTATTTAATGGCGTCTTTTTTAAATGTCTGTATCAATAAATTCTTATATTTTAATCCTTAGCCTATATTTCTTAAATGTTCATGTTTCCCAAACGCTAATAATCAAAAATTATTATCTTATATATAAAATTCTCGTGTCACAATGTTAGTCTGCATACTCCTCCGAAACGGGTGGACCGATTCTCATGAAATTTTCTATGCATATCGGGTAAGTCTGAGAATCGGCCAACATCTATTTTTCATATGTACCACGGGCGAAGCCGGGGCGGACCGCTAGTAGAAACTAAAATCGTCATTTTTTGTCATCAAAAAATGCAATATCTATCTATCTATATCTATATCTATATCTCTTTCACTTAGAAGTCCTTTTTAGTAAATGTAATGGGAGACGATAGCCTTCCGTACTAAAAGAAAAAATATAAGTATACAATGTACGAAAAGGTCAACTTGCGAAAATTTTAATGAGCTTCGTCTTTCTGGTACGCATCTGCTTCAGCCGTGGTCATGTTAAGAGCGTAAGCGATTATTACATGAGCGTTTAATGAACTTTGTTGTCACACGAAAGAGATAGGAATGTATTTTAAGTAGATAGCAATTATTGAAATCTTTAATGCTAAATTCCTTGAATATTAGTGGAAGGTATGGTATACTCGCACTCTAAAAATAGTTTGGAAAATCCAAAAGTGCACGCCTCATAATTTTTTTTAATAATTATTTATTAATTATTATTTTTGTTTATTTAATAACAATTAAACCACATCGAAACAGACCCTGAAAAATGAAAGGGTTCTATTTCTGAGCATACTCAATTACTCAAGCGTAAGAGAAAAAAAAAGACTCGATTAGTAAAGTATTTCGGTCGCTATCGTGTTAACAAGAAAATCCTCCGCACATACAGACACACGGACGTCCAAGACAGAACTTTTTTAAACTGTTTTTTAACTAGTTTAAATAACAAAAATGACATCAGAAATATCATGAATGTTAAAAATAGTGTTTTTTCTTAATATGTGTGTGTATGTATTATCTTACAAGTGCAATGTATGATACATAAAGACATTTTAAGTTTGAAAAATCAGATGTTTTGCGCGAAGTGACAGTAGTACCCACCTCAACGCTTCGCTTATGAGGCGTGCAATATTCCATTGAATCAAACGCTCGATAGTAATTTTTATCAGCAATCCCTTTCAATAGAAATATCAATAGTGAGTTTTTTGTTTATTTTTAGTATGGTCCGGGAGCCAGCAGCAGATTTTATGACCAAGTTCCTCTCAAGCGGTAATTAGTAAAATGCATCAAAGTATAGTATTATGAAGCCTCGTGAACGTCAGCTGGAGCTCGGTTGGGGGGAAGAGCGGTTGTAGCCTCCCGTATCAGCTGACGGTTTTTCCACCAAGATACAGCCAGGTGACATATATATTTATCCACAGTTACATATAAGCTATCATCAGGTAAATTTTTGTTTGAGAGGAAATAACGGAAAATAAATTTTTCTTTAAATTTAACTTTCATGTTCGAGACACCAGCTGACGTATAATACACCATGTTGTAACCAGCTGACTATTTTTTTTCGTTGAGATATTGGGTTAGCTACAATTTGACAAATTTTTAGCTGAGAGGAAATGAATGAATGAATGTATTTTTTTTCCTATGTGCGTGGGAGGCTACAACCGCTCACCCCCCCAACCGAGCGCCAGCTGACGTTCACGAGGCTTTATAATACTATACTCTTATGCGTCTGACGAATTATCTCTTGAGAGGAAATAGTTAACCAAATTTGCACCTGGCTCCCTAACCAGTATATATCTTGGCAATGAGTATTTTTCAAGATATTATATTTTTCTTCCAATTAAATGAGATGAATTAAGGATATCAAGTTATTATGGTTATATTCTTAATAGCTTTTCTGCAGTCGCTATCGCTCCGCTTGTGTCTTTCATCGAAGCCTTATCACCAAGGTAACTTAACAGGTTTTCCTACGCATCTCGATTAAAAAAAGTAAAAGTCCTTTTTAATTAATATTTTTCTTTAAAAACTATATTGCACAAGGTGGGCCACATTCTTGTTCAAATGAACTCTGTTGCCAAAACAAACGAAAAATAATAAATAAATTGTAGGTACTGCAGCTGAAAGAATTATCAAAATCGATTTGCAGTTTTTGAGTTGGATACGATAACACATCAAACGCAGTGCAATATGGAAACGTACTTCAATATGGAATGGAAAACTAATAACACAAACGCTTTTAACAAGTAGGTATATAAGGCGATTAACACACGGTGCCGCGTCCCGCCGCGGTTGGCGGTGAAGCGGTTCTCAAGTTGCATTGGCTTCTAATTTCTATTAAATCCGTTGATACCAAACATACATACACCGCCCGACCGCGCGGTCGAACGGTCCGTTCCTCGTAGGGATTCACTAATCACTGCCAACCGCCGCGGTGCGCGGTGCCGTGTTTTAATCGCCTTATTGTTAAAAGCCTGTATTTAATATCTACATAACATGAACACATTATCCTAAGACAAAATAAAATATTAGTTTAATACAAAGAAAGCAAACAATAAGAGAAATAGCACGATAACTTCCACCCCAGTAGAAAATCGAAATATGTAGAAATACACCTATTTTTCATCTTATCTGAGTAAAATAAATAAATTCAATCACATTCTAAAATAATCTAGGCTGAGCACATTACCTGGACGCTAGTACATAAATTTTATGACTATCTCCGTTGTAAAACATCTTTCGATCTACCAAAAGCTATTTGTTTTATATCTCCATCCCTGAATAGTTTATATAGAGCAAGTTTTATGAGACCACGTTCTCTGTACATTGAACTTGTGTTTACCCGACTGTTTAAAAGAGGGTTATATTTTTCTCTACAATATTAAATGGTGACTATTTTCTTCGAGTGTTTTCAATAACGAGGAACTATTTTTTTGATCAACGATTCATTTACTTAAATCATTCAATCATAAAAAAAATAAGTCATGAATCAATGAAAAAGCTTTCGTATTTTAGAATAAAGATTATCATTCAATTGTGACAACCCATATCAATATTATAGACTACAGGCCCATGTTGAAAAAATTATGGGTCATTTGACCCACCACCTGACCTATCTAGAATGATATAAGAGCATAAAATAAAAAGATTCAGCACTATGACGTCACTTGTAAGCTGTCCACCTGAGTGCAGATGAGAATTCGAAGGTTCAGGTAGAGATTTTCTCCTCTTGTCTCCATGATTTTTGTACGGCGTTGCGGAATAATGGCTTAAAAGCAGTATAGAAATAGTATGACACAGATGCCGTACAAAAATGGTGGTCCACAAAGTCGGAATTTATTTTTATTTTTCGACAGTTGCCGGGGTAAATTTGGTCATTTGATTTTGTACGGCATCTGTGTCATACTATTTCTATACTACTTTTAATCAATTATTCCGCAACGCCGTACAAAAATCATGGAGACAAGGGGAGAAAATCTCTACCTGAACCTTCGAATTCTCATCTGCACTCAGGTGGACAGCTTACAAGTGACGTCATAGTGCTGAATCTTATTATTTTATGCTCTTATATCATTCTAGATAGGTCAGGTGGTGGGTCAAATGACCCATAATTTTTTCAACACGGGCCTGTAGTCTATTAATAATTCACCATATTTTTATAGTATTTATTGGTACAAAATTTCTAAGGCTCTATACAATTTTTATCCCCTCAATGAAAATCCATACTCCTCTAAATAAAAATGTTGTGTGGTTTTATGAAACCACGGTAAAAGTGAAACTGTTCGAAAAGTTCCGAACACTGCTTTGTGTAGCGCATGTCGCGTGACGGTCGGCTGCCGAGTAGGTATACCAACTCGGCAGCCGCGATACTCGCGACATGCGCTACACAGACCAAAAAGTTTGAGACGATGTAATAAAAGTTTCACTTTAAAAAGTTCCTATAATATTGCGTCAAGTAAGGTTCATTCTTGTAGAAACTGTTTTCCTTTTACTGACAATGACAGGATAAAGTGGGCCGGTCTATTTTTACCGAAGATGCTTCGCGGAGCCGTTGAATAAAAATGAATTTACTCGCGACGCATAACAATTCAGACAAATAGACCGCGAAGTTCAACGCACAATAACCCAGCCAAATTAAGGAGTACGGGTGTTATATTGATGGTTGAATGATAGCAGTGTCTGCGCAATCAGCCGGGTAATGCTAGCGAAACAAGAGTGGTAAGTGACGTTCACATTCACCTGCGCCGGCGACGATACCCCAGTCATACTTGGTGTATCGAACAAACCACTTCTTTACTTTGGAATTACTTTTTTTTTAATTGTGTTGTGCCAGTATCCTAGCAAATGTAAGTTTTTTTTTCTGTATATTCTGAATTGACAGTTCCAAATTTAAAATTTGGCGGTTTATTTGTAAATGGGTTTTTCTCAGTTTTCACGAGAGATTTCTCCTCGAAGATAAATCAATGCATATATTATGTCATACGTTCGTGCATGAATAGTGAAAGTTGTAGATGACAAAAGATGTAAGAACATAGTTGGGATAATTTGCAGTCACGATATGTGTAATCAGTGAAAATACATCAATAATTGCTGTGTATTATCTTCGACATCTTAACAATTTGCTGATTAGTTTTTTAATCGTTTAATAAAAGTTTTATGTATAAAGAAAAATTAATATACCTAGTTGTTTTTATAGAGTCAATAAAAACACAGGTATAAACTATACAAGTTTTTCGCATATATTAGCAAATAATTACAAAAACGAAAAAGGGCAGCTTAGACCTTTAAAGCCGGTTTCTGTTATATAATATAAATAATTGTTATTATCGCTATCAACAACCTACCTTGGCTTATTTGCAACTATTTTATAAACATGAATTTAAAGCTTACTAATAAGTTTACAAACTAGTTTTCTGTCTGTGTGTACACTCGCGTGCAATTCATGATAGTTCTCTGTAAAATTTGTCGTCCCCTATTTCACCCCCTTCATAAAGTAAAATTTCATTTTACATTTACTAATAATGTAGAAATACAATTAAAGTTATGACAACTTTATTCCTAGCTTTGCTCATATCATTTATTCCTAGCTCAATTCTAAGTCGAAATTAGTACAGAATCTGCTCTTCCACCCTTCATAAATAAGTTAGAGCATTGTACGACTCCAACCAGCCTCAGATTAATTGAGTTTGATAGAAGGTTCCAGACTCTCCGTCTCTCCCTAGAGAATAATTTCATATGAAGTATTCAGAGTTTCATATGCGTTATTTTTTTTTTCAATTTGTTGTATTTCGTAACGAAAAATATGGGATACTTTGTTGTTAAATGTTATTTGTGAAAATATTATATAAACTAAGTACAATAATTTTAGTTGTACAAATTAATTCACAGACTTTTTGGCTCAATCATAATCATATTAGGTATCGTTAAAAGATCGATAAGTACGTTATACTAAAAGCTAGTCTAATGAATTAGGTACATAAGTTTAGTGAAATTTTGGCGTTGACTATATTTTCTGTAATCCAAAATTCATATAATCTGAAACCTCAAAAATTTATATATATTCAATTACCTATTCTAGAAGTACTTTTGAATCGTCATATCATAGGTTTACCATTTAGGTACTCCCCTTTTGGAAAGCAGTTTCTACGGAGAAGAATGACTACTATTTACTGAATACTATTTATATAGATATGATAAGTTTTGTAAGTAGTTTGTGAAAACTCTAACGTCTAAATTCAATACTAAAAGCTCTTCGGGGAGTTTGTTTTATTCACACAACGTTCTCTTTGATTTTTAGAATATTTGATTAAACAAAGAATCAAAGAAAAGAATTCGAAATAACGATTTAAAAGTTTATAAAGCGCTACATTAACAAAACGATGTATTATACCTACCTATTATTTATCTAGACTAAATTTCAAACATATTTTATGCGTACCGGTTTTCCGTATTGTAAGTAAAACAAATTTATTACCTGCATTCCTAAATAAAATGAATATTTTAGTGGCATCGGCGCGCATTCTTTTGTGTCCCTGAAGGTTGACAAGTGAAATATTGTTTTATTTTGAAATTACTTGTTTGTTTTCATAAAATAATTGTGGATTTATTTAGTAAAAATATCGTCCTTTTTTTTGATTTATTTTCGCTATTTTTGAAAATGATACAAAAAAGACGCTTACCCAAAGAGAGTAAGTAGCTAATGGACAGATAAACAATTAACAACGATTAAACTTTTCCGTTTAATTTTAAAGATTAGGAATACACTAATAATAAATTAAAACGATAATTTTTATTTTTATTAATTATTATTTCTAGCTCTATGTATCCGATAATTAATTAGAAAACCTGTCTAAATGCCGAAACACATAGGAACGAACAAATATTTACCCCACACTTATTTACTGTCACAAAAAGGTTCCGACAATTTGCTGCTATTGGCAACACATAATTTCATGGGTAGTTATAAAAAAAACTGGTGTATATTTCTCAAGTAAAAATATTGTGAAAGTTAATTGTTAACCGTTTCTTTAAAAATTTAACTACGACCTCTGGCAGAACCGTAATCAATAATTTTAAGCTGAACTCAAAACTCAAACTCAAACAAACTCAACAGTTAGGTTTTTGAATTGAGGGTAAAAAATAACTGCGTTATTTCACTTGCGAATAATTAGGTATTCAAGTTTGCACGAATATTAATGTCATTGTTGTTTTTAAATATTGGTAACATTCTAATGTTAAAGTGATATTGCTAAAGTTACGTATTTTTTAACATTTGATATTATAGACATTGTCAAAGTAGGAATATTTTCAATTTTTCTTCATCACTACATAGTATAAAACAAAGTCGCTTTCTCTGTCCCTATTTCCCTATGTCCCTTTGTATGCTTAAATCTTTAAAACTACGCAACGGATTTTGATGCGGTTTTTTTTAATAGATAGAGTGATTCAAGAGGAAGGTTTTAGTATATAATTTATTAGGTTTTAGAGAAAGCGGGCGAAGCCGCGGGCGGTAAGCTAGTCTTATGATAATATAAATGATAATATAACTCCGTTATAAATTAGTGGGAAATCCAGAGACTTGTTACCTATTTCGTTACTTATAGGTCGCATGCTTTTACCTTTTATTTTAAGTAATTTCATCATTAATTTAATTATGGTCATTTATAAAGTAATAGATGGATGATATAAAACGCAACAAATGCAAATTATAAACGGATAATTAATTTACAAGTCAATTTTCTTAATAAGCCAATTATGCGCTCATACTTATTCTATTACAACTTATAAGTTAATGACAATATAGATGTCGTGGCCATATCGTAGATTTGCTCATTTCATGAAATGATTGAACATTTCACGAAATAGTCGCCTTTCATGAAATGGCCAACATAGTTTGAACAGATCGTTAAATCGTCAATGTTTCACGATTTGGTCATCCACATTTGGCCAGATCGTATAAAATATAGACTTAACTATTTTAGATGTAACTATTTTACGATATGCTCAAATAATTTTGATCATTTCATGAAAAACCGCGCGTTTAGTTGGCCATATCGAGAAACGATTTCTTATCATTGATCTGCTCAAACCACATCATGATGTGGCCAATAGACGTTCAACAATTTCATGAAATGCGACCATTTCACGAAATGATCGATCATTTCATGAAATGAGGAAATCTACGATATGGCCACGACATAGATACTACATATTTATAGGACTAGATGACGTTAAAAACCTGCAAATCTATATTTAAACGAAGCTGTTAATGTAAATACAGTAATACAGATTCTCACGCCTATTAACGATAACATTCTCTAGTATTTTATAAGCTATCAATTGGTTGACCTTTAAGATCTAGATTGGAACACATCTAGTACTGCGTCCTGTTTTTAAAGGCCTGGGCTAAGGCTGCGTTCACAGTTATAATTTTTGTTTATTTGTTTTTGAATGCAATCTAAGCATTTTATACTTACAATTTTAAGATGGTTTTAAGCTGATTATGAGATGATTTAAAGACACGATGGATGATACATAATTATTTTTAAATATTTTATAATAAGTAATCGTGATTTCAATGTGTGTTCAAATCTCGTTTTATCCGTTCAAAAGCTTTAAACAAAATAATAATTGTTAATATTATGTACACGGGCTTATTTATCCGATACTAATCTTAGAAGTCATGATCTCATTGTGTAGGTCATGGTACAAAAACATTACAGCATGAACCGTAATAAGACCATTTTCCATAACATGTTAAACGCCCATGTATTTAAAGAAAATGGTATATCGTGAACTATAATTTTCATACTATGCTTACTTAATACCCAACATTTTTCTTTAATAAAAGCCTCATCTTAATTCAGTTGTATTTTATAGCGTTCCCTCTACGTATCGCGATGATTCATCTTTTCATATTCAAGTTATACTACAGAAGATTTATCGAATGTATGTTTCATCGCGATATGTGCAGCAGTGGAACGCAGGTGATGGTCATTAATAATATTTATTTTATTTATATTTTACTAGCTTACCACCCGCGGCTTCGCCCGCTTTGTCTAAAACCTAATAAATTATATACTAAAACCTTCCTCTTGAATCACTCTATCTATTAAAAAAACCGCATCAAAATCCGTTGCGTAGTTTTAAAGATTTAAGCATACGGTCATAGGGAAATAGGGACAGAGAAAGCGACTTTGTTTTATACTGTGTATAGTGATTAACATGAGGTCTTACTTGACTCAGCGGATAATTATTATTGTAGTATATTTTATTATACACAATTAATGTATTGTCTTTTTTATACTTATAAACTATAATTTTTATAATTTCATAATTGTAATTACAAAGGCTTGACATTTATTCCATCTGTTCATTAGATCATCTTTATATTATAGGGCATAAATAATAAATACCACAGTATAAAAAATCAATTAAATACACGTACAGTAACACTAGTTGACATTTTACAGTATAATTATATGAAGATTCCAATGTAATTATATTTCTCACGGAAGTAATGTTTTGCTGTGCCAATGCATTTATCGTTTATTGGTAAAAAAAAAATAATAATCAATTAGACATGAATGAAATATTTGTAGAATTGCAATGGTTTTTAGAGCTTCGAAATATTGTGCAAAGAATTTAAAGGCGTGTAATATGTTTGGATGAAATGTTTATGTCTCCGCATTTCTCTGAAACTATTTTGAAGTTTCTTTTCAATTATTGTAAGTATTAACGCTATTGAGATATTTTGTAAAATATAACATAGTAGAGAATGATTGCGTATCTATCAATTTAAGAATTTATTTTTTACTAGCTTTCCGCCCGCGTTTTGGAATAAAAACCCGCATAGTTCCCGTTCCCGTGGGATTTCTGCGATAAAACTTATCCTATGTATTAATCCAAGTTACCTTCTATATGTGTGCTAAATTTCATTGTAATCGGTGCAGTAGTATTTGCGTGAAAGAGTAACAAACACACACATATCCTCACAAACTTTCGCATTTATAATATTAGTAGGATAGGATAGTAGGAAGGATGTTTTTAATTTATATTTATTTCAGAGTACTTATTGAAGTTCATGGAATAATTTAATATTAAGGAAAAAGCATCAGCGTTGCTAGTAAATAAAATGATTGCATTCGATTGTAGATAAAATCTATAATAAGACTAGATTCACAACCGGATTTGGTTTCAGGTTAATGTACCAAGAGCAACTGTTAATTTCCAAAGAAAATTATGTACCTAACATTATGTATTAAGATTTCTATATTTTTCTTATAAATAAATTTTAAATATTAAATCAAAATAAAAACAATTTTTATTCAGAATACAAATTGAAATATTATATCATAATAAAATAACAACTCCTTTAGAAGTTCAACGTAACGTAAAATATTTAAGCTTTGTCCTTTTTATCAAAGAACCTTTTTTGAGAAATTCTGATTTGAAATTATATTTTAAACATTATTTAGAAATGTTTATAAATAAATAATAACAACATTTTTATTCAAATAATATAACATACTTTTAAAAAATCCTGTAAAATTAACAAAAATAAATTATTAAAAAATTAAATAAAAATTGTGTTCTACTTAAAATTTATTAATATTTCTACTGATATGAGGTCATCTTCATTATATATATTAATAGCTTGGCCAATACTCGCTAAATTTGTTACCCGATTTGGCCAAAGGAGGACAAACGCATTTAGAATAAATATTGAACTGCGTAATGATTTCACGAATGCTATACTTAGACATGCATTTAAATTATTCAAGGTTTGCCGTACTTAATTAAACTTTTAAGCCATTGCATAGCTTTTATCTCAGACTTTGAGCGCGGCGACCGAATGTAAAAATTCCGTAACGAAAAAACCTCACCCCCCACTCCAACCGGCACAGCGATGCGATGCTATGCAATAGCTTTACCGCGGCAGTCCTCGAGTGCCACACCTATTTTTAAGCTATTGCATAGCTTCTATCGCGGGACTTGAGCGCGGGGACCGAATCCAGAAATTTAATAACGAACAACCTCACGCTCTCCACTCCGACGGGCACGGAGGTGTGGCTTGAAGGCATAGCATGCAATAGCTTTACCGTGGCAGTCCCCGAGTGCCACACGTCTTTTTTTTATATCAAAACCTTTTTATAAAGGTGTCTAAACTTTTACAAGTAAACTACCGATTCCGAATTTCACTTCTACGGAGAACTGGATACTGGATTCAAAATTTATTTATTTTTCAAATATTGAATTATTGCAAAAAAAATAGTACCTATGGCTATAAAACTAATATAATGTTATAATCTTTCCATTTATCACAATTTTTTTTCAAAAACCCAATTCTAAAAGTAAACACAATACTTTTGTTGTTCACAATGTAATACGACACACTTTGTTAAAAAATTTATTCCATACACATTTGGATTGTAAATGCTATGTGCACGCTTGTTAAATTTAAATATATTTTTATGGGGATCGTGCCGTAAAGCCGACTATCCACGTACCTGCCGCATGGGCAATATTAGAACAAGCTCGGTAGCACGGCGGTCGGAGCAACTTCATCTGTTGTCTAAAGCCTGCTACTCACGTACCTGCCGCAGGAGCAATATTAGAACAATCTCGGTTGCACGGCGGTCGGAGCAACTTCATCTGTTGTCTAAAGCCTGCTACTAACGTACCTGCCGCAGGGGCAATATTTGAACAATCTCAGTTGCTCGGCGGTTGGAGCAATTTCAGCTGTTTCCTAAAGCCTGCTACTCACGTACCTGCCGCAGGGGCAATATTTGAACAATCTCAGTTGCACGGCGGTTGGAGCAATTTCAGCTGTTTCCTAAAGCCTGCTACTCACGTACCTGCCGCAGGGGCAATATTAGAACAATCTCAGTTGCACGGCGGTTGGAGCAATTTCATCTGTTCTCAAAAGCCTGCTACTCACGTACCTGCCCCAGGGGCAATATTAGAACAATCTCGGTTGCACGGCGCGGCGGTCGGAGCAAATTCAACTGTTCTCTACGTTGCCCCTGCTTGCCTACATCACAATTAAGGAGCCAATTAAGGGTGCAATTCCAATATTGCCCCTGCTGCAGGTACGTGAGTAGCCGGCTTTAGTTACATCGTGATGTCAAAAAGTTTCTAATGTATAATATCGAAATGTATTACTTAATTTTGTTAGCTAGTTGCGTACCGCAGTGTTACTCACGTAACCAAATAGGATAGTCGCTAAAAACAATAAAGAAATAGCCTATGTGTTTGGTTATTATGAAATTTCGATATTTAGTTGTGAACCGAGATTTCACTTATATCAGCAAATATTATATGTATAATATCCTAAATAACATAGGATAGTTTTAGTGTTTAAATATTTTTTTAATAGGTTTCCCAGCTCAAGTTCTTTTGTTGTTTTCTTTAGCAAAAGTACACACTGTTCTCTCTGTTACTTGAATTTGTATACTTTTTATAACTACAGCGATACTACTTTGGCGATAAGGCCAAGTTTTGTTTTTAAATGTATTTTATGCTTTTATATTTGTATTTTTTGTAGCAATAAAGGATTTTCATTCATTCATTCATTCATATTTTCGAATCATGTGCTTTACTTTTTTTTTGACATTTAATCAGCTTCCAAAAATGTAATGCGAAAAGTGGTAAATATATCGTTTTTAAGTAATTCATATAAAAACAGTTTAGAATAAATTACACCCATCAATAAACTGACCGCGCCTTAGGTTGCTTAACCCGCAAATCATTATACCGTTTATGTGTAAAACAATCGTTAAACAATAATATTATGTACATAACAGTAAATACTTAAGTGCTTTCTATGAATACTAATAATTATAGGTTTCAAGCTATTTGAATTCCAGCTATTTTTAGGGTTCCGTAGCTGAAAATTGTTATCATTCTATTTTGATTTTAGGATTTTCTGGTACCTAATGTAGACTTTTCTCAAAAAACGCACGGAAGTGAAAAAAGTTTAAAAGTTGTAAAAACGCTCACTAATAACTATGGAAAAAGTTTTTCGTCGCTTCGATTCGATTAAAGTTTTTCCGAAAAGCGTCAGTCGACCAAATCACTATACATAGTATAAAACAAAGTCGCTATCTCTGTCCCTATGTCCCTATCTATGTATGCTTAAATCTTTAAAACGAGAGATTCATGAGGAAGGTTTTAGTATATAATTTATTAGGTTTTAGATAAAGCGGGCGAAGCCGCGGGCGGTAAGCTAGTAAATAATACAACCGTTTATACTCGTATGAATAAAATTAGCAAGTTCAATAACTTTAGACGTAGTTAAAAACATTGAGCAAAAAGCCGAAGTAAAAGGATTATATGGGAAAGTAATACGTTTGAGTTGGTAAGTCGCAAAAAAAAATATATTTAACTAGGTAGGTACTTATATTTGCATACGAACATATTTTAACGGCACGAATCGCACTTGACTGGTTTTAGTGGAAACCCATTACTTGTTCCAAGAAACTACAAAATAATAAGTAAAATATACAAATATTAGCTTGTAACGCATAGATAAGATATACATATATAGAATATTATTAGCTTTTCGCTCCGGCTCTTCTCGGAATTATAGCCTACTAGCTTTCCGCCCGCGCGGCGGCTTCGCCCGCGTTTTCAAAGGAAAACCCGTATAGTTCCCGTTCCCGTGGGATTTCCGGGATAAAACCTATCATATGTGTTAATCCAAGTTACCCTCTATATGTATGCTTAATTTTATTGTAATCGGTTCAGCAGTATTTGCGTGAAAGAGTAACAAACACACACACATCCTCACAAACTTTATAATATAAGCAGGACATTTCCTACTAATATTATAAATGCAATGAGCTTATTATAGCAGATTTCTGTGTAGTTCGCGAAGAAATCCGCGGGCTTACGATATCCCTAGAAATGATAAAAATTATAATAAATTTATATTTGATAGAAAATATTGCTTGATTTCGGAACATTAATAGTCTATTGAAATGAGAAGAAAAATAAAAATAAATAAAAGTATCAGCTTTAGAAAGATTATTATTAAGGTAAATTCATAACCACGCCAGAACCGAATTATTCCTAAAGAATGTGTAAAAACAATATAGGTACTGAAGCAATAACTTCATTGATAAACATTATTCGGTATAATTCTTTATTTTATTGTTATGTAAATACATTATAAATTTAAAACGCGTGTGTAATGCCGTTACTATTTTTATTGCTTTGAATTAACTGGTGCGTTGCGAATCCATTGAGAAAGAGGTTTAAATATATTATGCAGTATATGTAGTAATATATTAAGAAGAAGTTGGGTAAACAGATTTTTCTATTTGAGCAGATTAAATCTCATTCGTTCGGACCGCTGCTTCGCCCGCTTTGTCTAAAACTTAACAATAAATTATACATATAAAAGCTTTCTTCGAGAACCACTCTATGTATTAAAAAAACGCACCTTTTTTAAATGAACGATGACAATATTAATCTTGATATACTTAGTTAGAAAACGTGTTAAATTTAAACGTTTCAAGATGGAAAAATAGCTATCGAATTTATAAATTAAATACTTTTTACGGAGTCTCCCCGTGACCACGCTCGCTTTGAAACGTCGGGAAAATAATATAATGAATAAATCGCGTTTAAAATCCGTTAAAAAGTCTTTAATATCTAAATACTAGAAAAAAGCTATCGCAAAGCCCCAACAATATTTTTATAAACATGTCATGTCTATAATAGAGATGCGTTCGCAATGAATACATAGCAATCAATACTATATTAATACAATATTAATTATTTACCGTCGTAAAACATAGGACTATAAAAGCTTTTCAATTTAGTTATATCACACTAGTAACTGCTCACCCCGACTTCGGCTCATTCATTTTGTAAAGTTTTTTAAGTTGTAATAATTTTTTTTACCCCAAGCGGACCAAATCCAACGAAAAATCATTAACAACCCTTCATATTTCTTATAATCTTAGATCATTAAGTAAATAGATATCTATAATAATATTACAAAGCTGAAGAGTTTGTTTGTTTGTTTGAACGCGCTAATCTCAGGAAAAAATCCGATTTGAAAAATTAGTGTGTTAGATAGCCCATTTATCGAGAAAGGCTATAATATCATCACGCTAAGACCAACAGGAGCGGAGCAATGCGGGTGCAACCGCGGAGCACAGCTAGTTTAAGATAAAAATACCAGGAGATGTGACACAACAGCTGCTAATTGCCTCGTTTTCACCGCAACCTCCTTTTTACTGATGCAACAGTGTGAACAAGTTCTTACGTGAATCTTCGCATTGTCTTTAGATTCGCAGTCATTGAACTACGATTGTAACATGGGTTTTTGGTGATAGTCATTTTTATGTAATGATAGCTTGTACACGCAAATTGGGTGTAGTTTATAGAAATGATTACCTACGTTATGAATAGGGTGTGAATTTTATTGTACTAGCGTGGTACTAGCGGTCCGTTCCTACTTCGTCCATGCTACATAATAATATATAGCCTGTTCTGGGTACAGGTACTCGGATTAAATAAATACACATTTTTTTTAATCCGTCCAGTAGTTTTTTATTAGTGCAGCCAAACAAACAAACAAACTTTATATTATAAGTTATCATATTGTTTCGTATTTGAATAAAGTACCTATATAAAACACTTACGAGAAATCTTTTTTTTATATTTGTAGAGATTTTGATATAACGCAATACAGACTGTACAAATAAAATTAATTTCGCAAACACATTTTTCTGAATTATGTCATAAACAGACCGCTTAATACTCATTATTTTTTGCTAATTTGTCTATCAATTTAAACCCAATTGCTATGTTCGTAAATGGTTTTTGTACCTCCTTATAATGAATGTAACAATTAAATTAAATGAACTAAATAAGAAAGTTCTAAAAGTTTTAATTACGAGAATGTGTACCTAGTGTTGACTACAGGTGTAGTTACTGCGAAACGAAAGATGCGGGTTGGAATCAGCATTAGAGCTTTTAAAAAAGTAACTTCTATAAGAGTTGTAAGAAACATTTAGTATTTAAAAACATAAATGTGTTTGAAATGTTTTATAATAGCAGGCGTTATAGCTTATATTTTTTTTACCTTTTCTTCAAAAAAGAACAGGAAAGTTAGTACAAATATTAGTATTAAAGTTAGTATTAACGAAAACACTCAAGGAAAAATAATAAATATATTATTTGTCCAATAGTTTCGGAAGAGATCGGTTACACGTGGAAAAATATATACAATGATAAAGAAAACTATTTATTCGAGTGTCACTCCACATTCATAGATTCAAGTCATGGTAGCGATTATTAATATCTACAATACCTACATTTATTTCAACGGTAAATATGTAATATTATATCGTAGGTAGTTTTTTGCCCCAAGCCTTCGCCCTCGTGATCAAAGGAATTTCCCATAGGATTGAGATGTTTCACTGCGGTAAAAAGTAGCCGATGTCTAGTCACTATCTGAAGACTCAAAACTCATACCTTGAAACCGGTCTGTTACGACGTGAAGACAAACAAACAAACAAACACTTACACTTATACTCATAATTGCTTTCATGATAAGTTACAAAAGAGTTAATACCATGAATACAAGATAAAACAAATAACCAACGAAAGAACCTTATTGGATACAATCAATATAAAACTATATTCGGCAAACTTTCAAAGTCCAACAAACTGTAATACCTAATAAACCCACATAATAGTTTGATCTCTCATTATTATTGTTTGGAAAAGTCGTGATAAATAAGTATATTTTTCTGATATATTATTACCATTTTCAACCGACTTCAAAAAAAGAAGCGGTTCCCAATTCGACTGTATTTTTGTGTAGGTATGTTGTTACTTCAGAACTATTGACTGGGTGAACTAATTTTGATTATTCTCTTCTTATTTTGAAGCTAGTGCCTTCCAATGCTATTCTTTTAAATTTTGTCCAGCTCTGTTAAACAGAAGGCGGTTTAGTTTTTTGTTAAAAGATAACAGCTATTATAAGTACTTTCCACCTTTTATTAAGGTTTACGAGAAAGCTGTGCTAATTTCTCATCTCGCTAAAAAATGTTATATGCCCTTGTAAGGTACACCTTTCACGTCCTCACTCATCAATTAGGTTCACGGCAACTAATTAATGATCCCCTTTAAGACTAATTAGTTTTTGTTTGTATGGGGATTGAATCTTCACTGGGAACTTTAGGTATTCAGACATTTAACACTACAAAGGGTAATATTACCAATCCGAAGTTTAATAATATTTCCAAAAATTACGTAATTTTAAATAGCTGTTCTGATATCAATGGAAAAGTACTGAGGGTATTACGTATTACGTATTTAAATTCAAGAGGTATCAATTTTTTACGTAAGCAAATGCACAAACAGATCCTATCCTTCCTACTAATATATAATATTATAAATACGAAAGTTTGTGAGGATGTATGTGTATGTATGTATGAATGTTTGTAACTCTTTCACGCAAATACTACTGAACCGATTACAATGAAATTTAGCACACATATAGAATGTAACTTGGATTAACATATACGATAGGTTTTATCACGGAAATCCCATGGGAACGGGAATTATGCGGGTTTTTCTTTGAAAACGCGGGCGAAGCCGCGGGCTGAAAGCTACTAGCTAGTGGTTTTATATTTAAGTGTTGTATTTTTTATTAGGTGTTACTTCTTTCCATTCTTCCAAAAACCTCCTTCCTCAATCTAACACTTCCTTAACATTCACGTCATAAAGCCTACCATTCACACACATTATTATGTCACATGGGCATCCAAAATATATAGTAGGTCAAAGTCGTATTGAATTATGTATGAGAGTGAGTGGAGGTCAAATAACAGACTGGTGAAATTGTATAACGTAGCAATATAACTCTTACATGCTGGTTTTGACCTGTTACTTAATAAGTTACTTCACGATTCTGTGCGTAAGTAAAATAACTTAGTTATTTTATGGTGCCCATGCCGCTAGGCTCTGGCTTGCGACTTTAGATTCGGGATAGAATAATCATTAAAATAAGTATATTTTACTCAGGAATAAAGCTTACTAGTGGAATAATTTATGAAATACATCGAAAAATTTGGACTTTCTTCATAATTTTTTATGAAAATACGAATCGACCATTTTTGTTTTGTAATAAATTATAAACTTGGTTTCCTGGTAAATATTGTTCTACAAAGAGAATTTCCACCTATTTATCAGCTGTTTAATACTTAAAATCTTGAAAGCATTATTTCAAATATCAAAATAATCTTTTCATTCTCTATCTAACCTCACACATCTATTTAACGGTTTCATCGATACAAATAAATAACTGAACTTCACTAATTATTCCGTCGATGGAACGTAAATAAAGTCTAGACTTTCAAGTGTGTAACAAATATTAACTTTGTAACACAAAACATGTTAATTACGCCCTATAACTAAGGTTAACGTAAATATTTACAATAAATATAACTAGCTTTACACCCGCAGCTTCACCCGCGTAGTCAAAGAAAAACCCGCATAGTTCCCGTTCCCGTGGGATTTCCGGGATAAAACCTATCCTATTTCCCGGGATAAAAAGTAGCCTATGTCCTTTCTCGGGTATCAAAATATCTCTATATCAAATTTCATGCAAATTGGTTCAGTAGTTAAGGCGTGATTGAGTAACAACTAACAGACAGACAGACAGAGCTACTTTCGCATTTAAAATATTAGTATGGACTAGCGGGATTGATTTTCTCCGTTTATATTGGGCCTTTGTTGATCCTAAATTCTTGGCGGACAAAGGTTGTTCACCTCTTGACGATACAATGCTAATGCTCTTATAATCCTATTTGTTCGAGAATATTCTAATTTTATATACTACCTGTTTCCTGCGGTTTTACCCGGGTGTCTCTGCTCTTATTGGTCTTAGCATGATGATATAATAATATAGCTTCTAACGTTTGTTAAATTGGCTGTCTAACACTGGAATAATTGTTCAAATCAGACTAGAAGTTCCTGAGATTAACGCGTACAAACAAACAAACTCTTCAATTTTTTATACTAGTATTTAAATATTTGTAGAGATCCGAAAGTCTATCTGTCTGTGTATGCTTTTTACGGAAAAAGCAAAGCTCAGATTTTAATGAAATTTGGTATGAAAATAGTTGAAGCATTAAAAATACAAAAATAATAATTAATTTGTGAGCAACTCCGAGGTGGGAAATAATAGTCCCCATGGCTTATTAAGGGTTAATTTCACTTCAAAGTAGGTAAATTAAAAACAACATAGTTCAATACCTAAGAAATTTGTTATGTAAATTTATAATTACCGTTGTAAACAGGGTTTTTGGGTTGTTGTTGAACTAACAAAACCCAAATATAATTAAGTTGAGCCCTAGTTAAACTTCCGGGCGAATGTAAACTGATCCTTAGCTTGTTTACGTCTAAGCATAAATCAATGAGAGAAATATTTGCCGGCTATTTTTATTAAAACATGATACAGTCTGAAAATACAATGATATATTTATAAATATAACTAGCGGTCCGCCCCGGCTTCGCCCGTGGTACATGTTTACGTTTGCTCTACATAAGAACCATCCTCGTACTTCAAGGAATATAATAAAAAAAGAATTATCGAAATCGGTTCAGCCGTTCTCGAGTTATGCGCTTACCAACACATTTTGCGATTCATTTTTATATATAAGATATATAAGATTTACTATTACAATAAATTATAAGCATTGAGCTTAAAGCTTTAATATAAAACTTCTCGTAATCGTTTGACAGTCTATTCTCATACTTGCCTTTATTTTCTGTTTATAAGAAAATAAAAAAATATTATCTTTACAATAATTCCATCCACATTATGTATATGAAAAACGAATTAATACATTGAACTCTTATGTATTCCTTTTTATGATAGTGAAACCTGGTTAAGTGAGACATCAAGGGATCTGCAATGTCGTTTCACTTATAGAGGTATTCCACTTACCCAGTGTCTCAGATATACAGGTATAAATAAATATCTGTCTCATTTACAGAGGGTTCCATTAATAGAGGTGAGAATACAGGTTATTTCAGTTATACAGGTGCGATCATTAAATAAAATAACGTGTTATGTATATAAGAATGAGTAAAAAAAACAATGTTATCTCAGTTACAGAGGTTTATGCATATAAAATTTACTCGCTGTCTCAGTTATAGAGTTAACTATGATGATAAATCGAAAGAACAAATCCCAGATATGGAGGTTAACCTCGTCCCACTAATAGACTAGGTAATTCAGTGCCAAAGTGTTGGGACCTCAGCATGAGTTCCAGTTATGGAGGTTTCTCACTTATCCAGGTCCCACTTAACCAAGTTTCACTTACTAGCTGTGCCCCGCTTTGACCCGCATTGCACCGCTCTTTGTCTTAGCGAGATGATATTACATAACAGGGAAATAATTTTTCAAATCGGACCCGTGGTTCCTCCACACGTTCAAGGAAACAAACAAACTTCATCTTTATGACATTAGATTTTAAAAGCTCATATAAATTAAAAAAATTCAATAAAGCTCAAAGTAATATAACATTGTAATTATAAATAACACATTAAACTGAAACCTTGTTGCTGTTAAATAAGGCATTAATTAAATTAATGACAACTCTTAACATCCATGAAAACAATTTAATCTTATATATAAAAATGAATCGCAAAATGTGTTGGTAAGCGCATAACTCGAGAACGGCTGAACCGATTTCGATAATTCTTTTTTTATTATATTCCTTGAAGTACGAGGATGGTTTTTATGTAGAGAAAACGGAAATATGTACCACGGGCGAAGCCGGGGCGGACCGCTAGTTTAATTATATATATTTATGTCATTTTATTGTAACATAATATAACGTAATTTACGTTTTTTGAATACAAATTATTTTGTTTCAGAATTCAAAATGGCGACAGGGCGGCATTGGGTGAATGTTTTTGGTAAGTTGAAATTTTAAATTTGTATGTTTTTCTTATACGAAATGAAATAACCCTTGGTAAGAATGCATATAGTGACGATAGCTAGAAATAATATACTATCTGTTTCACTCGAAATTGTAAGGATAAAAAATATAGCCTACTAGCTTTCCGCTCGCATAGTCAAACGAAAACCTTCATAGTTTCCGCTCGCGTGGTTTTCCGGGATAAACCTATCCTATGGCTTTTCTCAGGTCTCTAACCACCTCTGTGCAAAATTTCATCAAAATTTGTTCAGTACTTTAGGCGTGAAGAAGAGTCAGACGGACTTTTAGATTCATTATAAATGTGGAATGTGGAATATTCTTTAGGATATCTGTCTGCAATAGTGAATTTTTCCATTTATTAGTGTTGATATGAATATTGATTTGATTGTTTTATCAAATACCGTTGATTTTAAACCGTGGTACGAGAAATTCTAGAACAATGCCAAAAGAATTCATAAAAAAAAAATGTTGTGTTGTTTTATGAAACCACGGTAAAAGTGAAACTGTTCGAACGGTTCCGAACACTGCTTTGTGTAGCGCATGTCGCGTGTCGGACGGCTGCCGAGTAAGGTATACCTACTCGGCAGCCGCGATACACGCGACATGCGCTACACAGACCAAAAAGTTTGAGACGATGTAATAAAAGTTTCACTTTAAAAATTAAACGTAAAATATTTCAACGTTTCGTTTGAGCAAATAAATTTTCAGAGCACTCGGAAATATTAGTTTTCACGGAACATTCTGGAATGTACGTTCACTTACTTCTATTAAATATTTTTTTAATAGCTATAACAATTTTTCCGGATGATTGCAGTTTTTATTGGACTTTGTTTACAGAACTGTCTTTAATTTCATTTGTATCGATAAAATTTTTATTCAATCGCATATACCAATAAAGTGTAATTAAAATGTCCAAGCTTATTTACCATTTACCATAACTATTAACTACTAGCGGTCCGCCCCGGCTTCGCCCGTATATATTTACGTTTTCTCTTCATAAGAACCATCCTCGTACTTCAAGGAATATAATAAAAAATTTATCGAAATCGGTCCACCCGTTCACGCGTGATTTCGTGACCAAGGAAAATGGGTTTCATTTGTATACATATTATGTATATAGATTGTTATTACTGTTACCATAAAAACTACAATACATTTAGATTTAAACCCCTTCGACCCAATTTTACTGACGTCACTACTATCGTCAAATGCAATTATAGTTTATGACTGGATCATAAACCCATAACACTTTTATTTTTCAATTCATTTTTGTATCCAATCAGGGTAATGTAGGAAGAGTTAGTTTATGGCCGAGCTGTATAAAATCTGGGACTATTTGCTAAAGTGCTTTTACAGTTAAATGTTGCTAAATTTAGCGTTTATGATGGAAAACTTTGATAGACACGTCGTAAATGTTGAAAAAAATGTAATATGACACCTTAGTATGACACAATATTACTATTTAATTCATTCTGAAATTAAATATTATTTATCTGTTCTATTAAGGTTCTATTTAACAATTTTATGTTAAATAAAATGAATTTATTTAAGGATTAATTTCAAAGCTATTAGGCACTTGAATTGATTTTCAGATATCGTTTTATAAAGGGATAAAAATAAGTTATTATTATCTGTAATGTAAAATAGTAGTCACATTCATAGGCAAACATTGAAATATTTTTCCTCAGTCATTACCAATACAATGAATGAATTTAAAAAAGAGAAATCATGATAAACACGTAAACTTACTAGTGAACTTCTCGTAAAAAGAATCTAACAAAGTTAAAGAAACACTTAATCTTATATTCAATGCACATATAAATAATATAATGCACAATTTTCATCCATTTCCCTATTCTTTTACAAAAATTTTAAAGCACTTCAACAATTCACAAGCTATCCAATCATAACCATTCAAACCAAACTTATCCATACTAATATTATCAATGCGAAAGTCACTCTGTCTGTCTGTCTGTTACTCAATCACGCCTAAACTACTGAACCAATTTGCATGAAATTTGGTATGGAGATATTTTGATACCCGAGAAAGGACATAGGCTACTTTTTATTGCGAAATATGTACCACGGGCGAAGCCGGGGCGGACCACTAGTACAAATATATAAAGCATCAATCCAAGACAATTATCATTAAATAAACCGATTCGTAGATTACTCTGAACAATATACACTCACAAGGTCATGTGAACATACAGCACCTACATACATTGTTGTATTACAATAGGTTTCTGTTTAAAGTTGGATTTCGCAAGGCAGATTTATTATAGGTGGTGCAACTAAACTTCTGTCCGCTGTGTGAATTAAAATTTATGTGTATCGGTTTTTTTACTTCTTAATAAACGGAATAGGGGTGTTTAAAATGAATATTCGTATATCTTATAGCTTTTAACGTATTATATTAGGTGCGTCATTTGAAGTTTCATTCAAATTGGTTCAGACATTATAAAAAAATTGCACACAGGTATATGAAATGCCATAAGGAGTAAAAGCTCATATACCAAATCTTATAGCTCTTTCGGATATTTGTTTAGTTGAATTTTTACTGCCATAAATTTTTTGAAAGGCGACTCATTTGTTTCATGTGAGTACCTACTTTACAATTACCTATACAAAAAGTTCGCAAAGAGCATATTGTAATCGTTATATAAAGCTATAGTTTTAATAGTTTTAATAGCATAATAGTTGTGTATGAATGTCTCATCATTAGATAGTCTAGATCATAAAAGAGAAGGACGCTTTATATCCATTTAAAACATGAGTTTCTACATTAAACGTAAAAGCTTCTAGTGTTGATAAATTCACGTTGTAATTTTTTAGATTATATTTGACAAGGAGAGCTTAATCGTATTCTTATAAATCCCGCTGAATAATGTAGTTTTTTATCTTTAATATTATAAAGCTGAAGAGTTTGTTTGTTTGTTTGTTTGAACGCGTTAATCTCGGGAACTACTGGTCCGATTTGAAAAATTATTTCGGTGTTGGATAGCCCATTTATCGAGGAAGGCTATAGGCTATATATCATCACACTAAGACCAACACGAGTGGAGCACTGCGGGTAAAACCGCAGGGCACAGCTAGTTTGGTCATATTTTCGAAGCTTAAAGTAGGTACATACAAAAAACAAGTACAGTAAAAAGTCTTTACTCTTTTTACCGTTACTAGAGTTACTTCATTACTTCAATCTAATCTTTAATCAGCAATTTGAGATTAGTCTTTTATTTATTTAGTGTAGTTCTCAGTGTATCCTACTTAATATTATAAATGCGAAAGTTTGTGAGGATGTGTGTGTGTGTTTGTTACTCTTTCACGCAAATACTACTGAACCGATTACAATGAAATTTAGCACACATATAGAGGGTAACTTGGATTAATACATAGGATAGGTTTTATTCCGGAAATCCCACGGAAACGGGAACTATGCGGGTTTTTCTTTGAAAACGCGGGCGAAGCCGCGGGCGGAAAGCTAGTATTATTATAGCTCTAGGCTAGATTACACTGCAGACTATATTTAGACTGACGATTATATCTTACTTTGGAACACATTACTCTATTTATAGATACAATTAAGCGCGTCACACAAGGTGAAGATACTATTATAATATTTTATCTTAAGATACTGTTATATTTTATATTACAGTATCTTAACGCATCCGGTATCAGCGTTCGGACCATCATTTTTCTTTTTGTCATTGCGTACTAAGACTCCTGTAGAACCGCCATCCTGTTACAAATGACCCACAAAATTTCGCGTCATTTGTAACAGGATGATATGATGATGAAAATATTATAGTATCTTCACCGTGTGTGACGCGCTTTATATGCTGAAATTGACAATATTTGTATTCGACACATTTCTACCTAATTAACTGTCAGAATAATATGTTCGATTAATTTATTTTAGGCAACCTAGGGGTCAATATGTTCTATAAATAACTTTTCAATACAGCGTGTGGTTTTGAGCTATGTTTTGTGATTTGTTTATTATTGATTTTCATCGAAAATTTTCATAAAATTGTCTATTATTTTTATGATTTCAGTGGCTTATATTTCTATACGGTTCTTTATGTTATGTCTGTGTGTGTGTGTGTGTTATGCTTTCCTTGATAAATAAATATAGTATATATGGCTCGAGAAACGGTGGGTTTTATGACACAATGAATGGAGCTTTTTAATTACAATCTTCATATTTAATGTCATGTATAATTCAAAATTAGATGTTCGTGAACGTTTTATTTTAAAATATCTCCACTGTAGCTTTCTGTTAGTGAAATAATTTTCATGACGGATCACCTCCGAAGACTCCACGCACAAGTTAGAAACTCTTTATAATATTATAAATATAAATAATATTATAAAGAGGAAAAGTTTGTAATTATGTAATTATGTATGTACCTATGTATTGTTTTCACGCCTAAACCTCTAAACCGATTTTGATGAAATTTGGCACAGACAATCTTTAGACCCAGAAAGAACATAGGCTACCTTTTATTGCGAAATATGTACCACGGGCGAAGCCGGGGCGGACCGCTAGTAATATTATAAGTTTAAACTACCAACACAGGTGGTGTGTGAAATGAGGAAAATAGCTTGTATAATCATGTGGGAGTAATGATGCGTAATTAAAATGGATGTTCCACAAAATTCGTTGATTTAGAAACTGATTATACAGTTCGTATGAAAGAGTCATCACTCGAGTCGAAAATCGATTAGACTTCAAGCGATTCGAATATGTCCGATCACATCCCGTTCCAACTACATTAGAGAGATTGCGCAATTTATAGCAGTATAAGTGATGAGAAAAAGCGTTTTTAACATTTTCCTACTTTAAAGGTGTTGCTTACAAATATTTCGCATAAAAATAAGCGCTAGATAGGTTTACAGGTGATAGAATGATGAAAGATTCAGAGCGATAGATAGAATAGTCTGGAAAAACAAAATATACTGAAAAATTTGCTGTTTCGTCTGCAGTAGCTGAGGTAAAAGGGTGATTGTGTTTGTATAACTCTTTGACAGATTCATCGATGCTGTCGTTAAATTAGCTTCAATTCTGAGAATGAGATTTGATGATCTAAAACTATCAACTAATTTAAATCAAGATTTTTATGTTAGCTCAAACGTATTTTTTCTATTTTTTGTAGCGACTTTCGTTGTTTGACAAGTGATAGAGATAATCATGTGTAAATACTGAATACATAACACATAAAACTTAACGTATTTAAATAGAAATCATACCACGTTAAATTATTTATGTATTTAGATATGTTATTAGTACTTATACTAAAATGTTTAAAATGCCATTTATCTAATGGAAAAACATCTCATAACTTGGACCCAACTATAGGATATTTAAACTTAACATATTTATAAGGCTTGAACTGGCTTCCTCTCATGGTAATGACTATGTAATTCGTTACTCAACATAGAAATGTGGCACACGTAACTGGAAAATTGAAAAGAAAAATAACCATTTAATTGTGATGTAATATGTAATTCTTCAAATAATTTCAGTTATGTAATACTAGCTATCCGCCCGCGGCTTCGCCTGCTTAACAATCTTTCTTACTAAAACCTTCCTCTTGAATCACTCTAGCATGCATAAGGACAGAAAAAGCGACTTGGTTTTATACTATGTAAAGTGGAAAAATTAATGGAGGGGAAAACAGATTAGCTTTTATTATTTCAATTATATTTTAATATTAGATTGCTTCTCATCTAATCTTGACACATGATCAAATCAAACAAAAAAGAAGTAGGTACGTCACTTAGTATTAATACAGCTTTATATTTTCAAAATAGCCAAAGTAATTTCAGATCTTATTTCGTTTACAAACACAAAGATCTCTATCATACTACACAAAGCATACCTATACAAAAACAAGGGTGCCAAAATGACGGTTATTATTTATCTGTGCCATCAATATTATCTGTTCGCGCCAAAACACATGACCTTTTGAAAATGGAACACTTTCTTGACCATAAACTTGTTTTGCAAATGCCGGCGTTTGTGTAATCGTTGAGTAAAAACAAAGAAGACACGACTTCTAAATAAATTATATAACTTTTGAAGTCTTGAGTAATGTACCTGTTTGAATTAGATAATTTTATGAGGATCTTATTTCAATAATAATAGTTATAACGAATTTAGTATCTGGTTATTTTTTACGCACTGTTTTTTTGATATTGCTCAAAATATAATAAATGAAATTGTATTGTATTACCTACTTGGTTTTGGGTTTCAACACATATAGAAAAATTGTTTGTGTTTGTCTTGTCTCAATGTGAGTAGTTAGTTATTATTATTTCATAAATACAACGGTTCACGTTGATAAAGAATAAATATATAATTTGTAGTGACCAGTATTCTGGCAAATTACTAATAAAATGATTAACAAACAACCTAATTACCTAATTACATACATATTTGTAAAAACTTAAAACAGTGCTAAAAAGCGCAGTGTTAAAGAGCCAGACACTTCAATTTTCTTTTTATGTTCGTATATATGTACGTTCGTAGATATATAATAGCTTTAACATTACGCAAATACCTCTGGGAGTACAAAATCGTTGCTCAGCTCGATCATAAACCTAATAACTTAAGTGAATCCTTAAGTAAAGTGCGCATACAATGATTAAGTTGAGTGCGACCGCTTAGCCAATTTATTAGGCATAAAATTAATAGAATTGACCTTTCACGAATATGGTGCATTCCGGGGTATTTTAGCTAGCTTTTTGTGTTATTGGATGTTCAATGTGACCTGGTTGTTTTACGTAATGTAGTACCTAATGAAAGTAGACTATATTCTGTTTTTATAATCGTTCAGTTTATTAATAATATTGGGTAACTAATTGCAATATTTAGTTATAGTTTCTACAGTTTTACGTACATTAAACATATAAAAATAATATTTCTCATGTGTCGTGTAAATAAACGATTGGCCAAACAATGCATGTTATACCTAATATTACTAGCTTTCCGCCCGCGACTTTGCCCGCTTTGCCTAAAACCTTATAAATTATATACTAAACATATAAATATAAAAAACCTTCCTCGAGAACCACTCTATCTATTAAAACATCGCACCGCATCAAAATCCGTTGCGTAATTTTCAAGATTTAAACATACATAGGGACATAGGGACAGAGAATGCGACTTTGTTTTATACTATGTAGTGATATGACTGACCGGTTATCGGTATTAGGATATATAGGATAGATATAGGATATTGATAACTTTTCCTCAAAACTACGGATGCAATTATGTATGTAATTCCCGATCACCAATGTCATATAGTTATGTAAGTCGGAAGAGCTTTCACCTGCTTCATACATTCATTTTATAGTAATCATACTGCGTGGATAATTTTAAATTATGTGTTATGTTATTGGTTGTAAAGATGAGTGAATTAAATGTGGTAATTTGTTTATAAAATTAAATTGTTTGTGTATGTTTTGTTATTTGTAAGCTCTATATATTAATATTAATAGAACTTACTAATAAGCTGTCTAAGAAAGTTGAAGTTAGAGCTTTCATCAATAAAATGCTCTCTACCTTCGATAAAAGGTTGATATTTTTTTAAACAGAATTGGTAGAGTGTGATCAAATAACCGAGGCTTTCGTGGGTTATCGAGGGTTTATTCACGGAAGGTACTTAGCAATAAAAAGGCAATGCCAAAACAGAAGATTGATCACCTATTTGTCAGTATAAAAAATCGATCAATGAAACACACGTGTAATGCCAAGCTCGTGCCACAAATTTTTATTAAACGAGCATACCTACTTGCACTGCCTCATTTTATAGCTGCAAATTGGCGGCAAATGTGAAGCATATTGAGCCATAGTAGAAAATATTCCAAATTTATTAGGAAAATTAACGTGAAAATTGTTGAGCCGCGTGTAAAATATGAACTGGTCCAATCTCAGTTAAGTGATTGACCCTAAATAATTCGAGTTTTAAATTTTTGGGACATGCTTCATAGCAGCCATTTTGTAATGAAATACACGAACACGTGGAAATAATTGGCAGTTATTTCTTGTACGTACGTTTTTATGAGTAAGCATATTTTTCACATTAACTATTCTTCTTTATCTAATATTTCTTCTCATGTGTATCTCGAAAATAAATGAACCAATATGATATGATTTCTATTCCGAGGTAGTTCATATTACCCGAAGTTATTATTTTTGAAGTTTTATTTTGAAGGCTTTTCGTTGTTGGTTTTAGAAAACAATCAAACCCCATTTATTATAATACAAGCATAGCAATTCCATCGCAAACATTTTCCGAATCTTCAAAATTAATTAATTGAATTTTATCTCGAACGTCATCAAATTAATATTAATTTTATGCTAATAGTCTGTACAAACATTAATTAATATTTCATAATCATGAATGATCACGATTTCATTGAAATCTTCCGCTCCATAAGTTCAAATTTAACTTTGACAGTTAATGTTGGCCAAAATAGATTGTGTGTTGCAGTCATTATCACTAATTAGGTACACTATGCAATTATAAATAGAGAGAATATTCGAAGAACAAATAGATTTGTTTTTGATGTGAAACCTCTTTAGACCAGTTGAGAGTAAAATTTCAAGGTCGCGTCATGTCAATACCGTCACGTCATGGAGTAAGGCGACGATTTTGGCATCTATGAATCTTGCCAAAAAAGTTTCACTTTTGACACGTGTGCTCGGCACACACGCTCTTTTTATCTTAAAGACATAAAGTGAAGTCCCGTGTGTGTATGGGGCAGATGCATTATTTATACGATTTGTTGGATTAACTGATTGACTTTCTATATGGACGAGTAGGTGATCAGCCTTCTGTGTCCTGCCAGACCGAGACATTGTTTTTCTTCGTCTCCTGCTCCGCTATACAGGATTGATGTTTGAAGCTCTCTCATGCAGACACTTTTAATAGTAGTTTAAACGTGGTTAAAACTTTAATTTGAGGGCAACTTTAATTAAAAAAAGACGTGTAGCACTCGGGGACTGCAACGGTAAAGCTATTGCATGTTATGCCTTCAAACCACACCTCCGCGCTCGTCGGAGTGGGGAGCGTTTTTCGTTACGGAATTTCTGGATTCGGTCCCCGCGCTCAAGGCCCGCGATAGAAGCTTTGCAATAGCTTAAAAATAATAATACAAAACATCAACAGCTTATAGTCACAATGCTCTATCTATCACACACAATTCTCTCTTGTCATAATACTTTGCAAATAATCGATTGTCTTTAAAAACATGAGATCAAAGGCCAAACTCATCAACTATTGGACTACTTTCTCCATTGTTACAAAGATTACAATCATGCGGTTCATTGACCTCATATGATTTTCAGTAAAATGTTATTTTAAAATATTACTCAATTCGTAACACATTTTGAAGCAAAAACTCTCATCAAGCATTTTATTGTTTTAGTCGTTAGGCTAATCCTCTCCAACCTTAATTACAAGCCAGATGCTAATGACTTTCACTCGATTATTGAAAAACATTAATAGAACAAAAAATAAATATAAAAAACAAAAATATATAAGTTTTGTTGAATTAAATCTGTCCGTTCAATTAATGTGGGCCAAAATTACGTCTAGTAGAGTCGAGAGGTTGGATTTAAAAAAAAGTAGGCTGTTTTTGAGTTGAATCATGAGAAACAAACAAGAAACTAATATTTTCTCTTTATAATAAATATCCTACTAATATTATAAAGGCGAAAGTTTGTATGGATGTTTGTTACTCTTTCACGTAAAAACTACTGAATGGATTTGAATGAAACTTTACCACAATATAGCTTATACATCAGAATAACACATAGGATAGGTTTTATCCCGGAAATCCCACGGGAACGCGAACTATGCGGGTTTTCCTTTGAAAACGCGGGCGAAGCCGCGGGCGGAAATCTAGTTATAGAATAAAGTACTTATAATATACTGACTGTCTTGACTGTCTTTATGAGTATTTGAAGTATTTTTAATATAGGTTTCAATCTAGACAGGAAAGGAACAATAATTAGTAATAACGCTCGTGAATGTTCAAACTCAAAGGAATTCCTGATTATTTCTGAAGGATCGTTAAACAAATAAATAAACATTATCTAAGATCCAGATGAAATATAGGTACCTGAATTACTCAAGGGATATAATATATTATAATATCTCTTATTTTGTATTTAATGAAAATTAAGAAAGGGCAAGGGCGAGTGAATTATTACATCGAAATTAAAATCGGTGGGTATCACAAATTGTTTCATTATTTCGAGGTTTACAATTTACATCACGTTCCTTTTGGGCATCAATTACATTTTTAATTAGTGTTCTAATAAGTTGTTTTTATTGAATGATATGAACATGAATCTTAATCTTAATACTATTATAAAGGCGAAAGTTTGTAAGGATGTATGGATGTATGGATGTATGGATGTTTGTTACTCTTTCACGTAAAAACTACTGAACCAATTACAATGAAATTTAGCACACATATAGAGGGTAACTTGGATTAACACATAGGATAGGTTTTATCCCGGAAATCCCACGGAAACGGGAACTATGCGGGTTTTCCTTTGAAAACGCGGGCGAAGCCGCGGGCGGAAATCTAGTATTATCTATTTTAATCGTATAATAAATTGGAAAGATTGGATTATTTTTCGACATCAGGCGTTAGTTCACATAAAATATTATAAGTATTGTAACTAATATAGTTGCATTACTTCCTTCCTTTTTTCATTTCATAAATATTAACCACTTAAATAGGGTAAATTTAATTTTTTGTAGGCATGTAAGTTATCAGTATTTTGTCTCCACTGGGATCAAACCTAAGGCCTTTCAGTTGTTAAACACACGCGATTAGGTACCAATACCTTAATGCATACAATATAATATTATTAATTTATGAAAATATTAATACAAATAGTAATTAAACAAAGAAACAACAATATCCTGTAGCTTGGTCATCGTTAGCACGCTTGCTACATATTCATTCAAAATTTAAGTTAAAAATAATTTTGAGTTTCTGAGAATATGCTTCTAAAAACATTTACATAATTTACTTTAATAATGTAACATTATCTAATGATATACAGCGTATTTTTATTAATTTTAAACCTGAAAAAAAACGCATATACTCGAAGATATTTTAAGATAGTATCAATTTTTTTGTTTTTATTGGGTGTTTAATTAATACGAATAAAATGAAATAAAGGCAAGCTTATAAGAAAATGATTATAATTTCTATGTCAGAAGCTTTCTGGCTGGATTACGTTGTGTGGAATATCCAGGGTTATTTATTTATTTTATTTATAATATATAGAGTGGTCGTATATATCTCAGTGGTCTTCCTACTTTTCTTACTTATAATTGTATCTTTTTTTACAGCATTATTAGCCACCATCACAATCGTCGCGTCCGTCCAAGTAGAGGATCCTTGCAAGCTGAAATCCCGTGTCACTGCCGATGATAAGTACTGCGACAAATACTGGGAGTGTGAGAACGGTCAAGCGGTGCAGTATGATTGTCCAAACGGTCTGGTCTTCGCGGGCAAGCACAGAGGAGTGACGGAAGGCTGCGACTACCCGTGGAGGTCGAATTACTGCGAGTACCCTAAAGTACAGATAAGTGAGTATGCTTTAATATACTAGTTTTGTTTAGTGTTGTCACCTGTAAAAATACTGATGCAGAGTAATGCTTTTAACCGACTTCGAAAATAAAGGTTCTCGATTCGCCAGTATGTTGGCTTTGTTACTAATGAACTTTCGACTAAGTGAACCAATTTTGATAATTTTTTACTTGAAAGCGAGTGACTGGCATAGTCCCAATGTTTGGTTTAGTTTTTAAAGGCGGTTTTTTGTTAAAAAATAATTGAATAGTTTCTAAATGTAGAGTATGTGGGTGTGAATAAAATATATTTTACTTCGACTTGTGATACAAACGGACCACTTAGTGATATAAGAATAATTAAGCCCATAGTCATCAATAACCCCGGACGTTTCAGTAGAGGTCGTTAAAAGGGAAAAAATAAATAGTCATTATTATTAGGTACTATTTATTGTTTCCTGGTGAATTTATTGAGTTTGTTTATTCATTTAATTTACATTCACGTTTTCAATTTAGAGGTATTACAATTCGTAGAATATACCTAAGCAATAATATTTAACATTACCTAGAAATTGTGGTTCATTGAATCCACACGTAAATTTGTCGGAAATGTGGTTATCGACCGCAGTATTATTTTACATACCTATGTCTATGACATATATAATTTTGCTATACTTTCCTAGTTTAGTTTAACACTAGCGGTCCGCCCCGGCTTCGCCCGTAGTACATATTTACGTTTTCTCTACATAAGAACCATCCTCGTACTTCAAGGAATATAATAAAAAAAGAATTATCGAAATCAGTTCAGCCGTTCTCAAGTTATGCGCTTACCAACACATTTTGGGATTCATTTTTATATTATAGAAGATAGATAGATTGACTCCAAATTCCTTAGAGATTGTTGTTAGTTAAGGGATTTTAGTATCTAAAGAAAACCACTATTAAAAAAATTTATTTGGATTTATTATGTAACCCTCTAGCGCAACTGAAGTCTCAAAAAGTCGTTATGCAAAAGAAGTATGAGACATATAATCGAGAGTGATACAGACTCTAGTAACTCGCCTAGATTATAACAAATAATTACCAGAAACTATTTGGTTTATTCACAGACTATACCGATATCTAGTTAATGAATTGTTATCTCAATTGGGAGGTTATTGATGGATAGGGTAGCTGTCAATTATCCAAAGATCTCAAGTATCTCGTCTCCTTGAAGTAATTAATACGCATAGAACTGAGGGGTTCCATTCCCAGTAGGAACTTGCAAAATATAATCAAATAATTGAACTTTTTATTATTTATTAATCTTCTCCATATGCCAAAAGGGAAAATTCAACTTTACTTTTCGATCTAAAGCAGTGAATATTTCATCATGATATTATTAAGCAATGCTATGATTGATATTATTAAGTATGCAGTGTCTGATGATATTTATCAGCTTTTCATCATATTCATATTCATCACAAACAAACAAACAAACAAACAAACAAAAATACTTTATTGTGCACCAATAAATAAAAATTACAAAAGTAAATATATAAAATAAATAGACAAAGTTGAGCACAACAGGCGGTCTTATCGCTAAGACAGCGATCTCTTCCAGACAACCTCATTCATCACCTATTCACACAAAAGCCACCTTAACCTCAATCTCAATTCCTTTTAAACTTTTACAAGCCTTTATAATTTTTTTTCACCAATTCGATACATCGATAGGATCATCCATTGAATAACAATCCTTGGTCCTTTGAGCTAGTATAATATCATTCCATTTTTAGGGTTCCGTAGCCAAAATGGCAAAAACGGAACCCTTAGGGTGCACTCACACACATCAGTCACCGTCACGGCACGTCACCGGACAGGATTAAAAAAAAATATGTATCAATAGTTCTAGTATGACTCTGTTCCCACACGACAGTCGCCGGCACGAAATCTATCAGTGACGTCACCGGTCAGGCACGTCAAATAATCTTACCATACATGTATCATACTTTTATCCCCACTCACCCGGTGCCGTCACGTCTCAGTTCAGTCAGCGTCGTGCTACCGTCAATTGCTACATGTTCTCTAGCGTGACACACGTCTAATCACTGACTAACCTGATGTATGTGTTCAATGATTCAGTCAAACCGGCGACGTGACTGACGGACAACATGACGGTGACTGGTGTTTGTGGATACGTACACAAACCGTCACCGATCAGTCATCGGTGACTTGACGGTGACTGATGTGTGTGAGTGCACCCTTATAGTTTCGTCATGTCCGTCTGTCCGTCTGTCCGTCTGTCCGTCTGTCACAGCCGATTTACTCGGAAACTATAAGTACTACAGTGATGAAATTTGATGGGAATATGTGTTGTATGAACCGCTACAAAAATATGACACTAAATAGTAAAAAAAAGAATTGGGGGTGGGGCCCCCCATACATGTAACTGAGGGATGAAATTTTTTTTTTCGATGTACATACCCGTGTGGGGTATCAATGGAAAGGTCTTTTAAAATGATATAAAGTTTTCTAAAAAACATTTTTCTTAAAGTGAACGGTTTTTGAGATATCAGCTCTCAAAGTCGTAAAAAGTATGTCCCCCCCCCTCTATTTTTATAACTACGGGGTATAAAATTCTAAAAAAAATAGAGGTGATGCATGCTAATTAACTCTTTCAACGATTTTTGGTTTGATCAAAGTATCTCTTATAGTTTTTGAGATAGGTTGATTTAACTGTAATTTATTATATTTGCTGCTACGGAACCCTTTGTGCGCGAGCCCGACTCGCACTTGGCCGGTTTTATCTTTTATTTCGTAAGACGCAATAAGGTCATTCGATTCTTTTACGTAGCAGGACTTTCGATTTTTAGTTGTCACCACCGCGATAAATCACTAGTAACACTGGTGGTGTATGTATTTTTCAATTGCAAATCTTCCAATTACTAAGTAGCCAATCTCTTGCAGACCCACCTCTTGGTACTGAGCACTGCGACTGGTTATACGGCATCTTCGGCCACGAGACCTCATGCACCAGATATTGGACCTGCTGGAACGGTACAGCAACAGAACAGCTCTGCATAGGCGGTTTGCTGTATAACGAGAACGCTCATTCCTGCGACTGGCCTGAGAATGTAGACGGCTGTCAGAAACATCGTAAGTATTTGGAGCTGTTTGAAGAAAATAGACAGTAAAGCGATGTGTGTAAGGTTGATATTGGTTTGTTGCAAGACTAGGAGTTAGGGTTGTCACGTAACTGTGTAGTGTGTATCCTAATGGTCGAGGTGAATAATACACATATAATATGCAGTAATTAAATTAATAGATTTATATATTGAATATGGCAATATTTACTGGTAACAAAACTATAATACGATGCAGTGCTAAAAATTAGAATCTATATTTTTCACAAAGACTGAATGTGTGAATATTTTTGCAAAGTATAGAGTCTTCTCAAATACATGAAGACTATGAAAATATTGGTAGGAGAATCTCAATGAAGATTACTTTTGATGTTTACAAAGCAATACTTGATAAACAACCTAGAGGAAAGTTTGATCATAGTTCTTTAAGCAGAAATTGTAATTCTCTGGAGTTATTTACCGCAACTCTCCTAAAAGTTTGTTACACTGTACTTATATAATAAGTTATAATGAGTTGAAAGAAACCACAAAAGTTGGAAATAGCAGTCGCAGCTAATTAACGCTGTAAATGAGAAATTAAATAGGGAATACTTAAACAAAAAGTTGTTGGTATTATTTAAAAACATTACATGTTTCAGAGATACTGTTTATAACACAAATAAGAACCAATTTTCATAATATTCAAGTTCCTTTATTTGTTTACCTGGATTAACACGACTAACAAAAATTAACAATATAAATAAGGTTAAACAAAGTGATGACACAAGTTTGTCATGTTTACAGAAAATAAAAAAAAGCTGTGCAAAGGTTTGACGGGTCACCTTGTACAAAAATAAAACTACCTATCATATTATATCACTACTATAAATGAACTTAGGTACCTACTTAAAATACATAAACAAAATAAAACACAAAAATATCCATTGTCTCGACATTCCCTAAATTCTTTCCACGCACGCCGCATAGAATATTAAACAACATGAATATTAAAATAATGCCCTTTACATGGAATTGTGGAATTTAATCATTTTACATGGTAAAAAGTATCCATTATGGAAATGGAATAACCACATATGTATTGTAAATTCTCTAAAAAGTAGTCAAGGTTCAAAGAAAGGCTTTCAGGCTAATTACTTTTCTTTTAAAAGGTCAGAATATTTTTTAGGTTTTAAAGGTTTGTATATAAGATTGATGAGAATAAAGGTTGTTTACCTAGTACAGTTAGAAAAGATTAATCGTCTTTTCCCATTAGACATAAGAATATATTTTATGAATGGGAAAAGCATTAGGTATATATTTTTTGGAATTACATTTAATGAATATTAAGCTAGAGAATAATAGTTCCCCACAACTGAATTACATATTATTAGTTATCAAAAGTTGTTACTATTTTTTAATTCTCACATAATTAGTTGTTAAAATCCTTTCTTGACTGATGCCTACATCATAGTGGCATGATCGTTCCAGTACTTTGAGCTGAGCGTTGATAAATTAATCAGCCACATTTTTATTTTATATATTAAAGTTTTGTTCAATGAAGAACTAACCTTTAACCTATAACATTCCAGCCCTCTGCAACGAGGACCCCAACGGCAACGTGCCACTTGGCAAGTCCTGCAACCGTTACTGGCAGTGCCAAGGCGGCTACCCGCGGCTGCAGCGCTGCCCCGCTATGCTTGTCTTCGACCGCCGCTCGCTGCGGTGCGTGGTGCCTCCCACTGAAGAGTGTGACATTCCCACTACCACCGGACCACCACCAGAGGAGGAAGAGCAGCGCCAAGCGCAACGGCAAGAGCAGGTTTGTTATTTAGAGATTGACTAGACTTGGCAAGACTTGGCTAGTTTAAAAGCTGTCCTGCAATGCTGATCTTCGACCTCCGCTCGCTGGTGACGTGCCCACCACGAAGAAGAACAAAGCCAAGCACAGCGGCAGGAGCAGGTTTGATATTCAGAGATAGACTTGTCAAGTTTATAGCTGCCCCAACCTGCTGGTATTCGACCGCCGCGGCCGCTCTTAAATATTTTAAATGAAATTAGTATAGTATATAAGGAAAATATAAAAATGAATTGTAATACAGAAGTTGGGAGTATGCGACTAAAATCTACAAAAACACATAAATATATACCTACTTTTAATTAAATTTAGAAAATTACGTTAAAAGAGTAAAACAATCATGTGAACATATTGTATTAACCCAGTATTTCATAATGCATGGTAAAATAAAGCTGCAAGTGGATTGCACTTTGATTAAATTCCAACATCCAATTCTACGAAATGCAATATCATTGGGATAATTAAATTTTCTTCTCGTATTTTTCCGAACAAAGAATAAATCAAAAACAAATTACGAAAGGCGTGACTTTTTGATTCGTTTTTTATTAATATACTAGCGGTCCGCCCCGGCTTCGCCCGTGGTACATATTTACGTTTTCTCTACATAAGAACCATCCTCGTACTTCAAGGAATATAATAAAAAAAGAATTATCGAAATCGGTCCACCAGTTCTCGAGTTATGCGCTTACCAACACATTTTGCGATTCATTTTTATATTATAGATAGATACAGAATCGTATTTTTATTTGGATTTAATTATACCTAACAGAAATCCATGACGTAGATAGTTACTCACCAGTTTCATAGTCTGAATTGGTCTGAATAATCTAACAAGACATTTGAAATGTATACCTATATGAAACCTATCGCGTTTGAATCAGAAATTACCTCTATCAGAGATTAAGATAATAAAAAGTGCCAGTGTAAAAATGAATAGAGACACTTTTACGACAGAGATAAATTAATTACAAAACAAAATGTTCAAATCGATTAAAAAGAAATCGTCATAGGAGTAGAACAAGATCACATATCAAAAATATCTAAGGAATACCAATAAAACCCGCCCACATCGTCAAATTAAGGTAGCGTTCCAAATCCGTCCAGCCAATTGAATATCCCATAAAGCCCTTTTAAGGCACGTAATCTATTACGTATTAATGTTTTACGATTCCAGATATATTTCGTTAAGGACCCGAAGAGGATTTATTGTCCCTTTATATAGTTCCCTTATCACAATGAATGTGGGTGATATCTTTATTAATGTTTATTATATGTATAAACTGTACAATTTGAATGAAAAATGAGAAATTACACTTTCTCTCTTCTTGAGCTGTCTTCTTTTGATAACTAAATTGAAGACGACTTTACAAATGTCTAGTTTCATACATTTTTTTATAAATTAAATAATCTTTAGTTCCTTTATTACATACTTCATGCCCGGTGTGTTGAAGCTAAGGAGTTTAATATCTATGGACTTCCCCTCAGAGATATTAAAATTCTTACAAACAACGACTAACCTAAAGACTCGGGACAAACTCTTGAAACCAAAGACTGCAAAACTTGTCGACTAGTTTATAATACTTGAGAGTACTCTGTTAAGAATTTCTAGAGCTACTTTAATATACATAATATTATATAGGTCAAAATTTTGAAAAGATAGATAATTTCGTAAAATATAGAGGTTTAGGAAAAGCTTGACTCATAAAGTTAGTTAATAACCATCTTTATACAAAGTACGTACTGACTAAAAACCGTTTAAAACGTATTTAATTAATGGTTTAAATTCTTACTACAAAACATTTTTAACGTAAACCATAACAAGGAAAGGACAATAGATAAAGCCAAGTTTAAACCTCTGTATTCAAGTTAAACCATGACTTTATAGACTGGGCTTGAACCGTCTATTTTAATTTTGAAGTGAAAGTTCTTTAGGCGCATTGAGATTAAAATTTCAAGGTCGTGGCATTGCAATACCGTCACGTCATGGAGTAAGGCGCCGATTTTGGTATCTAAAATCTTATAAATTTATAAAGACTAGAAAAAATTCGATCACGAGGCGGGACTCGAACCCGCATCCTTTCGCGCCATTCCGGGGCGGATGCCTGACCAATTCAGCCACTCGTGACCCGCCAGAGCAATCGAATTTATTCTATTCTTTCAGTTTTATGTTTCTAAGGGACACACCGCGCGCCATCTATTGAGATGATTAACAACCATCTCAACCAATATGAAACACTTTTCAGTGAATACAATATTGTAACGATGGAACACGACCTTTTTTGTTGAAATTGATATTTTTGGTCTGGCATCCGCATTGAATTGGTCAGGCATCCGCCCCGGAATGGCGCGAAAGGATGCGGGTTCGAGTCCCGCCTCGTGATCGAATTTTTTCTATTCTTTATAAATTTATATTTATAAAGCATTTGAATGCCACAAAACCAAAAATATCAATCTAAAATCTTGCCAAAGAAGTTTCACTTGCGACAAGTATGCTCGGCACACCCGCTCTTCTTTTAATTTAATTATGTGTTTGTTTCTATTAAAATATCCTGAAAATAAATATTCTTATAACATTTTTTGAATATTTCAGAACCCGCACAAGTCCAACCGGCCAAGCAAGGAATACAACCTAGACGGCCAACGCCCGAGACCCAGAAACTAAAGATTATCCAAAGGCATCGTATTTATTGCCAAATCTAATTTAGACTTTAAATCTATCTCCAATAGATATAAAATAGACGAGCAATAGAGTTGATTGAGATGTATTGAGAATGTGAGGTTATTGGTATCCCTTCTATTTTTAGACATCTTTATTTGTAAAAGAAATGAAGATATAATTGGCTATTTAATATTTATTATAAGACCAGATCAGGTATTATCTTACTTTGCTGATTACTTGGAAATTGATCGAGCCTAGATTTTTAAACACTCATTCTACAATTTTCTCTTAAAATAAACAATTGTAAACCCTGAAATATCTTCAGTAGGAACATTCCAATGAACAATGCCTATTAAAAGTTTTATAGCAAACTTTCTTTCATCTTGGAGATTAATAACGAAGTATGATACTCCAAAGGCTAAAGGGAAAAGTTTTATCGTTTCTCCCATGTTTACTTTCCAACTTCTCATATTCCATATGTTAATAAATTTCCCCACCCTTATTTGTTTAGGCGTTTTATCAACGTGCGTTTGAACCGCGGCGGTTTCATTTCCAAAAAGTTCAAAGACCAACAGTTTCATTTTAGAGACTGCATTTTTACATACATATAACATATTTCGGGTCAAAACGTTGTTGAACCTCATGGTTCTTTCACCACTTTTAAAATAAATACAAACACACATATTTATGAAATGTATCTAAGTTATTGATACGTTACATACACGAAAAAAGACATTTCCAATGCTACTAATGAAAAAACCGCCGCGATTCAAACGTTCGTTCTTGAAACGAAAATGCTGTTTAGGCTATTTAGAGTATATGTAAATTATCTTCTTAATGATTTGTCAAAGAAATACTCAATTAACAGACATTATTCATTAGTTTAAGAGTAAGTTAATTTTAAGTTAAATAAAAGTACTTTATAAATTAATGATTGGTTGTTTCATTTTAGACTTAGCTTCTTATTAATTATTAACTTGACTAGCTTTGCTCCTGCGGCTACGTTTGCGTGAATGTTAAGTATACATATCTCCTATTTCACTCCCTCAAGTTTATTGAAGTTAAACGACTTGCGCATTGAGAGTTAAATTTCAAGGTCGCGGCATGGTAATGCCGTCACGAAATAGAGTAAGGCGACAATTTTGGTATCTTTGAACCTTGCCACGCTCTTCTTTTTTTTTAAACAAGTAGTTCATATTATAGAAGTAAGTTTTATTCTAAGGTCAAGACGTCTCTCTTTGTACTAAATATCATCAAAACGATTTACTAGTTTAAGTGTGAAAGTCTAATAGACTGACAGAACTACTATTCTTGCATATATATTAGTAGACGGAAATTTACCTTAAAAAATTGCTTTTCTTCGACTGAATACCTTATATATATATGGTAATTTAAACACCACTTTCGATGAAATTTATTTTGCCATTATTTTTTACTTTCGTTACTATGGATACTATTTAGAAGGTACAATAATTATTAATTGCTTGTAAACAAAACATAATTAAATTTCGTTAATGGGGCATTAAGACGGGTCTGTTCTATCTCGTTTATTCTTTATTAAATTTTGTTTCTTACAAAGACTATGATTAAACCCGAATGGCCCCTGGGTTATTAAGTTTCTTCATTAACGAGTAATTTAATAAAAACTTTTTGTTGTCCTCTATCTAACCGGTAAAAAACACTACTAATATTAAAAATGCTAAAGTTTGTGAGGATGGATGTATGTATGTTTGTTACTCTTTGATGCAAATACTACACAACCAATTACAATGCAATTTAGCACACATATAGAGCGTAACGTGGATTTACACATGGGACAGGTTTTATCCCATGGGAACGGGAACTATGCGGGATTTTCTATGAAAACAAGGGCGAAGCTCGCGGGCGGAAAGCTAGTTAAACAGTATTTAGATAACGTAAGAAAATTTGTATTATATCATGTTCATTTTTTACCTAACTACGATAGAGGGAGTGTAATGTTTTTGAATTTACATATTACCATCATTCTAAAACATTTAAGCAGTCATTATTTAGCTACAGACAGTTTTTTTTTAATCTTTGTTTAGAAACATGTTACATGTTCTTCCAATAAATTATTACAAAATAATATTATGGAAATATCACCTGAAAATGGTGAAAGTGAATTTTTTCAAGCCAACACACAACCAATATCACTTGAAACACAAAACTTCAGCCAAATAAGGGTTAACTTCTTTTTTTATAATACTTCCTTAGCAACCAGCTGAATGGTCATTTAGGCCTAAGTAGCAACGTAATGGTCTCCCGGGCCCTCTACGTTCACGGAATCAGATTAATGCTATAAGGGTAAAAGGGAATATCAAGGGCTCTCTAAGACACGAAAACCGCTGAGACTGACGGATTGTAAACGTTATCAGGATTATTTATAAGTAATGGTTTTTTAATAAACCACTATACGGTAGTCCTGGCTTCAGTAAATTTTCGTAAGATGTAGCTTTGTAATTGAAGAAGAATTTTTAAAATCGGTCCAGTAGTTTTTGAGTTAAATGGTATCTCAGGAACTACTGCTCCGATTTGGTGTTAGAAAGCCAAAGCCTATGTGATTCCTCAATGCTACGGTGTAGTCAGTAGGTACGAATGTTCAGTACAATATCTATACTTCACTATCACTACATAGTATAAAACAAAGTCGCTTTCTCTGTCTCTATGTCCCTATGTCCCTTTGTATGCTTAAATCTTTGAAACTACGCAACGGATTTTGATGCGGTTTTTTTAATAGATAGAGTGATTCAAGAGGAAGGTTTATATGTATAACAACATCCATTAAATAGTGGAGAAGTACTGTTATTTTTGAGGTTTCTAATGTGATGTCGTAAAAAATTACATTTTTTCCGCTTACATTGCAAACGCAGGCTGAACCCTTCGAGTTTTATCAAAATAATGTACTAAGTATTGTACACATTGAAAAGGTCTAGAGAAAATCTCTCCGTGAATGGTATATGTCTGTCTCTTATGGATAACCCACAATAACTTTTTTTTGTCATTTACTTTTTACGACAAATAATGGCTAATTTTCGAAGCGATTTTAACCAATACAGCATTAATCCTTAACCAATTAAATACCTTGAATACATTGTTCATTTCATATAGATCTATATGGCCCTTTACACCGTATGATTTAAGTGAATATTTTCGAAGATATTACAGATTTAAAAATTGCGGGACGTAGCGTTTGTGGCGGTACCAGCCGGCCACCATTGCACCCGTGCGAAGCCGGGGCGGGTCGCTAGTAATATTATAAAGCTGAAGTGTTTGTTTGTTTGTTTGTTTGAACGCGCTAATCTCGGGTACTACTGGTCCGATTTGAAAAATTATTTCGGTGTTAGATAGCTCATTTATCGAGGAAGGCTATAGGGTATTATCATCACTCTACGACTAAGGAGTGGAGCCACGGGGGTGAAACCGCGCGGAGCAGCTAGTTACTAATACGCTAGCCTGCGTATGTATGTATGTTTGTCACGTAACATACACACGCATACGTATTGGACAAATTACTTGAGAAATGGGATCAAGACTTTATTTTAAAAATGAAACCCATTGAATTATTTAAAATTCTAATTTTAAGTCAATAACTTTCCCTGAAATTAACGGAATGTAGTATTAAAAATAAAGGTCATATTGATATTCACTCACTTTCAACAAAGTAATAAATATCGAAGCAAAATACCTTAAACTAAAACAACTAAGAAAATTATTTCCCACTGATCCCACTCTTGGATTTCTAATCAATAATACTATAGATAAATAATAATTATTAATAGATTTATAGATAAATAATAATAATAAGTTTATAGATAAACTAGCTTTCCGCCCGCGGCTTCGCCCGCGTTCTCAAAGAAAAACCCGCATAGTTCCCGTTCCCGTGGGATTTCCGGGATAAAACCTATGCTATGTATATGTGTGCTAAATTTCATGCAAATACATCCAAGGAATAAAAAGTTTCATACAAACTTCTATCCCCTATTTTACCCCTTTAGGGGATGAATTTTCTAAAATCCTTTCTTAGGGGACGCCTACGTTATGACATCTACCTGCATGCCAAATTTCAGCCCGATACGTCCAGCGGTTTGGGCTGTGCGTTGATAGATCACTATATCAGTCACCTTTGAGTTTTATATATATAGATAATTATTAATAGATTTTAAACAATATTTCGCATATTACGCTCTTTCGTTTCTATTTGTGGCTTATGAATGAATTTTAATTATAGGCTGCATTTTAAACATTTGTAGTAGTGAGCGTAATTATTTATTTATTTATTTGATTTGCCAACAGTTATGTACATCTTATATTTATAATATATTTTGAGTATGTGACATAAATTAGCATGCATAGCAAGATGTAGATAAAATTACAGGCAAATACAACATGCATTTTTGAGTTGTATCAAATTATAGCTTCTAATCGTAGTATAAATTCTAATCAGAAAACATTATTCTAATCAGTATAATTTTTATGTAAAACGCTTTTATATGCAAACAAACTAAGAAAGTTGGTGTCAACTTTTGTGCTATTTAAATAATCTATTATGTTCCCGACAAACTCTAGCAATGACGCTTTATTTGACCTTTGTTTTAATAAATAACAATTTAATTTTTAAACTGCAATTATACATTCTTAATTGAACTGTAAGTTAATTCGTATAGTAGGTACGTCACTTCTAAGTCGAGAGAGTTTTGTTAATATTAAGCCAACAATTTAAGGTAATTCAGTCAAAAGAAAACGAAGCATTCGAAGTGATCAAAAGTTATATATATATATATATAAAATACGATAGTAAATTAATTACAATGTTTAAAAATTTCATTTTATTCCTACTTTTTGGTCCTTGGGTCGCAGAAGGTAAGGCATATATTTTTCATTTGTAATTTTATGATTTCTTTTAATAATATTATATATATCTTATGAATGCATAATATGATGCACATAATAAAATAGAAATAAAAATTAAAGATTTATTCATTATATTATTTTCCCGACGTTTCGCACACTTTGCAGCGAGCGAGGAAAATAATATAATGAATAAATCGCATTTAAAATCCTTTAAAATCTTTAATTTCTAGAAATAAAAGTTCCATAGAAACCTAAACGACGAGTGGTCTTCACACACGCGGCCTCCGAAGAAGGCTGCGTGGGGGATGCTGTTCAGGACGATTCGTCCTCTGCAGCAGGTTGCTGGCGCCGCCCGCTAATACGGGCGGGTTACTGGGAGGACGAATCGCCCTGTTTGGGAATAAAAATATTTGTAGATTGGGGCACAGTCAGAACACACACATTGGGGCACACAGAAACCTAAACGTATAAAATTAGTATGTTAATACAAGAGAGTAACATTGTTTAATATGCATATCAGAAAACCTTCCATAAGCTAGAATGCAAAAATACAGACTATAACGCTAATTCGCTTACTGATTGTTGCTAAGAAATAGTTTTAATAGAGGTTAAATAAAAATTTGAAATTACAGCAGGAGCTTTTCAAGCATCAAGTGATCCCGATACTAAAATAGTAGGTGGAGAAGACGCACCAGAAGGAGCTATTCCATCTCAAGTATCATTGAGGATGAACATCTCCGCTGAGTCCCACTTCTGTGGCGCCACCATCATCAGACCGACTTGGGTAGTGACAGCTGCGCATTGCACAGTCGAGTAGAGTATTATTATAAATACTTTTTATGAGACATCATTTTAGTTACGACGGTTCTATTATTTTTTAACCGTGCTATAGTTTTATGATAACCGCTTTCGGCTCATTTAGAATAAAAGTCAGGCCAAATTTTTGCAATAGTTTTATGGCAACCGCTTTCGGCTCATTTAAGGGCTAGAATAAAAGTGAGGTCAAATTTTAAAAAGACTTAGAAATGTAAGATTTGATAGTTCCAGTATCTCTTAACATTTCAAAAAACTCCTCAAGTTATAAAAGAGACCCCCTTAGACCTACATCACATATTAACCCAGTATATCACTAGAATACAGCGAGTGTAACCCTTTTTTACTTTGGTATGACTTAACACGTTAGCTGCGAAACAGGGCTTGAAACACCCTGTCCGTGTCTCGTCGTTATAGCGGTAGTAAAAAACTCAAACTTCTCTGTCGTGCGGGAGGCATAACTGCCATCTGGTTCAGTGTAGGAAATTGATATCTAGGTATATATCTGAGATGTGCTATTGATTCCTAGTTCAATGGTATACCGACCTTAATACCGGGTTTCTTAGACCTCGTGCCGCACTGAACTAATAAAAATTCTAACACAGTGCGGAACGAGGTTGCGAACACCTCGTACCCCGCGAACCTCGTACCGCACCCTAAGCTAGCTTCACGCGGTTAGTGTTGTGCAACACATTCGAGACTGAGCACGCGACGAATTACGACTGCTGCCGATTATGTCGAAACGTTGCCGAAAAAAGTTAATCAAGGAGGAAGATGAAGAAAAACCGGGTGGTGAAACTCTAAAATCTGAAATCTGAAAAAATATTATTGCTTGGCCTGTTTTAATGAAAAACATCCATAAGTTTGACAAATAAATACAATTAAATAAAGTCGATATTTCTTTTCCCATCACTAAATTATATGAAAAACTGCTATCGTTCAGTGCGGTATGGGGTACATCAGACCCCACATTTTATTTTACCCATAGAATCTAAACTAACTAATCTAACCACGGGCGACGGTAGATTTAGGTTAATGAACTCATCTATACATATAATAAATCTGTAGAAGGGTCAATTCTGTACATTGAAAATATTGAAAAAATAAATAGCAGGGGGTGTTACTGGATCCATACCAAACCCAAATATGTGATTAAAAAATTTTTTGTCTGTCTGTCTGTCTGTCTGTATGTGAAGACATCACGTGAAAACTAACGGTACGATTTCGATGAAACTTGGTATAATTATACCTTATTATCCTGGGCGTAAAATAGGATACTTTTTATCCTGGAAAAATACGTAGAAAAAAAATTAATCTTAATTTTTCAGTTTTATCCATAGACGTTGTTCTGTAGAACCGCGAACACACGTTGCGTATTATTAAAGGACTACCCGTATTTGGGTCCAATAGATATTAATTATAAGATGTCATTGTCAGAGTTACTCAAAATGGAGAAATAAACCATCCACGCGAAGACCGACATCCGCGCGGACGGAGTCGCGGGCGGAAGCTAGTTGTTAATAATAATCACGACAAAAGCCGCACACTTTGTCTTATTTGGCGCCAAAAAAAGGATTTTGATCTCCTACGGGCTCTGGGGTTTAATATGCCTCGTGCCGCCACAATGTCTGGTATAGGACAAGGTTTAAAACGACCCGTAACGCAGTAATGGAAAGTACAGATATGTATATATGTGCCGCAGTCAACGTGATAACCATATAATTATAAAATAAATTAACAGAGGAATAAACATGTAAAATAGAAGTTTATAAATTAACATTTAAATTGTTTCCACCTGCAATAAGAAAAGGCAATTATGGCGGATAAATGTATGTTTATAAAGGATTTTTTGTAGGTACAGGAAATTTTTGAGTAATTTTCAGATATCAAGTTTTTTTACAGTCTCCGTGCCGCCAGAATAACGGTGGTAGTTGGAACCAACAAACTGTCGTCAGGTGGTGATACATATGCTGTGAAACAAATAATAAACCACCCGAATTTTAGTGACACAACTTACGTAAATGACATCGCTCTTCTTGAAGTAGCTGAAGAGATTCGATACTACTCTAAAGTGGCTCCCATGGCCTTGCCTGATGAGGATATTCCTGCTAACACAACCTGCGTAATTTCAGGATGGGGATTTACAGATGTACGTTATGTTTAGTATCGTATCATTATACCTATACAGGGTGTCCCACTGTTGGTATACTAAGCTCAAAGGAGGTTATAGTTTTGCATACGCTGAGTACGTAAAAAATACTTAAAAATTCCAGACGCATTTTTTTTCAAATAGATGAATTCTTGAAACTCTATGCGTATACCCATAACAAGCAACCCGCCCAACTTTGCCACCCGCACGTGAGCTATCGTTTAAGATTATGTTTTCATAGACAAAATGCTCACTTAATTAGAGAAGCGGTACCTATATGCCCGCTGCGCGAAGCTAGAGAAGAAAACATGGATTTTCAAGAAAAATTTAGCAAAAATTTTTTAACGTAATTTTGTTGTTTAAGTATTTTTTACGTGATCAGTGTGTGCAAAACTACAAGTTCCTTCGCGCCTAGTATACCAATAGTGGGACACCCTGTATAATAAAAATTAATCGCCAAAATGTGTTGGTAAGCGCAAAACTCGAGATCGGCTGAACCGATTTTGTTAATTCTTTTTTATAATATTCCTTGGAGTACTAGGATGGTTCTTATGGAGAAAAAATTTAACATCTAGACCGATAGTTCTCCATAAAACTTTGCTATCACCAGGAGAGAGATTTTGGAATATTTATTTAGGAACCAACAGGATCACATTCAAAGACTGTTTAGATCATTTGAACGTAAAGTATCTAATCTGTGGTATTACTGTTATTTGGCAAACTTTACATGAATGCTGCGAGCTTGAACATGAAAATAATAATAATTGACTGCCAATTTACTGTGTTGTAATATTTCAGGATTATCAAACAAGACCTGATAATCTCCAAATGCTTTCTGTAAAAACCATATCGGTGCAAATGTGTCAACAAAAGTTAAGATATTATGAAGATATAGGTCCTATTACACAAAAACATATTTGTACTGAAGGACAACGTAATAGAGGAGGATGTCAAGTGAGTATAGAAATAATAATTCAAAATAATGCATATTTTTTTATTAAAAACAAATTTTAACAAAAAAATTAACCGCACGTTATACGTTTTGCATTTTGTCAATCTCTATATTTTATTTCCGTAGCATTGTAATTATTTCTTTTCATTTTGATGACAAATTCAAGATCAAAATATGAGTTTTTGAGAATCCCAATTATTGTCATCAAAATATCTATAATTGCCAAATCACATACTAATATATTATAATAGTATATAATTGCATATTTTACTTGCAGAGTAACGTGTTGAGTATCATCGTGTCTCTATAGATCAAAAAAATTGCAACGTTTTTGTAACGGTTCATTCAGTCTTTCGTGATCTTTTAGTGTAGATGAAAACTTGTATTCAGTTTTGTTCAGTACGTTCAACATTGCATAGAATCTTTTCTAACGCACTAATAACAATGAATGGATGCTCTATGCCTGTTTACACTAAATTATTTGACATAGAGGGGTTAGAATGCGCATTCGCTCGCTAAATGCACTGTAGTAGAACATTTGCTCATTTAACTATGGATTGTTATTTCAGGGTGATTCCGGTGGTCCATTAGCAGCTGATGGAAAGCTTGTCGGCGTCGTCTCCTGGGGTATAGGCTGCGCTTCTAGGTACCCGGAGGTATATACAAGAGTGTTCTCCTACCTGGATTGGATTTTGGGCATAGTGGACTAATGAATAATATTTTGTTTCTTTATTGAGCTCTTGTGGTAGTTTATTATTAACCTTTGTGGTTTTATATTCAGTTGTTGTATTCACGGGAGTATTCCTACGGGGTTGGATTTTAGGGATAATGTATTTTTACCTTATTGACTTGTGTTTGTTATATATATATAAATATTTTTTGTTTGTTGATACAAGAATAAATTATTTCTTTCTTTCTTTCTTTTGGTAGAGATAAACTACGATAACATGGCGCGCCCATCCAAATTTCAAAACGTTTGAAAGTATTTGTGAAATTCATAATAAATAATATAATATAATAATAAAAATTAATAATTTAATTATTATATTATTATAAATAATAATAATATAATACTAAAATATTTGTATTTCACTACACACATTGAAACAGTAATTTGGAGGGGCGCGCCATGTTATCGTAGTTTATCTCTAGTCTATTATTAACGTTTTTTGTTTTATTTTTTGTTGTTTATACATTATTATTATCAGTTTGTCGTTGATGAATTAAATGTTTACTGAGCAAAAGTGCAGTTTCTTTAAAAACCTTAACCACCCTGAACTGTTAATAGTTACTTGTAAGGTTACAAATCGTTTGTTGGAAGTCGCAGACACGAATGTGATAATTCTAATGAACTTCATCAATACAATTAGTGTTTAAGATGAGTTTAATGTCTTTAACAGTATGTATATTAAATACTAGCAATGCCCTGCGGTTTCACCCGCATAGATAGCGATATCTTTACAGTGAAAAGTCTACTATAGGTCGGACATGAAAATCACCTTTACCCCGTCCCGCACTACGGCCTTTTTTTTTTTGTTTTGGTGGGGAAATCTTTCATAGATACCCACGGCCTCCAGGGGAGGGGCCGTGGGTTATGTCGGATTCCTACCGACCAAAACCCCACTGTGTTCCGTCAAGACGCATATTGGTAGAATTCCTCCGTGACCCCCGCACTACGGCCTGCTCGAACAGTATACCTACTATTTTCTGTAGATTGACACTTTTAAATTCGTTATATCTTTTGAATGGAATATCCAATTCTTTTCATTTAAAAAGTATTTTGCTGGTATTGAAACAGTCTATAATAAAACATCATTTAATGGGATAAGGATTAATATATGTGTATGGATAACATGGTTTGATTACTGTCGGCACTTCTATTTACTTTGAAAACGTAAAAAAGTTGTTGTAGTAACATAACTACTGAAGATGGACATATGGTATCGCGGACTTTCTTGTAGATATTGATCCATTCTATAATACTGTAGAACATTTTTTTGTTCTATCTTCAATAGATTCCGCAGCGCACGCGATGACAGAAGTTTTATTGAGGATTTTTTTACACCTTGGGTTACATTATTGCATTTTTGGTAAGGATCTCTAATTTTTTTGAAAATGCAATATAGCCTATGTTGCTCAGTAAAGATGCAGCTTTCTAATGGTGAAAGAATTTTTGAAATCGGTCCAGTAGTTTTTGCGTGAAAACCATACATACATACATACATACTTACATACATACTTACAAACTTTTCCTCTTTATAATATTAGTATAGATATATTTTATCATGAATATGATTTATTAAATTATATGCTACAGAAGCTTTACAACTACAAAAAGAAATAATCATGTTATTATTTTTTACCCTACTACGGCATCATGAACATTTATCTCTACATAGTGGAATATTGCATACTTCAGAATAGTATTTACAAGGCATCTTGGTAGAGTCTACTGTGTCCATTTTCTTGCAACTACATTAGCAACTTTATTCAGTTCAGTATTCTGGAAATCTTGTTTTATACTTTTTCATCGCCGTTTTTGTCGAAGTTGGGTTTTTTTTTACTTTTTTGAATAATTAACAAGATTGTTATTCCAAAAATACATGACTTCTTTACAAGGTAACTGATAAGGGAATGTATTTTTCTTGTACTAGATATTTTTCGAAAAAATATAATTTATTTTTCTTTTTTTATCTAAACGAACCAAATTGATAAAGACTCTTCGACATTACAATTAATTTATCTCGTCTATAACTATTTGTGATAATTAATAAAATTAAGATGCAGACCACATCATTGGTACAGGGGTTGACGCGTGAGCGTAGAACCGAGGGTCCTGGCCCCTGGGTTCGATTCCCGGTGGAGACGAAGAAAAAAATGTATCGGTCTGGCAAAACACAGAAAGCTGTTCACCTACTTGGCTCTAATGAAAATCGATCAGTGAAACAGATGTATTAATAATGCATCTGCCCCTTACCCCAATGCAAGAACTTCACAATCAATTTAATTTTTCATTAAATACCTACCGAAAGAGTAAGATGATCCTCTTGAGTCTTGATGCGAAAAGCTGTCATTTTTATCGCAAAATCTTACCGACAATGAGGAGGACCTCAGAGTTCACAATAGTACAGAAATACATAAATGAGTTGTATAGTAAAAAGTAAAAAAAAAAGTAAAACCCAACTTCAACAAAAACGGCGATGAAAAAGTATAAAACAAGATTTTCAGAATACTAAACTGAACAAAGTTGCTAATGTAGTTGCAAGTAAATGGACACAGTAGACTCTACCAAGATGCCTTCGTCGTAAATTGACAATAATGTCATACAATACTATTCTATAAAGAGATAAATTTTCATGTTTGGAAAACCGCAGTCACACGTTGTGAAAGTGCTACGGTAGATAGGTACCGTGTGACTAGTAACTACGCCTGCTAATAATTCTCCAGACAAAACAACAACTTAAAAAAAAGTGTTTAAAATTAATAAAACCCCATTATAATATTTTCTATTAAAATGTTGTGTTTGTCTTTACTTTGCGTTTTTACGTTTTATAAAAAACTTTAATTTAACTTTCCATTTCCGTAGGTCAAAAAGTACGTCGTTTTTCAATAGAACAGGACTAAATAATTGGCTATTTTCTTTATATTAAGGGCGTTTACACAAAAATACATAAATTAAAAATATAATATTTAAAAATGTTAAGTATGGCTCGTTGGACAAAAATGTTAAGATTATGATTGCGTATTATTGTAAAAATTTGGCGACTATGAAAAAAATCTAATTTACTTAGTTGCAAAATTGTATGCATGTCGATTTGAAGAGTCTTAACAGTAGTCTGTAACCCAGACTTTTTATAGCAGTATTATTTCCAGTGTGAGAAAGAGATGGCGTCACGTTGCATTTATATCAAACGAACATAGAGCTAGAGCAAGAAAAAGAGCATTCGTTCATGATCTTTTAGTGTAAACGAAAGGTATTCTGTGTTGTTCAATATTATATTATATTGCATAGAATCTTTTAGGAAGAACAACATACGATTGCTCCATAAAACTAGGCCTACGCTAAAAGAATTTGACATAGTGGGGTTAGAATGAGCATTCGCTCGTTTGACGTAAATGCACTGGACGACCGTACGTCGTCGTCGTACCATTACTTGTAACTTATAAAATATGAAAATATTAAAAATATGGAGCTTTTAATTATTTTGTCTAGATTCTTGTTGATTATTACAAGAAAGTAAAAATAAACATAGATTTTACCATTCGTACCTTATTCCAGCTCCGCTTCAATTAGTCCAAATAATAAGATTTTTGTTAATCAATCCAGTAACTAGATTTCAGTTAATTCCTTACAAATATTTTTTAATTAAAATATACATTCATATTAGGTACATCATTAATACTAGTTTAGATAACATTTTTTTTTACTGAATACTAGATATCATTACTACATACTGTTAAATGTATAAAATTAATATAACTAAAAAAAATTGAGTTGAATAAGTTTTAAGCTATTGTATAGCTTCTATCGCGGGCCTTGAGCGCGGGGACCGAATCCAGAAATTCCGTAACGAAAAAACCTCACGCTCCCCACTCCGACGGGCGCGGAGGTGTGGCTTGAAGGCATAGCATGCAATAGCTTTACCGCGGCAGTCCCCGAGTGCCACACGTCTTTTTTAATACTTCTGTTAGACGCCACAGTGTGTAATCATCTTTATTTGGAAAGTATTCTATATATAAATCGAAAATATATCACAAATTTATAAGTACAACATTAAACAAACTTATTACAACATGTTGAAGGAATGCGCGTTTGTATTACTGTTAGTGGCTTGGTTTGTGCAGGGTAAGTTTTTGTTCTTTTTAATATCTTTTTTCTTTTATATTAATGCACATACTTTCCTTCTGCGGCTTTTGTCAAGATGGGGGCCGCGGGACTTTGGTTACGAGTCCACAAACGAATTCATCTTCTCCTAATCCCTACACTAACAAATCTGTCCATTGCGTCATCTGAGAAACGCCCGCCCGCACACACGCTACGGTACACCTGTACAGGTATACCACAGGTCCCCCTGTACACGTAAACCACAGGTATACCTGCGCAGGTAGACCGTTACCTGTGTAGGATTAGACCTGTGCAGTTCTTTGAATCTGTATAAGGGACTCGAGCATGATCAAAGATCAATTCTATCGAGTGCCACCGTACGGTATACCTTAACGTCCCCACGTCAGGTGACCTGCTCAGGCATCCCTGTACCTTAAACCGGTAGACCCCAGCATGTACGGTTGATATTAAAAAAAGACGTGTGGCACTCGGGGACTGCCGCGGTAAAGCTATTGCATGCTATGCCTTCAAGCCACACCTCCACGCCCGTCGGAGTGGGGAGCGTGAGGTTTTTCGTTACTAAATTTCTGGATTCGGTCCCCGCGCTTAAGGCCCGCGATAGAAGCTATGCAATAGCTTAAAATATAAAAATATATTTATTGAGTACAAAAATTAATACAGTACAATTACAGTGTGGCTCTGTCTTCCTAGCTAGGAAAATCCTGTGTTAAGGAAGACAGTTACTTCCCAGAGAGCATGTTTACAACATTGACCTTTAAATGTAATATTTCAATGGACTATTAAGACCTGTCGTAAATGGTTATCGTTTACAGGTTCATTAGAAGCGTCTAATCCTGCCACGAGAATAATAGGAGGTGAAGACGCGGAAGAAGGTGCTTTTCCGTATCAAGTATCCTTAAGGCTGACTTCTGCGGTCAACGAACACCACTGTGGTGGAACACTTATAAGACCGACATTCGTGCTCTCAGCTGCCCATTGCACATACGGGTATTGTTTTTTTTTATTTTATTATTACTCACTGCCCGCAGCTACGTCCGCGTTGTCCAAAACATAATGCCCGCCAGACTTTGTCATGTCTTCGCGAGAACTTTAAATAGCCGTTATGTTTTCTTAATTACTGGCTTTTTTGTGTTTTCTTTCCATAAGAACCTACCTAGTGCAAACCTTTCAAACAAAAACGTAAAAAAATTGCCGAATTGGTCGAGCCGTTCTCGAGTTCTACGCTGAGAAACTCGTTTAGCGTCATTTTTATCCTATAGAAATCATATTCACGCAAAATAAACTATTGACGGCGATTAACAGAATCATTTATAGCATACAACAACTGTATCATTTACATCTATACTAATATTATAAAGCTGAAGAGTTTGTTTATTTGTTTGTTTGAACGCGCTAATCTCAGGAACTACTGGTTCGATTTGAAAAATTATTTCGGTGTTAGATAGCCCATTTATCGAGGAAGGAAGAATTCATCACGCTAAGACCAACTGGAGCGGAGCAATGCTGGTGAAACCGCGGCGAACAGCTAGTATAGTCCGCCCCGGCTTCGCCCGTGGTACCTACATGTTTAAACCATCCTATCTATCAAGTTGGATCGAACTACACATGGTGTGCGAATTTTATTATAATCGGTTAAGTGATTTAGGAGTCCATTGAGGACAAACATTGTGACACGAGATTTATAAATATTAAGATGTAATAATAATAGAACATTTTGTTCTCTCTTATAGACTACCAGCTAATCGGGTACTAGTGGTCGTAGGTACCAACACAATTTCATCAGGTGGTACGATGTATAAGGTTATTAATGTCATAAACCATGAGAATTATGATAGAAGGACTGTACTCAACGATATTTCGATTCTCCAAACAACTGAAATAAGCTTCAACTCCAAAGTAGCTCCTTTACCTTTGACGAATGAGCCTACTCCAGATGGGACTCCGAGCGTATTAACAGGATGGGGTTGGACAAAGGTAAGTATTTAGTTTATTATCAAAATATAATCATCCAAATTTTGAACGCATCAGTATCAGGCGTGTGCTCCCATCTTCTTCGTATTAAATTTGAAATTAATGATTCAAATTAAAAAAAGACGTGTGGCACTCGGGGACTGCCGTGGTAAAGCTATTGCATAGCATGCCTTCAAGTCACACCTCCGTGTCCGTCGGAGTGGGGAGCGTGAGGTTTTTTTCGTTACGGAATTTCTGGATTCGGTCCCCGCGCTCAAGGCCCGCGATAGAAGCTATGCAATAGCTTAAAAAAATCTTGTACCTAAATTTCCACACATATTTGCTATTCTATCGAGCATAAACTATTAGGTACTTCTTGGTTAGCCTATTCTTCTTGCAAGTTTTATATCTTTCTGATATATAAAAATGAATCGCAAAATGTGTTGGTAAGCGCATAACTCGAGAACGGCTGAACCGATTTCGATAACTCTTTTTTTATTATATTCCTTGAAGTACGAGGATGGTTCTTATGTAGAGAAAACGTAAACATGTACCACGAGCGAAGCCGGGGCGGACCGCTAGTTTCATAAAAAATTACCAAATCATTATTAACGATTCGAATTGTAACTCTTAATGTTGCATAGAGAATATTTTGCAATATAACATTAAGTACTTTATTTAAGATAATGAAGTTCTTGATTAAGTATTACAAATGAATAATGAATATTTAATGTTTCAGCCAAATCGAAACGGGAAAACTGATAAATTGAAAGTTCTTTATGTAAATACCTTTCCGATACAAGAATGCATTGATATTTTAAAGAAAGCTTATCCAAGACAGCCAGTAACAACAAATCACGTTTGCGCTTTCTATAAAAATGGAACCGGTGCATGTACAGTAAGTAATGTATTATAAATAAATAAATAACTAAATACTTCGGGACAATTTTCACACACGGCACGATCTGATCCCATACAAAGCTTTCGCTTGTGTTATGGACACCAGATGGCTGATAAACATACATATATAATTTTAAATAAATACTTATATAGATAATTAGGTAACACCCAGACACCGAGAAACATCGATTTTCATCACACAAATATTTAACCCGGGTGGGAATCGAACGCTTGGAAGGCAGGGTCACTACCAAGTACCAACCAAGCAAACCAGTCAGTCTATTTATTATAATTTATTATATATATATATATATCTATACTAGTTTCCCGCCCACGAAGTCAAAGACAAACTCGCCTTATTCCAATTCCCTTGGGATTTTGATTAAAGGCATTGAAAAAATGTAAGTATCCCAGGTGCTTTCTCAGGTCGGAAATATATCTGCGTCAAATTCCATAAATATTGTTAAGGCTTGAAGAAAAGACACACAGACAGACAGACTTTTATAAACAACGATATCCTACTAATTCTACTAATATTATAAACGCAACAGTTTGTAAAGATGGATGGATGGATGTTTGTTATTCTTTCACGTAAAAACTACTAAACCGATTACAATGAAATTTGGTATATAGGTAGCTAGAATAAGATATATGCTACTTTTAATCCTGGAAACCCCTCAGGAACAGGAACTATGCGGGTTTTTCTTTGAAAACGCAGGTGAAGCCACGGGCGGAAATCTAGTAAATAAATAAAAATCTAGCTACCCATATACCAAATTTCATTGTAATCAGTACATGTTCAGTAGTATTTGCGTGAAAGAGTTACAAACATCCATCATCACAAACTTTCGCATTTATAATATTAGTAACATAACAACTCAAACCTTTTTCAGTATGATTCTGGTGGTCCATTGGCGGCTGATAATAAGCTGATCGGCATCGTATCCTGGGGTGTGCCATGTGCACGGGGATATCCAGATGTATACACAAGCGTATACAAGTATCATGACTGGATAGAAGATCACATTGGTTCAGCATAGTGGAGAGCTTTTTACGTTTAGCTTTTTACGAGGGCGTTACTTTGATGTCTTAAAGCAGTATTAAATCCATCATATTCATCACACTAGAAATAATATTTCTGATATTATGACAACCTCCCTGAATTATTACAAGTGGCTGAGGCATCAGCTTATTACGCCCAATTTGTAATTAAGAAAAATTCATATCTATTTGCATGTATCTAAAGAAAATAAACGTTAATTTCAAAAAGAGTTTATATCAATCATTTCCCATATATTTATCTAAAGCCTGATTTTTATTTTACTACATACTAAGAAATAAATGTAACTGTACAAAATATACCGGCCGAATTGATAACCTCCTACTTTTTTGAAGTCGGTTAAAAATGATGGGTAATGGGTGTCACGTTGTGGTCAACATTTAGGTGATCTGCTTGTTGTATAGGAAATTATAATTTATGTTTGGTTTTTGGTTAAAAGTCTAATTTTAACCTTTTTCAAAATGAAATTGTCAAATTTATCATGTTGATTGTGGTGAAGTCCCGTGTCCCCTAGTGGGGTAAGGGATAATGATGAGGGCAGATGCATTATGCATACATCTGTTTCACTGATCGATTTTCTTTACGGACAAGTAGGTGATCAGCCTTCTGTGCCAGTCAGGGACCGGATACCGATATTTGCTTATATCGATATTTTGAAGAATATATCGATATTTTTTACTTCACTAACAATGTAAACCTACCAGAAAATAGAATCACCTAGTGGTTCTGTTTCAAACTATAAATTCGATTAAATTGTAAAAAAGTAGTAAAAAATTAATTTAAATTTAAATTTATTTCTAAATCATTTTTTTGTTCAAGTATTTATCATACTTTTTAAGAAAATATCATTAGAACTATTAATAATTAAACTTGATATATTTTTTCAAATAAATAATTACTTTTCTTACTCAAAACCTTTTGAGTAAGAAAAGTAACATATAATTATTGACACTTGATCGTATGTGAAACCATAATCTGAAATGCCTTTTTTTTATAGTGGGAAAATCTTCCAAAGATACACAACCCACGGCCACGGCCCCCGGGGAAGGAGCCGTGGGTTATGTCGGATTCTTACCGATTATTTGAATACTTAACTAGCATTCCGCGCGCGGCTTCGACCTCGTTTTCAAAGAAAAACCCGCATTGTTCCTGTTCCCATGGGATTTCCAGTATGATATATGTATTTTAAATTTCTTTATAATTATTTGTTCAGTAGTATTTGCGTGAAGGAGTAAAAAATATATACACACACAATACACATCCATCCTCGCAAACTCTGGCATTTATAATATTAGTATATTAGGATAGGATAGGTACGTAGGATAATATAATGTAGTTACGAGAAGACGGAACGACTATCTTTACAATATAAATTCCATTATAATTGCCCTTAGGGCCGATTTTTCAATACTTGGATAAAACTTATCCGTCCAATATAGTATTACACGATAATATTAAAATGTCACGTAAACTGTCAAATACGGGCAATAAGAATACGTTTTTAAAATGGTAGTTTTATACATTATTCGAAGAATAACTTTTAACCAAGGATTGAAAAATCAGCCCTAAACATTGATAGAGAAAAATAAGTTAGTACTAGAAAAGTAGTTAAGTGTCCAAAAATTAATTAACATTTTAATTAAATAAAACAATTAATTAATTTATGAATTTATTTTTTGTTCAAGCATTTATCAGTGTAATTACAACAATATACTATTAGTTTCTGTGCTAGAAAAGGTGACTTCACCCTAACTGCTAGTAATTTAAGCTTTAGTAAGAAAAGTAGACACAGAAATGTAGAATCCCTCACCGTAAAACGTAAAAAATTAGAGGTGTCAAGGGACACCTGAGAACCTGACGAAGTTAAGAGAGAGAGAGAGACAGACAGAGAAACACGCGCACGCCGCACGGCCTGCAACTATAGGAAAAAGTTACAACTTTCGTCTTAATTTTTTCCGTCTAGCCCCCACTCGCGATAAGGAACTTCATTTCAATAATATCCATACTCATTCGTGAAATTCTTCATTGTGTAACGATCCTTATTTGGAAATACTGTATATAAATTGAAACAATTTTGGCTTTTCTAGATGTCTGTCTTGTCTTGTGTCTACTAGACGCATTACAATATGTTTAAGAAATACTATTTAACACTACTGTTAGTGATTTGGTACCCCCAGGGTGAGTCATTTATCTTTAGCTATATCTATGAACGTATTTCATGAACATACTTCATTATTTCAAGATTTGTAGGTACTTTGTCGGAAATGTTCAGTGACACTAAAATCATTGGAGGGGAGGACGCGCCAGATGGAGCATTTCCCTATCAGGTATCATTGAGGCCGAGTTATAATAAGGAGGTCCACTTCTGCGGTGGATCCATTATCAGATCGACATGGGTATTAACAGCTGCTCATTGCACACAAAGGTATTGGAATTACACTTGCTAGTAATAAACATATCTGGAAAAAAATACACAAAACGCATACTGTACTGGTTCATGAGCGAAGTGCAAATTTTGCCAGCCATTGAAGTTATAATATCATTTAGTATGGTGTCTGCTCACTACAGATCGAATGGTGGGTCTAACTATGGTGGTTTCATATATATGTACGACGATCAGTTTAAAAATCCATCTCTCTACTCAGCTGATTTTTTAAATTCTTCAATCTATAATTTATAAAAATAATAGAATCAGAAAGGGTCTTACTTATAAGTAGTTCTTATCTTTAAGATTTGGATACACCATAATACTCTTTTCTTCTAGAGTTCGTCCAACATCGATAATAGTAGTCGTGGGATCTAACTTAATATCTTCAGGTGGTACGGTATATAATGTGACTAAAATCATAAATCACGAGGATTATAATCCAGCAAGAGCATCTAATGATGTTTCGCTTCTTAAAATAGCAGGTGAAATCAGTTTTAACTCCAAAGTGGCTCCCATAGCCCTTACAGACGAGCCCACACAACCTAATACTGACTGTGTATTAACAGGATGGGGAGCAATCGATGTAAGTAAATGAGTGTTTTAGCTTATAAAATCGAACAAATTTTTGAAGTGAAAACTTCTTAAGCGGTGTTGAGCACTTTTTCTGTAATGGGTATAAAATCTTAAACTCGCGTCAGGACACGTGACCTGATCGAAAAAGCGTAAGACGGATACCATTCCAAAATATCAAACATGCTCAACGTTAATAATCAAGTTTTCGCTTCTGCCGGCACTCCCGGAGTGCAACCCGTCTTTTTTTTAAAGAGGACATTCAGTCCACACGAATGTGTGCTTGCTTCTAACATAAGTGAAATGTCCTATTAGCAATTATCCCGTTAAACTTGAAAGTTTCATCCAAAAACTTGTCCTCTCTGTTATTTAATTAACTCGTAACATTAAACAGACGTTTAAAATGCATTTTTTATTAACTGCATTGAATAATAATTTGTAATTAATTGTTTTTTTTTTTAATATTTAAGGATCGGCGAACAAAGCCTGATAAGCTACAAGTGCTTTACGTACAGACAGTACCGGTTCAAGAGTGTAAAGAAGAATTGGAGAAAAAGTTTAGAATATATCCGGTATCAACTAAAACTAATCTTTGCACTTTAAAAGAAAGAGGAAAGGGTGCTTGTTTTGTGAGTAAAATATAATTAATTAAATAATATTAAATTTTTTCAGCACTTTAAGACTGTTAGATACAGACCAAATATGAGGACGATAATATTAAGCTCGATACACAATAATTGAGAACTGCGAAAAAGCGAACAGCTACGGAGTGACAGACAGTAGACAGTAGGGTATTACACTTTCCCTTATATTTTCAGGGTGACTCTGGTGGTCCACTAGCAGCAGATAACAAGCTAATCGGTGTCGTGTCGTGGGGAAATCCCTGTGCCAATGGATTACCTGATGTCTTCTCAGACGTTTTTGCGTATCGAAACTGGACCCTTACCAACATTGCTAATAATGAATAATCAAGATGGATGTTGTGAACATTATTGAAATAAATATTTTTTTATTGTGATCATTTTGCATTTTGAGTTTACACATTATTAAATGATGTTTAGAAATTTATCTCATTAATTATCATTAAATTTAGCTCCAGGACCAGAGAGTGTTATTCGTCAAATTCAAAAAAATATATTCTTAACAGCCGTATCATATATTTATATTTTATTCCTGACAACCCACAATAACACCTGTAACTTCCGATAGCTTAGGAGTTCGAAGCTTTCTGATTATATTTGTCTATAACACTCTCAGTCCGTTTTAACTTAATTTTTATTTACTTAACCACCTAAAAAATCTTTATCTCGATATTCGAGCAAAGCTAAGAAAATGATAAGTAAGAGAGTTCTCAAGAATCGTTAGAGGTAAGAGGCTTACTATTGACCAAATACAACATGTGTTATGCCGAGAACCTGAAACCGCTTCACAACGAGAATTGCGGCACACAGCTGACCGCGACCGGCATGTACCATCCCGTGAGACCTAAACCTTCACTGAGAGGGTATAACGTGTCACAGCTGATCACGACCGTCATATTTTATCTCGAGAATCTGAAACTTTTACTCAATATGAAGACACTATACCTACTTAATCAATCAAAAAGTAAAATTTTTCGAAGTAGTTCTTGTTTTATTGAAGTGAAAACTTCTTTAGCGGCGTTGAGCACTTTTTCTGTAATGGGTATAAAATCTTAAACTCGCATCAGGACACGTGACCTGATCGAAAAAGCGTAAGACGGATGGATATCAAACATGCTCAACGTTAATAATCAAGTTTTCACTTCTGCCGGCACTCCCGGAGTGCAACCCGTCTTTTTTTTCTGAATACCTTACTGTCCGTCACTAGTGGACATTCCCTCCATTATTTTGGTTTCAAATCGAAGAAATCGATTTGATTTGTAATAAATACATGTAGGAGTATTACTGGCTGGTAGAAGTATAACTGGCTGATGAGAATTACATCGGAACGAGATTTGACAACAGTCAGTCTAGCGGAGCGTCGCGTCGATGGTCGGCTGCAGACGTTGCTTGGTTACAAACGAAGAACGGCTAGAGCACCACGTTTGCGACGAATCGCTATTGTTCCGAGTAATTGTGCATTGTTGTATCGAATCTAATTAAAAGGTATTGATCAAGTGATTCCCTAATTACTAGCGCATAGATTTGTGCGATTACATAACATTTGTTGTAACATTGATGATTCATTTGTTTCCACCAACATTATAATTTACTGAAGATATGGGTGATTCTGATGATTATGGCCATCCGCCCATATCAGAAGTGGGATATACCATGCGCTTAAGACCGAGGAAAACCAACCACTTGACGACAATAGCGCCTTGAAGTTGTTAAGCAATATGGCAGTCTTACTCGGATGTTAGCGACGACGCAACCGCTAGCGCACAGTCTAGTGCAGTAAAATTTGTAGATTTTTATCCGAAAGATGTAGACATGGATGTAGAAGGTTGGTGTTAGATTACAGCTTATTGTACTGACTAAAAATTTAAAGGAATTTACTTGTGGCTCTTACCAATGCAATGAAAGGCTGCGCCACCTCTTGCTTGACAAAGTTAAATTTGAATGAGCTCACATGGGAGACTGTAAAACAAAGTTTAATGGCCAGATTTTGTAAACCAAAATTATTTCAAGACTACTTTGATGAAATATTGCATTGTCAAATTGGAACAAAAGAAACTGAAGCAGAAGCTGGCCTGCGCTTATGAAATATGATCGAAACTATATCTAAAACTCGAATGCCAGAAGATGTTATAACTGGATTTGTCATATCAGTCTTATGTCGATGGATGGTTTGATACGCCATGAGCTAAACGCATATACTGTCACTACCAAACCTCAGCTATTTAGAATCTTAATCCGTCAGTCCTCGGATCATAGACACAATAGAAAATCTATTGTGTCTCGGCCCGATCGGGCCGCTCGGTGGTCAATGGGTTAAGAGGCATTTCTCTAAAGCGAAGATCGGAGCTTATTGAAATCCAAGAGCCTGATTTAAAACAATAACAAAAAGATTTGTACACGCAAGAGTTCCTGATAAATGTCATTTTTGTGGAATCCCCGGACACCGGCAAGCCGACTGTAAAAAGCGTCTTCGAGAAGATTTTGCTAGAATAACTAAACAGCAAAATCCGTCAACTGCATTACGTGCTCCTGAGAAAATTGCGACCGTTACCTGCTACATATGCGGTCAAGCTGGACACGTAGAAACAAATTGTAATGAAAGAGGATGGTATCGGTTAAAAAGGAGGTAGAGCTACTACAAAATAAGAGGTTAATATCTGCGAATAACGACTGTCGAGTGGCATCTTGAGGCCGTAATCCGGTGAGTCAGTCCCCTTTTTGTTTGAAAGCGGATCGTCTTGCTTTTTGATAAAATAGAGCTATCTTAGTAAGTTGCCAGATACTGTGCGCAGTGATCTTGGGTATCTTACGGGCAAGTAGAGCGTGTGATGCGCACTTTGAAAAGTTTGCTAACGATTATCTAATAAAGCGTGGCGTGACATAACATCTGAGATCGTGAAATCATTGAACATGAATTGTCGAAAGTTGGTCGAAATTCATGCAGAGCAAGACAATCCGTAACTTATGTTTAATCTGTGAGCATTGTTTGCATGAAGTCTACTTAACTATTTTGGCACGTTGAGTGAGAACAGTCATCGAGTATTGTTGTGTGTGGAAGGTGGTCGAAAGGATAATGTCGTCCAGGTCATGCCGCTTATAGCGGCTGGTCGAAGGGACACATTCATCCGGTCCAACCTTAAGTGTTCATTAGTTGAAGGGAATGTCGTCTGAGCCATGCAGCTGATAGCGGCTGGTCGAAGTGACACATTTATCCGATTCAACCATAAGTGTTCTGTGGTCGAAGGGACAGTGTCGTCCGGTCCATGCACATGGTCGAAAGGACACACCCGTCCGGTCCAAATGATACTGTGTAAAAAATTGGTCCTAAGGATAGGACATGCCGATAAAGAGTTGTTTGTTGTGTGAGTAGAAAAAGGTGCCGTCCGGTCCATGAGTGGTCGAAAGGACACACGCTTTTTCATTCTGAGACAATTGTTGTTGTATGACCGTAATATTACGTAGTAGACGTAGACGACGACGACGTATTAGCTTGTCAGGATGGGCGAGCGGGTAGATATTGACAGATACCCGTCCGATGGATTGTGTTATTGTTACAGGACTACAATTTGATGCGCCCGAGGACGGGCGATAGTCAGAATGGCCGTGTAGGAGTATTACTGGCTGGTAGAAGTATAACTGGCTGATGAGAATTACATCGGAACGAGATTTGACAACAGTCAGTCTAGCGGAGCGTCGCGTCGATGGTCGGCTGCAGACGTTGCTTGGTTACAAACGAAGAACGGCTAGAGCACCACGTTTGCGACGAATCGCTATTGTTCCGAGTAATTGTGCATTGTTGTATCGAATCTAATTAAAAGGTATTGATCAAGTGATTCCCTAATTACTAGCGCATAGATTTGTGCGATTACATAACATTTGTTGTAACATTGATGATTCATTTGTTTCCACCAACATTATAATTTACTGAAGATATGGGTGATTCTGATGATTATGGCCATCCGCCCATATACATATTATATCCTTTAAAATAACTACTAAAATAATACTTCTTAGCTTAGTTGTACTGTGTGTTTATTTTCTAGAACTAATAATGACCAATAATAATATGTTTGATAAGCTTTGTGTTTGTTTATCATCGCATGCTTGCAAATCACATCTCAACTGCTTTGGCCAACTTGATTTAAAAATATTAATATTTTTCACAATTTTTTCTTCAATCAAATTAAAATTACACTCGAATAGTGCAGCTATCGGTTTGTAAAAAATTCATGATCAGATTAGTACTTCTCAATATTACCTTTTCAGAGGGTACATACAAAAAAATAACTAGATAATTAAAATCTTTATGATATAAGATTAGGTAGATAATGATTACGAAAACTGTATTATGTATGTACATAATTATATAATTCATACTTAAATTAAATTAAAAGATAGGACAATCGTATTATAGTGTTTCTGCCAATTCTTCTCGGTAGAACCTTCCGAAAGGGTGGTGAAAAAAAAAGACTATTCATAATTACTTGTAAAATTTAATACGAAGACCAATTAAACAGCAAAAGATTTTATGATAACTGAGACAAACTAAAAATTATTTAATATCCAGTTGAAAATACTAAAATGTAAATACAATAACTAAATTAAATAAATACTTATATAGATAATTAACACCCAGACACCGAGAAACATCGATTTTCATCACACAAATATTTAACCCGGGTGGGAATCGAACGCTTGGAAGGCAGGGTCACTACCAAGTACCAACCAAGCAAACCAGTCAGTCTATTTATTATAATTTATTATATATATATATCTATACTAGTTTCCCGCCCACGAAGTCAAAGACAAACTCGCCTTATTTCAATTCCCTTGGGATTTTGATTAAAGGCATTTAAAAAATGTATCCCAGGTCCTTTCTCAGGTCGGAAATATATCTGCGTCAAGTTTCATAAATTTTGTTAAGGTTTGAAGAAAAGACAGACAGACAGACTTTTATAAACAACGATATCCTACTACTTGTACTAATATTATAAACGCAACAGTTTGTAAATATGGATATGTCGTGGCCATATCGTAGATTTGCTCATTTCATGATATGATCGATCATTTTACGAAATGGTCGCATTTCATGAAATGGCCAGCATAGTTTGATCAGATCGTTAAATCGTCAACGTTTCACGATTTGGCCATCCACATTTGGCCAGATCGTATGAAATATAAAGAGTCCATAAAATATTTAAAAAATTCAGAATATTCTAAAAACTTGTTTAATGTCATTTAAGTTAGTGCCGCGGCAGCGGCCGGCAAATGCCAGAAGCGAATCGTTTTTGCAATAAAAAACAGTTAGGTTAGGTTAGGTTAGACTTTGATAAACAACGCACGAGCCGAGCGAGCAAAGCGAGCGTGCCGCGGCAGCGGCCGGCGAGTGCCAGAAGCGGATCGCTTTTTAAAAAACAAACAACTATAATACTAATACTAATACGAAACTATAATACTAATACGAAAAAAATGCGTCTTAAATTATTTTATTTAAGACGCATTTTTTCTTCAATACATATAAGATATCCACATTTTCCATAGTACTCGAACCGTCGTAAATTCTTTGCTATGACTTTCTTCATATTGTTATTAAACGAATTATGAAGTTTTTAACTGCGAATAATTAAATTTTCGCCAGCGGCCGCCATCTTATCACATAAACACAGAGCTTGCAGCGCCTCTACCAATGATTAGGTAATGTAACTATTTTACGATAATATGATCAAATAATTTTGATCATTTCATGAAAAAACCGCGCGTTTAGTTGGCCATATCGTGAAACGATCTGGCCAATCATATCATGAAATGAGCAAATTTACGATAATATGGCCACGACAGATAGATGGATGTTTGTTTACCGATTTCAATGAAATTTAGTCTACAGGTAGCTGAAGACCTAGACTAAGATATATGCTATTTTTAATCCTGGAAACCCAGGAACAGGAACTATGCGGGTTTTTCTTTGAAAACGCAGGTGAAGCTGCAGGCGGAAATCTAGTAAATGAATAAAAATCTGGCTACCCATAAACCAAATTTCATTGTAATCAGTACATGTTCAGTAGTATTTGCGTGAAAGAGTTACAAACATCCATCCTCACAAACTTTCGCATTTATAATATTAGTAACATAACAACTCAAACCTTTTTCAGTATGATTCTGGTGGTCCATTGGCGGCTGATAATAAGCTGATCGGCATCGTATCCTGGGGTGTGCCATGTGCACGGGGATATCCAGATGTATACACAAGCGTATACAAGTATCATGACTGGATAGAAGATCACATTGGTTCAGCATAGTGGAGAGCTTTTTGACGAGGGCGTTACTATGATGTCTTAAAGCAGTATTAAATCCATCATATTCGTCACACTAGAAATAATATTTCTGATACATATTATGACAACCTCCCTGAATTACAAGTGGCTGAGGCATCAGCTTATTACGCCCAATTTGTAATTAAGAAAAATTCATATATCTATTTGCATCTAAAGAAAATAAACGTTAATTTCAAAAAGAGTTTATATCAATCATTTCCCATATATTTATCTAAAGCCTGATTTTTATTTTACTACATACTAAGAAATAAATGTTACTGTACAAAATATACCGGCCGAATTGATAATAGACCGGGAGATACTGACACAAAATTTCGAGTCATTTGTAACAGGATGGCGGTTCTACAGGGGTCTTAGTACGCAATGACAAAAAGAAAAACGATGGCGTGAACGCTGGTACCGGCGGCTTAGTCGCGTGGGCGTTAGTCGAACTCGTCGGAAAATAGCGAAAGTCAAACGATTTGTAACAGTATGGCACTTATTTTTCCTGTAAGTTTGAGGATCAACAAATATAAATACAAAATTTCAAAGATCTATGTGTTGGAAATCTTCACTTATATAAATTAATAATAAATTAAGTTTTCAAGTAAGACAGCACTTTTTCCCCCTACTAGAAGTATGGCAAATATAATAATGGTCACATTTTATCAAATACTCTCCAAAAATCCAAATGCAATACTGGTACAAAAAGTTTGGCGAAATAAAAATTTTTTGCAGATTTTCGGCGGTATGGCGACCATTTGCAATAGTCCGAAAAGTATGGCATGGCGATTTTCGTAAATGGCTGCACGACGATAGTTACCTGTGCAAAAGTTAGCCTGGTACAAATGGTTGAATGATTGTTTTATTTAAATCAACACATTCGCGTCGGTATGGCGGGCTGTAAGTCACACCGGAAAAGTATGGCATGACACTACCGCCTACTACTTTTTTATGGACTATCGGTAAATTCTAAAATTTTTGTGTTACAAATCGTTTGACTTTCGCTATTTTTCCGACGAGTTCGACAAACGCCCACGCGACTAAGCCACCGGTACCAGCGTTCACACCATCATTTTTCTTTTTGTCATTGCGTACTAAGACCCCTGTAGAACCGCCATCCTTGTTACAAATGACTCGAAATTTTGTGTCAGTATCTCCCGGTCTATAACCTCCTACTTTTTTGAAGTCGGTTAAAAATGATGGGTGTCATGTAGGAAATTATAATTTATGTTTGGTTTTTGGTTAAAAGTCTAATTTTAACCTTTTTCAAAATGAAATTGTCAAATTTATCATGTTGATTGTGGTGAAGTCCCGTGTCCCCTAGTGGGGTAAGGGATAATGATGAGGGCAGATGCATTATGCATACATCTGTTTCACTGATCGATTTTCTTTACGGACAAGTAGGTGATCAGCCTTCTGTGCCAGTCAGGGACCGGATACCGATATTTGCTTATATCGATATTTTGAAGAATATATCGATATTTTTTACTTCACTTTTTTTTTAACAATGTAAACCTACCAGAAAATAGAATCACCTAGTGGTTCTGTTTCAAACTATAAATTCGATTAAATTGTAAAAAAGTAGTAAAAAATTAATTTAAATTTAAATTTATTTCTAAATCAATTTTTTGTTCAAGTATTTATCATACTTTTTAAGAAAATATCATTAGAACTATGAATAATTAAACCTGATATATTTTTTCAAATAAATAATTACTTTTCTTACTCAAAACCTTTTGAGTAAGAAAAGTAACATATAATTATTGGGACACTTGATCGTATGTGAAACCATAATCTGAAATGCCTTTTTTTATAGTGGGAAAATCTTCCAAAGATACACAACCCATGGCCCCCGGGGAAGGAGCCGTGGGTTATGTCGGATTCTTACCGATTATTTGAATAACTAGCATTCCGCGCGCGGCTTCGACCTCGTTTTCAAAGAAAAACCCGCATTGATCCTGTTCCCATGGGATTTCCGGAATAATACCTCCTATATGTATTTTAAATTTCTTTATAATTATTTGTTCAGTATTATTTGCGTGAAGGAGTAAAAAATATATACACACACAATACACATCCATCCTCGCAAACTCTGGCATTTATAATATTAGTATATTAGGATAGGATAGGTACGTATAGATAATATAATGAAGTTACGAGAAGACGGAACGACTATCTTAACAATATAAATTCGATTATAATTGCCCGGCTGATTTTTTAATACTTGGATAAAACTTATCCGTCCAATATAGTATTACACGATAATATTAAAATGTCACGTAAACTGTCAAATACGGGCAATTAGAATACGTTTTTAAAATGGTAGTTTTATACATTATTCGAAGAATAACTTTTAACCAAGGATTGAAAAATCAGCCCTAAACATTGATAGAGAAAAATAAGTTAGTACTAGAAAAGTAGTTAAGTGTCCAAAAATTAATTAACATTTTAATTAATTATAACAATTAATTACTTAATTTGTGAATTTATTTTTTGTTCAAGCATTTATCAGTGTAATTAAAACATTAAACTATTAGTTTCTGTGCTAGAAAAGGTGACTTCACCCTAACTGCTAGTAATTTAAGCTTTAGTAAGAAAAGTAGACACAGAAATGTAGAATCCCTCACCATAAAATGTAAAAAATTAGAGGTGTCAAGGGACACTTGAGAACCTGACGAAGTTTAGAGAGAAAGAGAGACAGACAGAGAAACACGCGCACGCCGCACGGCCTGCAACTATAGGAAAAAGTTACAACTTTCGTCTTAATTTTTACAGTCTAGCCCCCACTCGCGATAAGGAACTTCATTCCAATAATATCCATACTCATTCGTGAAGTTCTTCATTGTGTAACGATCCTTATTTGGAAATACTGTATATAAATTGAAACAATTTTGGCTTTTCTAGATGTCTGTCTTGTCTTGTATCTACTAGACGGATTACAATATGTTTAAGAAGTACTTTTTAACACTACTGTTAGTGATTTGGTACCCCCAGGGTGAGTCATTTATCTTTAGCTATATCTATGAACGTATTTCATGAACATACTTCATTATATCAAGATTTGTAGGTACTTTGTCGGAAATATTCAGTGACACTAAAATCATTGGAGGGGAGGACGCGCCAGATGGAGCATTTCCCTATCAGGTATCATTGAGGCCGAGTTATAATAAGGAGGTCCACTTCTGCGGTGGATCCATTATCAGATCGACATGGGTATTAACAGCTGCTCATTGCACACAAAGGTATTGGAATTACACTTGCTAGTAATAAACATATCTGGAAAAAAATACACAAAACGCATACTGTACTGGTTCATGAGCGAAGTGCAAATTTTGCCAGCCATTGAAGTTATAATATCATTTAGTATGGTGTCTGCTCACTACAGATCGAATGGTGGGTCTAACTATGGTGGTTTCATATATATGTACGACGATCAGTTTAAAAATCCATCTCTCTAATCAGCTGATTTTTTAAATTCTTCAATCTATAATTTATAAAAATAATAGAATCAGAAAGGGTCTTACTTATAAGTAGTTCTTATCTTTAAGATTTGGATACACCATGATACTCTTTTCTTCTAGAGTTCGTCCAACATCGATAATAGTAGTCGTGGGATCTAACTTAATATCTTCAGGTGGTACGGTATATAATGTGACTAAAATCATAAATCACGAGGATTATAATCCAGCAAGAGCATCTAATGATGTTTCGCTTCTTAAAATAGCAGGTGAAATCAGTTTTAACTCCAAAGTGGCTCCCATAGCCCTAACAGACGAGCCCACACAACCTAATACTGACTGTGTATTAACAGGATGGGGAGCAATCGATGTAAGTAAATGAGTGTTTTAGCTTATAAAATCGAACAAATTTTTGAAGTGAAAACTTCTTTAGTGGCGTTGAGCACTTTTTCTATAGTGGGTATAAAATCTTAAACTCGCGTCAGGACACGTGACCTGATCGAAAAAGCGTAAGACGGATACCATTCCAAAATATCAAACATGCTCAACGTTAATAATCAAGTTTTCGCTTCTGCCGGCACTCCCGGAGTGCAACCCGTCTTTTTTTTAAAGAGGACATTCAGTCCACACGAATGTGTGCTTGCTTCTAACATAAGTGAAATGTCCTATTAGCAATTATCCCGTTAAACTTGAAAGTTTCATCCAAAAACTTGTCCTCTCTGTTATTTAATTAACTCGTAACATTAAACAGACGTTTAAAATGCATTTTTTATTAACTGCATTGAATAATAATTTGTAATTAATTGTTTTTTTTTTTTAATATTTAAGGATCGGCGAACAAAGCCTGATAAGCTACAAGTGCTTTACGTACAGACAGTACCGGTTCAAGAGTGTAAAGAAGAATTGGAGAAAAAGTTTAGAATATATCCGGTATCAACTAAAACTAATCTTTGCACTTTAAAAGAAAGAGGAAAGGGTGCTTGTTTTGTGAGTAAAATATAATTAATTAAATAATATTAAATTTTTTCAGCACTTTAAGACTGTTAGATACAGACCAAATATGAGGACGATAATATTAAGCTCGATACACAATAATTGAGAACTGCGAAAAAGCGAACAGCTACGGAGTGACAGACAGTAGACAGTAGGGTATTACACTTTCCCTTATATTTTCAGGGTGACTCTGGTGGTCCACTAGCAGCAGATAACAAGCTAATCGGTGTCGTGTCGTGGGGAAATCCCTGTGCCAATGGATTACCTGATGTCTTCTCAGACGTTTTTGCGTATCGAAACTGGACCCTTACCAACATTGCTAATAATCAATAATCAAGATGGATGTTGTGAACATTATTGAAATAAATATTTTTTTTATTATGATCATTTTGCATTTTGAGTTTACACATTATTAAATGATGTTTAGAAATTCATCTCATTAATTGTCATTAAATTTAGCTCCAGGACCAGAGCCTAGTGTTATTCGTCAAATTCAAAAAAATATATTCTTAACAGCCGTATCATATATTTATATTTTATTCCTGACAACCCACAATAACACCTGTAACTTCCGATAGCTTAGGAGTTCGAAGCTTTCTGATTATATTTGTCTATAACACTCTCAGTCCGTTTTAACTTAATTTTTATTTACTTAGCCACCTAAAAAATCTTTATCTCGAAATTCGAGCAAAGCTAACAAAATGATAAGTAAGAGAGTTCTCAAGAATCGTTAGAGGTAAGAGGCTTACTATTGACCAAATACAACATGTGTTATGCCGAGAACCTGAAACCGCTTCACAACGAGAATTGCGGCTCACAGCTGACCGCGAACGGCATGTACCATCCCGTGAGACCGAAACCTTCACTGAGAGGGTATAACGTCTCACAGCTGATCACGACCGTCATATTTTATCTCGAGAATCTGAAACTTTTACTCCATATGAAGACACTATACTTAATCAATCAAAAAGTAAAATTTTTCGAAGTAGTTCTTGTTTTATTTTCTGAATACCTTACTGTCCGTCACTAGTGGACATTCCCTCCATTATTTTGGTTTCAAATCGAAGAAAGCGATTTGATTTGGAATAAATACATATATCCTTTAAAATAAACTTCTTAGCTTAGCTGTACTTTTTTTTTCTAGAACTAATAATGACCAATAATATCAAATCAAATCATTTATTTATTTCTCCTCACAATTCCCCATCACATAAAATCTACATGCATACAAAATTATAAAACATAGCTGGAGTTGGAGGAGCTGGTGTCTGAAATGGGTTTTAAACGGTATCACAGATCACCAGAAATGTTATGTAATATATAATATGTTTGATAAGTTTTTCGTTTGTTTATCATCGCATACTTGCAAATCACATCTCAACTGCTTTGGCCAACTTGATTTAAAAATATTAATATTTTTCACAATTTTTTTCTTCAATCAAAATAAAATTACACTCTAATAGTGCAGCTATCGGTTTGTGAAAGATTTTTCATGATCAGATTAGTACTTCTGAATATTACCTTTTCAGTAGGTACATACAAAAAAATAACTAGATAATTAAAATCTTTATAATATAAGATTAGGTAGATAATGATTACGAAAACTGTATTATGTATGTACATAATTATATAATTCATACTTAAATTAAATTAAAAGATAGGACAATCGTATTATAGTGTTTCTGCCAATTCTTCTCGGTAGAACCTTCCGAAAGGGTGGTGAAAAAAAAGACTATTCATAATTACTTGTAAAATTTAATACGAAGACCAAATATACAGCAAAAGATTTTATGATAACTGAGATAAACTAAAAATTATTTAATATCCAGTTGAAAATACTAAAAAGTAAATACAATAACAAGAATGTTGTTGACATCATGAAACTTAATTATTAGCGATGTTGGTGAGGATCCAGTCTCGATATGCGTACACGCCTGAAAAAACATCGGGGTTCCCTACCGCGCAGGGGTTGCCCCAGGAAACAACACCTACTAGCGAATTATTAGCTGCTAGTGGACCACCAGAATCACCCTGAAAATATAACGGAAGGTTAATTTGCACTCGGAGAAATGCTTATAAATAATGAAGTTTCACTTCAATAATTTTTTGTAATTTAGGTATTCATAATATTAGATTACTAGTAGTCCGCCCCGGCTTCGCCCGTGGTACATATTTCGCAATAAAAGGTAGCCTATGTCCTTTCTCGGGTATCAAAATATCTCTATACCAAATTTCATGCAAATTGGTTCAGTAGTTTAGGCGTTATTGAGTAACAGACAGACAGACAGAGTTACTTTCGCATTTATAATATTAGTATGGATTACCCCGACGTTTGGCACACTTTGCAGTGTGTGTGGTCACATGGATACTAGATAGATATACTCGTAGAGATAATAATATTATGAATAAATATAAATATATGATACTCGAGTGAAATCAATCACAAGAAAATACTAATTTTAAGCACATCGTAGGTTCGCGATTGTTTGTTATCAAATCATCAATCGTGTATTGATAAATTATTCGTGTTCATCTTTGGGCCTGTGTCCAATTGTCTATGTCTAAAGGCTGAAAGGACTATAATTTTTCAGTTAAGCCGGCCTCACGTACCTGCCACTGGGGCCACAGCTGTTTCTGTCTTGCTTGACTATATACATCACAAGGAGCCAATTAAGGGTGCAATTACCATTTATTTTTACCAGGTACGTGAGTAGCCGGCTTAAACAGGCTTAATATAGTAATTATTTATATGTATTTTACTTACAAAACACGCACCCTTTCCCCATACTGTCATAGTGCAAATATTATTGTCAATTAATACTGGGTGTATGTATTTCTCTTTTTCATTTTTCTGTTTACACTCTTGCACCGGTACTGTCTTTACGTATAGGACTTGCAGTTTGTCAGGTTTCATCTGTTGCCGAGGCTAAAATTTAAACAACTATTTTATAGAACTATTCAATGAAAGCAAGAAAAAGATGGAGAGTATTGTAATTGATAGTTTTCTTTCTCAAAATCCAAATGAAAGTTATTCCTGTAGACTAAACAACTATTTTTAATTATGGAGACAGCTCAAGCTCTATAGTCCGGGAGCCAGGAACAGATTTTCATGACCAAGTTCCTCTCAAGCGGTAATTAGTAAAATGCATCAAAGTATAGTATTATGAAGCCTCGTGAACGTCAGCTGGCGCTCTGAACGTCAACTTTGAACAAGGAACAAAATCTACATTTTATAGCCGGAAAATTATATTACAGCTTCATAATTGAATTTATTAATGAACTAACTGTATTTTTTTTTTCTAATGTAAAAAACAAATTTTTGAAGTTCACTTCTTTAGCGGCGTTAAGCACTTTTTCTGTAATGGGTATAAAATCTTAAACTCGCGTCATGACACGTGGCCTGATCGAAAAAGCGTAAGACGGATATCATTCCAAAATATCAAACATGCTCAACGTTAATAATCAAGTTTTCACTTCTGCCGGCACTCCCGGAGTGCAACCCGTCTTTTTTTTTGTTCTGAAAATGCTTTCTGGCTAAGCTTTCATATATTTTTTTAACTAAAATGGACTTACACCATTTTGCCCCCATCCTGTCAAAACACAGTCTGTATCAGGTTGTGTAGGCTCATCTGTTAAAGGTATTGGAGCCACTCTGGAGTTAAAAATAAATTCTCTTGATATTTTAACGAGCGCAATATCATTGATTACTAGTCGATAAATAAAATCCTCATGATTTATGATTCTAGACACATTATATTTTGTACCACCTCCAGTTATTCGATTCGTACCCACAACTGCTATGAGACGACTTGGATGAATTCTGTAAAAAAGTACATTGTCTTATAACAATTTTATTATAATGTTAAATTTTATCAATAGTGGGTAGGTAACATGTTCCCTTTCTGATCACGACATCATATCTATATACACGTGAATTATACAAATACTTGCCCGCGGGTTCGTCCGCGGGTGAAAGTCGTAATTCGATCCACTTTGCACCGTTTTTTTATATTCTCTAAAATTTAAACGATATTTTTATATCGATATCTGTTTAAATTACCTGTATGTACAATGAGCAGCTGTTAGCACCCATCTGGGTCTAATGATGGATCCCCCGCAGTAGTGGTAGAACACAGAATTAGTTGGCCTCAATGATACCTGATAGGGAAATGCTCCATCTGGCGCGTCTTCCCCTCCTAATATTTTAGTGTCGGGATCTCTAGACAATTCCAACGGAGTACCTATACAAAGCGAATGTAATATTTTTTTCTTCACTGTATTAACTAGGACAATGCTTTTTTAGAAACTGTCTGAAATCAGATTCTTACGCCACTTTTTTACATGCTGAACAAAGATTTTAATCATATTATTTGGGCGGAGGTATGGCCATTATATATTTGCCGTTATCATTTTAGGATTCTATGTAAAGTTGCATCAATAAGTGTCAGCCTTTTCGTAGCGTAGAACGGAAGAATATACCAACGTTAGAAAACCAGCGCAGTAGCGAGGTCACGGAGGTATGGACTAAAATAAAAGTCTTTAGTCGGTACTCGGCCGGCTCGGCTCGTATGGCCGAGTCCGACATACCAGAATGCAAATCCAAATGTTTAGAAATTAAATACTCTAACGGATTTTTAACGCGATTTATTCATTCTATTATTATGCCGATGTTTCGCATACTTTGCAGCGAGCGTAATCATGAGGCCCGGAGAGACAAAATTAAAATCCGGTAAAGTCTCTGATTTCTACATGTATAATATTCGCATCCTCCTTGGTACAGTGGTTGACGCGTGAACGTAACACCGAGGGGTCCTGGGTTCGATTCCCGGTGAAGACGAAGAAAAAAATGTCTCGGTCTGGCAGGACACAGAAGGCTGATCATCTACTTGTCCCTCAAGAAAATCGATGAGTGAAACAGATGTATAATGCATCTGCCCCTTACCCCACCCCACCCCAGGGGACATGGGACTTATAAAATCAAACAAGAAAATAATAAGATATTTTTAGGATAGAATTAGTTAAAAATTTTAAAACACTTACCCTGTGAGTACCACGCCGCTAGAAGTAGTGTTAGAGCGTATGTTTTGAACATCGTGATCTATCTAACTAAACATTTAATTAAAAAAGACAAATGTGCCTTCCATTTATATCCAGTATTTTCAAATAAGGCTCGTTACACAACGAACAAAAAAATAATTCCGAAAAAAAGTGTAAATACACTGGATATAACAAAACAAATCTACGAATTATGAACTAATTGTGTATGTAATTCTTTAATTATGAATCAATTTATGAAATTACCACAACGAATTACCACTTGGAATCGAAAATAATTAAAAAATGAAAACATTTATTGATCAGAAAATTTAAAATAATTTGAATTCTAATTATTCCTCTACTAATGCAATTAATAACTGAAAAATACTGTGGAGATAATTGTTTCTTTTTTTATCAAATCGCAAATAAATTATAATTATTAATTATTATTAAATTATATTATTCAAATTTATACTGTGCCGTGCGGTTTCACTCGGGGATGAGCTCGCAAGCGAAATCTGGTATTCCTATTTCTATAGCTTATGTGTTATTCTGATATTTATCTGCTATCATATTATTATAATAAATTCTGATTATAGGTCCGTCAAGGTCGAGAACTTGGATTTGTATTAACCTTTCATACCTAAACAATATCGTTTCAAAACATTTTCTATGCCACCTTTTGTAGAGCATAAATACCTACTGACTGGATTATTAGACCTTTATTACTGTAAAGTTTCATCCAAATTAGTCCAGTAGTTTTTTCGCGAAAGAGTAACAAACCATCCTTCTATCCTCACAAACTTTCCCATTGATAGTACTAACTTAGGATACCAACAGAATATTAGCGTACATAATTCCTAAAAATTTTGAATTTTAAAATAATAACCTCCTCCTTTTCTTTGAAGTCGGTTAATAAAATAAAATAATATTTATTTGCCAAAAATATGGTACCTACAGAGAGGTGTGAAGAGATAATTGTTCAACATGTTTCGCTTTGTATAAAGCATGCAAATATTATTATATGCGTAAAACAGATATTAAATCTAAATCCCAATACAATAAATATTGAAATATCATTCTATTTTCTATATTCTATTCGTTTTTAAACTTTTTAAATCTACACATGCATATTATATATACGATGTAACAATAGGTAATTATCATTTAAGGCAAAAAATTCTTTTTGGCAATAAAATCAATTGATGATCAGCCATTTTTTTTAACTTTTTTTTGATGTCCTTAATATATTATCATCAGGTGACTATTAAATTTATTTGCTCGACACTTTAACCAGTGGTAAGGGTGCAGTCACCCTTTCTTGGCCTCATTGTAAAAATATTTTTAATTTAAAGTTTCCAATTATTCTATTAATTATTATCTACTTAAAAAAGATATGATAACAATTAGACAAAAAAATAATTTAAATATAAATGAATTGTAATAAATTAATTTATTATTTTTTGGCACTTACGAACCGGTTTCCGAATTAAGAATTAATTGATCAAGGTTTCAGAAAGCCTATGTTACTTACAAGAAAATTTTAAACCAATAGCGTGCGATGATGTAAAGCGAGGATGTTTTTGGAAAAAACTAATCAGATAGACTATAGACAATAGACAAACATTTATTCACATAATAAAAAGTAAAAAAAAACTAAAACCTAACTACGACAAAAAACGGCGCTGAAAAAAGTATAAAACAATATTTTCAGAATACTGAACTGAATAAAGTTGCTAATGTAGTTGCAAGTAAATGGACACAGTAAACTCTACCAAGATGCCTTCGTTGTAAATTGACAATAATGTCATACAATACTATACTGAAGTACCTATGCAATATTCCACTATGTAGAGATAAATTTTCATGTTTGGAAAACCGCAGTCACACGTTGTCAAAGTGCTACGGTATATTATAGGTTTATGTGGGTATATATAACGTGTGACATACCCTCCTTTTACTTTGCCGTAGTCGGGTAATAAAAATGTGTGCGTATACTAGTGTACACACGTAAGAAGTGAAACTTCTTTATGACCTTATTTTTCAAAAAATAAGTTACTTTAAGCAACTTTACAGTAATACGTCGAATCACGCGTGGTAGGGATAAGAAAAAGAAGGCGCGTAACGGAAAAATGTTACACTAATTTTTTTTCCAACCCCGATAAAGAAGTTTCACTTCAAAAGAATAGAAACAATTCGATCACGAGGCGGGACTCGAACTCGCATCCTTATAATCATAAGATATGGTTTCTTATCTTATACACACTATAAGTGCTAATATAAATTATTATTATGTTAATTATACAACAACACAGAAAAGAGGAAAATGCCTATCCTCTTCGACCGGATACGACGGATACTTCGACGTCACTGATCATTGAATAGATTACAAAGTTTGAAATAAATTAAAAAAAATGGTTATCTGTAAAGTCGGTTTACTGACGATAGTTGAACGTGACAACGTCCGATTGTGCTTCTCTGTCGCTCGTTCCGCGCTCTCGCTTGCACTTCAAGCCTTACATGGAACGCCTCAGAGCGAGGTAACGCCGCATGAGTCATGTTTTTTCGTGCGTGCAGCCGGCTCTATCGAATTATAAGACGTTGTCACGTCAAAATTTATATGTATGTCGGGGAAAGATGTGGAATGTGAATCTATTTTCAAGCTGTGGGCGTTGCATTGGGTAATCGAGCAAAGAAACACCATACAATACAATCACTTTTAATAATCGTTATGTTACACATTACACATTAAAATAAAACACTAGCAAAGAAACGGTTAACAGTTCCAAGTAGTGGAAGGTCCGAACTCTTCGATGTTCGAATGTGAAGTGCCGTCCCGAGGGCGAGCCTTCATCCTCTAGACCCGGTACAAGCATGAAGTCGGCCGCCAACTTCACTGTAGCTTCACGACGGTGCACTTCACGACGGTGCTGCCACCTCACGGAATTCGTGCTTCGAGTCGTTTTACATCAGTGCTATTTATTGACCGTTTCCGACATGTATATTAAATTGTTAATTAAAGCCTTAATTAATCTGTTACATATACAAACATTCAACTGAAACTAATAAAAACGAAAACACTTTTATAAGAAAACATTATATTAGGGAGATTTTTTTGCTGCTATTCATCGATCTACGTCACGGATCAAATACTTGATGTAAATATGAGTTGCAGAGGAGTGCCTTCGAAATTAATCAAAAAGTGTAAGATCGTGAAAAATGTGTGCAAAATATTGTGTTATTGAAGTGAAACTTCTTTATCGGGGTTGGACAAAAATTTAGTGTAACATTTTTGCGTTACGCCGTACGCGTGACATTTTTGCGTTACGCCATACTCGTGACATTTTTAAGGTCATAAAGAAGTTTCACTTCTTACGTGTGTACTCTAGTACACGCATACATTTTTTTATAATAGATTTGGTAATTAATGTTTACGTACTATGTTTTTTATATAATTATGTACATTTTTAACCTTGCGAGTTAAAACACATGAATGAAACGTTTTTCTAAAATCCCAAGGATTTTCATTTACAGTTCTCAGTAGAAGATTTTTAATATGATATACCTAATAATATAATTATTGTTTGTGTGTTTGTTTCTTTGCCCTTGTTCCACCTCGCAACGGAGCGGTTGTATGTTATGATTTTTGCGTCTGAACATAATATTATGCAGGATGTTAGAGTAGGTACTCTAACATCCTACACTATATTACTATTTATCGCAATGAAACACTATATTCCTACACTATATTCTTCATTCCTATGGGAAATTCCGATTTTTTCTGGTATACCTACGTTTCATTAGTAAATGATAATTTTTTCTACCTTATTTAAATTGAGGTCGTCAGTGTATTCTTAGAAACTTGGTTTATCTATTAATCTATACTTAATATTATAAAGCTGAAGAGTTTGATTGTTTGTTTGAACGCGCTAATCTCTGGAACTACTGGTCCAATTTGAAAAATTCTGGGGCGTGCCGAAAAGCTTACATACATACACCTGAAAAACATAACCCTTTTTTTTCGCAGGCGGGTAAGGCGTTTTATACACCATATTGTATACTACAAGATAATATCTTTAAGATTCTATAAAATCACTACATAGTATAAAACAAACTTTTTATTTTAAAAATTTGACTGGAAATAATTCCGACATTTTAAACCTAAATAAGGTCGTGAATCCATTTAATCTGTATAAACTAAAGCTATATTAACAATAACATTGCTATTGGATTTGATAGAAAGTAGGTCAATGTGAGACCTTCCCACTCAATAAGGTCAGGGGTAGCATTGGAAGTTATCAAATCGTATCATCCAGAGTGCACTTTTCTTTCTAAATTATTTATAGAATAGAATCTTAAAGAAATTCTCTTGTAGTATACTAGCTTTCCACCCGCGGCTTCGCCCGCTTTGTCTGAAACATAATCACTACATAGTATAAAACAAAGTCGCTTTCCCTGTCCCTGTCCCATTTCGCTACATTCACATCGGCGTAAGGTGAAAAATTAATTCACTATTCATTACTTTAGTGTTATACAATAGTTCTTGTAGTAACGAACGGCCAAGCCACATATTTTGACTAAGGTGTAGAGTTTGTGAAGTTAGGCCTTGTAGAGTTAGGGCGTGTAGTGTTAGAAGCTTGGCTCTACATGAGATCTGATAACTTTTTGACAGTGCGAGTCATATGGCCTCGTCTTGGCAACATTTTACATGAAAATGTTTTTGGTGGGATTTCACTTCTTTTTGTAAGTTGTTTGTAACAATTTATTTTTTTTATTTTTAGCTACTGTGTGGACGTAAGAGGCAGGAGACGTTCGCAACACTTCTATTCATTCATATTTATATGATCTAATCTGAAGTATATGTCTCAATATATGTCGATTAAATTTTTAATTTCTTTTTAACAAGGAGTACCTATACATATATATATCTAGGGGAACCAAGTTTTAGATTATTAGATTAGACCTCTAGCGTCGTCAAAATTTAATTTAAAATTACAGGTCTCATACAAACTCCCATCCCCTAGTTTAAGGGGTTGGGGGATGAAAGTTACAGAATTTATAATTTTTTTGTTGTTTGTGTGCTAATACTAGCTTACATACAAAATTTCAGCTTTCTAGGACATTAGGAAATACCTTAAGAATTTTGATGATCATCAGTGAGTCAGTGACGAAATTAGCGTTTTTTAGATATAAATAAAATCTGAAGTATAAAAGCTAATGTAATTAAAACTTAATATGTTCAATAAGTCCGCTATTGACAATATATCCCGAAAATTTTGTTGATCTAGCATAATCCAAACCCAAGTTATGAGGGTTCAAAAAAACGTCGAAGCGCTTCGAGAAAAGGTAGGTAGTGCCCGTGCGTTGTGGCTCGTCTTGGCAAAAGTAACTCTGTCTGTCTGTCTGTTACTCAATCATGCTTATACTACTGAACCAATTTTCATGAAATTCGGTATGTTGATATTTTGATACCCAAGAAAGGACATAGGCTACTTTTTATCCCGGGAAAATGACGCAATCCCGGAAATCCCACGGGAACGGGAACTATGCGGGTTTTTCTTTGACTACGCGGGCGAAGCCGCGGGCGGAAACCTAGTTTGCTATAAGTAATTGTTGGATTTCTAATATTAAAATATTAGCAAAATTAACACGTTGTGTTTTTAATATTCCGAATAATATTAGTAAAAAGTAACGATAGTACCTTAATATAATTTCACAGGGCTGTTGAAACTCAGATAAGAATATCTAACTTGCGATTGGCTTATTTATGAAAATATAAAATGTTTGATTAATAAATAGGTAGTAATATTTTTCGAAAAGCTGTGATGTATTCTGCTAGATTTTTGCAGTATTGTCTCAATCTTAACAAATTATGTACCTACCTATGTACTAAAAACTTCCTCTTGAACAACTCTATCTATTACCATCTGTGCCGCGAGGTTTCACCCGCATTACTCCGCTCCTGTTGGTCTTAGCATGATGATAATATATAGCTTTCAAATGGTGAAAGAATTTTTAAAATCGGTCCAGTAGTTTATGAGCCTATTCATTACAATCAAACAAACAAACAAAGTTTTCCTCTTTATAATATTAGTGTAGAAAAAAGAGCGTGTGTGCCGAGCACTCGTGTCAGAAGTGAAATTTCTTTCACAAGATTCAAAGATACTTAAATCGTCGCCGTATTCAATGACTCGACCTTGAAATTTTACTCTCAACGCGCCCAAAGAAGTTTCACTTCAAAAATCTTTCACTAGTAGAAAAGTACTTAGTTGGTCAGTGTCAAAAGGAGAATGTAAAATGGATAGTATCATAATTTGTAAAACATTATTCCAATTCCATCGTAGGGGTTATAAAAAAAGTCTATAATAAAAACAAATAATTTTCGACAGCAATTTATTCGAAGTACAGAACATTGATGCACTTTTTTTTTTAATGGATGCAAACATTTTTTTGGTGAATCAAATTTCTTAGATCGTTAGTAATTTCCAGTACAATTTTTACAAATAAAATTTTTATTAAGCTATTGCATAGCATCTATCGCGGGCCTTGAGCGTGGAAATCGAATCCAGATATTCCGTAACGAAAACAACCTAACTTAACACTCCGACCGTCGCCGCAGTGATAGGTACTTTTTATGCTAAGCAATAGCTTTACCGCGTCGCACGGAGACCGCCGCGGTAAAGCCACACACACGTCTTGTTCTATTTCATGAAATACTAACGATAAACTATGAATTTATTGTGTCGAATATTGCTTCAAACTTAAAAATATACTATCAATTTAAGAACCAATACGTGCGTTACATCAGAGCGCTGAGACAAACGTCAAAACGCAAAGGAATAGAATCATAGAATACCTACTCTAACGATACTAATTGACATTGGCTAGTGATTAGTTCACCCTACCAACGACGACGACGACCACGAACAAAATTTTCATCCAGTCGCAATTTAACAAAATTATGCAAAACACAATTAAATATAAAATATTACAATTTCTTGTCGTTCTGGTGATTGTAATTTTTTATTTTGAGATCAATGCATGAAAAAATAGGCTTTTCGTAGAAATGGTGGCTCCTAGAAAAAAATGTATTTGAAGTTTTTTATAGATAATTTTGTGATCTATAATTTTGGTCCCAGGTGATTAAGTACATGATTCGGCGAAAATCGCAAAATAACTATTTTTTTATTAATTGACCTTGAATTTTTAAAGTGAAAACTCCTTTAGCGGCGTTGAGCACTTTTTCTGTAATGGGTATAAAATCTTAAACTCGCATCAGGACACGTGACCCGATCGAAAAAGCGTAAGACGGATACCATTCCAAAATATCAAACATGCTCAACGTTAATAATCAAGTTTTCACTTCTGCCGGCACTCCCGGAGTGCAACCCGTCTTTTTTTTTCATTCCGAGTAAGTATCAGTATGACGGGAAATTTTAATATTTTATTTTGAACAAATTTCGGCTGGATGGGAATTTTGGTCTTGGTCGTCGTCGTCGTTAGCAGTGTGACCATTACTAAAATGTCAATAATTAGCGATAGCAGTTTCTATTCCTTGCGTTATTCTATTCTCTGACATTAGTCTCGGCCTGCAGGTGTCAGGTTGGCATCAGGATTGTACCTTATTTTTTTACGTTTAACATATTTATTAATTGGAATGATGATTCGTATATTTTGATAATTCATCCAAATCGATTTTGTCTAATATCCAATTACGGAAATCGTAGACGCTTGTATATACATCTGGGAATCCCTCACCACAGATAATCTTAGTCCAAGATACAACACCAATAAGCGTGTCGTTAGCTGCTAGTGGACCACCAGAATCACCCTGAAAAATAAATATTTTTCCAATCAATAACAGAGTTTATAACAGTAAATACAAATTAAATCTGAAACTAATATTGGTATATGGATCAAGAAGCTTATATCTAATACACTGGATATTTCAGTATGAACATTAACTTGTAACAAGAAAATATGACCTTGAATGACGCCTGTATGTTTTTTTATCCCTTTCACACCTAATTGGCAAGTTCATACTGAAATCTCCAGTGTATTAGATATAAGCTTCTTGGTATGGATAGACCTTTTAAAGAAATCTTGGAAAACGGGGTATCAGGTATAAAAACAATAGGGTTGAAAGAAAGAGACAAGTAAATACCTCCTTGCGCAGTAAAACTTTGGAGGTACGTAAATGAATTTCTCAGCGATAAAAAGGATAAAAATACATTTACCTGACATGCACCCGTGTCTTCTTCCCCAGAAGCGCAAATATTATTTTGTGTTACAGCAAGTTTGTTTGGACTGTCATCTATTGACAACTCTTCTCGGCACTGTTCTACCGATACGGTCATCAGGGACAGCATTTGAAGTATATCAGGTACTTCATCATAATACTAGAAACATAAATATATTCGTTTAACGACCGACAGTCTTTATCTTTTTTCTTCCGTAATTTATACTCTGCATTGTTACCACTCGATGCAACTGCATTTCATAGTTTAAAAATCGAAACAAAGTAAATAAAAGTGGAACTAGTGAATTGTGTGTTTCTTTAAAAATCTAAACTTTTTATTTCTTCCATTTTTAATGCTTAAAGTTTAAAAAATGAATGGAATATATACGACTTCTTTACAATCAATTTTTGAATGATATACCACAAAAAAGGTCTAGCTAGTTCAGACACAAAGTGAAAATTGATTTGGTTAAAAGAAAAACAGGACTCCAGAAATTTAATAAAAAAAACTGCGATTTCTCTTTAAGTTGAATTTAAAACACCACTTACATCAATATATCCCCATCCTGTCAAAACGCACTGTGTACCAGCAGGTACAGGGTACATCGCTAAGGGTATGGGAGCCATATTGGAGGAATAATTAAATTCGCCAACTATTTTAAGAAGCGCGATATCGTTTTCCAGTGTTGCTTCAGTATAATTCTCATGGTTTATAATTTTATCCAAATTATACCTCATGCCTCCTAAAGACAACGAATTGGTTCCGGCAACCACTGTTATATTATTAGGATGATCACTAGAAGAAAGTAAAGGTTATCTTATTATTGTATGCTTACCGTTCATAAACAGCTTAGTGCAATTGTTTATTGTATTCATTTTCGAACACATTTCAATTGTTAATGAAATAATTATGGCTCATGAAACACGGCTTAAAAAAGTGTAGATCTGCAAAAGACCATACGTTTCTGTTCATGGGTGTAGCTTAACTAAACGCTTAACAGCTGTTGTGCTATAATAGTCGTTTCATTTTGTGTAATCCCATGTCCCCTAGTGGAGTAAGAGTTCTAACGGACGATTGGCAAAACTGCTGCCGCTGACGCTTCGACGACAGCCGTGACGCATTATGCATCTGTTTCGGTAAGGTGACTATTACATAAAAGCATAATAATATAAACTATAAATGTCATGAAATACTTGATTGTGCAATGGGCAGCTGTCAACACCCATGATTCACTGACAATGGATCCGCCGCAGGAGTGGTACTCCCTCCATGTGGTCTTTCTTAGTGATACCTGATAAGGGAACGCTGTTTCTGGTGCGTCTACCCCTCCAAATATTCTCGTCTCAGGATCGATAGCTACACCTGTAAAATTTTCAAGCATAAATCTACCTATTTTATACAATGCTTGAAATTGACTTCCAGTAGACGATAGGAAAATTATGCGACAACATGTAAATAATAATAATATTAATCTTTTTTTTAGTATCATTGTATTACATAAATCTATTCTATAAATTACTGAAACCTCAGAAAATAAAAATCCAGATCGATATAACAAAGGCCTGTCGTGGCAAGAAGCTAAAGCAAAAGCCCAAAATCGACGTGACTGGAAAAAGTTTACAATCATCAATCATCATTAGGTACATAAATCAAAACCTAAATTACTACATTCATTACTGGTATGGCTGGCTGGGCGGTACGAAGTTCGCCGGGTCAGCTAGTTATAAAAAGGCTGAGCGTTAGAAACTAATGCAAAATTAAATAAACTCTCTTAAATAATATATTATAATCTTATATATAAAAATGAATCGCAAAATGTGTTGGTAAGCGCATAACTCGAGAACGGCTGAACCGATTTCGATAATTCTTTTTTTATTATATTCCTTGAAGTACGAGGATGGTTTTTATGTAGAGAAAACGTAAATATGTACCACGGGCGAAGCCGGGGCGGACCGCTAGTATATTATATAAACAGAATAGGCATGACGACAGTATCCATAAATTTTCGAATTAGTGTTTCTAAGGGAATATGTCTACATCTACACTAATATTATAAAGAGGAAAACTTTGTTTGTTTGTTTGTTTGTTTGATTGTAATGAATAGGCTCATAAACTACTGGACCGATTTTAAAAATTCTTTCACCATTCGAAAGCTACATTATCCACGAGTAACATAGGCTAGGTTTTATCCCGGAAATCCCACGAGAACGGGAACTATGCGGGTTTTTCTTTGAAAACGCGGGCGAAGCCGCAGGCGGAAAGCTAGTATAATATATAAATTAAAAATAGTGACTTAGAAATATTAAAAACATTAATATTAATGAGATTATCAATAAAATAAAACATTGAAATTCTGCAGACGGCCATTTTGACTAAAACACGCGTGGCGTCACGTCTACGTAAACAACTCACAACAACTTCGCGGCAGGTGTATTTTGTTGTTATGAATATGCTGAGAATACTAATATTTTTATTTTTTCACGTATGCTTTATCGACTCAGAACAGAAATATAATTGCGAATTCACGAATATGTGGTTCGGGTTTCTCTGCGTCAAATTTATACAATCATTTCATATTATTTTCTCACTTTAAACAATTACTAACACTTTTTTTGGGTATTATTTTTATGTAGATTCACATTGCAATACTGCACACCACTTATAAACTTTGAAATAAGATTCTATAACACTTTATAATTAAATATTTGTTTAATTTTACTTCGCTATGCATACAGATAATTATTACCTACGTATTTACGTAAGAGTGACGTCACGCCTACGCCATGACACCTGTGAGCTGTTTTAGCACAGTTAATAAATATTTTTTTGAAAAATGGCTTTTATCTTCGTTAAATTTAAGTATATTAGCGAAATATAGGGTTTTTCTTGTTTAATAAACGTATACACACATTATGGAAGAGGTTTTGAAAATCTTTCGTCATGCCTATTCTATACGAACCGGTGAAGAAGGAATTGTTAGGAAAGCAGCATATAAAGAAACATTTTTTTAGGATACAATAAAATTAAGAAACTTACCATGTGCATTCCAAGACAGTAGAAATAATAAAAAAACTTGTATTTCCAACATTTTGTCGCACTAGACGACTCTTCAATTGATAATTATAAGTAGTTATCAAAAAGTTATTCCGTTTATATACCTATGCATACAAATGTGTTTAAAACTAAGGCTGTTCGCACAAACAAAATGTATATAAAAAATAAAAAATTGTATGTATCTTTTTACCAGATTGTTACTGTTATAATTAATAGCATGTTGTGAAAACAAATAGGAACGCAGTCTTAGAAAATATTAATTGCAAATTCACAATTGGATCAATATCTACAAGAATCCTAAGGCGTCTGACATCCTAAGGCGTCATAAGACATCCTAAGGCGGCCACTGAAAATCAGTGATGACACACTGAGTGGTTGGCCTAATTATGGCATATGTATTTTTTTTTAAGTTCCTTTTTTTCATCTAATTTGTATCTTTTTTTTCATAATATTATGTCCATAATAAAGTTATTTCATTTCATTCATTTCATTTCATTTCATTTCATTCATTTCATTTCATTTCATCTGAAGATGGAAATACAGAAATATAATTTTTGGAACAAATCACTATGTTCCTATTAATGACCATCCTTTTAGAGTTCTTACAGACGAACGGCAAGTTGTGAACGGCAGAGGCTACTTCAGCAGTCACCACATATCGACGGCAGTCGTCGGCACACCGACGGCAGCAGTTAATGATATGTTGACGGCTGCCGTTGACACGAAAAAACGTATGCTCTACAGGTGGCGGCGGCTGAAGTAGCCTCTGCCGTTCACAACTTGCCGTTCGTCCGTTAGAACACTTAAATAGCTACAATTATTATTCAATAAATTATGCAGCTTCTCTTAGTCAAATTTATATGCCTGAATGAAATCGTGTTTTAAACCTAGCCTAATTGTTAATTAGCATATTATAATAACCTAAGGAAATTAAACTTTTGATAAGAAATTTGTAATTATCTTGATGGTTTTTTAAATAATTTCCAAGCTGTTCAATTTAATGAAGTTTTAGTGAGCAACAATCCGACGTAACCCACGGCTTCTTCCCCGGGGCCGTGGGCATCTATGCAAGATTTCCCTGCCTAAAAAGGGTTATACCCATTTGTATCCGACGATTCTTAAAACGAACAAAAACCCGAAGTTCCCATGTTGCATGGTATTTTCATGTTTTTACGATATAATTTCGTCTACTTGAGTTTTAAAGTAATTGACTTAATATCTCGGGTTTGATAGGGAATTTTTTGTTTTTTGTTCCCACTTTAGAATCTATTGTCATCGTGACCTAACCCTTTGCATTATTGTTCAGTCTTCGATGTCATGTTCAGTCATAGAGTGAGGTGAGACAAAAAAGATACATCATATTTTTTATTACAACTGGCGGCCTTATTAAAGTGAAACTTCTTTATCGGGGTTGGACAAAAATTTAGTGTAAGTAACATTTTTGCGTTACGCCGTACGCGTGACATTTTTGCGTTACGCCGTACTCGTGACATTTTTGCGTTACGCGCCAACTTTTTCTTATCCCTTGATTGTATATTTCAATACACTAACTTACTTACTTACTAGAGTGGCGCAGGGACCCAAAGTGAGTCTTGGCCTCCGACAGTAAGAGCCTCCATTTGACTCTATCCTGCGCCATCTCTTGCCAGTTTTCAATCTGGAGGCTGCGCAGGTCTTTGGAAATTTCGTCTTTCCAGCGGTACCTGGGACGTCCAACCGGACGGCGTCCAGATGGCTGTCCCAGGTAACCTCCAAATCTCGAAAAAATGTTTTGTTCCCTTCTTTTCAAAAACCAAAACCTCCATTACTTGAAATCTCTAGTCTCTACTCTCTACCCTCTGTTAGTCGATATAATCACCGAGTCCCTCCAAGCCATTTTGGTACATATTTCACACTATATTATACTCGAAAAATTAACTTTGACCTCTGTATGTCGAACATAGCAACGTTTTATTTTATTTTACAACCTTTACAACTTGATCATTAGGAATTTATTACCTCTATTGTTCGAACAAAAATACATAAGTTACCGCCTTTAAGAACTTGCCGACAATGTAAGTACACTATTGTTTCTTAGAAAACATTTTAGGTGTATACGATAATTAATCTATGACTGACGTAAACACGTGTTTGCTTGATTGATTGGTGTTCAATTATGATTTTGTGAATTCAAAATTTATAAGAATAAGCCTCATTAACTCTTTATGTCCAATCAAAATCCGCCTAAGTCGAAATCCTTTTTAAGTTGAAAACTGTGCACGCCTGGTGTAAATATTTAAATAGGTAACGAGGAGCGAAGCGACGAGGGTGTTAGACTAACGTATTTCTGTAATATTGTATACAAGCTGTGCCGCACGGTTTCACCCGCGTGGCTCCGCTCCTGTTGGTCTTAGCGTGATAATATATAGCCTATATTACTCGTGGATTATATGTAGCTTTCGAATGGTGAAAGAATTTTTAAAATCGGTCCAGTAGTTTATGAGCCTATTCATTACAATCAAACAAACAAAGTTTTCGTCTTTATAATATTAGTGTAGATAGTAAATTATTTTTTGAAAAATAAGGTCATAAAGAAGTTTCACTTCTTACGTGTGTACTCTAGTACACGCACACATTTTTTTTATTAGTCTTTAAACCATTTCTTGCATTAATTCCTTGATTTTTCAATTTATCTGCACATGTAGATAACATCACCACTGCAGGAAAACATCGTAAGGAAACCGACATGTCGAAGAATCTAAAGTTGGACAACATGTGACATCTGCCAACCCACACTTGGCCAGGGTGAATTACGGCCTGATACCATAAGGGAGGACCGTATCTCGGCAGTGGGTACGAATATTGGCTGATGATGTCTGCCTGTCTGTATGAGTATGATAGATTTTTTTATTGCAAAATAATATTCCATCAGGAAGACTTACACGAATGAACCAATGAGGAAATCCAGTTAAATAAAAAACACTTAAGTTAATCATGTTAAGGTAATTGATGTAATAAATAAATACAAAATATTAGGTAATTCAAATTAAATTTATTTCTTTGATACAAACATTTTTTGTTGAACAAAATTTGGTCTTAGGTCGGAAGTAATTTGCAAACAAATAAAGTCGTCAAAAACTTGACTCCTTCATTTGTTTGCAACGAACCTATCGGAAAATACCCGATAATTTTGAAGCTCGTGTGGTATTCGGGGGATTATTTTTCCGTCCAAATGTCGGCCAATAATTTCACAATTGAATTGAACCTGTCAGTTTGACGTCAACTACCAGAGAAAATTTTCAAAAAAATATCAGTATAATACCACAGATAATACCATGTAGGTTGTACCACGTGACGTCAAATGGTGCAATTCTATTGGTCGATATTTGGGTCGGAAAAATAATCAGTAAAATTTTTACAATATAATATTTACTTATTTTATTTAATCGAACGTTACGCTATGAGTTTATTTTGTCGAATTTTGAGTTAAACTTAAAAAAGCGATCAATCTACGAACCAATACCGGTACGTTACGCGATTGTACCCTATTTTTTTACGCTTAAGATAATATTTACTAATTGGAAAGATGATTACTTATTTTGATTATTACTTTGATTATTCATCCGAATTATTGATCTTGCCATTGATCCAATTACGAAACTTGTAGACGCTTGCATATACTTCAGGGACCCCCTGACCACAGATAAACCTACCCCAAGATACAACACCAATAAGCGTGTTGTTAACTGCTAGTGGACCACCAGAATCACCCTGAAAAAGAGATATTTTCCCAATTAATAACAGGATAAAGAATGAATATAATAACAGTTGATTATATTATGCTGAAACTTATATCGGTCTGGATAAACAAATCTTGGAAGGGTTAAAGGTTAGGGTTAAGGGTTTCAGTAAAACTTTGGAGGGGGATACGTAAATGAAATTCCCAATGACATCCATCCTGTCAAAAAAACCAAGTCTCGCAATTCGGTTTTTCTATCGGAGAAGTTGTGAAATCCATGAAATACCAAGTCGGTTAATTTATTTTGTCCCTATTTAAGGGAGTTTCTGTCTTAGTTTTTCCGTAAATTATTATCATATGAGTATTAAAAATCATTAACGTTTTAAATAAACAGATGAGCTGCGAGACTTAGCTTTTTTTACAGAATGTTTTTGATGGTATCTCGCTTCTTTTTGTACATGATTCGTTAACTGCAAATTTAAAATAATAAAAAAATTTAGCCCCCAGATTGCCCCTAGTAACGGATTACAAAATTGGATGCACCAACTGCATAAATAATTTTGTAATCCAATAAAAGTGTATGGGATTACAAAGTTATTCACGCTGTTGGTGTATCTAGAAATCTGGTCAGAAATAATGGAATGTTTCATGTTTTCTTTGATTTAAACACTATGTACCTACTATGTAAGAAATTACACACGAGGCTGGGTTAAATATTAGTTTGAATGTGATAAGGATGTACTGCAATTACACAGCTACCTAATTGATGTAGTTAGTTGATAACAAAACGCAGCAAGTGAACGACTATTAGTAAAGTGACGGTAGTTGGGTCAAACGTCGTATAAACAACGTCCGAGCCCCTAGGCGCGATTCGTACGAATGCGCCACGAGTCAAAAGAACGCGGCAATTTATAGTATTCGACAGCTAAGCATGTTCGGACAGGAAACAGTGACAACTATTCATCTACAAAAATAGTTACGTCTTACAACTAATTATATTCTAAATTTGGTTCTATGGCTGCTAGAAGTGCCTTATACTTTTACGGTCGGTATTCACAACAAAGTCAAATAGCCCGAATTATTTCGAGAAAAGGATGGTCCGCTTGCCGCTTCTTTGCTCGACCTGGCAGGGCATTACCGTACCTCCAGATAACATAAAAATTCCTTTTTTTTTTTTTTTTTTTTTTATTACTACAACCGGCAAAGGAGCGGGCGGTACACTTGATGTAAGGTGTTCACCGCCGCCCATAGCAATTGCAACGTTACCTAGGTACCCTTGCGATTGAAAATCCTTACTTGACATGCACCTACGCCTTCTTCCCTAGAAGCGCAAACGTTAGTATCTGTTACAGGAAGATTGCTTGGCTTGCCATTCGTTGACAAATCCTCTCGGCACTGTTCTACCGATACTGTTTCCAGGTATAGCATTTGAAGTTTATCAGGTACTCGATCATAATACTAGAAACATAAATATTCATTAAACGACCCAGTATTGTTGTATTGTTACCTCTTAATGGAACTACATACATTTCATACTTTAAAAATCGAAACAAAGTAAATAAATCTTGAATTACGCATTTCTTTAAAAATCAAAAGTATATAATTCTTCCATTGTCAAATTCTAAAAGTTTAAATAATAAAATCATCTAATAAAATAATAAAATCATAAAATTATCTATAAAAAACTTCAAATACATTATTATCTAGGAGCCACCGTTTCTACGAAAAATCTATTTTTTCATTCGTTGATCTCAAAAAGAAATTCAATTACTAGAACGACAGGAAATTTTAATATTTTATTTTTAAGTGTGTTTTTCACAATTTTGTTAAATTGGGACTGGATGAAAATTTTGTTTGTGGTCGTCTTCGTCGTTGGTAGGGTGAACAATTAATCCTAAGCGAAATATCGCACGCTTATGACAATTGACAATTAGTATCGCTAGCGGATTATAGAATCCGCTAGCGATACTAATTGTCATCAGGAAGGAATACTTGGAATAGTCCTTTGCGTTTTGACGTTTGGCTAAAGGGGCAGTTCCATTAAATTTAAAAATATATAGGTGTTCTGACTTCTTTACAATCAATTTTTGTATGACAAACCCCAAAAATAGGTCTAGCTAGTGAAAATTGATTTGGTTAAATAAAAGAAAAACAGGACTCCAGCAATTGCGATTTCACTTTAAGTTGAATTAAAAATACCACTTACATCAATATATCCCCATCCTGATAAAACGCACTCCGTGCCAGCAGGTGTAGGCTGCTCTGCCAAGGCTATAGAAGCGATATTGGAAGAATATTCAAATTCACCATCTATTCTAAGAAGCGCGATATCGTTTTCCAATGTTGTTCGATTATAATTCTCATGGTTTATAATTTCATCCAAATCGTACCTAAGGCCGCCTAAAGACAATGAATTTGTTCCGGCAACAACTGTTATATTATCAGGATGAGCACTAGAAGAAATTAAAGGTTACCTTATTATTGTATCTTTCATATTGCCTATAATATTGATTTTCAAAAATATATTTATAATGAAATATGTCTCGTGTGACACGTATATAGTATGTGTCTTTAAAAATCGTAAGGACTGCTAAAGACCTTACGCCTCTACAAATTATCATGAGCATTTTAACTTACTACACCTAGACACTACCTTAAATAAAATAATAATATAATTAATGTAATGAAATACTCTATTGTGCAATGGGCAGCGGTCAACACCCATGATTTTCTGACGATGGATCCGCCGCAGGAGTGGTACTCCCTCCATGTGGTCTTTCTCAGTGATACCTGATGAGGGAACGCTCCTTCTGGTGCATCTTTCCCTCCAAATACTTTCGTCTCAGGATCGATAGTTGCACCTGAAGAAGTTGAAACATAAAAGTGCGTTTACCAAGAGATGTGCTATGCTCCTTTGCGGTGGATGCGTTTAATATGTGTAAGAGGGACTTCATTTGAACCGCGAGGGACTAGAACATGCTTCCTGAGTCTGTGTTCACCGACGAGTACAACATGGAGGTCTTCAAGAAAAGAGTGAACAGGTACCTTCTAGGGAAGCGTGCTCCATCTTCCATCGGCCACATCTCAGCTTATCATAAGGCGAAATCGTGGTCAAGCGCTTCCCTATCATACAATAATAAAAAAGAGGGATCCTACTATCGATACATCATATAGGTCGAGCTGCGCATCTTCATAGCACATCTTACTCGCGTCGCTACACAGATTAGGATCAATGGAAACATTTTCACACATTTTCGCAGCATAGCTATTTAGGACAACTCTATTGGAAAAGCACCCTAAAACCACCTATTTTATACAAGGCTTGACGTTGACTTCCCGATAGACGATAAGAAAAATATTATGTTGAAAAAGGGTATGATCGTCTGAGTCCTTAACCACTGAGACACCTGTGGTTAAGACTTCATTCAAAAGGTTAAGCGTTAGAGACTAGACGAGCGTCAAAAATTAAATTAACTCCCATATAAATAGTCTTCCATAGGAGCCGGTGAAGAAAAATATTTTATTTTTATTGAGAAAAGCCGCATAGGAAGAAACAAAAAAGGACCCGATAGTCCCACACGAGTCCTATTAAACCAGGGTGGTACATTTCAAAAACATGCAATATAGTAATATATAAGAAACTTACCATGTACGGACAGTAAAAATAATGAAATAACTTGTATTTCAAACATTTTGTCGCACTAGAGGACTCTTCAATTCTGAACTATATTAAAAAGTTATTCTCTTTATATACAACTGTTTCTAAAACTAAGGCTGTACGCACACAAAATGTTAAAAAAAAATAATAATAAAAAGTTTATTATATTTTTATTTTCGTTCATAGGTATTTTTATTATTAAATATGTAGATTGTTAGTGTTATACATATATGAAAAATTTCAATTTGTGAAAAAACATTAGAAATTCAGTATGAAAAAATATTAAATAACGTATTTTTTACCATATTTTTTAATGAAGAATATCTGGTTTAATCTTTCTACCACGTCCCTACCCTCTTGGCCCGCATAATTAATTCATCCATTGGAACAGGAATATAATTTTTGGAATAAAGCACTATTTCTGTTTTAGTTTCTACAATTAATCTCTTTATTCTTAGCAAATTTATGTGCCGTGATGAAATCGCTCTTTAAACCTTTCCTAATTGTGAATTACTTACGTACATTAATTAACCTAAGAAAATTAAACTTTTGATGATAAATTTGTAATTATCTTATAATTAAGTAATCAATGTGCTGGTTCTTTAAATTAATTTTAAGCTATTTAATTCTATGGAGACGCCACTGGGCGTTTGCCATGCATGCCAACATTAATTCTTTTAACCCCCAGCTTAATGCCTAATAAGGCAGATTGCAGGCTAAGAGGAGATTAAAAAAATGAACTGAAATCGAACTTCAATTACATATTGTATGTATATGTCGCAGGTTTTTCATAAAATTAGGTTTTTGATCAAAAACCTAGGTTTTTCATCAAAAACCGGAAGATGACACATTTTAAACTCAATTTCATCAAAAACCTGTAACAATCCAGATTTTTGATCAAAAACCTGAACTAATTTGGGTTTAAGATAAAGTTCTTGTCAAAATCACGGGTTTGCTTTGTTTTATGACAAATTTAAATGAAAGAAATAAAACAATCCATCATCATTTGCAACTTAGTAGAAAGAAAACAATCATTTATCTATTAAAATTTTACATCCATGATCCAATCAATATTCTCGTCCTTCAATCCAATCAGATTGATCATAAACCCAAACTAGTTCAGGTTTTTGATCAAAAATCTGGATTGTTACAGGTTTTTGATGAAATTGAGTTTAAAATGTGTCATCTTCCGGTTTTTGATGAAAAACCTAGGTTTATGATCAAAAACCTAATTTTATGAAAAACCTGCGACATATATATCGTGGCCATATCATAGATTTGCTCACTGATCAATCATTTCATAAAATGGTCGCATTTCATGATGTGGTCAACTTGGTTTGACCAGATCTTTAAATCGTCAATGTTTCTCAATTTTTGCATCCACATTTGGCCAGATCATATAAATAAAAAGTCCATACGATATTTATGAATATAAATAAAGAAATTATAATATGAATAAATATTTATGAATTTTAATTTGTTTAAGTGTTTTTTCCTCAGAAGGTATAGCATAGGTTTATGCATAAATTATAAAATAAATTTAATCCTTCTTTTGTGGAAAACGACACTTATAAAAAAATATATTACAGTAATTTCTTGTTCCACTTTGAAATTCAGAAACAACATTATTATAACACAATGTTTATTATTTTGGAATTCCTGTTCATAAAAACGAGCAAATTAACGTTTCACGTTTTTAATACTACATTATGAATAGGCGAAACAATGCTTCGAGGGGCTTCTTACTTTGTGTGGATCCGCCTTTTGATGAAGCAAATGTACCCCTTCACAATGGGCAGCATTGGGCGAGCAATCACGATAGTTTAGATGGGCCTATGGGCTGGCGCAGATATTATGGCAGGTTTCATTGCCAAACTTTATCGATTTTTTTCGTAACGAAGACCCGAGTCTTTAAGTGAGGTAAGGGGCAGATGCATTATTCATACATCTGTTTCACTGATCGATTTTCTTTATGGACAAGTAGATGATCAGCCTTCTGTGTACTGCCAGACCAGGACCCGTCGGTTACCTTTCGTATGTGATCGCTTCGATGCTCCTCGGGAATAAATTGACTTTTTTTTAATTGACCGATTTTCAATATTTTTTTTTTATTTGAAAGCTGGCTGTCCTATTTAATTTTGTTCGAGTCCTCAAAATTTAAAGGCAGTTTTGTTTTTTGTTGAAAATAATTATTTTTATTAATATTTTGGAACAATTTAAGGACATTTTAATACAACCCAAACATAAACTCACACTGTATGAATTAAACTGTATAGAGTCCAACGTATGAATTCCGTGTTTGCAATTTTTTAACATGACACATGATTGGCACGAACCATTAAAAATTTTAAAGATTTTTCCGAAAAAGGAAACTCACAAATTGATGGAAAATTTTATTCATTAAATCCTTGGGTTGTGGTTCCTTTTTGTATAGGAGAAAACCTATCAATTGATAAATGTTAAAAGTAACCACATGCACATTTTCTTAATTATCTAGAAGTTTAAGAGTATTCAGAGCAAAGGAGAATGGGCATTTTACTATGGAAGTTGGGCCTGAACACTTGAGTTGGACCAATACACATGAGATATTGATTTTATAATAGATCATAACACATACATAACGGGAAAAATATATATAAAAAATAATCAACTGGGTTTTTGTACAGTCACATCAAGTTTTATTACTTTGTGTATAATATTCTTTGCTATTAATAACTGTTGCAAGACAATGACAATATCTTTATGTTACTCCTATTCACTTTCACTTACAAATACGTACTAATCTGAAGCCTTCTAATAACCAAAATACACTAATATTATGTTTTGTAACAGGTACCTATACCGTGTTTATTATAATTCAACGTAGTTAGACGTTTTTTATGGTTAAACTCAGTCACTCCAGTGACATATAGGTTTATATTTACTTCACTCGAATTAAAAACACCGTTATTGTGCGCAAAATAAATAAAACTTTTTGCCTTGACTGTACAAGAACCCGGTTGATTTATTTTTTTATTTTATTTTTTTCGTTAGGTATGTGTAATGATCTATCACAAAAACAATATTTCGTGTGTATTGGTCTTAGCCCAAGTTTCAGGCCCAATTTGCCCATTCTCCTTTATGTACACATACTTAAATAAGTAATTTATCAATGAATTTAAATACAATAAATTTTAATTTATCTTCATCTAACAGAACTGCAAATGTTTTTGTAAATCCTTTGATATCTCAGAAGTGCGTGTTTGCTGGGTGGTTCCTTTTTGCTTAAATACGGACATATGTTAACGGAAATGTATGAAATCCGTCATTGTATAAAATTCCTAGGAAATGTATATTATTCCTAAAATTGCACGGAAATGTGTGAAATGAATTATTTTATACACATTTCCTAGGAAATGTATACATTTCCTAAATAGTAATCGGAAATGTAAAACATCTAAGATATTGGTAGGTACGCGGGACGAGGGGTGTGTATGTCGCAGTCGGATTGTATAATCCGCCGTATTACAAACGGCCGGCATTTTGTAATATGCCAAAATTCGTCTTTTTCCAAAATTCTACAACGACGACATGTACACGGGGACAGCAGGACGAGAGGACTGATTACTTACCAAATGAAAATTTGATTTGATTGAATTTAAGTTGATTTAAGAAATGTTAATTAGTAAGATAATATGAACATATTATTAATATTATTTTACGGTAAGACTGTTACCTGATTGTCTCAATAAGTGCTATAATAAAAAAATAACAACGTGTTTTATTACAGAAATCATTTACTTTATACATTTCCTAGGATATCTATGCATTAAATAGTTGATTAAACAATATTTTATACATTTCCTAAATGGTATCGGAATTGTACACGTTTCCTAGGATTTGTATACAATATACAATTCCTTGATTTCATACATTTCCGGTAACATGTACACTTCTTAATGTAATCACAAGCAAAATAAAAAATACCACGCATTTGAAACCAAAAATCACGCGCAACTATTTCAAAAACTAAAAAATTCGCGTGTTTGAGTGGATTGTTTTTGAATGAAAATCTAATATTTGGAGTATTTTTTTCAGCCAAGAACTATTATATCAAATTAATTGGTTAATTGAAATATAACGTTTAAACAAACAGGAATCAAATAATTTTACTAATATCTGGCTTCTGCGTAAAACTTCGAAAATGAATTCCAAAAACGGCCTGTGAAAAAACCTTTATTAGCGATGTCCTTATTTCCTAATTAAAAACCCTATCTCTTGAATTACGTATGTATTACTAGTTAAATAGAGGAAATTAAAAAGTCGTAGGACTACTAGAATATGTCGCGGAAGAATACCAACCAATACCCGCGGCCCCATCATTAAAGCGGCTCGACGGAACACAGTGGGGTTTTAGTCGGTAAGAATCCGATATAACGGCTCCCTGGGAAGCCGAATGGGATATTATTATTCTTCATTTATTTACAAATTAATTATAATTTTTGGCCCAGTGCCTCTAGATGAAAAAGGCAGATACGTTAATAGTTATAAGTTAATCATTATTGTTCATCTAGTTGATTGACCGCCTGCTTGCTACAGTGGTTGACGCGTGAGCGTAGCACCGAGGGGTCCTGGGTTCGATTCCCGGTGGAGACGAAGAAAAAAAAATGTCTCGGTCTGGTAAGACACAGAAGGCTGATCACCTACTTGTCCCTAAAAAAAATTGACCAGTGAAACAAACACTTCATCTACTTAGCTTAGCCTTTATTTTGTACCACATTAAACGGACTGATTTCATTAACAAATTAACAAATTAAAACATTTCCTTGTTTTTTACGTTTGTGTGAATAATAATATTAATTATAAACTACAATATTTAACATGACAATAAGCCAGGATTTGAAATGAATTTCACGCACATGCATCAAATATTTATTGCTTTAATTACCATTTTTATTTATATGAGTTGCCAAAAAAAACATTATTTAAGGACATTTTAAGCCGAATCAACTATGCCTAGAATCCAATCTCGGTATGAGAATACTCTTGCATATACATCAGGGTACCCTTGAGCGCATCCAACACCCCAGGACACGACTCCAACAAGCTTCTTATTCAGAACCAATGGACCACCAGAATCACCCTGCAAGTGAAAGTAAAAGTAAAAGTATTACGAAAAAAAAGTAAAAGTGAAAATTATCCATTCTCTTTGACCCCAATGAGAAACTAAGAAAAAAAAAATAACTTTTAGTCAAACAAATAGATTATGCTCGGCTGGAAAACGACAAGTTGGTAAGCGCATAACTCGAGAACGGCTGAACCGATTTCGATAATTCTTTTTTTATTATATTCCTTGAAGTACGAGGATGGTTCATATGTAGAGAAAGCGTAAACATGTACCACGGGCGAAGCCGGGGCGGACCGCTAGTCTTCTTATATATAAAAATGAATCGCAAAATGTGTTGGTAAGCGCATAACTCGAGAATGGCTGAACCGATTTCGATAATTCTTTTTTTATTATATTCCTTGAAGTACGAGGATGGTTCTTATGTAGAGAAAACGTAAACATGTTACCACGGGCGAAGCCGGGGCGGACCGCTAGTATAACAAAAAATCATTTTATGATATTTCCGTCTGCATGCGCTGCATATAGATTTTTTTCAAATTGATGCGGATGAAACCGCGGGGCACAACTAGTATGTAATACTCACTTGACATGCACCAGAGTATCCTCTAGATGTTGTACAAATCTGTTTATCTGTTACCGGAGTAGAAAAGTCCTCTAACCTTAGTTGGCACGTATCTACTTCTATTGTATAAGTTGTAAGCATTCTAAGATCGTCCGGTCTATTATTATTAGTGCCACTCTAAAAAGTACATCACAATTAACGACAAATCATATATTATTTACTTGTGTCTTAATACATTTCTATTATTTCTTGTCTTTGTAATAATGTTTTATCTCTTATGTATGCAAATCTATATTATAAAAATGAATCGCTAAATGTGTTGGTAAGCGCAAAATTCTGGAACGGCTGAACCGATTTCTTTAATTCTTTATTTATAATATTCCTAGGAATACGAGGATGGTTCTTATGGAGAGAAAACGTAAACATGTACCACGGGCGAGGCCGTGGCGGAACGCTAGTGCTAAATTAAACTTACTTGTATATTACCCCAACCTGTTAATATGCACTTAGTATATCCAGGAGTATTTTTGTCAGTCAACTCTATAGGAGCCACTTTCGCATTGAAACTCATCTCATCTACTTCAAGCAAGGCGATATCGTTTGCGAAAGTTGTTCTGTTGAAATCCTCGTGGTTTATTATTTGCTTTACCTTATATCTATAACCACCAGATGATAATTTGTTGGTACCAACAACTGCTGTTATGTCTGTTGCATTAAGGCTGAAAGAACAAATATAGATTGAAGTTAGTTTGTAATTGTTATCAATCTTCTGTTGAAAAATTTTTGGACCAATTTCTACTTTAATATTAAAAACCAATCAATATTAAACTTGAATAAAATTCATCATCTGAAATTCACTTAGCCAACAAGAACAATATATTTAAGTCGTTATTTCATTAAAAATTCAAGAAATTAAAACTGATATAATCCCCCTGAAGCCCTGACTGATATAATGGGACATTACGTCACAAAAGATCTGACATCATCATTTTCGTAACGTAGAAGACAGTGATAACAGGCTACATTTTACCGCGATAAGACATGATGGCGAAGGAGCGGGTGTATTAGTCGTTTTAAATGAACGGCTGATTGATACGAGAAAATATTAAGCATAATATTCCGGTAACGCCGATTTATTTGTAAGTAGAATAAAAACTTAATAATAGTAATTTCATCAGAGTAGATAATAATAGTAATTTCATCAGAGACTTAAAAATCATATCATGGACTTAAAGTCCATTTTTAAGGAGAAAATAATTGAAATATACTCGTTTGTGCAATGAGCAGCTGTCAGTATCCATGTTGGTCTGATGATGGAGCCTCCGCAAGCGTGGAACTCCTTGGTATCGTTCCTCCTCAATGACACTTGGTACGGGTATGCACCTTCTGGAGCCTTATCACCACCTACTATTTTAGCTTGCGGTTCTTTTGATGCCTCTAATGTATATCCTGCACAAGTATTATATACACAGATGAGCCCTTTAGACCTATCACCTATTTTTGTAACGACAAACTTATCAGCATACAAAAAAGTAGTTTTTTTTACATTCTATGTACTTTAGTTAAAGAAAAAGTCGATTTATCTTGTGCAAAAGGAATGTTTAGGGATTTATGTACCTATATGATAAATTTCAATATTGTGATATAGGATTGTTAATCCTTTTAATTATTACTCATAATTTAATAAACAAGTATGCTTAAAAATCAATAAAAAATTCAAATCTAACTCACCCTCTGTGTAAATTACCACGAAAATTAATGACAAAATTAACAACTTGAACATTGTGGTATGCTCGATTGGCTTAAAGTAACTAATACAGTCTTAAATTTCAATTTATACGATTTTCGTTAATTGGACTAGATAAAAAGTTAACACATAAATTAAAAATAATTTCACTAAAAAGTAAGGCTGTTTAAAATTAACATTATAAGTACCTACTTAGTAGTATAGTATAGTGTTCAAAAAAACTTTTACTTGTGGTGACATAATTTATACACAAGCCCCGGCTTCGCCCGTGGTACATATTTACGTTTTCTCTATATACGAACCATTCTCGTATTTCGAGGAATATAATAAAAAAGAATTATCGAAATCGGTCCACCCGTTCACGCGTGATGTCGTGACAATGGAAAACGGCTTTCATTTTTATATCACTACATAGTATAAAATAAAGTCGCTTTCCCTGTCCCTATGTCCCTATTTCCCTATGTCCTTTTGTACGCTTAAATCTTTGAAACTACGCAACGGATTTTGATGCGGTTTTTTTTAATAGATAGATTGATTCAAGAGAAAGGTTTATATGTATAATAACATCCATTAAATAGTGGAGAAGTACTGTTATTTTTGAGGTTTCTAATGTGATGTCGTAAAAAATTACATTTTTTCCGCTTACATTGCAAACGCAGGCTGAACTCTACGAGTTTTATCAAAATAATGTACTAAGTATTATACACATTGAAAAAGTCTACAGAAAAGTCCGCGATGGTATATATGTCTATCTTTTATGGATAACCCACATAACTTTTTTTATAACCGGTACCGGCCGGCCGCTCGGATGTATATTTTATACCCGTGCGAAGCCGGAGCGGGCCGCTAAGTTTTTATATACAACGTTCACAGTTTTTCTGTAGTGTATTTAGTATCAGCATTGCACCCGTGCGAAGCCGGGGCGGGTCGCTAGTAAAACATAATTTCCTATTTTTAATTACCAGAATTCTCAAGGTAATTGAAATTATAAAATGTAATAAAAAATAATAATTACGAACCCGTTTAGTAGGTACTAACTATGTATTACTATAAAGTAATACATAATATAAAATAACAAACGTTATTTTATTTAAGTAATCACTCCTTTAAATTAATTCTTAGCAAGATCACAGATAATATAACACTATTCGCAAGATATTGTTTTTTGGGGTGTACACTGTACAAAAGGCGGCCATATCACTTTTAGGTGATTCCTACTAGACCACCTGTGTTATTGGACAATATGTACGTATATATATTATATAATAATATGATAAATGTCGGCTTTGCTGTATCCATAGGCTGTATCCTTCGTCGGTTTCTATACATAGATTCTCGGGTAAGGATTTTTTTCAAATTTATTTCTTACGCAATTCAGTCAACAGTGTCGTTTCAATCGGATAAATTAGCAGTATTAAAAATGTGTTTTCTTTTCTTCAAACCATCTATTAAGGTCCTTATGAAAATTAATGTTTATTTCATAATAATATGTACGCATCTTAACTTAATGAAGATCATTTTAAAAATGCTTAAAATGGTATAAATAGGATAAATTTCACGAATTAATTATTCAATACATCGTGCTACGCGAGAATGAAAACATCTTAAAATGTTCATTATGTTATGTTTATTATTAACATTTTGCTACTATAAATTGATAAATCAATATTCTCTGCACACTCCACTGGTCTAAAACCCCTCGACTTATCGATTTGAAGTCCGGGGTCCTCAGTAAGCCACCATTGAATCTATCATATTGTTATAAAATAATTCCCAACTGGCAACCCGAACCGAGTGGGTGGTTATAAAAATGACCCTGAACAGCGGATTTGACACTTTTTGCGTTGGGCTCTCGGACGTAACGGTCGTTATTGGTTATGTTTAGTTGTGATTATTTTTCCGACCCAAATATCGACCAATAGAATTGCACCATTCGACGTCACGTGGTACAACCTACATGGTATTATACTGATAATTTTTTGAAAATTTTCTCTGGTCGTTGACGTCAAACTGACAGGTTCAATTCAATTGCGAAATTATTGGCCGACATTTGGGACGGAAAAATAATCTTCCGAATACCACACGAGCTTCAAAATTATCTGGCATTTCCCTCAAGGTTCCCTGCAAACAAATAAAGTCGTCAAGTTTTTCAGGAAAAATCACTCGCGCTTCGCGCTCGTGATTTTTTAACCTTGACTAAAAATTTGACTCCTTCATTTGTTTGCAACAAACCTATCGGAAAATACCCGATAATTTTGAAGCTCTTGTGGTATTATAAGTGATAATAATTATTATTTCTAGTCGATTACTATTTTATTGTTGAAGGTAGAAAAACATTTTGTAAGAAATAAAACCTTTCTACGTTGAATTTAAAATCTCTGAGAATATTATATCATCATTTTTAATCAATCCGTCTATGCCGCATCAAAATCCGTTTCGTAGTTCCTAAACATACATAAAAGACAGACATTGGCAAGCCACTTTCGCACTTTGTATTTATAACTCTATATTATCATGCTAGGGAGATTCTGTCGGTCCTTTAGTAATAAATAATGTTGATGGTGGTGTAAACTCTTGCGTCTATGGAGATCCTGATGTTTTGTGGATTGTGTACGCATTTAAGGATTGGATCTTAGAAAAATTGGGGAAAAGTGACCTGACGAATTTTTGACGAACTACGCTGACATTTCTTTGTCATGTATAGTAAAAAGATTGGCAAGATTATGTTTGTTTTATTTTCGAGAAGTCTATAAAAGATGAATACATTTAAACAAAATCCTAAAATCTTCCCTCCCACCGTGAAAGAAATTCTATGAATCTAATAATATCTAGAACTTGTAAAGTTATAAAGAGACTCAAAACGACTCTTTTATTACAAACTGAAATTGACATAAAATGAAAAAAATATTACACATTATTTAAATTTTATTTCACAAAAAACAGGCATGTAATTAATTAATGAAAACATAGGAAAAATGATAATTGATAACAATAATTGCTAGTATCTTTTTAAAATAATTATCGAGTCGTGATTATGAAAACATGTTTAAATGTATACTATTTAGAGGCATCAATCATCATAGTTAGTTTCAATTGTGTCGGTTATCCATTCCCGGTAAGCGTATACTCTGGTGAACACATCTGGACGACCAAAGCCGCAACTTGGGGTAATGGAGAGAATCCTCGGTGGCCACACACCGTAAGAAATAATGCCAATGAGTTCATCCCCAGCCATTACAGGACCTCCAGAATCCTCCTGTAAACAAGGACATTTTAACAACAAATCATAATAAATACCACCAAGGAATATGATCTTTTTCTCTCTCACAATTACTGAAAGGGATTGTCTCACTTATAGAGGTCTGTAAAAAGGCAAACCTGTATGCATGTATGGGTATTACATATTTATAGAATTACTAGCGGTCCGCCCCGGCTTCGCCCGTGGTACATATGAAAAATAGATGTTGGCCGATTCTCAGACTTACCCGATATGCACAGAAAATTTCATGAGAATCGGTCCACCCGTTTCGGAGGAGTATGCAGACTAACATCGTGACACGAGAATTTTATATATAAGACATTATTTGGATTTTATAATTTTGATTTTTTTTTGTTTATATTTTGTTTTTAAAAACTCACTCTAATATAGTTATTTGATATCGTTGTTTCCCTGATTAAACAGCATTAACAATTTTTATTTCATAAAAGAGAACACATTTCCCACATGGGAATCTATACTAATATTTACGAGTTTGTTTGTTTGAACACGCTAATCTCAGAAACTACTGGTCCGATTTGAAAAATTCTTTCGGTGTTAGATAGCCCATTTATCGAGGAAGGTTATAGGTAATATATCATCACCCTAAAACCAACAGGAGGGGAGTAATGCGGGTTAAACCGCGGGGCACAGCTAGTACTGTTATAAGACATCATGGTAACCCCGGAACTTTCTTCGCAACTGCTGCTTATGATCATTATTAGTTCATAAAACTATCTAAAGAATATAAGAATATACCTAATGCAGTCAGTTGCATAAAAAAATCAGGTGCAGCTAATAAAAGCCGATTCAAAAGAGATTCAGACAAATTCAAGCACGTGAAAGTTCATCGTGTAACTAAAAATTTGCTCAAAATTATAATAATATACCTGACATGCACCTACTCTTGCCCCTCCTTTATCTGCGCATATTTTTAGATCAGTTATAGGATTATATCTGTTGTACTCTAATTTTCTTTGACATTCTTCAGTGGAAATCGTGTTCAATTTCAGTACTCGCAAATTATCAGGTTTCCTCTCAGATGGCTGCAAAATAAAATTACACTTTATGCACTGAAAACACGTGATGAATAAATAAAAAAAGACGTGTGGCACTCGGGGACTGCCGCGGTAAAGCTATTGCATTATATGCCTTCAAGCCACACCTCCACGCCCGTCGGAGTGGTAAAGCATTAAATACATTTTTGTCTTTGATAATAAAGAGGCTGTCAGCGCAGAATTGGCCTAACAAACATTTTGCCTATTTTTATTTTATATGCATGAATAAATTCGTACTTCATAATATATCTACAGTGTAAAAATGGCCTATCCATAGTTTCCCACACACATAGTAGATGGCATCAAATAAAATGTTTTGACGTGACAACGTCTTATAATTCGATAGAGCCGGTTGCACGCACGAAAAACATGACTCATGTGGCGTTACCTCGCTCTGAGGCGTTCCATGTAAAGGATTGAAGTGCAAGCGAGAGCGTGGAACGAGCGACAAAGAAGCACAATCGGACGTTGTCACGTTCAACTATCGTCAGTAAACCGACTTTATAGACAACCAATTTTTTCTCAAGCAAATCACTACATAGTAAACAAAGTCGTTTTCTCTGTCCCTATGTCCCTATGTGTTAAAACTACGCAACGGATTTTGATGCGTTTTTTTTTTAATAGATAGAGTGATTTAAGAGGAAGGTTTTCGTATATAATTTATTATGTTTTAGACAAAGCGGGCGAAGCCGCGGGCGGAAAGCTAGTCATTAAAATAAAGCATTATTAACCGCAAAAGTGCAGACAAAGGTAAAGTTGAATGGCTAAAGATGCAATGGTTAATATCTAAGGTTAAGAGCCCTTAGTAGGTGAAAACGTTTCTTTTACTTTTATGTACTGAATATAAATACTTTTTTTAATGAATGTTGATTTTTATTTTTGACCTACGCTTATAAATTAAACAAAAACTATCGTAAAACACAATGCAAAGGTGGCCTAACCCACAAAAATATTTTAAATATTAAGTTTTTATTACAAAGATTTATGTCATTACAAAGGCATTTTAGTTTAAAAAATAAATACTTAGTCAATAATTTAAATTTACAATAAACTTTTATAACTATTAACTAACTATTAATATCATATTCTGAATTCTCTGAACCACTTTTATCGTGACAAAATGAAATGAAATGAAATGAAATGAAATATGTTAATCAAACGTTTATCTCGAGAAAAAAAGAGCGCCAAAAGTGGTTTATCGCAGATAAAACCAAAACTAAAAGTAATTACACAAAATGCTCTGACAAATATCTTGCAAATATTTTAATATAATTGTTTATGAAAAAAAAATCATAATAAGTATTACCATGTCAAGTAGAAAACGTAAAAGTGTGAAAATTAGAGCTAACTTGGTGATTTTTTTTTATCGAGTAAATTTTAATATTTTATGTTTTTGATTAAACAGAATCGTTGAACATATCATCTAGTTTGATATATATTTTATTTTTTAGATTTGGTCTTGCATATTACACGTATCATCTAATAGAAGATTGGTTATTTTGCTTTATGCGCCCCCTTAAAGGATATTTATGTTTGCATAGTGAAAATATCATCAGCGTTACATTTATTTTTAAAACTCAAACTTACGAGTATGAATATATGTATAATGCTGAAAGGCTCAATAAAAATAAAGTATAAATAAATAAATATATAATATAATCCTCTAAAAACATAATATACTCACACTAGCATATCCCCAACCAGTTAATGTAACCTCCGTTCCAACGGGAGTGTCTCGGGATGCCAAGCTAATGGCAGCCACTTTAGAGTTGTAGGTAAGATCACTTTGCAGTTTGAGTAGAGCAATATCGTTAGCACGAGATGTTTCGGTAAAATCTTCGCGTTTTATAATTTTCTCCACTCGATATCTGGTGCCGCCTGATGAGAGAGTGTTGGTTCCAACAAGTACTTCTATTTGGTCTGCCCCGGCACTATAGAAAATATAAGGCACAAAATTCATCAAAGAACATAATATGGCGCCGTAAAGCCTGGATATGACTGGACACAGAAGGCTGATCGAGGCCGACAGACGCAGATGTCAATAAAAGTTCACACTTATATTTTTTTTAAAGAAGGCACTGAATATACTATCAATGCATGATCAATGCTTATACCTGAGTAACTGAGATGGGTTCTAATGTTTTCTTGGGATATTAATATTCATACTCGACACATCTGCGATCATCAGCATAAAATAGTAGCGGAAGTCTTAGCTGCTGCTTAAGAAAAAATATAAGGTTTACCTTTCGAAACAATGAGCAGCTGACAATATCCATTTAGGTTGGATGACAACGCCACCGCAGAAGTGGGTTCTATTCTGAATTGTCTGCACTGATGCTTGGTATGGAAACGCTCCATCTTGGGCAACGTTACCTCCCACTAATCTAGTTTCGGGTGGACCCTGTAGGGGATCACCTGAATTTAACAACTTATATTATTATTTTTCACTAATAACAAGTAAATGGAATGGACCCTTTTTTTGGTATTTTGCTCATAAGTATAAAGCCAGTCTCCATACCATGTCAACCGTAGCAGCAATAGTTCTAGCAAAAATAACATGCATAAAATTTCCTTTAAATGGTGTCCTATTATTTTTTTTGTCTAGTCAGGTCTTTGCTCTCTCCCGCCTAAAAAATCCAACAATGTCAAAAACATCCACTCAAGGAAGGAAGAAATCCAAAGGAAATTTTATGTAGACAATCCCAGAAGTAACCGTGAGGCTATTTGTGCAGGTTTTAGAGTTATTAGCAAAAATCTAAAATAATGATCCTTTGACCGCTCCCCCCATACACCGTGAGCTCTCCCCACCCTTGAGGACTTTCGATATATGATCATCTGGACAGAGGATCATGTTAAGGAATAACTGTAGCGATTTGCAAAACAACATGAATTATTTCCGTTGATGGTCCATTTTCGGCATAATTTATCGGGCTATGTAATTTACAAATGCTATTAAAAATTCATATCAAAAAGATAAACTTAAAACAACGTACCTTCCGCAATCCGTGCAATTGAATAAATAAACAATATAGACACAATAAACATTTTGATCAAATAGATTTGGAATGTCGAAAGCTAGAAATCGTTGCTCTATTTATATGATTTTACTATAAGTTAAGGTATTTATACACGATTCAGGGAAGATTTTACATTTTTAATATTTAAAACTAGCTATGTCAAATACCATATAAATTATATACTTAAACCTTCCTATTCAATTCAATTAATCTACTAAAAAAACTGCATAAAAATCAGTTGTGTAGTTTTGAAGATGCTTGTGATGCACTGTGTGTGTGTTTGTTTACCTTAGATCATTAATCTAAGCTGTTCACGATCATTTATTAAACAGAACGCACAAATAGAAAAACATATATTTTCAGACATAAAATTTTGTCTTTAGTTTAATAATAATTGCATGTACATAATATTTAGTTAAAGAAGTTAATATACCTCACTTTTATTAATTATTATTGACCGATCGAAAAACTATAAAGTTTTTGGTAACTTAAATTGTTTACAATATGTTGTGCATCCACCTTTATAAAATCTATCGCAAAATTAACATATTATTGTAAGGAAGGAACTTTTTTTTTAATTGTTTTTTAATCGAAATTAATATTATTGTTATACAATTATTTATTTGTAATATTATTGACATTCCGAATCGATTACACAGATGGTTTAAAGAGAACCGACAATTCATAAGTTCCTGTCTTTATTACTATCTTAAGTCTTTATCTAAGATACTTTATAGATCTATACTTAAAATATGTTTTGACGATTCAAAAGTGCTTCTAGAAGTCTAATTGAATAAATAAATGTTTGAGTTTGAGGTTATCCGTGATCACACAAAATAATATACATAATATTATAATATGTTGCCGTCATCTGGTTGAATCTGCAATTTGATTGAATGGTTTCTTAATGGTCGTCGCATCATTAACTAGCTTAGAAATTAACTAGTAGCTAGATATTTTTGATCTGGGCATGATTATGACTCTATGTCACACCTCAGGTTTGACAAGAAACCTGACTTTGAATCTTACAAAATCGTTTCATAATAACATGAAAATAAAGTTAATTTTAATGGTATAGTTAATTAAAATTTACTTTTATTTATACTTAATTTACACAGTTAATTTCTTATCTGAAATATTTGAAATTGATTCTACTTTTCAAAGTCAATAAAAAGTAGTCAAAATTCTAATTACAAGTTAATTAAACTTATAATGCACGCTTCATAAGTCATATTATGTGGAGCGATGAAGCAGTGCTCTACTTGCACCTTAAAGAAATCAAATTAATTTTATTGAACTTGAGGTTCTATTATAATATCCTTGAATATATATTTTTTTATTTGATTAATTAATTAAGATAATGATTGTGTATTTAATTGTATTTATGATGAATAAATGATTTTGATTTTGATTTTTTGAACTACTAGCGGTCCACCCCGGCTTCGCCCGTGGACCTGTGGTACATATTTCGCAATAAAAGGTAGCCTATGTTCTTTCTCAGGGTCTAAAAATTGTCTGTGCCAAATTTCATGAAAATCGTTCCAGATCCAGTAGTTTAGGCGTGAAAACCATACATAGTACATACAAACCTTTCCTCATTATTATATTAGTATAGGAATTGTGTCTACATTAATTTTCTATCGTACTCGTAGAACTATATTTCAGCCAGTAGGAAGAAAGACGTATTTTGTGAGGGTTTTTTCTATACCTATTTGAGTGTATGTATACATTGCCGGAATTGGAAAAAAGGCATAAAAAATATAGATACCTATATAAATATATTTTTTTACGTTTTTCTATCTGCCTCCAGTGCGGTTTTGCACAGGGACCATTTCTGTTAAAATATAAAACTAAGTACCTACGTAAAAACTGATTTGAAATTTAAAGGACGCATCTAAGCCTTCAATTAAAATTGAAAGGACTCGTACGTAAGTACGTCAACTAAGTACGAAATATTTTTCTACATATTTTAACTAAGATAAAATCGTTCTTCATTATCCAGAAGTACTAATACATATTATAAATGCGAAAGTAACTCTGTCTGTCTGTCTGTCTGTTACTCAATCACGCCTAAACTACTGAACCAATTTGCATGAAATTTGGTATGGAGATATTTTGATACCTGAGAAAGGACATAGGCTAATTTTTATTGCGAAATATGTACCACGGGCGAAGCCGGGGCGGACCGCTAGTATTTAATAAAATTATTTATTTAACCAATTATACATACGTAAGATTTATTTTCAATTTTTTACTATCGTCGTTTCTGCCGTGGGACGTCCACTGCTGGACAAAGGCCTCCAGGATTTCCAGTAAGACCGGTCACCGGCGGCCTGCATCCAGCGGCTCCCTGCCACTCGGACCAGGTCGTCTGTCCATCTTATCGTTTCTTTCACTTAATATTAGTTTTTGTTATATACGTATTTCTTCCTATCGGGGACAGATTTACTCATAATTGAAAAAAAATCGTGCCTGTTCGTTAGTAGTCTGTATGGAAACCGGCGTGGTCACGATAACTCGCGAAAAACTCGTGGAAAAACTTAACTAATCGAATTCATTTGCTTTTTAATTGCTTCGGTATTTTCTAAATTTAGTTCCTTTTTAAGATTAAGAAACCACAAAAATGAACCTCCTCCTTTTTTTTAAGTCGGTAAAAAAAGGCTTGTCTAGAATATTTGCATAGTACCTTTTTTTCTTTTCTTTGTGGACAATGGCGTATTAATCCTTTTTTTGTAAAAATTAAATTATAATTAAAGGAGAATTAGATATTCAAGGATTGGATTTTTAAGAAAATTGCCGAAATTTTAAATAAATGGGGCTCTGAAAAAGTAAAGAAATAAAAACGATCACACATTACTTAAATCGCTCATTTGCTTCTATAACGTGACAAAGTCAAAATCTCAATTGTTGGGAAAACGCATTTGAAAGTTTAAAATTCCTGTAACTTTTTAATTATTATGCTTAGACTATTCAGCTCAATACAACATATTAAAACGTTCTCGTTTTTTTGAATCAAATTGTATTCAGAACAATAAGTCGGTTATTAAATTTATTATGATTATTTATATCAGAAAGGGCCCTTCTTGTTGCGTTTTTCTTGTAAAAAGTGTGCAGTATTGCGTTACAAACAGATATGTATCATTTTTCTTGAAAAAAAAATTGAATAAAAATCTAAATCTTTACAAGTTATGTCGTATTGTTACGTTTTATTGATAATCAGTAACCTAAATGTATTGGAAATTTTAATTAAAACGTGTTACTGTAGTAGAAATCTTTTTATTTTTGTACTTTGTTTTACAAAATGAAAGATATTTTTGCGAAATTATTGTGTAACTTTCTCTGAAATACAAGTAATATACACATTTAAAAAAAATATACAATTATAACCAGACATTAATATTTTTTGTTTTACTTTTACTCACAAACGTTGGCAATTATAATATTACGACCCGCCCCGAATTCGCACGGGTTCAATCCTGATACCATCGATTTTTCTGAAGACTTTTTCATGTGTTAAATACTTAGTAGGTAAATTATTTTGATAAATCTCGTAGGGTTCAGAATGCGTTTGCAATGCAGGCGGAAAATAATGTAATTATTTACAACATCACATTAGAAACGTCAAAAATAACAGTTCATTCACCTATTTATGGATGCTATTATACAATATACATATAAACCTTCCTCTTGAATCACTTTATCTGTTAACAAAAACTGCATCAAAATTGCAAAACGGCAAGCATTCGGCCGGGGAAAACGACTTTGTTTTATATTTTGCTTATCTCAGTAATATTAGGAAACTAATCTTTATTGCGGGTCCCGGTCATACATAAATCAAATAAACATATTAGCAAAACAAATCACAGGTTCTTGTCTCGAGACAGCTTCTTGATCTCTCCTAAATTCCAGTAATCTTTCAGTATTTCACGGTGTTGTTCTTCGGAAAAAAAATTGACACTTGAAAATGCAGGTTTCCTTGCAGGATTCTCTTTTAGATGACGGGGCGGCACAGTTTTTTTTGTGATACTTTCGATTCGTAGGACTGTCTTGCATTTTTTAACTGATTTGTAATATTTTTTTTTTCATGTTTCTTTAATCAGTGGTATTTTTTACTCGTTTATGCTATAAAATAAATTGATTGTTTAATTCATTTGTATTTCGAGAATCGGTATGATCTTTTCGTTTTTCTAACTTAAGTGAATGTAAAATAAAATAATGAATATTTTCTCGTACAAGATTTACAAGCTTCCTAGGCCGTGATTCCATCTGAAAAATAAATTAAGTAATCAGACAACATTTTTATCATTTATAATGCAACATTGTAGCGTATTCGTTGTAAAAATGTATTATTTTTTATCAAGAATGTGTTAACTTGAGATAACCAACATAAATACCAAACATTTTGTACTTTTATTATCAACTGTAACGGAACATCTTAAATTAACCAACAAAAAACATTGTTTATTTCAGCAACAACGGGACAATCCTATGTAAACCGTAGCATGCGAATACTATTTTTACTACAATAATGACCCACATACAAATGTCCCGTTATAGCTGCAAATATAAATCAGTAAAAAAACAAAAAGCTGTACTTACCTTTCAGCAAAACCGTGATACTATAAGCTGTTACGTTTTTACCGCAATCGGGCAGCAGTTTCCTTCTCAAGGGAGCAGCGACAACTGACTTAAACCGTTCTTGCATTAAATTCAAGAGCAAAAAGAAATTTCGCTAAACCGATAGTCGCCGACCTTTTCCCTCATAACTCGGTCATTTTTGGAGCTAGAAATATCGCGTTTTAGCAGCAGGTAGAGCGCGATGCGACGGATTCTACTGTATTATTATTCCATAACGATACATATGCTCGTTAACACGTTCTTGTCGCAAATGAGCGAAATTTTATTTCGTCAAAAAACTAATACGTAGAAAATTAATGAACACATAGGTTCTTTTTATTACAATGATAACAATTGCTTTTTCATTTTTAAAATAATTATCGAATATCGAAAAAACATTTTTAAATGTTTAAAATGAAGTAAGATCATCAGATATAATTGTGTCGGTTATCCAATCACTGTAAGCGTATACTCTAGTGAACACATCTGGAAGACCAGTGCCGCAAGGTCCGAGTAAGGTGACATCACGCGGTGGCCACACACCGTAAGAAATAATGCCAATGAGTTCTTCCCCAGCCATTACAGGACCTCCAGCATCCTCCTGTAAACAAGACAATTTTAATATTTACTTTATATTTTCATTTGTTTACTAGCATTCAACAGCTTAATAAAACGAGAAATGTGTAAATAAAAATAGGCGAAAGGCGTGGTTTCAAATTCTGCCTTGTGATCGAACTTTTCCTCCTAGCTCCTGTAACACGTTTTCTTAAAGCAGTATGATATTATCTGATGTGGAAAAATGACAGCTCTTATAGGTCGTCTAGCGCCATAACTTTCCCAAACTGGAAATAGTAATGTTATTAGACATCATGGTAACCCCCAGGAACTTTGTAACCTCAGTGTAACCTTCTGTAGTGTAAATAAAATGTTGTTCAATAATACAATATACCTGACATGCACCTACTCCTGGTGTCCCTCCTTTATCTGCGCATATTTTTAGATCAGTTATAGGATTATATATGTTGTCCTCTAATTTTCTTTGACATTCTTCCTTGGAAATCGTGTTCAAATACAGTAGTCTTAAAGTATCAGGTTTCTCCTCAGATGGCTGAAAAACGACATGACACTTTACATGTACTGAAAACACGTGATAAATAAAATAAAAACCTGGAAATCATCCTAAAAAATTAAAAAATCATATACTAATCGGTCTACCAATACTAGAAGTCATAGTCATTAAAGACATTTTTGTCTTTATTATGTTCTAATTTTAATTTTCCAAATTTTAAAGGACGCCTGGTGAAAATACCATCCGTTGTTTACAATTATTATTAATAAAACGCTGTATGAATGTATAACACTGAAACGTTCAATATGATTATCCTCTGAGAACATAACTTTGATTTTGAAATTTAGACTATTTTAAAACCTATAAACATCACGATAACTCACATTTACGTATCCCCAACCAGTTAATGTGACCTCCGTTCCAACGGGAGTGTCTCGGGATGCCAAGCTAATGGCAGCCACTTTAGAGTTGTAGGTAAGATCACTTTGCAGTTTGAGTAGAGCAATATCGTTAACACGAGATGTTTCGGAAAAATCTTCATGTGTAACAATTTTCTCCACTCGATATCTGGTGCCACCTGACGAAAGAGAGATGGTCCCAACAAGTACTTCTATTTGGTCTGCCCCGGCACTATAGAAAATAAAGGCACAAAATTCATCAAGGAACATAATATGGTGCCGTAAAGCTTCGGTATGACTGGACATAGAAGGCTGATCGAGGCCAGAAGCAGATGTCAATATCCAATACTCCACGACTACATGTACTATCAATGCATGATCACTGCTCATACCTGAGTAACTGAAATGGGTTCTAACGTTTCTTGGGATATTAATATCCATACTTGACACATCTATGATCATCAGCATAAAATAGTAGCGGAAGTCTAAGCTGCTGCTTAAGAAAAAATATGAGGTATACCTTTCGAAACAATGAGCAGCTGACAATATCCATTTAGGTTGGATGACAACGCCACCGCAGATATGGGTGCTGTTCTGAATAGTCTGCACTGAAGCTTGGTATGGAAACGCTCCATCTTGGGCAACTCTACTTCCCACTAATCTTGTTTCGGGTCGACCCTCGACGGAATCACCTGAATTTTACAATTTATATTACTGCCCGCCCCACAACGCGAAGCGTATGGGGGTGTTCTACTCTCGACAGACCGCATTGTGTCAAGTTCACAACATAAATTTTTTTATAGATTGCCATTAAAAATGCACGCTACTAACTAGGAACTTCAAATTTGACTACAGACTGGTTTTTAACTTATTAATTATTTCATACTAGTTTCCGCCCGCGGCTTCGCCCGCGTGGTGTTTTGATAAAAGGTAGCCTAAAACCTGTAACTCTGTCTGTCTGTCTGTCTGTTACGCTTTCCCGCCTAAACCTCTCAACCGATTTTGATGAAATTTGGCACAGACAATCTTTAGACCCTGAGAAAGAAAATAGGCTACCTTTTATCAAAACCATATTATCCATTTTCTCACCACCACGCGGGCGAAGCCGCGGGTGGAAGCTAGTAGATTATAAAATAAACGTAAAAAAAGTAATTTAACAAAATTCATATAAAAAAATTGACTAAAACAACGTACCTTCTGCGATCCAAACAATGGAAAAAATAAACAATATAGACACAATAAACATTTTGATCGAATAGATTTGGAATGTCAAAAGTAATAAATTGTTGCTTTATATATTTTTACCACAAGTTAAGGTATTGGCATACGTTTCAGAGAACATTTTACATCTGAATTTTTCTAAATAAAACTTTGTCTGTACGCGGTCAGAGCTTACCTAAACAGCGGTTAATCATTTTTTACAAAAAAAAAAATAAATAGAAAAATAATAAATAATCTTTCGTGCCATGCGTTGCGTAGGCGCTCGTTGGTAGCGTTCATACAGCGCGCTTAGCACAGCTTTTTAGTATTAGCACAGACTAATAATAATATACTACGTATACAAGTATTAGTAGTAGCAATCCATTTTGGTGAATGTGTGTCCATTCTACAGGAAAACGCGCGTTCGAATGTACTACGTACACGGCTCATATATATCTCGAAGTGCGCGGCTGACGCCCACCCAACAAGCGTTTGAACAAAAATCTCAAAGTGCGCGTTTGACGCGCGCTTGCATAATATTATGGTGTATTGTGTACACTTCAATAAAATCTGGCCTAAAAACGGCAAAGCGCGCGTTTCCAAACGCTATGTGGAACTGAAGCATTAAAAAATAATTTGGAAAATCCAAAAGTGCACGCCTCATATTTTTTTTTAATAATTATTTATTAATTATTATTTTTGTTTATTTAATAACAATTAAACCACATCGAATCAGACCCTGAAAAATGAAAGGGTTCTATTCCTGAGCATACTCAAGCGTAAGAGAAAAAAAAAGACTCGATTAGTAAAGTATTTCGGTCGCTATCGTGTTCATGAAAAGCTAGGTGGCGCTATCGTCACGTAAACATCTGATCGGCGTTATTAAATGTTAATTAATTAATTTTATAGTAAAACAGTGCTAAAACTAGGACTCAATTAATCTATACTTATCCAATTAGTGTGTATATCGTTTGTGCTAACTATACTCTTAAACTCAGTGAGATAAACTATCATACAGTTGAGACAAAGTGAACAGTGTTAAAGTTGGACAATTTACGAACATACCTCAATAAAGCGAAAAACAAAAAATCCAAACAATCCAGGAGCATTTACAGTGATATTTATATGGACACATAACCACTTAACACAAAAATACAGTGATTTTGAAAATAATTATTGAGCGAAACGGTTAATTTTCACTACATTGACAGATATTTGAATACTTTTGATATCAGCTGTCATAAACAACGTAAATATAACAATCAAAATCGCTGACTAGAGACATCTATCGTCCTTTACAACGAAACAATTTGAGCCACCTTTTGGCAATAGAAGGAACTAACTGAATCTATCGATACTACAGAATAATCTCTTGAACTAGTTTACGATACGTACACGAGAGGGCGCAGATATAAAAATTTCATTAGTGTTCAACATAAAAATATTAAAATTGTAAAATAATTGTCTAAAAATGTCTGATATACAAAAATTATTAATTCAATTGAGAGCGGATATAAGAAAAGATTCAAACGAATCTCTAAAGTTATTAGAAACAAGAGTAACAGAAAACATTAACACTAATATGGATAAAAAGTTTGACCTTATAAAAAAGGAAATAGAGGACATTAAATTGCACAACACAGAATCAGATAGAAGATTACTGGCATTAGAGAAGCATATAAGACACAGAAACTTAATATTTTTTGGCGTGGAGGAACGGGAAAAATCTTATGAAGATTTGGAAAATTCTATTTTAAAAATAATCAACAAAGATTTGTCATTGAATTACGAAAACAGAGATCTAGAAATGGTTAGACGTATGGGAAGTAAAAAAGAAAATAAAATAAGACCAATAATAGTTTCATTTACAACCTTTGGCAAGAAGCTCGCTGTCTTAAAACATAAACATAATTTAAAAAACCACGGAATGTACATTAAACAAGACTATCCTCCACAAGTGTTAGACACGCGTAAAAAACTACAAGAACAGCTAGCAAAAGAAAAAGAGAAGGGAAACACTGCTTATATTCGACATGACAAACTAATAGTATATCCTCATAAGACCCCACAGCACCAGTTCAATAAAAACATGGAACAAAACAAACATAAAAAACGGGAACTAGAAATCACCCCACCAAATCCAAAACATAACATAGTTCCAACACAAAATACCGAACCATCGACATCTAAAGGTCATCTGGCTAAAAAGAACAAAGTAACAGGACATCAAAGTCAACTAAGCAATTTCTTCCATAAACAAAACAATCAAGATAATAATTCAGATACTGTACATTCTAACTCAGACAACGAATAGCCAATATCCCTCCTCCAAAAGAAACAAACTAATACCACCTATTCACCCACAAAATATATTAATTATAAACAAAATGATAAAATAAAACACATCCCTCCCCCACAACGGCTTGTCACCGCGGGGGCAGTAGACTCTCACCCTCCAATAAAACAAAAATACTATATTGCCACATTTAATCTAAGATCATTAGCTAATGAAACAAGAATACTAGAACTTGAATTTGCTTTGTCGTCTGTTAATTGGGACATACTCGGAATTTGCGAAGTTAGAAGGGAAGGGTTAAAAATTGAACAGAGAAGAAACTACGTTTTATATTATTACGGCATGATAAAGGGACAGAAAGGAATAGGATTTTTAGTCAAAAAAAGTTCAAATACAAAGGTTCAAGAGTTCCAACCAATATCAGACAGAGTTGCAATTCTACATGTAGATATATACGACACTTCCTTCTCTCTTATACAAGTCTACGCGCCGACTGAAAGCTGCAGCGAGACGGAACTAAAAAACTTCTACAATGACCTGGAAATAGCTATGGAGAAATGTTCCAATAAGATAATTTTAATGGGAGATATGAACGCTAAGATTGGTCAGACGTATTCATACGAACATCTTGTGATGGGCAGCTTTGGATATGGCAAGCGTAACAAAAGAGGACAAATGTTCATAAACTTCTGCTTGAGGTATAAACTGAAAATAGTAAACACACTTTTTAAAAAACCTGAGAGACTTAGATGGACTTGGCTCGCCCCAAATGGAAGAACGAAAAATGAAATTGACTATATAGCTACTAACTATCCTGGAATTATCGAAAACTACAACGTGCTTAGTAAATTTATACACCCAAGTGACCACCGAATCATAAGAATAACACTTGATCTTGGCAGAAGAAAAAAATTAACCCGAGCTCGTTTCAATAACACGAGTTCTTCAAAGCTCAACTTCAATAATTTTAAAAACAATATTTTATCAGTCAATTTCACTAATAATAATAATAGTAGTGTTCAGGACTTTTACAACACCTTAATAAATGAAATAAAAAAATCACTTGAACCAAACACAAGAATGCGCGAAAGAAGAATAAAAACTGTAATGACAGACGAAATAATTAACATGAAGAAAGAATTACACAGCCTTAGAAATACAGAAAACAAGACAAAAATAGAAAAAAAGAGAATTAGCCAACTCTACAAGACAATAAAAAGAAAAATAAAAAGCAATGATAAGGAATTCAGACTAAAGACTTTGGAGACCTTTTTGGAAAAGACGGGTGGTGTCAAAAAAGCATATAAATCACTCGAAATCAAAAAAGATTTACTGTCACAACTTACTCATCACTCAGGTTCCTCAGTCTTTAACCGAGCAGGTCTATTAGATTTAGCCACACAGTACTACAGAGACTTGTACAAAACTAAGACTATACCAACCAAGTTTGATTCGCACACTACTTACTTAAATAACGACCCAATACCTATATTTTTGAACGAAGAAGTGGAACAAGCAATTAAAAATCTAAAATCTGACAAGAGTCCAGGTGCAGATGGAGTTACTAACGAGATGATAAAAGCAGGTTCTTATATGATGGTTAAGACACTAACAAATTTGTTCAATCTGATCCTCTCACAGAATGTAATACCAAATCAGTGGAAGGAATCTGAAATAGTTTTAATATATAAAAAAGGAAGTCCAAAATTAATATCTAACTACAGACCAATAAGCCTAATATCATGTATGTATAAAGTTTTCGCATCTACCCTATTAAGACGCATAAGCCATACAATAGATGAGAGCCAACCAGTAGAGCAAGCTGGATTTATGTCAAAATTCTCTACAGTAGATCATATATTCACATTAAAAATAGTTATTGAGAAATGCGTGGAATATAACAGACCCCTATACATATTATTCATAGATTACTCAAAAGCGTTTGACTCAATACTTCATGACTCGATATGGGAAGCTCTTCAAGCACAGGGTTTAGAGGCTGGCTACATCAATCTTCTTAAAGAAATATATACAAAAAACTATGCAAGAATAAAGCTGGACACGAATGGTTCACCATTTCCAATAGAACGTGGTGTTAAACAAGGAGACCCACTCTCACCGAAATTATTCATTGCAGTACTCGAAAACATCTTTAGGAAACTAGATTGGGCAGACAAAGGCTTAAGGATAAATGGAAAATACTTGTCCCACTTACGGTTCGCAGACGATATAGTGTTACTATCAGAATGTCCGATTCAACTTCAGTCAATGTTAACCACCCTCAGTGAACATAGCAGAAATGCAGGATTAGAAATCAACTATGACAAAACACAAATTATGACAAACAGACAAAAAACACCTTTATATGTAGACACAAAAGAACTGAAATACACAGATGAGTACATATATCTGGGTCACCTTATCTCTTTTAAGTCCTGCACAGAGAGAGAGATATCAAGGAGAATAACAATGACATGGAACAAGTACTGGTCTATGAAAGAAATATTTAAAGGACCGATACCAATACGCTTGAAGACGAAGGCCATGAACAGCTGCTTGTTACCGTGTCTTACTTACGCATGCCAAACTTGGTCCCTGACTAAAAAATCTCTCAACCAATTAAGAGTTTGCCAACGAGGAATTGAAAGAAGCTACATGAATATCCGATTAAAGGACCATATAAAAAATACATCCATAAGGAAAGCAACAAAAGCGAACGACGTCGGTAATCATGTTCTTCGATTAAAATGGAGATGGGCAGGACACAACCAAAGGCAAAAAGATGAAAGATGGTCAACGATCATAACAAACTGGTTTTTAGCGGACAGGAGCCGAAAAAGAGGCAGACCCAATAAAAGATGGCAAGATGACATTGTTGATGTAGCGGGGAATCAATGGGTAAAACTGGCTAATGATAGGCAGAAATGGAAATTTTTGGAGGAGGCTTTCACCGCACAAAGCGGTCCTTACAATAAAGAAAATAGGATAGGTACTAACATAGAATAGCAACAATGTTACTAACAATAAACATATACTAGTTTTAAGATTTTACAAGTTATTATATAAAGTATTATTAAGTTATATATATATATTAGTAGTATTAAGTTAAATTGTAAAACATTTTTTGTAAAAGTAAGGAAATAAAAGCTTATATTATTATTATTATTATCGTGTTAACAAGAAAAAGGATCCGCACATACAGACACACGGACGTCCAAGACAGAACCTTTTTAAACTGTTTTTTAACTAGTTTAAATAACAAAAATGACATCAAAAATATCATGAATGTTTAAAATAGTGTTTTTTCTTAATATGTGTGTGTATGTATTATCTTACAAATGCAATGTATGATACTTATAGACATTTTAAGTTTGAAAAATCAGATGTTTTGCGTGAAGTGACAGTAGTACCCACCTCAACGCTTCGCTTATGAGGCGTGCAAAATTCTATTAGTTAAGTTTTTCGCGAGTGATAGTTTTTGGTAGCTTCAATTATTTACAATATATTGTGCATCCACCTTTGAAAATCCATCACAAAATTTAACATATTATAATTGTAAAGAAGTTAAAATTTTAAATTGTTTTTAAATTGAAATTAATATTGTTTCATAATTATTATTTGCAATATCACTTACTTACATTCCGAATCGAATAAAGGTACCTACAGATAGTTTAAGATAAGACAATTCATAAGTTCATGTCTTTACAACAAATAAATCAGACCTTGATTAAATTAAGCTTAAAAATACTGAATGAACAAAATCAACAAACACAATTACTTCTAATATTTTGAAAAATAACCCTAAGATACAGCAGTAAAACCTGATTTAATTTTTATTAAGTAGTTAATTTGTTATCTAAGCATTCTAACAGACGAACGGAAAGTTTCGCAACACGAAAAAACGGAAAACTACAACTGCAAGCGTCGCCACCTTTCGACGGCAGTCGTCAACGTTTTGACAACGTATGTCACTGCCCTGGAGCTTGAAGTGCAAGCTAATGAGACTCAACTACACCGCCTCGGTTGAATTAAGAAACATACCCAAAAAAAAGATGTACATCAAATTTGTGAGTCTATTTAAAAAAATGAATGTTTTAATAAAGTTTAAGTTTTAAAAAAAATTAACCTGCCATGTACATATAAGATGTTTTTTTGACGTGACAACGTCTTATAATTCGATAGAGCCGGCTGCACGCACGAAAAAACATGACTCATGCGGCGTTACCTCGCTCTGAGGCGTTCCCTATGTGCCTTGAAGTGCAAGCAAGAGCGCGGAACGAGCGACAAAGGAGCACAATCGGACGTTGTCACGTTCAACTATCGTCAGTAAACCGACTTTACAGACAACCAATTTTATTTTGTAATTTTTTAGTTTTTCTTTAGTACCTACATGTTTTATATGTCACGCAAATAACTGACGAAGAATCAACACGGGTTTAGAAATTTCTTATGATACAAAAATAAACTAGACAGTCACATTGGTACTTTGGATGACAATAATAAATGCGTAGAACTGTTTTTAAGCTTTCGATACGGTTTCGTACAGTCTAAACTGAAGCTGCGTTAACGTTATAGTTACCCTAGCTGATTTTTACCCTAGCTCAGAGCAACGTATTTCTTACGGTGTACCCCAAGGTCGCATTCTTGGCCTTAGCATTTTCCTATGGATCAAAAATAGGACAATTTATTATCCTATACGGTATGCCTTTACTTATCCCTTTGCATATTTGCGGTTTTTATTCCGCCAGTGAGTGACTGAATAATAACTAACTTACCCTAAATGTTACAAAAAGATAACCAATAGAGTTTAACTACTACTTAGTCAAATTAAAACTTATTGTTCTTAAAAAATTCACTTCATTAAAGTACATAATCAGGCTGCCAATTGCCATACATGCTACGGCACACACCTGACAGGTGCACCTGTACCAGTAAACTTGCGTAGGTATAAGCCGCGCAGATCTGAAGATGGCGGCCGCTCGCATGCGGTCTCGCTCATTTCTATTGCTGTCTGTACTCACACCAAGAAGCTTATATCTAATACACCAGTGTAATCTCCAGAGATTGCACTATGAACATTAACTTGTAACAAGAAAATATGACGTTGAATGACGCCTGTATTTTTTTTTATCCCTTTCACACCTAACTTGGCAACAGACTCACACAGTGTACTGCAAAAAAATATTTAGGGGGATTCGATTTTCAAGCTACTTGACGCACTCCGAGTTATAGTTGTTTTCATTGATATTGTTGTTTTTGTTGTGTTTGATTGTTATTTCATATTTGTTTGCGTTACATTTGATAGTTTGATAGTTCTCTTTAAGTTTTTGTAACGAATTTTAAAAACAAATAAATGAAGCAAAATATCGATGTTAGAGAACTTTTTTTTAATGCTATAGTATAGCAAACGAGCAGACGCGTCGCCTGGTGTTGCTTTCGTGTTTCATAAATATTCTAAAGGGAATAGGGAAGCGTGAAGATATAATTTGGTCTCATTGTTGTTTATAAAATCCATGTATTTAAAAGATCATTTTAATTTTGCAAAAAAGCACGAATTACATCAAAATAATCGTCTCAATTGATGATTGATTCTATTTTCGTAAAACAAAATTTAATTCGATTTTCTCTTTAACTTAATTAGATTTCTTTTAAAATTATAAAATACACTAAAAGAAAAGTTTTCAATGTAATTATTCAAATTAGATTTGTCAATTTTTCATATTATCTGATATCCAATCCAAGTAAGCGTACACATTTGTGAAAATGTATGGATGTATATTGCCTCTGAATCGATCCAGCAAGGCGCAAGAAATTATACCGACAACTTCATCATTAGCCGCCAAAGGACCTCCAGCTTCAACCTGTAAAATATTTTTCTTCAAACTTCCAGTTGAGATATAGACTAAGTCAAGTAGGTACCCAATCCAATCAATGTCAATAAAGTAACTTATTACCCAAGAATTATTTTACTCCTATTACGCTTGATAATTCAGTCGACTTTAGAAATGTCAGCTAATTCGTACTTTACTTGTTTGTAAAGTTTCTAAAGTAAAAAAAAAACATATTTATCACCTGACATACACCCCTTTGCTCATTTCTTTCTCCGCATAGTTGTCTTTCAGTTATAGAAATGTACGTGTACCCCCCTTTTTCTTTTCTACATTGATCCAAAGAAATTGTATCTAAATATGCCACTTGTAAATCTTCGCGGTTCCTCGTATTGCTCTGAAAAAGGAAAATTTTACTTTAGAAGTGTTTCTTTGTTGAGTCTAACAAATGATCAAAACATATGATATCAATACCTCAGATGTAATCATAACCGTGTTCGTTAAATGATTTAATGATTCCTTAAAAACACCTATATCTAAACATTTCATTGCAATGAGTGTACCGATACCAGAAGTCATGATAACATTACCCTGTACAATAAAAGAAACAACAGAAAGACAGCCGAAAACATTTTGGATGTTTTACGTCTTGGTTATGAAAGAGAATATACAAGTGTTTGAATACAGTGTATAAAACTAAAACTTTAAGCAAAAATAATTCTCCGTAATAAATTTATCTGTTTTGATCATGGTGTTAAAGCTATGTAATCACGGTGTTCAAAATCGAGACTATTTTATATATTGGAGACATCTTAAAAAAGGTAACTTACGGAGTAGCTTCCCCAGCCAGTTAATGTACAATTCGTTCCAGGTGGAGTATCCATCGATGCTAGATCAATGGGAGCCACATTGGAGTTTAGTATCAACTCACTCGCCAGCTTGACAAGAGCTATATTATTGTCTAAAGAGGTTTCATTAAAATTCTCGTGGATTATAATTTTTTCCACTGGATATAAAGTGGCTCTTGAAAGATTGATGCTTCCAACACCCACTGCTATTTCTTTACTACTACTCCGGGAGCTATAGAAAATAGAAAGACAAAAATATGTAATGTATGTAATTATTTACTCAAAATGATGTGACATTTCGCATAATTTTTCACAGATTCATTAATCTACCATTCGAGGGCGGGGCTATTTACTTTTTTAAGAAAAAAGGTATGAAATATACTTTTCTATACTATCTATCCCAGAAGCCACAAATGGGTTTGGGATATTGTTTACTGAAATTCTAACCAAGATTTTGACATTTTATGAGTGTTTTTGATGAATAAATAAATATCAACATTGATACTTGACGCTATAACTTTAAAGAGCACAAAATTGTAGCGAAAGTCGAAGATAATTTACAAGATTATTATCTAAAATATACCTATCGAAACAAAAAGCAGCTGTTAATATCCATTCAGTTGAGATGATGGTGCCGCTACAGAAGTAAAATGCAGGTGCTGTTATTCTCTGCAGTGACGCTTGGTAGGGATACGCTCCATCTTCCGCAGTTTTTCGTATTAGAGCTTAATAAAAGCCAAAAGATATATCTGTTACTATATTCCACGAATAAAGCGCGTCACACACGGTGAAGATACTATAATATTTTATCTTAAGATACTGTTATATTTTATATCACAGTATCTTAACGCATCCGGTATCAGCGTTCGGACCATCATTTTTCTTTTTGTCATTGCGTACTAAGACGCCTGTAGAACCGCCATCCTGTTACAAATGACGCGAAATTTTGTGGGTACAAACAGTATCTTAAGATAAAATATTATAGTATCTTCACCGTGTGTGACGCGCTTTAGGATGAAGGAGGAGGAAACAGTCTATGGAATTATACTTTGAGCAATACTCGACGATACAATCAAAAATTCTATCGTTGATACATTTTGTTAGAGCGGGCAACCAAGCTGCTCAACACGTAAATTATTATAACACACCCTGTCCGAAAATCGGTTACTTTATATAATAACTAGTGGTCCGCCCCGGCTTCGCCCGTGGTACATATTTCGCAATAAAAGGTAGCCTATGTCCTTTCTCGGGTATCAAAATATATCCATACCAAATTTCATGCAAATTGGTTCAGTAGTTTAGGCGTGATTGAGTAACAGACAGACAGACAGAGTTACTTTCGCATTTATAATATTAGTATGGATTAAACTTAATATTCTTAGAAACCGATATATAGAACCAAAATCTATTCGTTTATAGTCAAATCATTCAGAAACGATGTGTACTATATACATAATATCCATTCATATATAATACTTCTACCATACCATACAGCGTTACTTGTAAAGCACCAGCAACCTCTCAGGACAAGATAGCTAACATCATAAGTAACAACATATTTTGTTCTACGACTTTTGGCATAACGCAATACATTATTTTTAAATGATTTTTTTTAAGTTTTTATTGTACTCTCCTAACATTTGTAAGTCTATGTTCTATTCATTATCGAAAGAACGACGCGACGCCTCCTTTCCCCTCTCGTTCGCTTCTTGTTTACGTAATTTTTGGGATGCGCGTAGAGTTTATAATATTCAAACGGAAAATTAAATGAATATTTTATATTTGTTTTTGTATGAAAATAAAATCTAACAAATTATCAAAATTCAAAAGTCCTACTTATGAAGTTATGATGTTAGCTATCTTGTCCTGCGAGGTTGCTGGTGTTTTACAAGTAACCCTGTATAATACTTCTCTAACAAAAATAGGTCGACCCCTTTAAGTGAAACTTCTTTATCGGGGTTGGAAAAAAATTTAGTGTAACATTTTTTCGTTACGCGCCATCTTGTCCTTATCCCTACCACGCGTGATTCGACGTATTTCTGTCAAGTTGCATATTATAGTAAATTATTTTTTGAAAAATAAGGTCATAAAGAAGTTTCACTTCTTACGTGTGTAAGTTCTACACTAGTACACGCACACATTTTTTTTATTATTATTTATTACATAGACTTACCGTCTGCAGCCCAAGCAATGGAAAGAAAGAGCAATATGGATAGTTTAAACATATTTTTGAATGTCGTTAATTATCAAACGGTGGTTCAATATATATATAATTATTGTAAGTTAAGGTAGATACATACGAATCAAATTCAACGTTATAATATGTATGATTTTTACTGGATTTAAAAAAAAAAACATTAATTATCTTCTCCTTATGAAACTTCTTTAACAGGGTTGGAAAAAAATTTTTTCGTTTCGCGTGACATTTTTCCGTTACGCGCCATATTTTTTTATTTATAATTAACTAGTAATTTTTATTAATCTGTAACTATAATATTCTGTTTACGTATTTAATAATACTTGTATGAACTCATAAGGGAATATGCACTGTTTTCTGAGACACAGGTAATAACCTAGTTCAGAAGGCAGAACAAAATTATGAACTGAATATGTAAAATTTGCTAATAAATATATTTTTTTTTTATTATTTCTTATCCCTACCACGCGTGATTCAACGTATTTTTAGATAGTTCTATGTGTAAATAAATAAATAAATAAAAATTTCTGTAAAGTTGCACATATTAATTTTTTTTTAAATAAGGTCATAAGGATGTTTCATTTCTTACGTGTGTACACTAGTACACGCACACTTTTTTTTAAAGTATAATTACCGATTCCAATGAGAATGGATCCTTTGAATATCAAGTTTTGAACAGATTATCAGAACTAGACGAAACTTAAAATTTACACTCTTTCAAATGTTATGTCCTCACCTTTAAAATATATATTGCGCAATTAACATATAAATAGAATAGAAACTATTTAGTTATCTCATTAATTAATTTCTATTTTAAAATGAGTACTTGAATATGAGTATAATATACCTACCTTAGGTATTTACCTACAATATGTTTTCGGAGATTTTTTTCATGTATATGTAGTTTTTACAATTTAAAACTTCACAATTATTATGAACTAGCTTTCCGCCCGCGGCTTCGTCCGCATTTTCTAAGAAAAACCCGCATAATTCCCGTTCCCGTGGGATTTCCGGGATAAAACCTATCCTATGTGTTAATCAAATTTTCATTGTAATCGGATCAGTAGTATTTCCCGCGATTAGCGCGTTCAAACAAACAAACTCTTCAGCTTTATTATATTAGTATAGCTTAATCAGCCATTATAAAATTCAGGTGCAGAAATAATAAAACACAGCTTTCGGAAAATGACAACTATAATATTTTGTTTACTTTTACATACTATCATTGCTAAAAAAGCAAAAAAAGAAAACTAATCAATGTATTGTTATTTACTAAGAATTAATTTTATTTGATATCCAATCCAGGTAGGCGAACACTTTCGTGAAAATGTATGGATATTCTCTGGATCTATATATGTCGCGTCCAGAGCAAGATATTATACCAACAACTTCATTATTAACCGCCAAAGGACCTCCAGCCTCAATCTGTAAACATAATTTTTTTAACAATAAGGCTTACAGTAAAGAAGTCCACGAAGTTAATTATGTTATTCATAGCTTGAATGGTGTCAAGGGACACCCGGATGGAACGAAGTCCTATGAAAGAGAGAGAGAGAGACAGACAGAGAAACACACGCACGCCGCACGGCTTACAACAATAGTACAAAAAAAGTGTCTTTAAAAGTTTTGGTTTTTATTTTTTTCGTCAATCTCCTTTTCGCAACGCGCTATAAAGAACTTCGTTCCAAAAAATTGAAGTGGACTTGAGAGCTTTTAGTTTATTCTTGCTTTTCTAGGCTTTACTGTAAACAAATTAATCACCTGACATGCTCCGAACGGTTCATCCCTTTCTCCGGATAGTTGTCTTTCAGCTACATCAGTGTTCACGTACCCCATTCGGAAACATCTTCGACAATCACTTTGGTTGATTGTATTTAAAAATGTCACTTTTAAATTATAAGGGTTCCTTGGATTGCTCTGAAAAATGAAAATTTCACTTTATAAGTATGTGCTATAAAATAATAAAATCGCAGGAAATTCATATAATTTGATTCTGCTAGCTGCAATTATCCATACTAATATTATAAATGCGAAAGTAACTCTGTCTGTCTGTCTGTTACTCAATCACGCCTTAACTACTGAACCAATTTGCATGAAATTTGGTATAGAGATATTTTGATACCCGAGAAAGGACATAGGCTACTTTTTATCCCGGGAAATAGGATAGGTTTTATCCCGGAAATCCCACGGGAACGGGAACTATGCGGGTTTTTCTTTGACTGCGCGGGTGAAGCTGCGGGTGGAAAGCTAGTAACCTATAATTTGATTCCTTAATTAAAATATAGCCCTATTCGAATGTCTCACTGAAACCAATGAACTGATTGATTTTTAAAGCAAAAAGGTTCATTATACATTATACATATACCTCTGGTTTAATCTCTCGCACAAAATAAGGCCATGAAAATTTTAATCCGTTTCAATCCTAGCCTTTAACTACACTCATGCAAATTGTAAACGTGGTTTTGAAATTGAGACCATTTTAAACCTCTAGAGATATAATATTATCTTGAAATAGGTAACTTACGATGTACGGTCCCCACCCAGTTAATGTACAATTCGTTCCAGGTGGAGTATCCATCGATGCTAGATCAATGGGAGCCACATTGGAGTTTAATATCAACTCACTCGCCAGCTTGACAAGAGCTATATTATTGTCTAAATATATTTCATCATAATTTTCGTGGATTATAATTTGTTCCACTAAATAAAAAGTAGCTGCTCGAAGAGAGATGCTTCCAACACCCACTTTTATGTCATTTATGCCTGTTCGGAAGCTGTAAAAAATAGAAAGGCAAAAATATGGATTGTAAATTGTAAATATAATGGATGTAAATATAATGGATAATTGTAAAAATATGGATGAATATACCCCAGACGCGACAAATGGGCTTGGGATGCTATTTATTAATATACTGTCACGCTAATAAAGTTATTTAAATTTTTTAATGTTTTTGTAAAAACAAAAAAAATTATATATGTACTAGACTCTAAAGAACATAAAATTGTAGCGAAAGTCTAAGCTACTTCATAAAATTGTATAAAATATACCGGTCGAAACAATTAGCAGCTGTTAATATCCATTTAGATGAGATGATGGTGCCGCTACAGAAGTAATACGCAGGTGCTTCTTTTCTCTGCAGTGACGCTTGGTAGGGGTACTCTCCATCCTTTGTGTCTAGCCGCATAGCAGCTATATAAAACCCATAAGATATCTGTTACAACTTTGATATTCTACGAATCAGGATAAAGGAAGATGAAATCTATATTTTTTTTGAAGTCGGTTAAAAATGAATCCCTATTTCCCTTGGTCACGGCATCACGCGTGAAGTTCTAAACCGATTTCGATAATTCTTATTTTGATGTGTTCGTTTTTGTCAGGAGAAGGATGTTATGTAAAAAAATTCAAGAAATTTGTACAAAAAATTAAGAAAATTCGAAAATATAACAGCCATAAACATCACGGGTTTGACAATTTTTGCGAAGACAGGACAACGACGTCTGCTGGGTCAACTAGTAACATATGAAATTCCGCATTGATCCTTTGATTCGATCGATTTTTTATTAAGGGTGAGCAACCGAGCTGGTGGTTCGTCCTGAATTTTCATTATTTTGCCGAACTATTGCCCGCTTTTAAGAGGGGATAAGGAAGTATGGAATAAAATTTGAAAGTTTATTTTTCTTTAAAGGATATCTAAAAATATAGGTATTAATATGATACACCGGATAAACATATTCCCAAAATAATAAAGGTACAATTTCGAGGGTGAGATCAACAGGCAGCATTTGGAAAACTCCATCGTGTCTTCGCGAATATTATAATATATCGCGAATATAATAACATAATTAGTGCGTATCAGTCATAGCTTACGGAGTCGGGACGTGTAGAGAGCTTTGCTGGTTATTGATTGGAAGGAACAAATCCGGAACGAAGTAATAATAATAAGTAATAGTACCTAAGTATCCATTTTGATTTCTTAGATTAGGTAATTCATATTATAAATTCATATATATTAATTCATATCTTTTATTACATATTAGGTACATATTATCCATTCATATCTTTTATTACATGTAAGTTTATTTATTAAAATATTAGCGTATTCATTAAAGCATTATGGTATCTTATTTGTGTACTCCACGAATTATATTTATTTATCACTTTGTCCTTATTTATTATTATTATCCAGTACTTAAAGCAGCTGACATTCTGGATGTCATAAGGGGTCACTGAAAATCAGTGCTGAGGTATTATGCCTCAGGTATCCTGAGTGGCTTCCTTTTTTAGCGCATGCAACCACACATATATTTATGTCTTCTATTATCTACATATTATTTAAAATTTACAATGCTATTTTATATGTGTGTTGTGTGTGTTGGAATAAATGTTTCTTTCTTTCTTTCTTTCTTTCTAATTTGTCAGAGAAAGACAATAATCGACGAAGCTTAACAAAATAGTACGCTGAAGAAACAGTGTGCCGGACATATGTGCCCCAGATCGGACAACTAACCTATATCCAACTGTGGACCACTATCGGTTAAAATTAATATTGATGACGATGAAGATTAGGTTAAAGTTTTACTAAAGCAATGGATATCATATAAAAAGATAAACTTGAGTACTTACCATCTGCAGCCCAAGCAATTGAAAGAAATATCAATATGGAAAGTTTAAACATATTGTTGACTGTTGAAAATTATCAAACGCTTGTCTATTTTATATGAAATTATTTTAAGCTAAGGTAGTTACATACGATCCACTATGTAGATTTTTTACGAGTTTTTTACTGTCAAAGAATAAACGGAATAAAAATACAAAAAATTGAAATCTATCTTCTATCTTCTCATATATATTATATAAATCGTACTAAAATTATTATATTTAGTACCTTGCTTACAATTAGTAAAAATAGGTAATTATATACTCACTATGTATAATAATTATAATATATCACACTAGCTGCGCTTCGCAGTTTCACCCGCGTGGCTCCGCTCCTGTTGGTCTTAGCGTGATAATAATATAATATAGCATATATATAGCCTTCCTCGATAAATAACACCGAAAGAATTTTTCAAATTGGACCAATAGTTCCTGTGATTAGCGCGTTCAAACAAACAAACTCTTCAGTTTTATAATATTACTAGCTTACGCCCGCGGCTTCGCCCGCTTTGTCTAAAACGTAATTAATTATATACTAAAACCTCCCTCTTGAATCACTTTATCTATTAAAAAAAAGACGGGTTGCACTCCGGGAGTGCCGGCAGAAGTGAAAACTTGATTATTAACGTTGAGCATGTTTGATATCCATCCGTCTTACGCTTTTTCGATCAGATCACGTGTCCTGACGCGAGTTTAAGATTTTATACCCAACGCCGCTAAAGAAGTTTTCACTTCAAAAACCGCATCAAAATCCTTTTCTTAGTTTTAAAGATTTAAGCATAGAAAGGGACATAGGGAAAGAGAAAGCGACTTTGTTTTATAATATGTAGTGAAGTATAGATTTAATGTTTTTCAAAGTAGTGTGAGGAAAAATCGTTCAAATAAAAATATTAATAAAATGTATGTCCTCACCCTTAAAACAACTATTGCGTAATTGGTAAATAATTATAAAATAGTTACTATTTTTTTTTTGTTATTAATTGCTTATTTAAATATAATTATTATGGAATGAACGCTTAAAAACCACTTGTTGTTGCCAACACATTGCACGCAATTTAAAACTAAACAATCATAAATTAAGAGCGTACAGGCCGGCTTATCACTGCTAGATAATCTCTACCAGGCATCCAAGTATATGGGGGTCTTCAAGCGAAGAGTGAATGGGTACCTTCTAGGGAAGCGCTCTCCATCTTAGGCCACATCTCAGCTTACCATCAGGCGAGATCATGGTCAAGCGCTTCCCTATCATATAATAAAAAGAAAAAGTAGTAGTAACATTACAAAGTAGTAGTAGAAAGAAAGAATACATAACAAAAGTAGTAGTAGAAAGAAAGAAAACATTTATTCCAACACACACAACACATATATAAAATAGCATTGTAAATTTTAAATAATATGTAATAGAAGACATAAATATATGTGTGGTTGCATGCGCTAAAAAAGGAAGCCACTCAGGATACCTGAGGCATAATACCTCAGCACTGATTTTCAGTGACCCCTTATGACATCCAGAATGTCAGCTGCTTTAAGTACTGGATAATAATAATAAATAAGGACAAAGTGATAAATAAATATAATTCGTGGAGTACACAAATAAGATACCATAATGCTAATACCATATTATGAATACGCTAATATTTTAATAAATAAACTTACATGTAATAAAAGATATGAATGGATATGTAATATGTAATAAAAGATATGAATTATTATATATTATATTGCTGAATTAAGTACTTCTAAGAGAGAGAGTATCAAAGCAAACTTTCGTTCAACAATAAATATAGTAAAAATTTAACAGGCTCTATTAATCTATTTATAGCTAAACTATAAAAAATTATAAGCTTTTGCAGCGGTACATAATTTTATCAAAAATCAAAACACTTTTATATGACTTGATATTATAACAGACAGAACTTAGAACAGTGAATTGTATTGTTACGCAGAAATTTAACTTTTTTTTTTCAATAATAATGTCAATAAGTCATTTATAATATTATGTTTTTGCCTTGTCGCGTTTCCGTGGTAAAAGTACATTATTTTCATTATCAGATATAGGTTAGCTTATCGCTAGTAAGCTTATTGAGACGCCAAAACAAAAGATAGATAGCACTTTCTATCTTTAGTAGGGTCAAACCGAAGATAGATACGATATTGGGAACGGCCACTAGTCAAGTTACGTGCATCACGATTATGACGCGCGTCGTAGATTTGCAAGCACTTGTTTTTCGCCTTACATTACATTGTTACATTTGTTTAATAATCCATACTAATATTATAAATGCGAAAGTAACTCTGTCTGTCTGTCTGTTACTCAATCACGCCTTAACTACTGAACCAATTTGCATGAAATTTGGTATAGAGATATTTTGATACCCGAGAAAGGACATAGGATAGGTTTTATCCCGGAAATCCTACGGGAACGGGTTCTTCTTTGAAAACGCGGGCAAAGCCGCGGGCGGAAAGCTAGTTTAATATATTCTTGAATAAACTCAATTGATTTTATTTTAGTTAATTGTACCATTCACGAATAATGTTTGTTTATCTGGACGGAAATTTTGTTTTTGTCTTTTTATGTTTTCACAAGTGTGAAATAAAATACCTTTTCGAGGTTTGTTCTAAAAAATGTATTTGAGTAATTATTATCTATACTAATATTATAAAGAGGAAAGGTTTGTAATTATGTATGTATGTATATACGTATTTATGGTTTTCACGCATTAACTACTGGACCGATTTCAAAAATTCTTTCACCATTAGAAAGCTGCATCTTCACTGAGCAACATAGGCTATATTGCATTTAAAAAAAATTAGAGATCCTTACCAAAAATGCAATAATGTAACTCAAGGTGTAAAAAATTGCTTAATAAAAATTCTGTCATCGCGTGCGCTGCGGAATCTATTCCTTGAAGAACGAGGATGGTTCGTATGTCAAAAACGTAAACACGTAGGTACCACGGGCGAAGCCGGGGCGGACCGCTAGTGTATAATATAAAAGCAAAAGCAAGAACGACCTACTTATTTGCCATAGAGAGATAATAATGAAATAAATTAATTTTAAGCTTTATCTTTTTTGTGTTATTTTCTTTGTCTTATTGTTAAGTTGCACAGTTAAGCTATTGCATAGCTTCTATCGCGGGCCGCGGCCCTTGACTGCGGCGACCGAATGTAAAAATTCCGTAACGAAAAAACCTAACACCCCCACTCCAACCGGCACAGCGATGCTATGCAATAGCTTTACCGCGGCAGTCCTCGAGTGCCACACGTATCTTTTTTTCTTTTTTTTTAGTTGTGTTTAAGCATATTTAGAATATAAAATAAAAATCTTAATCTATACCTGTTATTTAATATAGTTGTCTTTGAGAATACAAAAACATCGATCACGAGGCGGGATTCGAACCAAGCTCGTTCTTACAGGGGCGCCGACTACGTGGGTGCTCGGGTGCTCCAGCACCCACGAGAGGTAAATAGTGGGTGCCGAGCACCCACGAGGTCCACGACTATGAATATTTAAAATAATAATTCTCATACTTTAACAAACCCGCGCGATCTAAATAATAAACATAATAATTATTAAACGTCATACGCGCGCCTAGAAACAATCTTGTATTTTCTTGTGTCCATTTAGTAATTACCTACTAGCTAGACTTCCGTACGCAGCTTCGCTTTCATAGATTTAGTCTTCAAGTACTTCTGACTTGTCGAATCTCGATGGATTGATCGCCATACAAAATGGCGACACCTAGATATATAAAAAAATTATAAGTAGCCTAGGTATGTCATTTAAAAAGCTGGATTCCAGCTCCAGGAGCACCCACGAGAATTTTAAAAACCCGACGCCCCTGCGTTCTTATAAAGCATTTGAACATAATATAAAACTCTTAAATGTTCTATATTTAGTCTACAGGGTGTAATCGTTAAGTGTGCACAGGCAATTATTCCGAAACTATTGCAGATATCAAAAAACTTTTAACTGATATCGAAAGCCCTGTACCTAATGAGTAAAATGACAATACTAACGTTTTAAAAATAATACGGAGAATATCCAAAAAATTTACATTTAATTTCCCATACATTTTGTATTCAAAGCAAATGTTCAGAGTGACATCCTCGTTTTTGAATACCACTGTATTCTACATTGAGCTCTATTTACAGTTTTTAAATTTCATTAAAATTTGCGAAGTAATTTAAGCACATAACCAAAAAAAGAACCAAAACCTTTCATATTGCATGTTGGGGATAGTCATATCTCATACTAAATGTATGGGCGTGTATGATGTATTTTTTTTTTTTGGATATTTCCCGTTTTATTTTTAAAAAGTTATTATTGTCATTTTACTGATTTTTTTTGATATCTGCAATAGTTACGGAATAATCGCCTGTGCACACTTAACGATTACACCCTGTATAGTAGTAGTGAAGTCCCATGTCCCCAAGTGGGGTAAGGGGCAGATGCATTATTCATACATCTGTTTCACTGATCGATTTTCATTAGGGACAAGTAGGTGATCAGCCTTCTGTGTCCTGTCAGACCGAGACATTTTTTTTTCTTAGTCTCCACGGGGAATCGAACCCAGGATCCCTCAGTTCTAAGCTAACGCGTCAATCATTTTACCGAGGAGGCGGTCACGATAAAAATGAAAAATAAAAGAAATTGTTATCCAACATTTTATTACAATACAATTTTATATTTAAAATATCATTTATTTAACTTAATTTAAATAATTTTACTTACAAGGTAATTAAACTGTTTTACATTAAAATAAAAATTCCAAATAATTTATCATTCTATATTAGAGTTCTGTTTCTTTTATTATATTTTATTTGTATTTCATTTCTGTTCTGTCTTTTTCGTTCGGATATAAAATGCATAAAATATGGAATTAAATGTAATGACGTAGTGAGAACTAGATCAACTGACCTAGTAACTGACTTAAATTATTTTCTTTACATTAACAATTTGTTGGTGTTAATAAAAAAAACAATTGATTGTGCTCTAAATCATTTAATAAACACATTCAAATTATTAGTTACAAATAAACACAATAAAAAAGACGGGTGACACTCAGGGACTGCCGCTATTGCATAGCATGCCTTCAAGCCACACCTCCGAGCCCGTCGGAGTGGGGAGCGTGAGGGTTTTTCGTTACGCATTTTCTGGATTCGGTCCCCGCGCTCAAGGCCCGCGATAGAAGCTATGCAATAGCTTAAAAACACGCCTAACAACACAACACATTCAATGAATCTAATAAGAAATAAGTAAAAGGAATAAAATGAGAAATCAAACAAATGAAGTAAAGAAGAATAAGGTATTTCCATAAATATGGTGCATTTCCACCAATAATGTGCGAGGAATGTGTTTGTAAATAACCAATCACATCGCTTCATTTGGTTTGAAGTTTGGAGCGTATTGGTTATTTATAAACACATTCCTCGCTACACACCCTCGCACATTATTGGTCGACATTACAGTCTACTGCTACGTCACTCATCACTTGAATCCATGTGACACTGATTTTCAGGGTTACCATGATATCATAGTAGAATTATTTCCAACTAGCGGACCGCCCCGGCTTCGCCCGTACATGTTTATGTTTTCCTCCCTATTAGAACCATCCTTCAAGGAATATTGTAATCAAAGACTTAGTGAAATTGGTTCAGCTGTTCCGGAGTTAGTGCATTTTGCGATTAAGTGATGGCGTTAGACGACCTATATAGTCGGCTCTTTTTCTACACTGGAAATAAAACTGCTTAAAGACGTCATGGTATGGGAGCAATTCAGTTCATCTTAGAACTGATCCAGCCTAAATACATGTACACATTCGTGGAGACATCTGGATAGCCGATACCACATGGCGTAACACCAAAAGATATGACACCCACCAGTCTTCCATTACATGCCAAAGGACCACCAGAATCACCCTGTAAATGATTATAAATCTCATAAATATCCAACAATTGCTGGCAGACTAAAATCTTTTAAAAAATGTATGTTATAAATTTATAAAGAATAGAAAAAATTCGATCACGAGGCGGGACTCGAACCCGCATCCTAGACACTCGTGTGACTGAGTTGGTTAGGCATCCGCCCCGGAATGGCGCGAAAGGATGCGGGTTCGAGTCCCGCCTCCTGATCGAATTTTTTTCTATTCTTTATAAATTTATACTTATAAAGCATTTGAATACCATAAAACCAAAATATCAATTTCAAAATTTATGTTCAATAACGCTCGTTTTTATATTTTTGTCTATTACTTAATACGAAGATAATATTATGATGAAAAAATTCAATCAAGATATTCTTAGGCTTGTTAAACGACCGAACTTACTCTCTGTTACTCGTGTCTCTGTTATTTAAATGGTATCACAATAAAATTAATATTCAAGGCAAAAAATATTTTAATAAAAGTAATTGTTTAAAAAAGTAATTAGTATTTTTTTATCTTTGACGTATAAAAACTGTTTAAATTAACTTTTTGGTTACATGACGAGCACTACATATATCATAAAAACAACGAGTGAGTTTACATAGCGGTTGCGTATGACCGATCCGACATAAAGTTACCTACTTTCTTTTAATATAGTCATCTCGTTTGAGATGGAAATCCTTCAACAACTAAATCTTGCGATTATTTGTTGGTAGAAGTAAAGGCAGGCTTTCATTGTTTATGGATTACTTACTTGACATTCGCCTCTACCAGGCCCAGCAGCTGCTGTACAAACTTGTTGTTCCGTCAGCGGTTGTATAGCCCGATATCTCTCTAAATCACTTCTGCATTGTTCTATCGATATTGTGTTCACATTCAGCATTTGTAATTGATCAGGACTAATCATGTCATCCTGAGAAAAACAAATTAAACAATGAATTAAAGGGTAATTTTTGCATGGAACTTTCCCATAATATCTAGGGATTCTGTTCAAGCCAAAGAGTTGCTTTACGTTGGTTTGCGAAAACATGCCCTTATTATTTTGTATCTCACTCCGTAATTATATGTTTCATGTTTCTCATTTCCATAATACTCAGGTACCACCAGATGGAAGGAACCCGGTATTTTAGAAGGCTTACGTGGGCACACAGATTCAACAGGCAGAAGCCCTTTGAGAGTTTTAATGTTACGGTGGTTAATATGAAAACTTACATCCGTGTATCCCCATCCTGATATGACACACGCCGTTCCAGCAGAGATATCAGAATCAGGTAATGGTATGGGAGCAATATTGTCGTTGAAACTGATCTCAGACAACAATTTAACTAAAGAAATATCGTTCTTTAAGGATCTGCTATTATAGTCTTCGTGGTTTATAAATTCTTGAGGTTGATATCTGGTGCCACCTGACCGGAGAGAGTTCGTGCCAACAACAATTGTAACGGAATCGGCTGGAAAACTAAAAAATTAAATGTGTAAAAATTAAAAATGAAAGTTATCTACGCTATATTTAATGTTTTCTATTGAATGAGTATACTTATATAATATATATTGAAATTTAAATCATGTTATTAATTTTAGTGTTTTCTCTGTTATTGTTAGTCTTTCTTGTTGTGATTTTGTCTTATCTAACTTTTACGGTTCTTTTGTTATGTCTATGTGTGTGTGTTGTGCTGTCCTTGATAAATAAATGTTTCTTTCTTTCTAAATTTTGATGGGAAATAACATTAATTTTAGATTAGATAGCTTCTACTTTGTCAGAATAACTCCTTGCTTCCTAATAACATACCTGCTTGTGCAATGAGCAGCTGTAAGTATCCACAAAGGTGCAATGACGGCTCCACCACAGAAATGATTGTCCAACCCGATTCTTCTAAATGATACTTGATATCTAAAAGCACCCTCCGGAGCGTCCTGCCCTCCAACTATTCTTGTACTAAGCCCTGTTTGGATGAAAATCTTAATATATATAAATCTCGTGTCACAATGTTTGCCCTCAATGGACTCCTAAACCACTTAACCGATTATAATAAAACTCGCACACCATATTGTGTAGTTCGATCCAACTTGAGAGATAGGATAGTTTAAACATGTAGGTACCACGGGCGAAGCCGGGGCGGACCGCTAGTACTTATTATATAGTTTGCTTAAAAGCAGATGATCTTAAGTAATCGATACAAAGAAAATAAAACAAATAGGTTTTGCTGGATATGTTACACACAATTCTAAACCGTATAACATTGTGGAAACATGAAACGAAAAAATATTTAACTTCCCTTACTTTTATAAAGGAATTCTCTCATACACTATCTTATCAATAAGTTTGAACAAACTCAGTATTAATTAATGATATTTTAAACCTTTTAATATAAATTTTACTTACCCGCCTCCACCCAAGGTACAATAAAGAAACAAAAAATAATAATTTTAAACATCTTGATTGCTTCAGGAAAATATGTTTATTTGTTTTCAGCGAAATTGCTTTTGATATATACCATTTTGAATAAGTAAAGCTATGTTCACCTTTGTAAAACCGTTAAATACCCGTATAGAATATTAATTCAAATTCTACAATTTACATTACAGTATGGATTTTAATCAAATTTATCTTTCTATTAAATATTTTAAAGGTCAAGTTTTGTGTTCCAATCATATAATAGATCATCTATTTTAATAATTATTTATAATACATACAGATGCAATATTAGATGCTCACCATTAACGTAGGATAGAAGTAAAAATGGACCCATGAATGTGCCCTGAGGCACACCACTATAGAAAATACATATTATTATGAAAAAAAAATCTTACTCCATAACTGTGCACGAGCCTCTAATGCATTTCAAGAAAATTAAAAAACGCATTATTTACTGTTAACAGCCACAACATACAATCATTTATTTTTTGCGTGTAAATTGAAATTAAAAGTTTATTGTCTTCTTAATTTTCTTCTAAACTAGCTGCTCCGCGCGGTTTCACCCCCGTGGCTCCACCCCTGTTGGTCGTAGCGTGATGATATTATAGCCTATAACCTTCCTCGATAAATGGGCTATCTAACACCGAAATAATTTTTCAATATTAGTATAGATTCTATATTGAGTTCTGTAACTGGGAGGAAAAATTCATAGGTAGTTATAAAGTAAAATAATTTGGAAAATCCAAAAGTGCACGCCTCATAATTTTTTTTTAATAATTATTTATTCATTATTATTTTTGTTTATTTAATAACAATTAAACCACATCGAATCAGACCCTGAAAAATGAAAGGGTTCTATTCCTGAGCATAATCAAGCGTAAGAGAAAAAAAAAGACTCGATTAGTAAAGTATTTCGGTCGCTATCGTGTTAACAAGAAAATCCTCCGCACATACAGACACACGGACGTCCAAGACAGAACTTTTTTAAACTGTTTTTTAACTAGTTTAAATAACAAAAATGACATCAAAAATATCATGAATGTTAAAAATAGTGTTTTTTCTTAATATGTGTGTGTATGTATTATCTTACAAGTGCAATGTATGATACATAAAGACATTTTAAGTTTGAAAAATCAGATGTTTTGCGCGATGTGACAGTAGTACCCACCTCAACGCTTCGCTTATGAGGCGTGCAATATTAGTATTGTAATGAATTTTCATTGACACGAGAAAAAGATTAAGTATTAGATACTTATGATTCTCAAAAAACTCAAGAACGCTTTAATCGTAACTAAAGGGGACAGGACCCCACGGAAATTAAATGTTTCACCGCGATAAAAAGTAGCCTACCTCAATCTCTAGACAACCATCTTCAGACACATTAATCATTAAAAATCCAGTACGGTGTAAGAAATTATTATATTGAACACGCTAGGGATGTAACGATACCGATACCGATACCGATATATCAGCCGATATAATCGGCAAGCCGATATATCGGTATCGCCGATAGTAAAACAACCGATACCGATATCAAACAATTCAAAAAACCGCGCCCAATGAACGATGCGGGAGGCCGCCCGCGCGTGTGCACTTTGTTTTCTGAAAAAACTCTACCAATAGTAAACTTTTATTAGGTACTGATTGTATGTGTATTACTTAAAGTTTAACTGACTGTAAAATAATAATACTAAAATAAATGGTTTTGTTGTTTTTTGATTTGGCAATTTTATTTAAAAGAATACGATTAACAGTTGAGTCTCTGTTAAATGTTGGTAACTTTTTATGCATAATTCACCATTTATTTTTCTACCAAGCCATCGATATCGGTATCGGTATCGGTATCGCCGATACATTACTACAAATATCGGTATCTGTATCGTATCGGCAAAATCATGTATCGTTACATCCCTAGAACACGCTTTCTTTTATTATCTTAAACTTCTTACACTCCTGTCAGTAAAAGCGAGCAAATATGACTTCATGGTGATTGAAGCAAAACAAAAATGGAATTAAATTTACAATTTTAAGGCACTTTAAGGGCCGGCGCAGATATCATCATTTTCATACTATTATCGACATTGTTATATTCTATCTGAGCCGGCCCCTCATTGTAATTTATCTATGTATCTATACTAATATTATAAAGCTGAAGAGTTTGTTTGTTTGTTTGAACTTGCCAATCTCAGGAACTACGTGTATGATTGGAAAAATTATTACGCTATATTATAGCATCACGCTAAGAACAACAAGAGCGGAGCACTGCCTGTAAAACCGCGGGACAGAGCTAGTAAAGTATGGAATTAATAGTACCTACTTGTATACATCTTGCATATTAATATTTTTCAAAATGCTTGCGAAAGCGAAGTCAACATAATATAATATACCTACGTATAAGTATTGTAATGTAAATGTGTTAAAATATTATGTACTTAGGTACATTAATATTTATACACTTTCTTGGAAATTAAGACGATTAGTTTTGCAGCGATTATTTTTTTTTTTAAGGATAATGTTAAAAACACAAAAGATATGACAAACCTCTAAATAAGAAAATAAATTAGTATATCGAAGGTTAGATTTTAAATTGTAAATGTTAAACCTCAATTATAAATTGTAAATATCCTTTTAGAAGAAGTCTCTTTTTAATTAAATGTCTCAGGGGTTTGAGTTAATTAAAAAGTAAAAAAAGCCTATTACAACTCAGGCTCATACATCATGCAAAATTTCCTCAAAATCAAATAGTTCTGGATCAATCGCCCATTTTTGCAAGTGATTACTATCAAGCTAATTTTTCGTGAGTAGCTTTATTTTGATGAGACGCCCAATAATTTCCTGTTCGAAACTCTCAATTGTGGTAGCTAACAGAGGTAACAAGGATATTTTTTTTTTATTTGATGTTTTTCAAATATTTGTCGCGATATGCATCAAGCCAGGCCTCAGGGACAATTGCAGCTCGGGCCGAAAATACCTAGGAAAATTACGCAAATTAGACGTTCCGTAGTCCCCTGTTTCTTCCTCCAAAACTGGACCGATTTTATTACTTTTTTCATAATTTAGTAGAGAAAAGTATAGGCTATGTTCTTAGGTTTTGCTTATTTTTTATAATGTTCAAAAATTAGTTTTATGGAAGACGGAACATAACGGAAAATCTGTCCTATTTCTTACGTTTTGAAAGATTCATATCTATTATAACAAAAATGAAAACGTAGGAACATGGCTAAAGTTACTATAGATTAATAGTAAAAAATATATTGCTCTAGTGGCACAATCAAGGGAGGAAACAGGGAACTACGTTTGTATGAAAAAACGGCTCTTTTGTCTGCTCTAACATGTTCAACACTGATTGCAGCAAACTTCAAAACAAGTTAACAACTAAGAAATAATGATGAGGTAAATTATGAAACGTTTATACCTATATCAAAAAAATGTCAAATAAAGTTAAGAGATCGCGAAGCGCGAGACGAATCGCCTATTGTACATAATATTATGGATACATAATATAATATAGGCTTTGTGCCTTATTTTTGATGGTCCCGTTTAACCCTTTAGGTCCGCAACCCTTAAATATAAAAATGAAGCTTTTTCACTATAACATGTACTTAAGTACAAAGCTTAATTCAATTAATTTAGTTTATATAAAAAATATGGAAAATAAAAGATATCCTCTGTACAAAATTTAGCTTTGGAATGGTAAAACATTTTTTTAATTCGCTGCTGCTAAAATATACATAAGAATACAGAGACGTTAATTATAAAAATAATTTATCCAAACGTCGTGTGGATCCTTCCTTACTTTCAATAATCATATAAATTAGCAGAAAATTCGATTGCTACTATTAATCGAGAAGACATCACGATGTTGAAATTGTTTGTTGTATTCTTGCTATCAACAACTTGGATAGCAAATGGTAAGTCTTTTTTTTTATATATTTTATAAAATATATTGTTTTTTATGTTTAACTAGCTGCGCTCCGCGGTTTTACCCGCGTGGCTCCTCTCCTGTTGGTCTGAGCGTGATGATATATAGCCTATAGCCTTCCTCAATAAATAAGCTGTCTAATATCGAAAGAATTTTTCAAATCGGACCATTAGTTCCTGAGATAAGCGCGTTCAAACAAACAAACTCTTCAGCTTTATAAAATTAGTATAGATTGAACAGTGGAGATACTCACCATACTCGTATAAGTGTATGTCCTAAATTACTTTATATATTAAAATTTAAATTGCTTTCAATCGTAAATTTCAAAATAGGAACATATAGCTGCTACGAATTCAATTGCATCTATTCACTGAAATTAAAAAAATCTGTAAACTTTTTACTATGCTGTTTTTATAACCCGATCTTATTTTTATGGCAACCGTTTTGCTACTTGTTCCGAAACATATTTAAGTCGACCATATTAAAGAAAACAGTACAAATAAACAATACAATACTAACTATTCCCCCAAAATCCAATACTATTTTAAATAACTTAAAATTAAGATAATTAATTAAATTACAGTTGTTACTATTTCTAAACTAAAGCCGATTTTGAAAATTGCTTCACCAGAAGAATTCTGTATTCTGCAATTTCTTTTCCTCTCAAAATAAATATTTTACTAAAATTTTCACGTCTGTTTCTATTGGTTGAAGCGTGATGTCAAATATAAATTAAAACGTTCCTCCACAAATGGACTATCCAACCCAAAATATATTTTCAATTAGATCTACTTTTTTCTTGAGATGAGGGCGTTCAAACAACTATAACACTAATTCTTAAGTCAGTATCAGTGTACATCATTCCAGATATACAAAAAGTTATATTAAGGTTCGGATTATAAATTAATAAAATTGATTGCAGGGGCTACTCTACAAGGCGACGATAAAGTGGCACCTTTTAGCGAAGACAATAATGAAGACTCCGATACAGTAGCAGTAGCAGAAGGAATGGCTTCATTTGAAGACAACGGTGAAATTAGTAAAATACGTTCAATTGAAGCTAATGCTGAAGAAGACGATGACATAGCACCTCCTTATGAAGGCAACGGAGAAGGAGACGGTGAAGAAGTACCATTAATTAGCAACAATGAAGTCGACACTAAAATAGTTGGAGGTGAAAAAGCACCAGACGGAGCGTACCCACACCAAGTATCGCTGAAGAGAAGCACTTGGACGGAATTCCACTTCTGCGGCGGTTCCATCATCTATTCAAAATGGGTGTTGACAGCTGCCCATTGCATGAAAGAGTAAATATCATGAATAACAAAATATTATGTAGTGGAAATGAAATCATTTTTTTTACTATTGTACTAGATTTCCGATTTTCCGCCCGCGGCTACGCCCGCGTTTGCAAAGGAAAACCCGCATAGTTCCCGTTCTCGTGGGATTTCCGGGATAAAAACTATCCTATGTGTTAATCCAAGTTACCCTCTATATGTGTGCTAAATTTCATTGTAATCGGTTCAGTAGTTTTTACGTGAAAGAGTAACAAACATCCATACATCCTTACAAACTTTCGCCTTCATAATATGTATTAGATGCTTTCATCTTAATAAATAATACGGTAGATAATATCCTATCCTAGAACCTCTTCATACTTGAAAGATTGGAAATTCTAAAATAAGAAAAAAAAATAGTCAACTCATTTCTTATACATATTATTTCTGTAGTTTACAGGCTAAACAAATAACAGTAGTGGCTGGAACCAACAAACTTTCATCAGGCGGCTCCAGATATGAAGTGGACAAAATAGTAAATCATGAGAAATTTAATAGATCATCGTTGCGTAACGATATCGCACTTATTAGGACAAAAATTGAATTCGAGTTCGGCTCGAAAATCGCTCCCATACCCTTGCCATCAAAGGAAACCCCTGATCGAGCAAGAACCACAGCAATTGGATGGGGATACATTAACGTGAGTCGCTCATAATAATATATTCGATACTAAATTGCAATAAATTATATATATTTTTCAAACTCGTTATTGAGACTGACGTAAAGGATCTCAATCGAAAGAGTACCTCATAACCAGTTATTTAAATACTTCGTCAAATTGAGCTTTATGCAATGAAAATTTTCATTTTTATAGAAATTTTTATACCTGACAATGTCTACTATAAAATAAATATTTAATCTTTCAGAACCGTAAAGAAATACCGGACGATTTACAAATGCTAACTATGTATACATTATCTTTGGGTGGATGTAAGATAGACTACCGGAAATTCCAGAATCAATATCCGTTATCAGAGAGCCAAATATGCGCAATATCGAGACCACGAGCAGCTACATGTTCGGTGAATAGTTTCTTTTGCCTTTTTCAGATTTAGTATAAAATTGTGACGTGGTCTGTACAGATATACTACCAATTCACAACAGCATATTTCATACAGCATATTTTAGACTATAGTACATATCCATATGGCTTGCTACATTATATCGATATATAAATTAAATTATAATTAAATAAATAAAATAAATAAATATTCAGGACAATTTTCACACACGGCACGATCTGATCCCATACTAAGCTTTCGCTTGTGTTATGGAAACCAGATGGCTGATAAACATACATAAATGTATATTATTTTTAAAATAAATACATAGATAATTAACGCCCAGACACAGAGCAAACATCTATGTTCATCACACAAATATTTGCCCCGGGTGGGAATCGAACCCACGACCTCTGGCTTGGAAGGCAGGGCCACTACCAACCAAGCCAACCGGTCAGTCAATTAATATATTAATTTAAACCACCACCGCTCAATATAAATAACTAGCTTACCGCCCGCGGCTTCGCCCGCTTTGTCTAAAACCTAATAAATTATATACTAAAACCTTCCTCTTGAATCACTCTATCTATTAAAGAAACCGCATCAAAATCCGTTGCGTAGTTTTAAAGATTGAAGCATACAAAGGGACATAGGGACAGAGAAAGCGACTTTGTTTTATACTATGTAGTGATAAATGAAAATGAAACAAAGTTATATACAGACTATCTGAAACATAGCAAACGATGAAACCGGCCCCGAACCAATTAATTAAAAAAAATTGTGAGGGCGCACAATTTAAATTATTTCTTCAAACTTATCATTCAAATAATTTTCACGACTTCGAGCTTTATTTTATTGAAGTGAAACTTTATTAGGCGCGTTGAGGGTAAAATTTTAAGGTCATGGCAATACCGTCACGTCATGGAGTAAAGCGATAATTTTGGTATCTTTTAATCTTGCCAAAGAAGTTTCACTTCTGACACGTGTGCTCGCACACCGCTCTTTTTTACTGTATAACTTTATGTTTCCAGGGTGACTCTGGCGGTCCTCTTATTGCTGATGCAAATGGTGAGATCATAGGCATTGTGTCTTTTAACGTTAAACCTTGTGGTCTAAACTATCCAGATGTATTCACCAAGGTGTATTCTTTCGTCGATTGGATAAAAGATAAAACTGGTAATAATAAGGAATGAATTTACCAGAATAAAGATATAGTAGCCATTATGTATTAATCAATGAATAAAATATAGGCATTTAATTCGATTTTTTTATTTCTTGATATCGAGGTTTATCCTGAAATTATGTTTTCTTTTTTGAAGTGAAGCTTCCTTAGGCTCGTTGAGAGTAAAATTTCAAAGTCGCTTCTTGACAATACCGTCACGTAATGGAGTAATGCGACGATTTTGGTGTCATTGAATCTTGCCAAAGAAGTTTCACTTCTGAAACGTACTTTTTTAGTTACGAGCTATTGTAAAGCTGTCGTAAGCATGCTTTTCTATTGTGTAACTCTTATTTACAGCCGACCCTCGGTGAGAGAGCTCTTTCACTATCTTTATAGCTATAAGCAAAAAGCTTTGATTTAAGTGCACTAAAAGACAATAATAAACTTTTATATTATATAACTTTTTCTGGTAACCTATGAGTTCTTAACTCATCTGACACAATTTATTTATATGAAAGAAAAAGAAGAAAGCTCATCGCGAGCTTTAATAATCTATACTTAATATTATAAAGCTGAAGAGTTTGTTTGTTTGTTTTTGTTTGAACGCGCTAATCTCGGGAACTACTGGTCCGATTTGAAAAATTCTTTCGGTGAAAGATAGCCCATTTATCGAGGAAGGCTATAGGCTTATATACCATCAGGCTAAGACCAACAGGACCTGAGCCACGCGGGTGAAACAGCGCGGCACATCTAGTAATAGCATAAGCAGATACTCATATTTATATTTAAAATTCTAATAGATAGAATTATTACTATCCTTTGTATTTATTTACTTATTTATCGACATTAATTAATATCACAATAAAACAAATAACTATAATAAATAAACAATAAAAAACACACCTAACCCAACACATTCAATAAATCTAATAAGAAATACTATTATAAAGGTGAAAGTTTGTAAGGATGTATGGATGTATGGATGTATGGATGTATGGATGTATGGATGTATGGATGTTTGTTACTCTTT